>NC_083886.1:34462500-35087500 GCF_032452875.1 Bos javanicus
TATTTAGAGTGAGGGTTTCGACCATTTTGGTAAGTTACTCAGTTTTCCTGGGTGTCTACCAAGTACACGTATTGTTATTAAACTTTTACTGATCTCCTCCTGTTAATTTGTCTCGTTTAACTCTCAGACAAGCCAGAAGAACCCAGATCAGTTCAATTCAGTCGCTCAGTCATGTCTGACTCTTTTTGACCCCATGGATTGCAGCATGCCAGGCTTCACTGTCCACCACCAACTCCCAGAGTTTACTCTAACTCATTCATGTCCATTGAGTCGGTGATGCCATCCAATCTCACCCTCTGTCATCCCCTTCTCCTCCTGCCTTCAATCTTTTCCAGCATCAGGGTCTTTTCAAATGAGTCAGTTCTTCACAACAGGTGGCCAAGGTATTGGAGTTTCAGCTTCAGCATCAGTCCTTCCAATGAATATTCAGGACTGATTTCCTTTAGGATGGACTGGTTAGATCTCCTTGAAGTCCAAGGGACTTTTAAGAGTCTTCTCCAACAACACATCAATTCTTTGGCACTCAGCCTTCTTTATAGTCCAACTCTCACATGACTACTGGAAAAACCACTGCTTTGACTAGATGGACCTTTGCTGGCAAAGTAATGTTTCTGCTTTTTAATATGCTGTTTTGGTTGGTCCTTTTATTCCAAGGAGCAAGCATCTTTTAATTTCAGTCACTATCTGCAGTGATTTTGGAGCCCCCAAAAATAAAGTCTCTCACTGTTTCCATTGTTTTCCCATCTATTTGCCATGAAGTGATGGGACCCAATGCCATGATCTTAGTTTTCTGAATGATGAGTTTTAAACCAACTTTTTCACTCTCCTCTTTCACTTCCATCAAGAGGCTCTTTAGTTCTTTGCTTTCTGCCATAAGGGTGGTGTCATCTGCATATATGAGGTTATTGATATTTCTCCTTGACAAACTTGGTTCCAGTTTGTGCTTCATCCACTCCAGCATTTCTCATGATGTACTCAGCATATAAGTTAAATAAGCAAGGTGACAATATACAGCTTTTCCCAATTTGGAACCAGTCGGTTGTTCTACATCCAGTTCTAACCGTTGCTTCTTGACCTACATATAGAGTTACCAGGAGGCAGGTCAGGTGGTCTGGTATTCCCATCTCTTTCAGAATTTTCCACAGTTTGTTGTGATCCACACAGTCAAAAGTTTTGGCATAGTCAATAAAGCAGAAATAGATGTTTTCCTGGAACTCTCTTGCTTTTTCAATGATCCAATGGATGTTGGCAATTGGATCTCTGGTTCCTCTGCCTTTTCTAAATCCAGCTTGAACTAGAAGCTCACAGTTCACATACTGTTAAAGCCTGGCTTGGAGAATTTTGAGCATTACTTTGCTATTGTCTGAGATGAGTGCAGTTGTGTGGTAGTTTGAGCATTCTTTGACATTGCCTTTCTTTGGGATTGGAATAAAAACAGACCTTTTCCAGTCCTGTGACCACTACTGAGTTTTCCAAACTTGCTGGCATATTGAGTGCAGCACTTTCCCAGCATCATCTTTTAGGATTTGAAATAGCTCAACTGGAATTTCATCACCTCCACTAGCTTTGTTCATAGTGATGCTTCCAAATGTCCTCCTCTCTGACAATGCTAAGATGGGGACAGTAAATATGAGAGTTGGAGGAGAGCAAAGGTGATAAAAACCATAGATGAATGTAAAACGGGAGCAAAGGCAAAGGTGGGAAAGTTCAGCCTGAAGAAATCCAGACAGACGTCAAGGAGGACCTGCTCTGACTTCTTACCACCCACCCTGGGTGTGTTCAGACTTCTGGGCTCTCTCCCCAGCATGACATCTCAGTCCCGGCATCTCAAAGCTGGACAGACCACATCCTAAGAAAACATGCACCAGGGACGCTTCCTAGGTCAGGCAGGAGAGTCTCAGGATGTAGGTTGTTGTTCATTGTTCAGTCGCTAAGTGGTGTCTGATCACGGCAGAATGTGCCTTAGGTCTGCAGCCCCGACCACGAACAGGCAAACAGGGCTTCCACTGACCCTGAGGGTATGTGCTCCCCTCCTGTTCTGGCTTCCTGTGTGTGCCTTCTGGATCAGTGTCAGGTTTGAAACTTGAGCCTCCCTGGGACCCATCCTGACACCCATAGAACCTATCTTTTTGTTCCCTTCAACTGAGCATAGGGGCTTCTGAAGTTTCGTCTTTGAAATAGTGTGGCTTCCTCTCAGGGACCAGGGAAAGGGTGTGTTCATTCTACTCCCATAAACTAGAAACCCATGTGGACCCACAGGGCCAGGAACATCAGACCAGGCCCAGGCACAGAACACATGCCCTCCAGGGTTGCATGAGAGTGGTGGGGATTAGTGATGTGAGCCGTGGAGACTTTAGTTCCGCAACCACTGTTCATTCCAAAAAGTGAATGCATATGTTCCATAGAAAGTATATAAAAAGATCATAGGAGCTGGGTAGGACTGAAGGTCATCCACCCAACAAGGCTTGTTTGCTTCTGCCAAGCTGTTCTATTTGCTTTTCTAACTCATTCAAAACCAGTTACTCATTATTTAAAGGCATGAGGAAGGATCACAATATATTTTCTTAAAGGTTATATAAAATGTATTGTACACTAGGAGACTATGTCAAAAGCATAGCTTTAGTATATGTGGGCCACCGCAGGAAACACGGGTTCCATCCCTGGGTCACGAAGATGCCCTGGAGGAGGAAATGGCAACCCACTCCAGTGTTCTTGCCTAGAAAATCCCACGGACAGAGGAGACTGTGGGCTACTGTCCCGGAGTTGCAAAGAGTCAGACACGACTGAATGACTGAGCAAGCACACCACATCGACATGTAGAAAGCAGGAATGAAGTTATTCCAGGTACTTCATCCAGATGCATGAAGTTTTTCCAGGTAGTTGTGCTTTCTACCTGGAATGTGCTTTCCCAAATTATCCAACTTTTAAAATAACAACTCATACCATACATTATCATAAAATAGTATTAATAACTTTAAAAAATAAACCTTTTTGTCAACATGTCCCCTGTGGCAGCTCAGGGGTCATCTTCCAAGGACAGATGTCCAAGACTCAGGAATCAGAAGACAAGTCTGCACTCAACTCAGCCACTGGTTCATTAACCACGTTTGCATGTCATTTGTCATCCAATCCTTTAGTTTCTTCACCTGAAAAACAAGAGTAGGACTTGCTTTGTCTAACTCTCAGGGTTATTGTAAGATTCTAAATTTTAAATCAAGATAGCGTAACAGGTAACACAACATTGTAAATCAACTACATTTCAATAAAATAAAATTTAATAAGAAACAAGATAATGTAGTAGAAAACTGGATAATGATTAGACAACCTTCAAAGGACACTCCCCCTCTTTCTCCTGACTGCCCTGTCTCATGGCCACTACTTTCCCTTCTGTTCTTGTTGCTCCTCTCCCTCTCCCTGGCTGTAAAGACAAGAAATTCTTTGAAGTTTAAGCCAAGATCACTTTCTCTCCCAGCTGATGCTCTGCCCTCAATGAGTACATCCCTTCCTTAACCTTCAGTTACCAAGTGGACAAGTTGACGTCTCCAGCTCAGACCTTCGGGTCTGTATCTCCAACTACATTCTAAATATAAAAACTTGGGACGTCCCTGGTGGTCCAGTGGTTACAACTTACACTCCATTGCAATGGCCACAGGTTCAATCCCTGATCAGGGAACTAAGACCCTGCATGCTGCACACTGAGGCCAAAAAAAAAAAAAATCACTCTAAAACCAGCACAAGATTAGATATAACAGACTCCAAAATTAGACCCTGGGATGCATGCATTTCATTACAATGGAAAGGAAGGAATTAAGTAATAAAGGTTGTTAGTTCAACTGGCCAGCTGTTTGACAAAATATTAAGATTTATCTCTAACTCACCCCTTACTCTAAAAGGTCTTGTAGGTCTTCATAGAACCGTTCAACTTCAGCTTCTTCAGCATTACTAGGCAGGGTATAGACTTGGATTACTGTGATATTGAATGGTTTACCTTGGAAACGAACAGAGATCATTCTGTCATTTTTGAGACTGTATCCAAGTACTGCATTTCAGACTCTTTTGTTGACTAAGATGGCTACTCTATTTCTTCTAAGGGATTCCTGCCCACAGTAGTAGATATAATGGTCATCTGAGTTAAATTCACCCATTTCAGTCCATCTTAGTTGGCTGATTCCTGGAATGTTGACACTCACTCTTGCCATCTCCTATTGGGCCACTTCCAATTTGCCTTGATTCATGGACCTAACATTTCAGGTTCCTATGCAATATTCCTCATTATAGCATCAAACCTTCCTTTGTCACCAGTCCCATCCACAACTGGGTGTTGTTTTCGCTTTGGCTGCATCCCTTCATTCTTTCTGGAGTTATTTCTCCACTCATCTCCAGTAGCATATTGGGCACCTACCGACCTGGGGAGTTCCTCTTTCAGTGTCCTATCTTTTTGCCTTTTCATATTGTTCATGGGGTTCTCAAGGCAAGAATACTGAAGTGGTTTGCCGTTCCCTTCTCCAGTGGACCACATTCTGTCAGACCTCACCATGACCCATCCATGTTGGGTGGCCCCACACGGCATGGCTTAGTTTCATTGAGTTAGACAAGGCTGTGGTCCATGTGATCAGATTGGCTAGTTTTCTGTGATTCTGGAACAACAGACTGGTTCCAAATAGGAAAAGCAGTTTGTCAAGGCTGTATATTGTCATCCTCCTTATTTAACTTATATACAGAATACATCATGAGAAACACTGGGCTGGAAGAAGCACAAGCTGCAATAAACATTGCCGGGAGAAACATCAATAACCTCAGATACGCAGATGACACCACCCTTACGGCAGAAAGTGAAGAAGAACTAAAGAGCCCCTTGATGAAAGTGAAAGAGTGAAAAAGTTGCTTAAAGCTCAGTTCAGTTTAGTTCAGTCGCTCAGTCATGTCCGACTCTTTGAGACCCCATGAACCACAGCACGCCAGGCCTCCCTATCCATCACCAACTCCTGGAGTCCACCCAAACTCATGTCCATTGAGTCGATGATGCCATCCAACCGTCTCATCCTCTGTCATCCCCTTCTCCTCCTGCCCTCAATCTTTCCCAACATCAGGGTCTTTTCAAATGAGTCAGCTCTTCACATCAGGTGGCCAAAGTACTGGAGTATCAGCTTCAACATCAGCCCTTCCAATGAACACCCAGGACTGATTTCCTTTAGCATGTACTGGTTGGATCTCCTTGCAGTTCAAGGGACTCTCAAGAGTCTTCTCCAACACCACAGTTCAAAAGCATCAATTCTTCTGCACTCAGCTTTCTTTATAATCCAACTCTCACATTCATACGTGACCACTGGAAAAACCATAGCCTTGACTAGACAGACCTTTCTTGACAAAGTAATGTCCCTGCTTTTTAATATGGTGTCTAGGTTGGTCATAACTTTCCTTCCAAGGAGTAAGTGTCTTTTAATTACATGGCTGCAATCACCATCTGCAGTGATTTTTCAGGCTTAAAAAAATAAAGTCAGCCACTGTTTCCACTGTTTCCCCATCTATTTGCTATGAAGTGATGGGACCAGATGCCATGATCTTCGTTTTCTGAATGTTGAGCTTTAAGCTAACTTTTTCACTCTCTTCTTTCACTTTCATCAAGAGGCTCTTTAGTTCTTCTTCACTTTCTGCCGTAAGGGTGGTATCATCTGCGTATCTGAGGTTATTGAGATTTCTCCTGGCAATCTTGATTCCAGCTTGTGTTTCTTCCAGTCCAGCGTTTCTCATGATGTACTCTGCATATAAGTTAAATAAGCAGGGTGACAATATACAGCCTTGACGTACTCCTTTTCCTATTTGGAACCAGTCGGTTGTTCCATGTACAGTTCTAACTGTTACTTCCTGACCTGCATACAGATTTCTCAAGAGGCAGGTCAGGTGGTCTGGTATTCCCATCTCCTTCAGAACTTTCCACAGTTTATTGTGGTCCAGTCAAAGGCTTTGGCATAGTCAATAAAGCAGAAATAGATGGTTTTCTGGAACTATCTTGCTTTTTCTATGGTCCAGCAAATGTCAGCAATTTGATCTCTGGTTCCTCTGCCTTTCCTAAAACCAGCTTGAACATCAGGAAGTTCATGGTTCACATATTGCTGAAGCCTAGCTTGGAGAATTTTGAGCATTACTTTACTAGCATGTGAGATGAGTGCAATTGTGCGGTAGTTTGAGCATTCTTTGGCATTGCCTTTCTTTGGGATTGGAATGAAAACTGACCTTTTCCAGTCCTGTGGCCACTGCTGAGTTTTCCAAATTTGCTGACATATTGAGTGCAGCACTTTCCCAGCATCATCTTTTAGGATTTGAAAGAGCTCAACTGGAATTTCATCACCTCCACTAGCTTTGTTGGTAGTGATACTTTCTAAGGCCCACTTGACTTCACATTCCAGGATGTCTGGCTCTAGGTGAGTGATCACACCATCGTGATTATCTGGGTCATGAAGATCTTTTTTGTATAGTTCTTCTGTGTATTCTTGCCACCTCTTCTTAATATCTTCTGCTTCTGTTAGGTCCATACCATTTCTTAAAGCTCAACATTCAGAAAACTAAGATCATGGCATCCGGTCCCATCAGTTCATGGCAAATATGGCAATCAGATGGGGAAACAGTAGAAACAGTGGCTGACTTTATTCTGGGGAGGCTCCAAAATCACTCCAGATGGTGACTGCAGCCATGAAATTAAAAGACGCTTACTACTTGGAAGGAAAGTTATGACCAACCTAGATAGCATATTCAAAAGCAGAGACATCATTTTGTCAACAAAGGTCCATCTAGTCAAGGTTATGGTTTTTCCAGCAGTCATGTATGGATGTGAGAGTTGGATTACAAAGAAAGCTGAGAGCAGAAGAATTGATGCTTTTGGACTGTGGTGTTGGAGAAGACTCTTGAGAGTCCCTTGGACTGCAAGGAGATCCAACCAGTCCGTCGTGGAGATCAGTCCTGGGTGTTCATTGGAAGGACTGATGTTGAAGCTGAAACTCCAGTACTCTGGCCACCTGATGTGAAGAGCTGACTCATTTGAAAAAATCCTGATGTTGTGAAAGATTGAGGGAAGGAGGAGAAGGGGATGACAGAGGATGAGACGGTTGGATGGCATCATCGACTCAATGGACATGAGTTTGGGTAAACTCCGGGAGTTGGTGATGGACAGGGAGGCCTGGCATGCTGCAGTTCATGGGGTCTCAAAGAGTTGGACATGACTGAGCGACTGAACTGAACTGATCACCCCTTACTCAAAATCAAAATTCAGACAAAGCAATAATAAGCAAAACATATAAAGAGCTACTTTAAATTGATTTTTCTAAATTGAATATAAAATTGGGAAATGTACTGATAAACATTAGAAAATATTTTAAGATATGAAAAAAACATCCAACTTCATTAAGAATAATACAATAAAATATGAATTAAAGATAATAAAATATTGAGGACTTCCGTGGCAGTCCAGTGGTTAAGATTCTGCACTTCCAATGCAGCAGGCTCGGGTTCCATTCCAGGTCATGGAACTAAGAGGCCACACGTCACACAGCACAGCTAAAAAGTAAAAAAAAAAAAAAAAAAAAAGACAGTATTCAATATACATATTAGATACTAATGGATACCAATATAGGTGAGAATATGGGGAAATGGATCCTCTCCTGCACTTTGGAGCACAAATCAGTGCTTCTGAGTCATCAAGATTCCACCTTTCATGTACTCTGACTCATCACATTTCTGGAAACCTATCCTGTAGCAATAGCAGTATGATCACAGGATTGCTTGCATTTGGAAAAAAGGAAAAAAAAAAAAACTGGTAAGAACTCAAGTGCCCATCAATAAGAATATATATAAATAAAGTATAGTATTTATAATATAATTTTTATATATTGTATTAATCATATATGTATATATCATAATTAATATAGGAATCATATATTTATATATCATAATTAACATATCAATCATATATTTGTATATCATAATTAATATATTAATCATATAGTTATATATCACAGTTAATATATTATATATACATACAATATTGTACATATAATATATATAAATAAATTATAGTACATCAGACACTATGCATCCATTTAAAGCACAAGGTAGCTCAAGAGGACTTGTAAAGTTATCCAGAGTATAATGTTGAGGAAAAAAAGTGAGTTGTAAAACAAAGAAACAGTATAATACTGGCGACATGTGTGTGTACATACACATGTATACATACACATACACACGTACACGAGGAAAGATTTTGAATAGATACACAGATTCAAACTCAATTCTTTTTTATTTTTGGCTGTGCTATTTTATTTTTATCTTCGTTGCTGTGCACAGGCTTTCTCTAGTTGTGGTGAGCAAGGGCTAGTCTCTAATTGTGGTGTGCGGGCTTCTCAGTGCAGTGACTTCTCTTGTTGCAGAGCATGGGTTAGTTGCCCTGCGGCTGAGATCTTCCCAGACCAGGGATAGAACCTGTGTCCCCCCCAACGCTGGCAGCTGGATTCTTAACCACTGGACACCAGGGAAGTCCCAAACTCATTTCTTTAAGTGTAAGACTTGCAGGCGAACAGAGGAACCCTTATATTGTACTTTAAGATCCCTGGAGGCGGGCATGGCAGCACTCTCCAGTATTCTTGCCTGGAGAACTCCGTGGACAGAGAAGCCTGGTGGGCTATACAGTCCGTGGGGTTGCAAAGAGTCAGATACAACTGAGCCACAGGAGAATGCACCTGGCGCTGGCGAGCACCTGTGATCTAACATCTTAGCAGCAGGCATGACTCCCACCTGGTGGTCATGTGCTGCCATGGCATGTCACCAACCTGAGGTTTCTCAGCCTTGCACTGTTGCCATTGTGGGGGGGTGGGGGGCTGTTTTGTGCACACTATGGGAGGCTCAGCAGCACCCATGGAAACCAGCACCTTCTGGAAACCAGTGACACTCTCTCCCCAAGTGGTGACAGCGAAAATGTCTCCAGACACTGGCAATTGTCCCCTCTGGGGGCAAAACCACTCTTGGCTGAGAACCTAAGTCTCGTGAATGCAAAGTAAATAACTAAACTGTGTTTGTTCATTCACTCATGAACAGCTCACATTAGGCAAAGGCTTTTGTTCCTAACGTCAGCTGGAAGGAGTGACCTCTTGGCCAGGGTCACTCACACACAGAATGCTTCTCACAGCTTTGCAAGATTCTGAGCTTTAAATTCGGGAACAAGAAAATCCATTCTTATCCAGCGACTCCCCACCTGCCTCAGGCAGAAATAACAAGCAAGGTGACTCCCGGCACACACACGCCCTACACTCGGCTCAGACCTCCGGTGGGAACTCACAGCGGACCACGCTGAGGCCTCATTACGGCACTTCAGCCAGCGACTGCCACATCACCCAGACAGAAAGCTGCTTTACCCCTTGGACTTGAGTCTCCTCTCCCCCACCTAGAGCTGAAGTCAGGGTGAAGTGGCACTGACAAGGGGGATCCTACTTGAGAACCTTCTTTGTCCCCCACAAACCTGAGACTCCACTAACCCACAGAGAGAAACCAGGCTCCAGGTGGCACTAACAGAGGTCCAGGAAGTACACTCTGTCCCAGACGGTCCTGGGAGTCCCCACTGCCCCTGCCCCGAACACACACACACACAAACACCCCTAGAGACACCAGATGGTTGGGTGCTACTGGTACTGGCAGGGAGGGGCCACCACACAAAGCACTCTCCCCAGTAAGTTCTTCTTCCTCATGGGCAGACGATCCCCTACCCATCCAGTTGCATTCCCTTTCCACCCACTCAGGCAGCATCGGCAGGGATCAGTAGAGCTCCAGCAGCACCAGATCAACCAAGCTGACCAAAATACTACCACAAAGGCTCTGAAGATTAAATTGCCATTGAAACCACGGCCCACAAAACTACACCAAGACCCACTATAAACAGGGTGACGATGCCCTAAAACAGAAGATTTAAATAGCACCCTCACTTACGTGAAAGTAACATGTAAAACCCTAGATTGAAAGCTTTATCTTTTACAATTTAAAAAGATCCTTTTCTTTTTGTTGTCAGTGCTACTGACAAGTCAGATTTTACTCAGTCAATTATTCATTGAGGGACCACAAAATGCCAGGAATTGGGTTTAATTTTTTTTAATTTAATTTTGGCTGTGCTGGGTCTTCATTGTTGCCCACAGGCTTTTCTCTAGTTGTGATGAGAGGAAGCCACTCTGTAGTTGCGGTGTGTGGGCACCTCATTGGAGTGGCTTCTATTGTGCAGCATGGGCTCCAGAGCACAGGCTTCGGTAGCTGTAGCACCTGTCCCGAAGGCATGTGGAATCTTCCCAGACCAGGGATCAAACCACTGTCCCCTACATCAGCAGATGGAGTCTTAACCACTGGACCATCAGAGAAGTCCCAGGCACTGCTTTTGACACTGGGGTTTTAGCACTCATTGAACAAAACAAATCATTCTTTTTTTTTGTCTTGTAAGTGATCCATGTTTAGTCTCTGGAGGTTGTCAGAAGTTCTTCTTTGTTATTTATTGTTGGAGGAAGTCAACAAGAGGATGTGACCATTGGTTGACCCAAGAGCTGTTGTTTAGTTGCTGGTGCTGCTGCTGCTGCTGCTAAGTCACTTCAGTCGTGTCCGACTCTGTGCAACCCCATAGACGGCAGCCCACCAGGCTTCGCCGTCCCTGGAACCCTCCAGGCAAGAACACTGCAACTCCTACAGCTCAACTCCAGAAAAATAAACGACCCAATCAAAAAACGGGCCAAAGAACTAAATAGACATTTCTCCAAAGAAGACATACAGATGGCTAACAAACACATGAAAAGATGCTCAACATCACTCATTATCAGAGAAATGCAAATCAAAACCACTATGAGGTACCATTTCACACCAGTCAGAATGGCTGCGATCCAAAAGTCTACAAATAATAAATGCTGGAGAGGGTGTGGAGAAAAGGGAACCCTCTTACACTGTTGGTGGGAATGCAAACTAGTACAGCCACTATGGAGAACAGTGTGGAGATTCCTTAAAAAACTGGAAATAGAACTGCCTTATGATCCAGCAATCCCACTGCTGGGCATACACACTGAAGAAACCAGAAGGGAAAGAGACACGTGTACCCCAATGTTCATCGCAGCACTGTTTATAATAGCCAGGACATGGAAGCAACCTAGATGTCCATCAGCAGATGAATGGATAAGAAAGCTGTGGTACATATACACAATGGAGTATTACTCAGCCATTAAAAAGAATACATTTGAATCAGTTCTAATGAGGTGGATGAAACTGGAGCCTATTATACAGAGTGAAGTAAGCCAGAAGGAAAAACATAAATACAGTATACTAACGCATATATATGGAATTTAGAAAGATGGTAACAATAACCCTGTATACGAGACAGCAAAAGAGACACTGATGTACAGAACAGTCTTATGGACTCTGTGGGAGAGGGAGAGGGTGGGAAGATTTGGGAGAATGACATTGAAACATGTAAAATATCATGTAAGAAATGAGTTGCCAGTCCAGGTTCGATGCACAATACTGGATGCTTGGGGCTAGTGCACTGGGACGACCCAGAGGGATGGTATGGGGAGGGAGGAGGGAGGAGGGTTCAGGATGGGGAACACATGTATACCTGTGGCGGATTCATTTTGATATTTGGCAAAACTAATACAATTATGTAAAGTTTAAAAATAAAATAAAATTAAAAAAAAAAAACAACACTGGAGTGGGTTGCCATTTCCTTCTGCAATGAATGAAAGTGAAAAGTGAAAGTAAAGTCCTGGAGTGGGTTGCCATTGCCTTCTCCATTTAGTTGCTAGTTGTATCCAACTCTCAGCACCCCATGGACTGTACCCTGTCAGGCTCCTCTGTCAATGGGATTTCCCAAGCAAGAATACTGGAATGGGTTGCCAGTTCCTTCTCCAAGGGATCTTCTCCACTCAGGAATCGAATTTGTGTGTCTTGCATCTCCTGTGCTAGTAGGTGGGTTCTTTACTAGCTGAGCCATCAGGGAAGTCAGAGGAATTTGAGTTATTTTCAAAGAGAATCCATGGTGTTAAAATATGGTCAAGACCATTCCCCGTTTATCACCCTCTTCCTACCAGGTGATCTTATATAATAATAAATCTATTTTCACCTGTTTTGCAGTAATCATCTGGCTGACTGCATGTATGTTCCTGCATGCGTGTACGTATTTGGGTGTTCATGTGGATCAGGGTGGGACAAAGGTGAATAAAACCCTTGGAGGTGGAGCTGCTTGTATCTGTTAGTATCCACTCCTCTCCCAGCCCAGCTGTAAGGTTACCCTGTGCTATGGTGAGTGGACAAAGATTTCCCCAGAGTGATGTCAGAGAGAGTATAAAGGAGCATACAAGACATCAGAAAGCACCCCCACTCCCAGAGCACATCCCTGAGTCCCCTCGTGGCATCTGGAGCTTTTCATCACTGCTACCATTCCATCCCCATCTAGACACACGCGCACACACACCCTAGGGCAGACTGTAGCCATCTGTCTCCCAGAGGGTCTCCAATCCATTTTTCATTCATTTCTTAATTCAACAACCTCCATACTTCCAGAGGCACCCAGGTTGGGTTTGGGACAAGGACGTAGCCATTTACATTAGGATGCTGTTAGTTACCGCTTTCTATCTAACAATATTACTACATACTTAGTGGCTGAAAATGGCACACATTTGTTATCTCACAGTATCTGTGGGTGAAGGTCCAGGCACAGCTTAGCTGGGTCCTTGCAGTGGGCTGTCAAGGTGTCAGCCAAGACTGGTTTCTCATGTGAAGACTCTACTAGGGTTGATCCACTTCCAAGCATCTGGGGGTTGTTGGCAGGGGTTAGTCCTCATCTGTCTTTCTGGGCTGACAGTTTCTTGTCTTGCAGATTTCCCATCACACTTGTTTCACCAATGCCAGCAAGGAGGATTCTCCTAGTAAAACAAGCATTAGAATCATGTCACCTTTGTTGCATTTTATAGGTTAAAAGTAAGTCACAAGTCCTACTCACACTCAAGGTAGTGGAGCAGATAACACATAGGTGTGAATACCACGAGGCTCAGATCATGGGAACCACTTTGGAAAATGGGAACTGGATAAGGAGTACCTTCTTCTTCTTTTTGCCGTTTCTTGTGGATTGCAGGATCTTACTCACCCTACCAGGGACTAAATCTGCTCTCACTGCAATGGAAGTGAGGAGTCTTAACCACTGGACTGTCAGGGAAATCCCAGGGGGTGCCTGATGGTAGGAACTAAAAATCTTTTCCCCAAAAGTTTTTGAAAACCAATGAAGGGTTTTAAGCAGGAAGGTAACATTTTATTCTTAACTTTAGAATGATCACTGGCCAGAACGTGTGGCTAACAGACTGGTGGGAAAGCAAAACTTGACTTACAGAAATCAGCTAGGAGGCTGGTACCTTAACACCAGAGAAACGTCGGTGTCTAGAACTAAGGTAATGGGGCTTCCCTGGTGGCTTAGACATTAAATAAACCGCCTGCAATGCAGGAGACCCAGCTTCGATCCCTGGCTCAGGAAGATCCCCTGGAGAAGGGAATGAATACCCACTCCACTATTACACTAAGGTAATACTGAAGGGAAAAGAGAAACATGAACAAACTGGAGAATGATTTAAAGAATACAGTGAATAGGACTTGGTGATGAATAAACAGTAAGAGTTGAGGATATTCAGGTTCTGGCTTTTGCATATTATTTGTGAGCAGTGATATTATTCACTGAGAAGAGGGACAGGGTAGACAAAAATTAGTTTGAAGTGGGTAGGTTTGTCCAATAACAGAAAGTGAAAGTTGCTCAGTTGCATCCAACCTAGGCCAGAACACTAGAGTGGGTAGCCTTTCCCTTCTCCAGGAGATCATCCCAAACCAGGGATGGGATCCAGGTCTCCCGCATGGCAGGCAGACTCTACCAACTGAGCTATCAGGGAAGCCCATTAACAGAGACTAACTGTGCTCCCTTGAGGGAACACCTCCTTTGATAAATTTAATTTTTATGCTTGCAGAGAACCTGTTGCTCAAATCTGTTGAGCCAGTTGAAACTGGTTGAATCTTTTCAACTCACCCATTTCACGTGTGAATTTTCAGTATTACAAGTAGTCTACGAACGCATGCACATCGGTCTGCAAATACACCTTTCACACTGACGGCAAAGGATGAGTTCGGGAGAAAGGAGACGAATGTGGGGAAAGCCAAGTACTCTGAACATCTTACACTGGAGTGTCTTAGGTGGGACGCCTCAGCAGCGCCACGTGCAGACAGAGTGCGGGACTTGCAATATCTCGGTTCTGCCGTTTGCTCTCTTGCGTGTCCGCGGGATCCCGCACGAGCTAAGCGCCCGCTACTCTCGCGAGAGGGAGGCAGCCCTCGGCTCCTAGGATTCCCCCAACCGCGCCAGGCGCGATCCCACCTGCTAAGGAGCGGGAGTCTGGCCGCGCCCGGGGCCTTCTGGGAATCGTAGTTCCGGGGCCGAACGAGGCCCGCCAGCCTAACCCCCTGCTCTTGCGCATGCGCGGCCCCGCTGGCCCGAGAAGTTCGTAGCCTTTGTGAGGCCGTGGTGGGAGGTGAGTTGTCGCTCAGGTGTCGGTTCTCTCACTCGGCCTCGGCGGTACCCCTAGATCAGCTCTCTGCACCAATCCGGGCTGGAGTGCGCGCTGGAGGAAGGGACGTCGAGGGCAGGAACGAGGCCCGGGGGCGCGGGACGGGCGGGCGGGTGGGGGGCTTGATCTGCGCGGCGGCCCCTCGGCGGCGGCCGGGGCGCTGGTGCTCCGGCCGCGCGGTCCCCCAGCGGCAGCGCCAGGCGCTAGCGCCCAGCTTCAGGGATGCTTGTCCCGGCTTTCCAGGTGCCAGCTTCGAGGGCCGAGCCGGCTCGGGACGGAGCGAAGCCTTTTGGAGGAGCCCCCCGAGGGGCGGCGGGAAGGAGGACCACGAGGCCTCGGGGCTTCCCGCCCCTCCGCCCCGAGCGGGCTGCGCTGGGGGGAGAGCAGAACCTTCGCGGCCTGGAGGAGGCGGTGACCATGGAGACTGATGTGGCCGAAACGCCCGGGAAGAGAGGTGAGAAGGGCTGGTGTTGAACTTGGGCTGGGGGCCAGGCCGAATCCTTCCTGATGAACGGGAGTCAGTGTTGTCTGACTCCTTTGTTTGGGGACGGACGGGCTCTTCGAGTGAGAGTGGAGAGCTTGCTGTGGGATCCCCCCTCTTCCCACTCCAGCTGGGTGCACAGCAGACCCTCCAAAGCCTCCCTCAAAATGTGAGCGAAATGTTATTAATTGCTGCTGAGGCTTGGGCATAGCCTCTCACTTTGTCTCACACCTTCTTCTCCTGGGTGACTATACCATCCTAGCCTCATCAGTGGGTCCGACGGTTTAGCTTTTTGGTTGGCAAAAGTATCTTCCACATCTTCCCAGTTGGCTCATTGGTAAAGAACCCGCCTGCTAATGCAGGAGACACAGGAAAGAAAGGCTCGAGCCCTGAATCTTGAAGATCCCTTGGGGAAGGAAATGGCAACCCACTTCAGTATTCTTGTCTGGGAAATCCCATAGACAGAGGAGCCTGGCGGGTACAGTCCATGGAGTCGCAGAGAGTGGACACGACTGAGCACGCATGCATTTTCCACACCTGTTTTTCCACTTTGCACAAAAACTCTTTGATTTCGGTAGAGCAGATCCTTTGTCTTACAGAGGAGACACGAGGCATAGGAGTCAGTGACTGGTTTCCAGTTCTCCTAGATCAAGGCTTTCTTGAAGTTTGCTCTGTGACCTACATCAAATCCACGCTCCTCCCCCACCCCTGCTTGTTGGATTTCTAGGTTCTACCCCAGTCTCAAGTAATAATAATTATTTGGAGGTGGGATCCAGCAGTCTGTCTTTGGACTAAGGTTGCAGGGTGATTTCTTTCAGAGCTGTTGAGCCTGTTTTTCCCATGTTAATTTGATGTTGATTAAGCCTGGTGGTGGGGGGACGGTGCAGCGGGGACTTTAATTTCCAGGCTCAGAGGGTGCCCTCTTCCAGGATCTGTTAGGGTAACAGCAGATGAATGAATTGAAGCCCCGAAGAGCAGCGTTCCTGAGTTATTTCCAGATTGGGATGCCTTCAGTAGCAGTGTCTGTAAGGAGCACCAGTAGTACAGTGGCAGGAGTTTTAAACTTGCAGATCTGCGTCACGAGATATATTTGGGTCCTATCATGACTGCTTTCTTGTGTTTAGCGCTGCCTCCCCAGGATTCTCCCTTTTCTCAAGAAAACTGCACAGAAGAGGGAGAAGTGGCAGCTTTGCGCCTCACAGCCAGATCGCAGGTGAGTGGAAGTCTCTGCTGATTATTGAAATTCACCTTATCTCTCAGATCGTGGACATGCTCTCTTCTGTTTGAAGTGGAGTTTCTGTGCCCCGCTAGAGCCCATCTGGAGAGCTGAGTTCTGATTCTAAGAGATGGCTCGAGTGACTAGTGGATTCGGTGGGAAATATTTTCTACTTCTTCACAGTATCTTGTGCATCTAGTTTTATCACTGAGCAGGCATGGAAGGAGCTTTGCCCTTCTTTAACGTAGCAGCTAATTTCTGTACCTGGTATTTGGAAATGATTTTAAAAGATAGTGTGGTGTACTCTTCTTAAAATGTATGTTTCAATAGGGGGAAACAGCATACACGTGACTGTTAAATAGGAATTTAAGAGAGCACCTTAAGTGCTGGAGTGAATTATGAACATAATTACTCAGATAGTTCAAAGAAATACCGGAAGAGGAAGCCTGTAGAAGGATTCTAATCAGCCCTCCAAGATGATGAATGCTCAGGTATTTTAGAGGTGAAGTGTTATCAAGTTGCAGCTCACTTTCCAATCTCTCCCTTCCTCAAGGGCTGATATTAAGAATTGTTAATTTGGGACTTCAATGACAGTCCAGTGGTTGAGACTCTACTTCCACTGCAGGAGGCTCAAGTTCAATCCCTGGCCAATGAACTAAGATCCTTTATGCCCTGTGGTGTGGCCAAATATATATATATTAGAATTGTTGGATATAAGTGATAGTTGTAATATATGGGTGATTGGTATAGTCTTTCAGCTTTCTTTGCATGTCCAAAAATTTTTAATTTTTATTAAACTTGGGTAGGAGAAAAGAGTTCTCCCTGATATGTGTCATACCACAACCCAAAGATTCCTCCACTAGCCTCTCTCTTGGCTGCTTTAATCCAGAGTGTGAAAAGTGGGCCTGGCACATTCCTACCGTTTAGCAAAGTGATTTCTCAGGATCCTTGTGGACTTGGTGGCTTCCGTTGGTTTCTTGAATGTCTTATATGAATATTGAAGATGTTATCACTCAAGAAGCTTTTTAAGTTGCAGCTAATGAAAATTCTAACTGGCCTAAGCAAGTTTATTGACAATTATAAGGGAAAAGCCAGGTCTGGCTAAAATTAAGTTCCGACAGTAGCATTAGAACCTGTTTTTTCCATTTCAGTCACCTTTTCTTTTCTCTCTGTGTGTTTTGCGCTCAGTCTTTTCTTATAGTGCAGGCTGGCCCCTAACAAATTTAGGCTTACATCTTCCCATGTTGAAAATCAGAGGAAAAGAACATCTTCCCTTCTGGTAGTTCCAGATTCCAGAAGTACTGAAAGTTAACTCTAATGGGTATTATACCCTTCCTTGGACCATTATTGACCAAATCTGAGTGTGATGATCAGAGTGTAGACCTGAGCACACACATGTAAACCTGTATCCCACCTGTGGGTTAGAGGTGAGCTAGTACTGCCTGAACTGCGTGGACTAAACGTGGCCGGTATGGCAGCCAGAGGACAGTCAGGGTATAAGCACCAGAAGAAGGGTGAATGCTTAATACATTTCAACAAGAGACTAGTTTCGAGAGTTGTTACAGCTTCAGGATGGATTAAACCTTTTATGGAAATTTTGAAAATTCTCTGTGTGTCCTTTTTGTATTGCATTAGATTTTGTTTGATGCTAATATTGCAACTGTCTGTCTTATTAGAATTTGCCTGGGCTGTGAATCTTTTTTTAATGTTTTAAAATTTTGCTCACAGTAACCAGGTGAAAGGCACAGACATGTATAACTATAAAAGTATGTTATGCGTACTAACCTCACCAAGTTGTTTGCTACCTCTCCCTACTGAGGATAACAGTTTGGTATGTATTTTTCCATATGTTTCCCTTGAACTTGAACTACTGTATTCAGACATGAAGTATACTATGTTTCCTTCCGTTTCTCCACCCACCCACCCAGTCCCCAACTTTGGGGGTTTTGTCTGGATCTCTTTTTCTGAAAAGAGGATGTGTCTGTTTTAAGAAACCTTTTTATAAGGGAAATGAATTTATTCATATTAATATAATTACTTGTGTGTTTCACATTTTTGTTGCTGTGTGATTTTTTTTTTTTTTTAAATTAAAAATGTTTATTTAAGAAGACTCTATAATCAAATACAAGGATACACCATAGACTTCAAGACAGTTGAAACATACATAACAGAGCATTATGTAGTATCGAAAATATGTAATAGCTGTAAATCCATACGGAAAAGACAAAACATAACAGAAAAACGGGCAAAAGGTAATGCCTGCGAAATCATACCGCATTTCCTCAGTGTCCTGTACTTACAGGAGGCAGCGCTATTCAGTGTGGGGGACTATCTATAAGAAAGGAATATCAGAAGAAGACCACTGGGGCCCTCTGGAGGCTGGTTACTACACACACAAAATAGTATTTTTTTTTATTTGACATACAGTCAATATTATTAGTTTCAAGATAGTACTTTGTAGTGTTTTGATAACATATATGTGTATTAAAAACATAAAAACACAAACTAGAATATTTAATCCCTCTAGGACAGAGGTTATCTCTGGGGAGAAAGGGATGGAATCAAAAGGTAATAAAATAAGTTTCAAATGCATCTAACACTTACATATTAATATGTTCATAGATCTAAAGAAAACATAACCAAATGCTAACATTTATTAAATCTGCATGGTGGAAATATACGGGTGTTCTTTAAGTGATTCACCTTTCCTCTTAAGTTTGAAATATTTCAACAAAGTTTTAAAATAATGAACCTGAAGAAATGAAAATAACATTTGCTTTGAACAAGCTTATTTTTATAGATTTTACAAATTGCAATTTTCATGACACATAAGAAAAATATTTTTCTAACATCAAAATAAGCATCTCTTTGGTATAGCAACACACCACAAGTGTTATCTTTAACATAAAAAATTAATCAAGAACTGTGACTTAATATGTTAAATAAAACTATCCTTTGCCCATCCATGTGTCCCCTTTCACAGGCCCATTGTGGGGCTTGGAAGTGTAGTTCTGTGCATACCTCCACAGCTACAAGAATTAAGATGCTGCATCAGATATGTCCAGAAGTCACACAACAGAGAATTAGTTGGCTTAATCATCGATACATATGACACAAACTCACCAAAAGAGAGAGAACACATGTGCACAACATATGATATGAGACGTAAAACAGAGCATTGTCATGAAGATCAAATAATATGAAAATAATTACATCATTTAAATTTGATGCATTTTTTTTAAAGTACTTGTTTAGAATTATTACATTCAGAATTTAAAATTATTACCTGCCAAGCTCCAAAAGTAATAATACAAAGCCATAATTTTGATAAGGCACTTTAAGGAGAACAATTAAACATACAAAACAGTGAATATAAGAAATATCCATAAAAGCAGTTAACCTCAGAAATAGAGGGGAAAAAAATATGTATTTTTTTCAAGATAGGCTTCAGTAAAAGTTTTTTTGAAAAGCATCACAGAGGGGCGAAAAATATTTATCATATATTTTTAAAAGTTGTTATCAAAGTTCAAATTCCTGTTTAAAAAAAAAAGATAACATTTTCCTTCAAGTCAGTGAGGTTCTGACTCAAATACTTTTTCAAGAAACAATTAACATCCTTATGCTAAAATTAAGAAGAAAAAGCAGCTTTTAATTATGCTGTCAACTCTTATTTAACAAACATCTAGTGACTGTTGTGTAACAGTGTTTTAGGTTGATGGAAATATGTAAGACACAATCATTGGTTCTAGGGAACTTAGCCCAGTGGAGCTAAATCTAACATTGGTAACATGAAAGTTTACCTTCTTTGGGCCATAAATAAAGCTCAATTTCAAATTCTGCTATTCTTGGCATCTTCTTGCAAATAGAAGAGCATAATGGCCCACCTAGTTTGCTACTGGTAACACTGTGGCATTATTATCTACTGATAACTTTCATAAAAGATTCTTTGAAAGTTCAGAGAACAGAAAGTGTTTAAAGATAAACAAATATGAATCAGCCTCAAAAATAACATCAGCATTCTGTTTACACAAAATGAAAAAAAACAAGAAAAATTTCATCTTCAGTATCCAGAACCGTGTGATTATCCAGTCTCCATGGTACATGTGCAAACACCATAGATGAGGAGGTATGCATTATTACAGTCAAATCAGTTGTCAGGCTTCAAGGAATCATAGCCTTCTTTCAAGAGGTCCCGCCATGTTTTAAGGAAACGTGCATTTTCTGTACATTTGAAAGCAAGCTCTTCCACTTGAGCTGATACTGCAGATGTGGCTTCCAGAAGTTTGGTTAATGAAAACGCTGCGTCTCCGATCTGCAGCTCCACCTCTTCCAGCGGGTCCACCAGTCGGCCGCTGCTCCTGCTCGGAACCGGCCAGCCCAAAACCCCCGGGGCGCTGGGGGAAGATGCTGAAGACGTGTCTGAAGACGAAGGAGAAGAAGGGGGCGGCGGCGGCGGCGGGGAAACCTGCAGCCCTTCAGGGTTCGCCATGGAGCGGGGCTGGCCGACTGGACCGGACTTGGGAGGCCGAACCAATACTTGCTGTGTGATTTTTGTAATTCTGTTTACTGTGCTTTCTCCTCCTATATTTTTTCTGCCTTTTGTGCAGTAGTTTGCATTTTGTTTTTCTGATTTTTTGTTTGTTTTTCTGATTTTTTTTTTTTTTAATGGTTTAGAAGTTAATTTCCACTGTCAGTTTAGCTATAGATAGGCAGATTGGAGGATCAAAGTCATTTTTTCTCATAGTATCTTGTTTACTTAGTAGCTTATTAATGATTTTTACATTTTCTAAGGATGATTCCTATATTTTTTTAAGTCTCTAAGATTAGTTCCATTTTGGTAAACTTTATTTGAAATAATTGGAGACTTATGTAGCAAGTGGTAGAAAGATTTCTCATGTATGTACTCCATTCAGATTCTCCAGGATTTAACATTTCACTTCATTTATTACTTTCTTTTTCCAGAATCAGGAAGTTGATGTTGTTATAGTACTGTAACATACTGCTCTTATTCATGTTTCCCAGTCCCTTATTTTTCTTGATTTTCTTCCCCTTAATTTCTGCTTTTATCCTGTAATTCCTTCTGTTTCCCCTCATTCTGTCTCTAATTGACTTGTATGCTGTGTTCACTTAATTACACTAATTTTTTAAATGAAATGGAAGTGTTTCTTCGGACACTTTTAGCCTTATGACATTGATTTTTGCCTTTTATTTCATTATTGTTTTGAAATTTTAATATTTTTGTAATTAATTTTTTAAATTACCATCAGTTATTGCTTTTTCATTTCTGTTTTGAAATTTATTAACATTTACTTTGTTACTTTTGCAAATGCTTTATGGATATTTAAATAGAAGTTGTTTTCTATCAAGTTATAGCATTTGGTATATTTATTTCAACAACCTAGAATATTATTCCCATTCTCTATCACTTAAAGAGAAACGTTCGGTACTGGTATGTGTCTTTTTCCAATGAGTTTTTGTATTTTGTGTGTTAGATAAACTCAGTCCTAAGGTGTTTACATATGAACATTTACATTTTATATCTGTACCCTTTCTTAATCTGTTGATGTCATTTTCCAGTTTAATGCTTCTTGCTTTGAATTGATTCCGTGCTTCACTGAGCTTGTCCAGTCACAAGTTCTGTGTAAATTATCTTTCAAATTTTTTATTGGGGACTCACAAGGAGAATTATACAGATGTGCTTTTTGTCTCTGCCTGTATTTCATTTACTTTGCCAAACTGTTTTATTGATTCATTATTTTTAACTCTTTATTCCCCAGAAAAAATGATAGTCTCTCAGTGCAGAAACCATGGTCTTCCTTTGATTCTCATGTTGGATCTTGGACAGTGTGCCTGGCACATAATTGTTGCCCAGCGACTTTACATGGAAAGTCCAGAACACGTGAGAATGCTTGTCTCTTACTGCAGTCATTCCCCCTGTTAAATACATCTACGCACTTAACTCCAGGACCAGCAGAAACTGAGAGGTGATAGGGAGACTGCGGAGAGACGGATGGTGAACAGAAGTATGTTTTGTGTCTTAGGCATCAGTGACCTTCAAGGATGTGGCCATGGACTTTACCCCAGAGGAGTGGGGGAGGCTGGATCCCACCCAGAGGGACGTGATGCTGGAGAACTACAGGAACCTGGTCTCACTCTGTAAGGACAGACTCTCATTGTGACTCCTGACCTGCTTATGGGGACCTCACTGTTTTATTGGCAGTGAAGTAGCTTAACAAAGCCAGAAATATGTAAAGTGTTGGTCCCTTTGGGCCCAGAGAGAATCTGTTTATGCTCTAGGGTCTTGGTGAAATGTCTGGGCTTGTTTTCTTTTGTTAGGAGTCTTTGGATTCAGGTGACAGAAACTGAATTCAGACTAGCTTGAAAGGGAATCAGATACGGTGTCAGGATAATTCCTGCTTATTTTTTAATGACGTGCCATAGGTTTGCCTGAATCTCCCTGTGGGCAGAGATGGCCTTTGGCCTCTCTAGTGTTACGTTGTTCTTCCAGTGATAGAGCTGAGGAAAGAAAGAGGGCTTCTGTCCTGGGAGTTTCATCAGATAGGCTCATGTATCCATCATGAGACAGTACTCAAGCCAGGGAAATAGAGAACACTCTGGCCAGTTTGGATCCTGTGTCCACCTCTGTGTGGTGTGTTTGTGTGCAAGTGTGTGCATGCACACACATACATGTACATGTATTGTTCATATGAGGAGTGGAAGGAAGTATCTTAGTTCCTCCCAAATCTCATGTAATAAATTCAATAAGAAAGTGGGTTCTAGTAACTGAAGCAAAAAGAAAGGAAAACATCAGAAACAACTAGTCATAGACCCCCAGGCTCATGGTGCTGCTGCAGGGGTCCCACTTCACCCAGCTCTTTGCCTAAGCTGAGGACTGATAAGCAGTGTCTCCCTGGGGACTCCTGTAATAAACAAGTGAGAAATTCTTTTTTTTTTTTTCCATTTTTTACAGGCTAAATGTTTGTCTTTTCAAATGCGTGTGACTCCTTACTGTGCCCAGACTCCTGCTGCACATGTTTTAAGCTTCGTTTATAGGCTTCCACCTCCCTCATTCCAGAACTTCCTATGGTGTCTTGTCTTTGTGGATCCAAGGGTTGGGACTGTGCTCTGGGACACAGCTTTATACCCATCACCAAGAGCTAAGTTCCTTTTTTTTTCTAATGAGCAGGGCTTCCGGTTTCCAAACCTGAGAACCACAGTTTGGAGAATGGAAAAGAACCACTGCTGCTTGAGAGAAAAGCCCCCAAAAGCAGCTGCTCAGGTGAGTCAGATAGATGGGGGTCTCCAGAAAGAACAATCCCATGGTGGTTTGTTAAGTGGTCCAGTAGTTAAGACTCCTTGCTTACAATGCAGAAGCCATGGGTCTAATCACTAGTCAAAGTACTAAGATCCTGCATGCTGTCTCTACTTGTTTATGTCAGAGATGCTACAGTACAACATGTCGAAAACTGAATGCCTGGTATGTGCCCAAATTCTCCATCCCCCTAACAGGATCCTCTTCCAATAATTATATTAATAACACTCACTGCTTATCAAATTGTACGTCAGAAATCTGAACAATCTTTACATAACCCCTTCGCCTTTATCCAGTTCGTCCTTGTGTTTATCTGATCACTTCTAAGTATTTCCTCATCATTAACATCCCTCTGTCTCCCTTTCATCTGAGGCCATCTCCCTGACTCCTGTAAACTCCTTACCCCTGTAAACTCCATTCTTCATGTGACAGTGAGTGATGTTTTCAAAATGCAAGTCTGATGGCGGTCACCCTTTTGCTTAGGACTTGTCCATGGCTTCCCGTTGCTCTTTGGATGACAGCCAAAATCCTAGAGGCCTATAGACGCTCGTGAAATCTGTACCTTACTCATAATATCCAGCCCTGCTTCATATCTACTTTCCCTCTGATTTTGTACCTTATCTTAGCAACTCTTAATGGTTTTAGCGTCATTGAACCTATTTAACTCCCCAAATTGTTGAGAATCCTAGCAAGCTTTTGTTTATGTGGGTTATATCTACCAGTAGTTACCATATTAGAAATTAAAAGTGAGAAAGATTTTAAACTATCATGATTAATTTAGAAATAACAATTATAAACCCATTGCATGTTAACACAAATAACACAATTTAAATAAAAATTATTTCTCTACAACAAAAATTATTGAAAAGAATGGCATTGTTTTACATTTTTGCAGGTCTTTTTGTATATGGCTAATAGAGGACAGCTTTATAATTACATCTGCTTCTGAATGCAGCTTGATGTGATGCATTGTTTTGGTTGGCCTGTACGAAGAATATTGCCTCACGCCAATATTTAGTTAGAAGACATAGGAGTATTTTATAGGCTTTTGAGAAAATTTTGGCTTTTCTCTTGATTATACACCAAAATTGGGCAAGCAGTAGTTTCCTAAAGGTTAGGTGCAAGGTGCATCTGAAACCATATCCATGAACTTTTCATACTCTTAAAATCTATTGATCTTTTGGAAAATTTTGTTTACTGAGTTAGGCAGATCTTCCAAATACTGACACATTATGCAATATTTTAAAAGCACAATTTTCAGTATCACCACTGACCTTATCAGAAAAGCCTTTAAGTATTAGGAAACTATCAAGCTCTCAGTGGGAGTTAAAAGTTTTCCAAAATTCTAATTTCTGCCTAAAAGCTCACATTTTTTCAAATACTGTCAGTTGTTTTCTTTGAAATGGTAGGCTCATCTTTTTTTCAGTTCTGAGAGAATATCTGCCAGATACCCAACATAGATAACATAGTTTGCCAGTCATTCTTTCAAGTAAAAGTGCTAGTCTATTTAAAAAGGAAAAAATGACTGATTCCACAATGGATGGTTTTCCTCAAGACAAGCACCATATTTTGATATAAGTGGACTTGCATTATGAATATTTCCTATTTCATCATCTAGAATGTTAAAAAGGCATGTAGTCAAAGTTTAATAGATTAAAATTAATTTATTAAATTAATAATGTTTCCTGTTGTTTCCATAGACATTTTTAGGTGAAACTGGCTCCCCCCCTGCTTAACTGAGAGTACACAGTAGGGGAAAATGTAACAGCTACTAGTACATCTGGTGTTTTGTCCTGATTTGTGCCTAAGTTGTGGGCAGTTTCACCACCATTACTTTTGCAACATAAATGCAAATGTCAAGACAATGAAAAAGGCCAATAAGATCCAAGTATTATTTTGAAAAGTTTTGAACCTAGAGACTCCCAGAGATCCACAGACCACACTTTGAAATCACTGCCCATACTAGCCTTATATCAATTTATATTTTACAAACAACTTATGTAGCACCTATGCTGTATCAGGGTCCTCAGTGTTTTATAAATATCCTCATTTAATGCTCCTTGAGGTAGGTGTTGTTTTTATTCTTCATGAAGCAGATACTGGTTTTGCCCCAGCTTACAGATAAGGAAGCTAAAGTAGAAAAGTTAAATAACTTGGGCCAGGTCACATGGCTGGAAGTGGCAGAGCTGGTTTTAAATTCATGCATTCTTATTTCAGAGTCCATGCTGTCAACTGCTGTGCTCTTCCTAAGTGCTGCCTCTCACCTTGGGGCTTCTGTACATATCATTTCCTCTACCTGGAAGGCTCACCTCTGCATCTGTACCTGTTACCTGCAACACTCACCTGGACCCCAGCCCCACTTGGATTTCAGCTCAGTGATTTACCTTCTCAGGGAGGACCCCACCCCCCATCCCCCTGGATTCCCCTTGTAATCTTTCACAGCATCACTTGCCTTTTATTTCTTACTAAGGTGCATTTTTTATATGTATTCATGGACGTCAGACTAAATTTTTTTCTCCCCTTGTGTACATAGGTACTGTTTGTTTTTCCCCAGAGCCTAGCATATCCAATAGATAATCGTTGAATGAACAGATAGATGAGTAAATAAATGAACAAAGTTCATCTGGCTGTGTGGAATGAGACAGATCTAACTTGTCTTCTGAATGTTTAATAAGTCACAGGACCATTTGCTTTAAAAACCAATTATTTTAGTTCACTGACTGAAATTCCACCTTTGTATTGTCCTTAATTCCTTTATATACTTGATTTTGTTTCTGAAATTGCTCTTCTGTTTCATTTTTTGTTGTTTGTTATTGTTTAGTGGCTAAATCATATCTCTTTTGCGACCCCATTAACGCACCAGGCTTCTCTGTCCATGGGCTTTCCCAGGTAAGAATACTTGAGTGGGTTGCCATTTACTCCTCCAGGAGATCTTCCCAACCCAGGGATTGAACCCGTGTCTCCTTCATTTCAGACAGATTCTTCACCACTGAGCCACCTGGGAAGTCCACCTATCAAGCTACCAGACTTTTTTTTTTTCTACCAGACCTTTTTTTAGGCAACCAAGAATTTATCTGGTCAAATGGATTTCACTGAACTATTTATTTATTCTTTGGAACTATACTCTTTATCAATTATTTTGGCTTTATAATTTCATATTTAACATAAAAATTCTAATAGATGTATAGTAGATATATTCAGAGAGGTTGGCTACTGTTCCTGTTCTCTTGTATTCTGTTGCTCTCTCTGTAGGTAATCTTATTTACTAGTATTTCATGTATCTGTCCTTGATTTTGGAAAATGTAACCAAGTATGTTGATAATATCTATATCTCTCAAAGTAGCAAACCAAACACACTCCTTTCTAGTTTGCTGGGGGGGGTTTTTGTTTTGTTTTGTTTTTATTTATTTATTTCACTTTACAATATTGTATTGGTTTTGCCATACATTGACTTGAATCCACCATGAGTGTACATGTGTTCCCCATCCTGAGCTGGGGTTTTTTAAGTCTATTTAATGTATCCTGTAGATCACCTCCTAGCAATTATGTAGTGATCAATCTATTTTTTTAAGTTGCACATACTCCATTGTGTGTATACACCATGATTTAATCAGTTCTCTATAGTAGAATATTTGAGATGTTACCAGTTTTGCTACCTCAATTAGTGTTGTAATGTTTAGCCTTGTGCAGGTATAATTTAATATATTTGCCATTATATCTTAGGGAGGTCATAGATTTTTGAATAGAGACATTATAAATGCATTCTTAGGGGAGATTTTAAACTGAAAATGGAGTGCATAGTAGGATTGAGTAAGGCTGGGTGACTGGAAACTTAGAAGTCATCACTGTGCCTGCACCAAGGTGGTGACTACCTGGCTGTTTCTGATAGATAGCACTTGATGTTCTGTTAGAGGCTGTTCCTCCCCTGTCCTGATCTGGGATACTCATTTCCTGCTCATCCAGCAATATAGCACTTCCTCTCCATCCCTCCTCTTGTCTTTCTGGTCATCTTTTGCCCTATTCTGCCTCCTGGGTCAGATTGTGTACTGATTTATCTGCATAACTCTGTACTTTTATTCCCCTCCATTTGCTTCTCTTTGCAAATCATCTTCCAAGAGTCAAATCCACTTCCTCATTGAAGCTGTGCCTTTCACCTTCATTAACTCTGACCCATTACAGAACTGCCATTTTGTCAAAACTCAGAAGACGAAGGAAATTTACATTTCCAATTTCTTTCAGACTCGGAGACTAGTCCCAGAAGCAAGGATTCAACTTCAGTGCAAGATTTTTCCAAAGAAGAATCATGCCAGGTTGCAGTCATAGACAGACTGACAAGGGACAGTGTCTGTGACTCCAGCACAGAAACAACTCTTGACTGTGAAGACTGGTTGGAGAATCAGCAGGGAAGTCAGGAGAGACACTGGACAGGAATGTTCACCCACATGAATTCACTCCCAGAAGAGAGAGCCCCTGAGCACGACGTTTACTGGAAAACCCTAGGCCAGAAGTCAGTCCTTCTCACTCAAGACAGAGTTCCCAAAGGACCCTATGCTTTCCACACCCTCGAAAAAAGACTGAAACAGAAATCTACCTTAATGAAAAAGCAGAGGACCTATAAAGAAAAGAAACCTCATAAATGCAATGACTGTGGTGAACTCTTCACTTACCACTCAGTGCTTATTCGACACCAGAGGGTCCATACAGGGGAGAAGCCCTACAGCTGTGCAGACTGTGGGAAATCTTTCAGCCACAGGGCTAATTTAACCAAACATCAGAGAACTCACACAAGAATTCTCTTTGAGTGCAGTGAGTGCAAAAAAGCCTTCACCGAGAGTGCATCCCTTGCCATTCATCAGAGGATTCACATTGGAGAGAGACCGTATGAGTGTGGCGAGTGTGGGAAAGGCTTTAATCGAAGCACCCACCTTGTGCAGCACCAGCTGATCCACACGGGGGTGAAGCCCTATGAATGTAACGAGTGTGATAAAGCCTTCATTCATTCCTCAGCACTCATTAAACATCAAAGAACTCACACTGGAGAGAAACCTTACAAATGCCAGGAGTGTGGGAAAGCCTTTAGCCACTGCTCGTCGCTTACCAAACATCAGAGGGTTCACACTGGAGAAAAACCCTATGAGTGCAGCGAATGTGGAAAGACCTTCAGTCAGAGCACACATCTTGTCCAGCATCAAAGGATTCACACAGGAGAGAAACCCTACGAGTGTCACGAGTGTGGGAAAACCTTCAGCCGGAGCTCCAATTTCGCTAAACATCAAAGAATTCATATTGGCAAGAAACCATACAAATGTAACGAGTGTAGCAAAGCCTTCATTCATTCGTCAGCCCTTATTCAACACCAGAGAACTCATACTGGGGAGAAACCCTACAGGTGTAACGAGTGTGGGAAGAGCTTTAAGTGCAGTTCATCCCTCATCAGACATCAAAGGATTCACATGGAAGAGCAGCCCTGAAAAATTACTTGAGTGCAAAGGAATGTAAGTTGGTGTTATTGCTGTGTTAAATACCTGAGTGGTTTAGGAGGAAGACCCAAAAAATGCTGCCTGAGAAACAGTTCTGTGTGCATCTAATTCTACTCACATAACACAGTAGTTTTGAGCCATAAACAGAATGTTTCTTCTATCCGTTGATTTGATCATTCTGAATGCTTCCAGCCAGAAATCTCAAAAGTTGATCCCTAAACCACCATCCCACTACCCATAATGCTCTTTTGTAGAAATTTAGAAAGTCCTTGGCAGTGGATAGCAATACAGTCATTGTGAAGTCCAGTTCCCCCTCTTTGTCATGCCAAAGCCTGTTACTCCATCTCACTGTGTAAGAACGTCCTTATCTTGTAGGTGAGGCTGAGGGTTCATATCCTCAATTATCAGGAAGACACAGAGCTGTTTATTTTCAAATCCAAAGTGGACACCCAGCTATCTGGAAAATGTCGTTTCTTTTACATTAACTATAAAAATTTAAAGATTAGAGTTGAAATACACTCTGGCTTCCCTCCCAGCCCCAAAGGCTGCTGTCTCAATTGATGAACAAATGGGGTCTGAGTTATGCCCACATGGATTAGGCTGACACTTAGATGGTTATTACCCCTCTGCTGGGTACATCCTCACTTCACACTTCTTGGAAGTGACCTTGAGATAGAGAAAGAGTTGGAACCTTAACTGTAGTTTTTTTTCAGGTCCCTCTTTCCTTATCTTTGACATTGAATGAATCCTTGGTTTTCTGTACTACAGAATTAGGGAGATTTCACTCCTTTACCTCATTCTGCTGTGTGTAAAGTAAGTTTTGTCACTTTGAGAAAAAGCCCCTGGGATATGGAGAGTCTAGAAAGTTGACTGATTCAGTGTGCTGTTCCATTTAGAGCCCCAGGCAAGAAGAAGACCTGGAGCAAGCAGCTCCAAGGCACAAGAAATATATCCTCAGACCTCATGTTATGCACATTTTTTTATCGTCGTTCTGTGTATTGGTCTTTGTCATATCCCAGAGCCCTGGAGAAGGTAGAAAAGGCAAAGAGCCACGCTGATCTTGACATAAGTTACATGGGTGACCAAAGACCTTGTAGTGGGAGGAAACACAAAAGCAAGAGTTCAAATAAATATTTAGCAGGACACCACACAAATGTCTTGTTATAGACTTTTTAAAATTGTTACAGAGACTGAAAAGATGATTATAGAAAAGAAAGAGGAAACATTTGCAGATTTCCTCTCTCTTCTCCTAAATCCTGTCCTTGATGAACACTCAACAGCCAGCCCACTCTTTTCCCCTCCACGTTATCCCCATTACTCCTTAGAGTTCTCATCGTTGCCTCCGTATACCTTAGTTCTATCATTGAGGAAAAGGAGAAGAAGAGTTTAAAGTGGGGGTAATAGAGATCAAGGTCAGGTCTAAAGCCAGCAATAATGGAAACCAAAACAATAGGAAATAGAGTGTCAAGGACTAAGGACAGGCTTTTTTTTTTTTTAAATCATTTAAAGAGCTGGAACTCTTGAGAGATGAAACTAGGAGAATGGCTGACATAGGACAAAATACAAAGGAGCTCAGCCCTCATCACTTGATACCCGGATTAACAACCTGAAGCAGGAATTGACAAACTGGCCTGGACCCACCACCTTGTTCTGTAAATAGTGTTTAATTGGAACTGGGCCTCACTCATTATTTACATGTCATGTGTAGCTATTTTTGTACTAAAATAGTGGAGTTAAGTAGTTAAGGCAGAGATTTCATGTCCCAGAAAGCCTAAAACACTTGCTGTTTCTCAACATCCCAGGTGTTTGAGAAGTTCGTTCATGATCTGGTGGCCAATACTTGGCTAACACAAGATTAGTGGGCTTGAATTCTGTCACCTCCACTTGGCAATTAATCATGTGACTTTAAAAAGGTACTTCTTTCTGAGCCCCAGTCTTATCTGTAGAATGGGAACAGGTCATCCCTCTCTCAAGGCTGTTGTGAGGATAAGACTGCAGGTAGAGAATCTGGCACACAATTACTCTTTTCTCTCATGAGTTTTCAGGAGCCCCCACATAAGCTAACATCCACGAATGCTCAAGTTCCTTACAGAAAATAATGTAGTACAGTTGGCCCTCCGTTTCTGAGGCTTTTGCATTCTCAGATTCAACCAACCATGGATGGAAATTTGTGTCCACGGTTGGTTGAATCTGCTGATGCAAAACAAAACAGAGGACAGGTTGTATTTATTAAAAACATGCATATAAGTGGACCTGTGAAGTTCAAACCTGTGCTATTCAAGGAAGGATTGACAACATACTTTAATGAAGTGGTGAGTCAGTTTAGTCTGCTGTAGTGAAATGTCACTAAGTGATTTGTTTATAAACAACTGTCTCACAGTTCTGGAGACTGGAAAGTCCAGGATCAAGACCCTGGTAGGATGTCTGATGAGGCCCCTTCCTGGTCCACAGATGGCCGTCTGTTTGCTGTGTCCTTCCATGGTGGAAGGGCTGGGGAGCTCTCTGGGGCATCCTTTATGAGGACATGTTTGTGAGTCTATGTTTCATGAGTTCTGTTTGTGAGGACTGCCTTCATGACCTCATCACCTCCCAAAGGTCCCACTTCCAAATACCAGCACTTTGGGGATTAGGTTTCATCGTGAATTGGGGGGTGGGGGTGGGGACACAAACATTCTATTAACAAGTGGCTGAGCATCAATCAGAATTAGTGTGTTTTCCCTTTGTTTATTGATCTGGAGGTGACCACCCTGCTCCCAGCACATGGTAGAGAAGGGCTTCACAACTGTCTGCTCTTGCTCCATCCCACACAGCCTCCTGGAGACCTCGTGGAATCTGTCTTTTTTCATCTAAGTATCACATAACCAGGAGCTGTACCGTATGTCTTGTAACTGCAGTTTAGCGTCAAGGGACTTAACTCTTAAGATAGTTTTACTAAGAGCTCTGGCCCTTTTCATATCAGTATTTGTTTTTATGCTTAAGAGTTTAATCTGACTGCGTGTTTGTACTCCCATGGGAATCTTGGAGATTTTAGTGTCCTGCTTTTCAAATGTTTTTGATAATCTGTAAACTAAATTTGATTGTTCTTATTGGCCCACTGTCAATAAAGATATTGTTTGTATATTTGTTGTCAGAAACTTTTGTAAAATGCTTTTAAATTCTCACTTAAGCATGTTTTGAGAGGTAAAGAAAGACCAACTATAAAATATCTCCACATCATTCAGGAAACCAATTGCATTTCTAATTGTTCACCTGGGCTTAATAACCTCTATCCTAGAGAAGGTGAAAGAGCTGAGGAAGATTATTCCTACCAAGTGGTGCTCAGGCCAAGTATATCCCTCACTTCGGAGTGATGGGGAGACCAGGGAGGGAAGGACTTCATGTGAAAAGTACAATTAAAACTAAGCCAAATACGTTGTTGGGCCAGAGACAGAATAATCCATACATACTAAATGCACGTGTTTATAACACACGGGATACTAATCTGTGGGGTTGAAAAGTAGATGATCCTTAGCTTTGGCAGGACAGAATGGGTAGTGCTTATGGAGGTTGAGGAGAGGAGCCTCTGAGTTGCTAATTTTATTCTATTTTCTTACACTGTGTTGTAGTTACAAAGGTGTGTTCAGTTGCTCAGTCGTGTCCGACTCTGCGACCCCATGAATTGCAGCACACCAGGCCTCCCTGTCCATCACCAACTCCTAGAGTTCACTCAGACTCGTCCATCGAATCGGTGATGCCATCCAGCCATCTCATCCTCTGTCGTCCCCTTCTCCTCCTGCCCCCAATCCCTCCCAGCATCAGAGTCTTTTCCAATGAGTCAGATCTTCACGTGAGGTGGCCAAAGTACTGGCGTTTCAGCTTTAGCATCATTCCTTCCAAAGAACACCCAGGACTGATTTCCTTTAGAGTGGACTGATTGGATCTCCTTGCAGTCCAAGGGACTCTCAAGAGTCTTCTCCAACACCACAGTTCAAAAGCATCAATTCTCGGTGCTCAGCTTTCTTCACAGTCCAACTCTCACATCCATACATGACCACTGGAAAAACCATAACCTTGACTAGACGGACCTTTGTTGGCAAAGTAATGTCTCTGCTTTTTAATATGCTATCTAGGTTGGTCATAACTTTCCTTCCAAGGAGTAAGCGTCTTTTAATTTCATCACTTGGTAATAAATCACTAAGCAGTAGAGTTATGATTTCTGTCCTTTTTGCTGTATGTTATACTTCAAATAAGGCACTTGAATACATTTTGTAATTAAGGCAAATAATACAAATTATAGTAAGACTTTGCAATCTTATTTCCATTTCATGAAAAACAGTCATCAGGAGGACTCCAAGATTAAGTACCGTGGGCCCAGGGTTCAAGCCCTGGGCGGGGAGCTAAGACGCCAGAAACTGCTGGGGAAAAAAGGGGCGGGGGGCGGGGGGTGGTATTAGAGTTAACAGTCTAATCATTGAGGGAAGCTGCTCTAGAAACCTTGAGGATTCTGTGTGACCCAATGTGGAAATACGGCCTTTGGGCATCAAAACCGTGGAACTGAGGCAAAGGAAAGAAAATGTGCTTTAACAATATCAACATTTATTATTAGGATGAGCCAAGGAAAAATTTAAAGATCCAGAAATTAAAATGAAGCCATTATGATTTTTCGGCCAAGAAACTGAATGAGGCAGATACAGGTGGACACGCAATCCCCAAGTCCCCCACCCCTAACCCCCAACCCCCGCGCACGTGTGCGTTTGGACTTCCCTGGTGGCTCAGACGGTAAAGCGTCTGTCTACGATGCGGGAGACCCGGGTTCAATCCCTGGGTTGGGAAGATCCCTTGGAGAAGGAAATGGCACCCCACTCCAGTACTATTGCCTGGAAAATCCCATGGACAGAGGAGTCTGGTAGGCTACAGTCTATGGGGTCGCCAAGAGTCGGACACGACTGAGCGACTTCACGTTCACGTTTGAGGATTCCCTTGTGGCTCAGATGGTAGAGTCTGCCTGCCATGGAGGAAACCTAGGTTCCATCCCTGAGTTGGGAAGATCCTCTGGTGGAGGACACGGCAACCCACTCCAGTATTCTTGCCTAGAGAATCCCATGGACAAAGGAGCCTAGTAGGCTACAGTCCATGGGGTCGCAAGAGTCTGACATGACAGCGACTCGCACACTGTTCTCTCAGTGGCTTTATTTCTTTAGTCAAATGGAAGTGCTCAGAGGCAAGGGCTGTGTCATTCTTTGTATCACTAGTTTTAGTGCTCGACACACAGTCGTGATCTCTCAATGTGACCAAACTTCTTAGGTCCACAGTCTACGATGCCAACTCCCACACCAAAGCAGAAAGGACTTGCCAAAGCAGGGCGGCGGCGCGGAGGATTCTGGGCGCCGTGGTCCCCGCCGGCTGCGCAGGCGCACTGCCGTCCGCGGCCGCTCCCGCCGCCGGCGCCATTGCTGGAAGCGCTCACGCCCTGCTTTGAGAGCGTCTTGTCCTCGGGCGGCCGCCAGGTATTAGTTGCCCTGGCGCCTGGCCGGGTCCCCCTCACCCCTCCCTCGGCGCTCGGCTCCCGGCGGCGTCGGGGGCGGGGCCGCTTCCGGTGGGGCCTCGGGCCTGGAGCTGACCCGCCCACCTCAGAGGCGGCCGGGGTCGGGCTACCTCAGAAGTCAGCGACCTGGAGGCTCTGGGCTAGGGAGCCGGGCTGGGCGGGGGCGTGACTGGACCCTCCCCTCTTCCCGCGGCTGCGCCTGGACTGAGGAAGAGTGGGCCGAGAAGGGCTTTGAGGGGAGCAGACGGGTTGGAAGAAGGAGAATCTCTCCGTCCTGGGTTTGGCAGCGTGGAAGTACTGGGGTTCGATAGCGGGAACCTGACAGGTGTCCCCCTCCTGCCTTTGGGAAGCGGAGGCAGCTTTTCCTGCCCGTGCAACTTCCAGATACGCAGCACAGGTTTTTTTGTCTGTTTGTTTTTGTTGCTGGGGCAACTTCAGTTCAGTTCAGTCGCTCAGTCGTGTCCGACTCTTTGCGACCCCGTGGACTGCAGCACGCCAGGCCTCCCTGTCCATCACCAACTCCCGGAGCTTACTCAAACTTGGAAGACCTTAGTTCCCCGACCAGAGCCTGACCTGGGCCAAGGCAGTGAAAGCCGGGAGTTGTAACCACTGGATCCCAGGGAATTCCCAGAATGCAGTATTATTAACTCTAGTCATGGTGCTGTGCGTTGCAGCCCTGGTTGCTTATTTTATTTTATTTAATTTTTTTGGCCGTTTCATGCAGCTTGTAGGAACTTAGTTCCCCAACCAGGATTGGAACCCGTACCCCTGCAGTGGAAGTGCTGTGTCTTAATCACTGGATTGCCAGGGAAGTCCCTTGGACTTACTTATTTTGTACCTGGAAGTTTGTACCTTTTCACCACCTTCACCAACTTCGCAGCTACCACCCCCACCCCGCCTCCCAAACCATCAATCTGTTCTCTGTATCTGGCAGTCTAGGGTGTTTGTTTTGTTTTTAGATTCCACATTTAAATGAGATCCTATGGTACCTAATTCACTTAGACTTAATCTTTTTTAATGTGGGGTAAGTTAGTAGTCCAGTTTCATGCTTTTGCAGGTCACTGTCCAGTTTTCCCAACACTATTTTTTGAAGAGACTGTTCTTTCCCTGTTGTATATTCTTGGTTCCTTTGTTATAAATTGCCCATTTGTGTGTGGGTTTATTTCTGTACTCTAATCTTTTCCATTAATCTGCATCTTTCACAATATCATACTGTTTTCATTACTATAGCTTAGTGACATAGTTTGAAATCAGGAAGCATGATACCTCCAGCCTTGTTATTTCTCAAACTTGCTTTGGCAATTTGGGCTCTTTCGTGGTTCTGTACAAATTTAGTATTATTTGCTCAATTCTGTGAAAAATGCCTTGGGAATTTTGATGGATTTTGAATCTAATCTATAGATTACTTTAAGTAGTATGGACATTTTTAACAACGATAATTCTTCCAGGCTTTGAGCAGGGAACATCTTTCCACTTAATGTCTTCCAAGTTTTCAATGTATGCAGGTCTGTCACTTTCTTGGTTAAATTCCTAAGTATTTCTTTTTTAGGCAATTGTAAATGAGATTGATTCTTAAATTTCTCTGTGGTAGTTCATTATTAGTGTATAGACGCACAACACACTTTTTTCGAAGTTGGTTTATTATTTATTTTTGGCTCTGCTGGATCTTTCTTGCTGTGCAAGTTTTTCTCTAGTGTGGCGAGCAGGGGCTACTCTCTGGTTGTGGGGCGCAGGCATCTGATTATGGTGGCTTCTCGTGGCAGAGCATAGGATCTAGGGCTCTCGGGCTTCAGTAGTTGTGGCTCCCAGGCTCTAGAACATGGGCTCAGTAGTTGTGGTGCACGGGCTTAGTTTCTCCATGATATGTGGCATCCTCCTGGATCAGGAAGCAAACCTGTGTTTCGTGCATTGCCAGGTGGATTCTTTACCACTGAGCCACCAGGGAAGTCTCGGATGTGGATTCTTAGTGAAAGTATATTATACATGTAAAGGAGGGACATATTCAGCATAATTCAACATAGATCCCTTTGGGCCTCCAAAGCCCTGCTGAGTGGTGAGAATGTCAAACTGCCCAGGAAGCTCTTATTCAAAAGTAGAATTTCACAAGGTATGGAAAACTCAATTCTCTCTGTGCTCCTGCCCTTTTATATGCCTTGCAGCATCATTCCGCAACTATGCATTTGTTAAGAAAATGTTTTCAAACCTCATGCTCTTGTTTTTAAACCAAACTCAACATCAACAAGGCCATATCTTTAACCAAAGACAAAAAGCAGAATCAGTGCCTCGGGTATCTGAACAAGATCTCTGCCACTTTGCTTCTCCACAGTGTAAAGCCTTTTTTAGGCATATAACATTTTCACTATAAGAGGACTACTGCTCAGTGCTTTGTGCACTGGATTCCACTTTGTCTTATATCGTTATTACTATCCTGCTCCTTATTGTTTGGTTTTGCCTGATATAGAAAGGATAGATAAAAGATCTATTTAAATGGGAGATTGAGAGAAGCATGTCAAGGTTTCTAATATCTTTGGAGTTGTGGTGTTCTTTTTACATGAAGCTGAGGTCTGTGAAACTGTTAGCAAATTGACTCTTCATAGGAAAGACAGGAAAAAAGAGATTATTAGATTATTTCATTGTTAGGTAAGGAGGTGATTGTGGCAAGGAAAGATTGAATTGTTTTATTTCACAACACACAGCAAGTTGATGTAATGGAAAAAGTGTGGGCATTATAAGTAGATTGATTTGGAATCCTACATGGCATTGTGTAAAATGGTTTAATTTTTCTAAGCCTCGATTTTCTCATATGTGAAATGGGAATGTAGTTTCCATTGGGTGATGTGAAGGTCATTGAGAAAGTAGTTTAAAAGCTGCTTGTACCATGTTTGATCTGCTAGCAGTGACTGCGTTTAGTAGTATTAAGAGCTACACTAGTAAGAGTAGTATTCCCTCACTGATCTTGGGGATTAACTTGTAATTTTTAGAGAGGTCATACTTGTAATGTCAAGATTTCCCCTTAGTACATCTGAGATTTCCAAGGCAAGATTGGTTTTCATGGCTTATTTCTCCTTCTTAGATTTGTCTTTGCAGGACTCCCTTTTTCCAGAGAGGGGAACCCAGAGGAAGAGATTATGGCTGCTGTAGTTTTTTCAGTTGGACCTCTGGTAAGTTGGGGAAACCTCCTCTGATCTGACCTATTGTCCTGGTTTGAGAGCATGCCTACTTTTCTCAAAGTTGTGTGACTTCTCTACCTCACCCATACCCCTTTTGGTAACTGAATCAAATTGTTTGATCCATGAAAATTGGGTTCATCATAGTAAAGCTTGTAATCTATAGGGAGATTCACTATGCATATTGAAACAAATATCAAGACACCAGATCTCGCAAACAGTATATGCACTATCTTGAGATATGATAGGAAGTCTGGGAAATTTACTTATGATGTTAACTTTGTGTTGTTCCCAGGAAATTTCAGTTATTTATCCAATAGTAGAATGGAGTATTTTCCAATCGGAAAATTTTGTTTAGGAAACTGAAAAAAGAATATATGTACACATATGCGTACATACACACACCTTAATTCATAGGGACTGTTCCCCTTGTGCCCACTCTTAGTGTTCTCCTCTTTTCTACCCATTAAGAAGTGATCAAGCTTAATAGATGACATGGAGAGAAAGAAGATGTTTAAGACACAGTGCTTGGCTGTAGGGAGCTTACAGTCTCACTGAGGTAAGGCTTACAAAAGAAACAGTTACATAATTTATTTAGGTGAATGACAGTTGTTGAGCAGTATGATAAAGTTGATGAGTGATATGTAAGAAAAGAAATGGGATATTAGTATGGGCTAAATCAGTCATGGAAAGCCCAGGAAGATGGTTAGATTTAAGCTGTGACCCAATTACAAGTGGGATTTAAATTGTCATAAATTAATTGTGAGGGTACTTCAGATGAGAAGGCAAGGCTCTGAGGCAGAGAACAGTGAGTGAGCTAGTGATTCAAGATAGATAATTTGAGAAAGATAGGATTGAAATTTAGATATTTTCATGTTTCTTAGATCTTGTTTCTCTGAAGACATTTAAGTGTATACATGCATGTGTGAGTGTTTGGGTGTGTTTGAGGTGGGTAGTAATGTGATTAAAGCCGTGTTTTAGAAGTGACTTTTTAAATAGGAGAGACAGAAGAAAAGTAGTCCCAATATAATTTGTTATAGTAATGATTCATAATAACCTGTAGTGGTGATCTTTTATTCTTGATAGCAAAAATATATAACATGTAAATAGTCCTTAAGACAAATCCTTGGAAAGATAAAATGAAAATCAAAGTGTTTCACTTTATTAGTAGATCTAAAGTATTTGTCTAGTATAGGCCTGATCAAACCCATCTCTAATTATCAGAAGTTGAGCTCACATCATCATTGATTTTCTAGAAGCTGAATATTTGTATTTTTAACATAAGAACTTGGAAGAACTAAGATGACATTTTTCTCAATGAAATTTAAAAATAGTTCTGTTACCCTTAATTTTTTAAAATGGCACAAGATCCAAAATCAGTAAGTACTACTAGAAGGTATAGTAAAATTTAATTTAATTTATAAAATCAGGTCCCTATAGGTATACAGTATCTTAAGGTTTGGAAGAAAACAGTGTTGTGAGAGGTCCCTGAAATATTTCCTGAATGAGTATGGAGACATGCCCTCCAACCCCCAGGCATGGTAATGATTTTCCAACTGTAGAAAACAGGTGTTAGTAGCGTTTGAATATTATTCTTGAGTAAGATAGATAATTTTTGAGAAACAGACTTCATCCTCATAGGAAGAAGAACTATGTGGCATCTAATACCCCTTATATGTTTAGTTTTGTTTTGATAGATTATTTGTTAGAGCCTTTAAAATCTATACAGTTATATCTTTTTCAGTCTTCTGTGTGTCATTGTCTCAAACAAAATGGAAGAAAGTTATGATTGGATGTTGCTATGGACCTTAATTTCATCCCTAAATAAAACAGTAGAAGAGGTGTATATACACCACATCTGCGGTGGACTGGTGGTGCTTGTTGAAGTGTGCTGTCTGTAACAGGTAGCCAGTCATGGAGTGATCTTATTCTGTGTCCCCTCAGAGTCCTCAAGTTTTCCAGCCAGAGGAAGATCTTCACCTTCAGGCAGAAGAGCCAGAATTGGTAAAGGTAATACTTTGTGTTGTATCTTAAGGGGAATGAAGTGACAGCTCCTCTTTTACTGCCCTAATTCTTAATGTTCCAATACCATTGCAGGTTCACCATGCATACCATCTTGCTTGATCGGTATAGTAACCCCAGGGCTAGTAGCAGCAATTTGACAGATTTCATTTCTCTTAGTGGTGGCAGCCCTAATTTGACAGGTGGTCTTGTTATAATTCCTGATGAAAAAGTAGCCTGTGTCACATACTTCACTTCTTGCCTACAGAGGCTCAATTATCTGATTCCATCTTATTACTGTGCAAACTGGATGTTTGCATAGGAAAAGAAGGGCAAGGGTTGATTCTCTCTCTTTATTTACTAGTCTCCAGGAATCCTCCAAAGTTGATCAATGAGTATCCTTTGAGTTTTTTAATGAAATAATAATTTTAAATATATTAGATATTTTTTAAATCCATTACAGTTATTGTTCTTATTGATGCTCAAGTCTTCCCATCTTTGGCTAGTGGGAGCCTCTTTAAGTTGTCTCCAATGTCTTACATATTGTCCTGATAGTCTTTGAGAGTTTCCTCGCTTTTAATTGTGACAGAAAGTTCCAGGTCCTTGTTTCCTTTAGTGGAATCTGTAGAGGTCACAGTCTAAACTGCATAAAAGTACCTTTTTGGTTATCGTTTCTAGACCTTTTCAGTGGACAAAGCTAGGAAGTATAATGGGATATTTTCCTTAAACTACTTAATGAGTTTATACCAATATTTCCAATTCAGTTTTGAATTTCTGGAGTTTATACATAATCTCATTGATATTGAATCTATATGTTCTTTCTCCCACGTCAGATTTATTAGCTCTGAATGATACTAGTATTCTAACTTGCTTTATCCAACACTGCACACACAATGTGGGTAAATGCTGTGGCTCAGATGGTAAAGAATCTGCCTGCAGTGCAGAAGACCTGGGTTTGATCCCTGGGTAGGGAAGATTCCCCTGGAGTAGGAAATGGCAGCCCTGGACCAGTATTCTTGTTGGGGAATTCCATGGACAGAGGAGCCTGGCGGGCTACAGTCGATGGGGTGGCAAAAGAATCAGACATGACTGAGCAACTAACACACACACACACTTACAAAATAGCTTAGCATTTCCATCACTGCCACCAGCAATAGGATTATTTGCTGAAAATGTGCTGTTTTTTACAATTCTTTTTCTCCTCAGAATATATCTCTCAAGAGATATACAGAAAAATTACTGTCTTTTAAAGATGCTCAAAATAGTTCCTCTCTGATGAATGTGTATGCTACCAGTTGATTTCATCTTACTTTTAATTTTTAGGAATTGCTTTTTTAAATTTAGTTTTTCTTTTATAATAATATAAAGTATTTGTATGGATCAAAAGTCAAATCTACAAGGCAGGAAATATTCAAGGAAATCTAGCTTCTGTTCCAGTTCTCTTCACTCTATTTCCTCCTCCCTCTAATAGGTAACCATTAAAACAATTTTATAGCTCGTTCTTTGATTTTTTTTTTACAAGATGCATATACGTATATTTTATAACCTGACCGAAAAAGCTCCTCAAGTTCCCATGATTTCTTATTTTTCTTTCTCAGACAGCTTATAATATTCTATAACTACAATCTGAATGATAAACTATGTATTTTATTAAGCCATATTTTATAGAATAGAACTGAAAAAAGTTGATAATATGCATAAGGCAGAATTTTAAGGAAGGAAATATTTGGGTGGAAACTGCTAGTTTTCTTCCCCAGTTTTGTATGTATTAATCTACCTAATAGGTCTAACTGTATAGTCCCCTGAGGGATCTCTGTATTTATTTCAGGAATCAGTGACATTTAAAGATGTGGCTGTAGACTTCACATTGGAAGAATGGAGGTTGATGGACCCTACACAGAGGGACCTGCATAAGGACGTGATGCTAGAGAATTATAGGAATCTTGTCTCCTTGGGTAAGGATAAGCTCTGTGCGTATGTACCTGCCACTGGACCAGATTTACTGAAGATAATAGATTCTCTAAAATACTTAACTGAATTTTGGGTTAGAATTTAAGCATTAAAATCTCAGTCTTAGGTGCATATTGTTAGGAGTTATATTGTCTCTTGCTCTTAACTCAATGGTCTGCCAATTGTAGAGTAAGAAATATGTACTTCATTGTAATCTTAGAGAGTGTTGACAGTCCCTCTGATTGAGGACTAAAGTTTTTTCCAGTCATTTCAAGAGTAAAAGTTATCAGTGCCTCTAGAAAGAATGAACAAATCTGTTTATTTTCTTTCTAAACAGATTATTTCCAAACCTAGGATTACAGTCCAGAGCTTCTTTGAGGTACCTTTGTAATTCTCTACAACACTGCTGTGCAGTAGGATATTCTCCTGTGATGGGAATTTGCTGCATCTGTGCTGTCCAGTATGACAAGCAGTAGACACTGTGGCTACTGAGAACTTGAAATCTGGCTAGTAAAATGAAAAACTGAATTTTAAATTGTATATAATTTTAACTAATTTAAATTCAGAGTTAAGTAGCCATAGGTGGCTCTTGGCAGCTGCCTTGGAGAATGCACCTCTAGAACTTCTCATAGCAACTCCACACAGGAGATAAAGAGCAGTTGACCCTGGTTCTTGCTCATAGGCACAATCAAATCCTATTCATTTTTCTCTGAGCAGGGCTTGCAATTTCCAAACCAGACATGATATCTCATTTGGAGAATGGAAAAGGACCATGGGTGGTAGTGAGAGAAATTTCAAGAACCCCCTTTTCGGGTGAGTTAATAAGAAACTGGAGGATGAGATTTATTTAAAGTCAGTAGATCTTGGATGGAGCAGAATATTTGAAATATCTGGGGGGTATCTTTGTTCAAAGCTGTCTCAGAGGAAAAGATTCTCCCCATCTCATCCTCTCTCCTTACGCCTCCCTCCTGCCTTTTCTTCCTCTCTCCCTTTTTCTCTCCTTTTCCTTCTCCCTCATCTCTGCCCTGTACTTGTAGTCCCCATCCCATCCTATTTTATTTTCTTGGGAGCATGATTTTCATAATTGTTCTTTCATTTCTTCTTCATTCTTTCAATTCTCTCCTCTCCAGTTAACTTTATATTTTTCTCATTTGTTTAACTGCTGTGTATCTGATATCTCTTCTTTCATTTTCCTGAAAGTGCTTTCTTAAGGATCATCACTGATTTCTTTTAAGCTAAACCTGTTGACTGATTATTTAACTTTCTTCACTTACAAGCCTGCTGAACCCCCCTCCACTCTTCCAAGATCTTAACTTATTGAGAATATGAATAAATCATTTGAGAATCAAAATACAGTATTTATCTATTTAACCAATATTTACCTTTTTAACTAAGATTATTTTTCTTCTACTTAAAGAACACTGTTCAATACTCTCTTTTATTCAGATATGCTGGTGTCATATTCTCTCCATTTTTCTTTTTCCCTAAAAAAAATCCTGTCACCTTAATTCATTTAGATATTTAAATCATCTAGGTTTTAGTCCTTGGGTTCTAGAGTGGTCTTTTTTGGTGACCCTGAGTTCAGACCTGTGTCTCATCTGTGAATTCATTGAAACTTCTACTTGAGTTTTAAAATCCTCAAAACCATTTCTTTTTTCATAAAACCATTTTACTAACCACAGATTTTAATTCCATTTTTTTTTAATTTAGATGTGATTACTTGGAAATAAAAATTTTCAAGAAGTTTGAAAGTGTTTTAAAAAGTAAAATATTAAGTTTGCTTATACAAATAAATTATAAGACCACAACCACCCAGTATAATTGTTTAAGAAAATTTTGAAACTGTCAGAAATTTTCTTAAGACCCATAAAAAGGTTGCAGAACTACTCTTGATAAAAGTAATTGTCGTTATTTGTAATATTCACAACTATATTAATTTTGACTAGTTCAGCCTACTTTCTGAAAAATCAGTGTCTTCCATAAATGTTCTGTAAAAAGATACAGAAAAGAATATTTTTTAAAAAATAACATATTAATGTATAACTGAATCACTTTGCTGCACAACAGTAATTAATACAACATTGTATAATAAATAAACTGTACTTAAATAGTTAAATACAATTTTTAAAATCTAAATTGAGAGAAAAAAAAAAAAAAGATACATACGAAGACTTGAAGAAGCTATTCTGACAAGGAAATGTCAGAGAAAGCCCTCTCAGAAAAGCTAGTGAACAAATAATGAGAACAAGTGGGAAGTGTTGTTGGGGGTGAATGTCTGGTTTGTGGAGTAAATGGGAATCAAGGAAGTAGTTACAGCTTTTGAAGAAGCTCTCTAAAGAATTTGACTCTAAAAGGAATGGGAAAAGGAAGAAATATTTGAGAAACTTGGATTGTAGAAGGGTTACCGGGAATAAATTTTTTTTAATAGGAAGAAAACTCCTTGAATTACTGCTATGGTTCTTTGCTCAATCAGCCACCCTTAACCCTACCCCCTTCTTCCTAGAAAATAAGGCCAATTTGCAAGCAGTTAAAAACATATGTTCATTATCAATTCAAGCTTCCCTTTTGTTATCCTGTTAGTACAATCTCCTCAACCTAGGAAATAGGAGTCATTTGAGTTTTCTTTTTTTCCTCCCAGAGTTGGAGACCAAACCTACAACCAAGAATACGATACCAACAGAGGATTTTTCTAAAAAACATTTATCACAGGATGCCATTGTAGAGAAACTCACAGAGAATGGTCTATGGGACCCCATAATGGGAGGATTATGGAAATGGGGCGACAGGATACTGAGACTGCAGTATAGTCAGCAGAGTCCTGTAGGCCAAAAAACAGTTAAACCCAAGAAAATCCCCACTATTCAGAAAGGCTTTGAGTTTGGAACTGTTCTTCTTCCAGAACCAGAAGTTATCACAGAAGAGCCCCATGGCAAATACCAAACACATGATGGAAATTTTACAGAGGGTTTAGATTCGATCACAGATACCCATCTGAGGAAGGAAATTTGCAAGGATACAGAAGGCAGCAAAGTCATAAGCCCTGCCTCAGAACTCACTTTAGAGAAAAAACCCAATAAGAAAGAAAAACCCTATAAATGTAGTACATGTGAAAAGGCCTTCCGTTACAGGTCATTACTCAATCAACATCAGAGAACTCACACTAAAGAAAAACCTTATGAATGTAATGAATGTGGGAAAATGTTCAGCCAGCCTTCTTATCTTAGTCAACATAAAAAAATTCACACTGGAGAAAAACCCTATAAATGTAGTGAATGTGGAAAGGCTTTCATTGCTTCTTCATCACTTATGGTGCATCAGAGAATTCATACTAAGGAGAAACCTTATCAATGCAATGTCTGTGGAAAATCTTTTAGCCAGTGTGCGCGCCTTAATCAACACCAGAGAATTCAAACTGGAGAGAAGCCCTATAAATGTAGTGAATGCGGGAAAGCTTTTAGTGATAAATCAAAACTTGCAAGACATCAGGAAACTCACAATGGAGAGAAACCCTACAAATGTAATGATTGTGGGAAAGCCTTTAGGAATAAGTCATATCTTAGTGTACATCAGAAGACCCATACTGAAGAGAAACCATATAAATGCAATGAGTGTGGGAAATCTTTCAAGAATACCACAATCTTTAATGTTCATCAGAGAATTCATACTGGAGAGAAGCCCTTTAGGTGTAATGAATGTGGCAAAGCCTACAGAAGTAATTCCAGTCTTATTGTGCATATCAGAACTCACACTGGGGAAAAACCCTATGAATGTAGTGAATGTGGGAAGGCATTCAATCGTATAGCAAATTTCACAGAACATCAGAGGATTCATACTGGAGAAAAACCCTATAAATGTAATGAATGCGGGAAAGCATTTATTAATTATTCATGCCTTAGTGTACACCACAGAATGCATACAGGAGAGAAACCTTATAAATGTAATGAATGTGGAAAGGCCTTCATGCGTTCTTCATCTCTAATTATACATCAGCGAATTCATACTGAGGAGAAACCTTATCTCTGTAATGAATGTGGGGAATCTTTCAGAATAAAATCACACTTAACTGTACATCAGAGGATTCATACTGGAGAGAAACCATATAAATGTACTGACTGTGAGAGGGCATTTACCAAAATGGTAAATCTCAAGGAACACCAGAAAATTCACACTGGTGTGAAACCCTACACATGCTACAACTGTGGAAAATCCTTCAGAACTAAGTCATACCTTATTGTACATCAGAGGACCCACACTGGAGAAAAACCATATAAATGTAATGAATGTGAGAAAGCTTTCACTAATACATCACAGCTTACTGTGCATCAGAGAAGGCATACTGGAGAGAAACCCTATAAATGTAATGAATGTGGGAAGGTTTTCACAAGTAACTCAGGCTTTAATACCCATCAAAGGACACATACCGGGGAGAAGCCATTTAAATGTAATGACTGTGGCAAAGCATTTAGCCAGATGGTACACGTTACAGAACATCAGAAAATCCATAGTGGAGAGAAACCCTATAAATGTGATGTCTGTGGAAAAGCCTTCAGGAGAGGTTCATACCTTACAGTTCATTGGAGGACACATACTGGAGAAAAACCTTACACGTGTAAGGAATGTGGGAAAGGTTGTATTACTCTATCACAGCTAACTCTGCACCAGAGAATTCATACCGGGGAGAGGCCCTATAGATGTGAAGAATGTGGAAAAGCCTTCAGAACTAACTCAGACTTTATTGTGCATCTGAGGATGCACACTGGAGAAAAACCCTATAAATGTAGTGAATGTGGAAAAGCCTTTAGGAGTAGCTCCAGCCTTACTGTACATCAAAGAACACATCAGAGAGAAATTCAGTTAATATAGAGAACAGCAAATCATTGTTCAGACAGTAACAAGAATCTTATAAACTGTATATTTTATGAATGTGGGAAAACATCCAGGAGCAATCACCAGAAAATACACACTGAAGAGACGCTTTATAAGAATGTAGAAAAGTAGTTGGTCATCTTAAATCTTAGAAATTATAAGAAAATTCATAATAAAAAGGGCATGTGAAAACCTTCATCCAAATTTCATATTTTATTCATTTAACAAGTTGTCTTCAATGATTGCTTATATATATATTTATATATATATTCCTATTGGCCTGTCTATATTTCTTATGAATCTGGAGGTGCTCTTAATGTATTTGAGTTATTAATCCTTTCTCATGTGTGTTCCAAATGTTTTTCTTAACCTAGTATTTGCCTTTGTATTTTTTATATAGTAAAAGATTGTAAGTCTTTAATTCTTTATAGTAAAACATCTTTTCCTTTTTATATTCCTAATTTACTCAGTTAAAAGGACCCATGTAATCCCCAGGTTATATATAATCTCTTAGATTTGTTTCTGAGATTTTTATAATTTTATTTTTTACCTTGAGGTCTTAATCCATCTGGACTAGATGGCTGTTCATAGAAAAACAACTCCAAGTGCATTAACCTATAACAATGTTATGAACCTAAATAAATAGTACTCAGGGAAGTACATGTTAAAACAACCCATGAGATGTTACTTCCACTTCGTGGAGTTGGCAGAAATTAAGAGATATTTTGCTAGTGGAGTTTGGTAAACCATGTGCTCTTACAAAATGGTTATATCAACTTATATTTCCACTTGCAATCCAGCTATATATTTTTTAGATTTTTTAAATGTTTAAAGGCATTTTGACCCAGCAGTCTCACTTTGAGAATTTGCTGCACAGAAATAGTAGCATCAGTGCAAAAGTATATGCATTAGTAAGGATGTTTGTTAAAGTACTATTTATAGAGACAGAGATGAAACCCAGCTGGAGACAAAGTGAATGCCAACTAATTGGGGAATGGGTGAATTAACTGTTATATAGCCATACCATGGAACAACATGAGAGTAATTTTTTAAATGAGTTATATTTACACTAGTTGACTAAAAGGTGTTTCCTCAATTTTTTGGTAAGTGCTTTATTACAGAGATGTATATGTACAAAATTTCATTTTTGTTAAAGTAATGATCACATGCATTTATGTGTATATGTGTGCATGTGATTAGATGAGCATGGAAACAGGTAGCAAGAATATACACCAAGCTGTTAATATTGGTTACCTCGAAGGGAGGGAGGAAAGGAGAAGCGTAAGATAAGTGCGGGGAAAGACAAGGATAACAGAAAAATGTAAATGCAATGTATATGGTATAAAACTACTATGTGTAAACATTTGATAACCATGAATGAAGGGATGGTCTCCAAAAAGTTAATGACATTCATTTCAGATTTTTTTTAGAATCCAGTGTTTTTTTATTTGTTTTACCTTTCTCTGTTTTTCCATATTTTTCAGTTTTTCTTTCCAGCGAGTATGTAATATTTATGTAAACATGAAAACCTATTTTTCTGTGAAGCTAATTTTTTTTTCCCTGTGGACACCTGTCATGTCCCAGGAATTACCCTGGATGCTGAGTATACCTTGGCAGGGCAGGAGTGATCATGGATCTTAAGAGCTTGGGAACTGGTTTGGATGCTGCCTAGATTCCAAAGAAATTATCCAGCATTTCACCACCACCCTTCACTCTCTCAGTTTCATTTGAAGCAGGTAATAGAAATTTCAGGTAGATGCAAAATATATCCAAGAATATCTGGAACTTGTGTCCAGGTTATAGACCAGAAGGCTTGCAAGCCTCAGGACAAGTTCCACTTTCAACATGGCACTGAAGGAGATCACAGTGGTGAAAAGGTCTGTGTACAGCCCCACACAACATTTCATTACTGATGTATAGAGAGGGAAACAGCCAAGGACTCCCAAGTCCATTTTAAAGTATTAGAAATACTTTCCAATACTTAGTATTGGAAATACTAAGAGAGTCGTGCAGTCAAAATGGGAACCTAGAGGCTGTAATCCTGGTCCCAGAAGGCCCTAACAGACCGTGGACCTGACCCCTGAAAAGGACAAGGCATGTAGGGCAACACTTTAATGGAGACTGAAGGAAAGTCAGATACCCTCTCACAATGTTGTGAAGGGGATTTCGGGTGAGTGATGGGAACTGTCTCCCTAAAATGAATTTGACATTGTGGTTAAAATGACTATTTTGATTGAATTTTAATAGTGAAATTTATTAACTATTACTAGATGTGTCTTCTTTGGACAAAACGTACCACTTTCTGATTGGAAAGTTTTGAGGGTCTAACCTTGAAATACTACCCTTAAGAAACTATATTGTCAAACAGTCTGCATGACTTGATAAACTGTGTTGGCTGTTCCTTTCTGCCTTCAACCCCTCATCACACCTATACCCTGTCTGCCTTACCTCCCCAAGAAAGGAGCTAAGCAGTAAGGTCAGCAGGTTAAAGTGACATAAGAACTGAAAGATGTCCATTGGATTTGGGTGCAGAGATAATGCAGGACACCTTTACTAGAGCAGTTCCATGAACTGGAAGGTTCCAGAGCCTGGTTCCAGTGTGTAGTGTTATCATGTTAGAGGTTTAATCTGCATCACCTTACGCTCTACTGATGTTGAGTCCCTTTCTAGGTGTTTACTGGCTTCTTGAATATCCTCTTTTGAGAAGTGCCATTCAAGACTCTCCCATTTTTAAATTGATAACTCTTTCTGGTTATTTGCAGGTTATTAGAATATCTTTCTATATTCTAGATATAGTTTTCTTTCAGTTCATGTCTGCATGGTGTGTTAGGCAGAATTCTAAATTGCTCCCTAAACTTCTGGCCCCTGGTATGCAAGAGGTTCCCAGTTGCTCAGTCAAACACTAATCTAGGTACTTTTGTGAAGGGATTTTGCAAATATAACTGAAGTCCCAAATCAGTTGACTCAGAATAATGAAATTACCCTCAGTGAGCCAGACCAAATCAGTTGAGGTCTTAAAAAGTGTGGGGCTCCTCCTGGTGAGTGAGATTGGGAATATGAGGGGGAGTCAGTGTGAGCCATGTTCTTCATTGCTGACCTTGAAGACAGAGGGGCCACATGACAGGAATGTGCACCCTGTAGGACCTGAGAGCAGCTTGTGACTGAGCCCAGCAAGGAAACAGGAATATCAGTCCTGCAACTTCAAGGAGCTGAATTTTGCTAACAAGTTGATATAGCTCAGAAATGGATTCTTCCTCAGCCTTCAGACAAGAATCAACCCAGCTGACTCATTGATTTCAGCCTTTGAGACCTGAGCAGAGAATCCAACCTCACTGTGCTTGAACTCCTGACCCACAGAGCTGTGGGCTAATAAACAGTTGTTGTTTTAAGCCACTGTTTCCATTAATGTGTTATGCAGCAGTAGAAAGCAAATATACGCGATATATGTCTTTCTCCTATTTTTTACTTTTAACCTAATCTGTGACCTTATATTTACAGTATGTCTCCTGTAAGCAGCACCCATTTAGGGTCTTATCTAGTCTGACAATCTCTGTAGTTTAATTAGTGAGTGTAATCCATTTTCATTTCATGTAATTACTCATTGGGTGTAAGTCTGCTTGTGTTACCTTGTTTCTTCCATTTCTCCTTTATTGCTTTTCTTTGTATTAATCAAATATGCTTCATTATCTCATATTCTATTCAACTTAATTATACATTCAGTTATTATTTTGGTTGCTACCCTAGAGCAGCAGGACTATTTTCATAATCTAAGGCATTATTTACTTTTCTCATTCTCATTTTTCATACTCATTTTCTCATGAGTATAGATTACTGTTTTTCGGAAGCTGCATGGCATGAGATATTGCAAAATATTCAATGCAAAAGAAGATCTCAGAATTCAGCTGTCTTCTATTGAGCCATTGTTACTGAGTGAACTGTGTCCCTCACCCCTCAAATTCATGTGCTGAGACTCTGACTCCCAAGTGCCCAAGAATGTCTGCTTTAGGACATAGGCCCTTTAAAGAGGTGATAAGTTAAAAGCCACCCTTCTACAAGGAGGCTTTCCTTGTGGCTCAGATGGTAGAGTCTGCCTGCAGTGCAGGAGACCCAGGTTCGATCCCTGGGTCCAAAAGATCCCCTGGAGGAGGGCATGGCAGTCCACTCCAGTATTATTGCATGGAGAAGCTCATGGACAGAGAAGCCTGGTGGGCTACAGTCCATGGGGTCGCACTGAGTCAAATACGACTGAGCGACTAACATACAAGTTAAGATGAGGCTGTTAGGGTGGCTCCTAAATACAGTCTGACTGGTGTCCTTAAGAGGAAACATGATGGACAGAGAGTCCACCAGCAGTGCACACTCAAAGGGACACCCATGTGAAGAGGCCACAGGAGGGTAGCTACCAGCAAGCCAAGGAGAGGGGCCTCGGGAGAAACCAGCCTTGCAGACACCTGGCTCCTGGACTTCTATCCCCAGAACCTTGAGTAGATAAACTGCTGTCATTTAAGCCATTTCATCTGTGGTGCTTTTGTTACAGCAGACCTCGCAAACTATTCCAGTCAGGCATTAAGAGAGATTTGCAAAAAATTTCAAACACCACCACTCTTAGCACTAATTTTTTGTTTTGAAGATTTTTTTTTCAAAAATATTTTTCAATATCATATTGTAAGTTTAGTATTTTTAAATCAATAAAACAGTAAACATTTTTCCGATTTTAGTTTCAAATATAATAAATATTGATATAATTTATAAAAATAAAAAGTCTTTGGTTTCCTTAATTTTTAAAATTGTAAGGTTGTCCTAATGTTGAAACATCTGAAAAATCATTACCCCTAAAATGTCTTTGACTCATTGGAGCACTCTTGAAATTAGTATTTCAATATTTCAAAGCAATGAAAAAAAATAATGGTCTAATTCCCTTGATACTCTGCCTTTTGTTCCATTGTAGCCATATATTTTATTTCTGTTTTAAACTCCAAAAGATATTATTATCACTGTGTTAAACAGTGTTTACTCATATTTATTCACATATTTGCCTATTCCTGTGTTCTTAGTTCTTCCCAGACTTTCCTTATTCTAACTGGATCATGTTCCCTTTGCCTGGTTATCAGAGCATCCAGTGACTTATCTCAGCTTTTGTCTTTACTGTTTCTTTCTTTCTTTTTTTTTGTATATTTACTTTGCATTCATTTAGGTAGGATATTTTCATTGGGATAAGGGTTCTAATCTGGCGTTTGCTTTTCATTATAGCTAGTTTTGGGGATCTTTTTCATAACCTAAAATAAAATGGCATTCCACTGTCTCTCACTGTGGTCCAGGTCTCTCTTAAAGCTTCTTCTATCTCCCATCTCTTTCTTCTCTGTGTGCATCAAACTATATACCTCCACTGTCTTAATCTGCTAATAAACCCACATTTTGAATTTTTAACTTTAGTCAGATTTTATTTCTGGAATTTTTGTCCTCTCTTTATATGGATTGTAGGTATCTGCTGAAATTCTCCATTCTTTTCTCCTGAATATATTAATAATATTTATTTCAAGTCCTGGACAGTTAACTACACTAGCTACACTTTGGAACCTACTCCTATGTCTGTTGTTTTTGTTGCTATCTAGTCAGCTGTTATCTTTTTTTTTTTTAATGGAGGATATTTGCTTTATATGATTTTTTAATACACCTACTAAATATTAGTAAAATATTTCATTTGATGCCAGCTATTGTAAGTATAAAAATTGCAGAGATCCCTGGTTTATCTTCCTCTAGAGAGGCTAAGGTTGTATTTTAACAGAGTACTAGTGGATCACGTTCGGAGAATGCAATGGCAACCCATTCCAGTACTCTTGCCTGGAAAATCCCATGGACAGAGGAGCCTGGTGGGCTGCAGTCCATGGGGACACGACTGAGCAACTTCACTTTGACTTTTCACTTTCATGCATTGGAGAAGGAAATGGCAACCCACTCCAGTGTTCTTGCCTGGAGAATCCCAGGGACGGGGGAGCCTGGTGGGCTGCCATCTATGGGGTCACACAGAGTCAGACATGACTGAAGTGACTTAGCAGCAGCAGCAGTAGATCACGTTAAAGTTGGTCTGTCTCAGTTTTGTCCTTGCTCTAGAGCATGGTTCTCCTGGAGTCACAGCGCAAGCTCCAAGGCCCTTACCAAGCCCTTCTCACTTGGTAGAGCTTGATCTTGAACTGTAATCTCTATCTTCCCTGTACTGTGCCAGCTGCTGAAATCAGCTCATCCATTTAACCTTTCCTAACCTCACTTTCCCTGGTGGCTTCCCCAGTGGCTCAGAGAGTAAAGAATCTGCCTGCAATGCAGGAGACCTGAATTCGATTCCTTGGTTGGGAAGATCCCCTGGAGAAGGAAATGGCAACCCACTCCAGTATTCTTGCCTGGAAAATCCCATGGACAGAGGAGCCTTGCGGGCTACAGTCCATGGGGTCGCAAAAGTCAGACACAACTGAGCAACTAACACACACAACCTCACCTTAAAAAGGTGCTGCTTTTTACAGGGTTTCTCTTGTTTCACAGCTTGGAAGTCAGCTAAAGGTTTGAGGGGAAGTAACTGTAAACCTTTCTCCTCTAGGATATCACCCCTTTGTCTCCCAGCAACACCCCTAAATTCTGACAGTAAGAGCGGAATTTTCTCCCTGCGCTCCATAAACAGAGGAAAAGCCAGGTAAATGTAAACCCAGCTCCTATACTTCATTTCTATCCAGGATCTAAGTTGATGTCCATCAGCTTTTGTTCAGTCACTCAGTACTGACAACACAAGCTTAAATTTTGAAGCCCTGGTGGCAGAGACGGAAGCTCTGCATATATGCCCATCATCCCAGGCTGCCCCTTCCCAAGGCTTGTTCACTTTCTGCAACTGCTGACTGTCCAGCCTTCCAGCCACAGGCTCCCCAGTGCTAGGTCCCTAATATGGTTACCACCCCACTAGGAGACCAGTCAGACACTTGGTGGCAAGTTAGTGCCACTGGATCCCTTCTGTTATGAAAGCAACAGCAATTCATATGACTGAATCAACTCATATTCTAGCTATTTGCTTTCCTTTCCTGCTTGCAAGGTCTCAGACAAAACCACTCACTATCTTGGGGCTCATAGAATGTTTGATTCATCCACATGATAACATCCACATAATAAACAAGGAGCTTTATCCTTGTTTATCCTTTAACAGACTTTACAGCAGAGGAGGTTAATGGATTGTGCATATTCTCACAGGATCCACTAATTGTATCACCAACCACGTCCCCAGAAGCTTCCAAGGTGATCGACACTGGAACTGGAATGGCCTGTTGAAGGCATGCCATAAGTGCCAGTGTAGGCCACACTTTGTAGAACAGTTAATTCAGGAAACACATTGATAGTCATTGATAGTCCCTTTGAGATGTAAACTGCAGCTGCTGCCAGGGGACCAGGCAGCAACAAGAGGAGCCAGCACTGCTACAGGGATATCTGATCCTGATCTCTAGGAGAGTATGGGGCTGTTACTGCAGTGGGGGAAGGGAGGCATATGTTTGACCCCCAGGTAATTCCCCATTGTCTTAGAATACCTCCTAGTACCAACTTACCCATCTTGGTGGTGAATAACAAACACAGCAGTCATAGCCTGAGGAGCACATGGCAACCAGGGCCCCAAGGATGAATGTCTGAGTCTTGCCACTGGGTAAGCCACCAAGATGAGTGCAGGTGCTGGCTGAGGTTGAGGAGGCAACAGTGAATATAAATTACAACCTTAAGACCAGCAGCAGGGGGAGAGGAGACTGTAGTTTATCTCCCTTGTAAGTTTCTTCCAGGAAAACAGACCCTCCAGAATCCTGGTGTTGCTTCTCCCAAAAGTCATATGAAGTGAATTCCGGTGATGAAACAGTGGGCTGCCCAGTCCCCACTTTCAGAACTGAAGTGTTTATTCTACACACCTTAAACATACCCTAGACATGCTGTTGGCAAGCAGTCCTGAGGTTGAAAGTCACCTCACCCCTGAAGCAGACCCGTTCCCGGGACAGCCCACATCCAACAACTAGTTGACCCAGGAGTAGAGATCTGGCCTTTCCACTTAACGCTGAGGCAGTTGTAAACTTGGAGCTCTTCATGGGGTCAGTTGATGTGTTCACTGAATCTGCATAACAGCTGTCTCCTCTCTCTACCCAGTCCTGCTTCCTTCTCTTGTGTTCCCAAAACCCTCCATTCAAAGATCCACTCAGAGTTGGCTGGGGAACCCAACCTGGAGTATTCTTCCTCCCTCTCATATTTTGAAAATCTAGACTCTGCTTCTGGAAAAGAGCAGCTAAAACTGCTGCTGATTCTTCACTGTTAAAAACAATTTTAATAACCCTACAGGAAAATCACTGCAAATATCCTTAACTGTTTTCCATGGGGTCATAAAAATGGAATTTCTGGGACAAAGTGCACATATTAATAAGGCCTTTTAATACACATGCCAAATGCCTTCCAAAAGCCCTGACTCTCACCAGTTACATATGAGGGTACCTTCTGCCCCATATCTTTGCCAATACCGGGCAATCGCATCCTTTTTAATAATTGCTATTTTGACATTGCCTTTACCAAGTTGGGCTTCCCTGGTGGCTCAGAGGGTAAAGCGTCTGCCTGCAGTGCAGGAGACCTGGGTTCAATCCCTGGGTCAGGAAGATCCCCTGGAGAAGGAACTGGCAACCCACTCCAGTACTCTTGCCTGAAAAATTCCATGGACGGAGGAGCCTTGTAGGATACAGTCCATGGGGTCGCAAAGAGTCGGACACGACTTCAATTTACTTTTTTCACTTTACCAAGTTGGAGAATTTTTGCATCCCATACAAATTGGAAAAGGAATCTCCATGTAAAATTCTTTCCATGTAAAATCTCTATACAGTCCATGAAATTCTCCAGGCCAGAATACTGGAGTGGGTAGCCATTCCCTTCTCCAGGGGATCTTCCCAACCCAGGAATTGAACCCAGGGTCTCCTGCATTGCAGGCAGATTCTTCACCAGCTGAGCTACTAGGGAAGCCCATGAAATCTCTAGAAGAAGGAAATGAGCTTTTGAGAACAGCAAAATAACTGAGGAGAGCAGGATCCCAATCTTCAAAAGAAAACTCAACTCCTGCCAACCCATCTGCACCAGGGATTTCCCTGAAACCACCATGTGAGCAGAGCACCACCCTGTCACTTTAGGTGATATTTTCACCATAGAAAATGCTGATGTTCCACATCCCCAGGCAGTAGATACACCAGGAAACCCAGGTACATCCAGAAATGTGATAAGAGGATCAGTGCAACAGCAGATTCTGGACTCGAGTCTCCTGAGGAGAAAGCTGTTGTCTCCCTCACAGTGGTTTCTCTGTGGGGCCAGTGCTCATCGTTTTACAAGGCAGAAGGAAAGGAAGTTAGTGTAATCAGGCCAGAGCTTCTAAAATTTACATTCATCATCCACATTGTCCAGAAAAAAATAAAAAGTTAAATCAACATTCACCAGAGGGGAAAATTGGTGAGCAATAATAAACAGAACAGTCAATAGAAACAAATCCAGAAATGATCCAGACCTGGAATGAACAGTCAAAACTGCTGTGATTCATATGTTTAGAAAGCTAGAAGGAAAGAGGATTACAACTGATTTTTAAAACATCTGGGATAGAATATTTCAAAACAAAATCTTCCAGAAATCAAGTGGAAATTTTAGAACTGCAAGATAAAATATTTGAAATTCATATTACTAAACAGAAACAGACGGATATTGAGAACAGACTTGTGGTTGCCAAGGGTGAAAGGAATGGGGAGTGTTGGATTGGGAGTTTAGGATTAGCAGATGTAAGTTATTATATGGGGTTTCCCTGGTGGCTCAGCAGCAAAGAATCCACCTGTAATGGAGAAGAGACATGTTCAGTCCCTGGAGAAGGAAATGGCAACCCATTCCAGTACTCTTGCCTCCAGTACTCTTCCATGGACAGAGGAGCCTGGTGGGCCACAGTCTGTGGGGTCACAAAAGAGTTGGACACGCCTTGGTGACTAAAAACAAACAAAAACAAATGGATTACTACAACCTTCAACAATTCTTTAAAAACCTGTAAAGGGGAGAATCTGATTACTCCTCTATTTGAAAAAAATCTCCATTTGGTATTTTGGTAGATTTTAACTGTACCAATCTGATAGATAAAATTTGATATATCCATGCAATGGAATATTATAAGGCACTAAAAAAGAATGGAGTGTTGATACATACAGCAACATGGATGAATCTTGGAAATATTCTGCAAAAACTATGGGAAAGTGATTGAGTAAGCTTTGCTTGCATCCACACCAGAAAACACTGTGTAGCTGTAAGAAAGAAAGATCTCAACAAACTGACGTGGAGTGATTTCCTTTTCGCTAAGCTAAAAAAAGCAAAGGGCAAAATAATAATTATAGTGTGCTATCCTTTATCTAAGAAAGAAAAGGGTGTAATAGAATAAACATATACCTGCTCATTTGTGCAAAAGAATGCAGGAAGGATCAACCAGAAACTGAAAAGATTAGTTACCTACAGCTGTAGTTGAAGAGCTGGAAAGAAGAGGGCAATGAGTCTGGGTAATAGAGATGACAAGAGAGTGACACAGTTTTTAGTGTACCCTTTCACACAGCTCTGGCACTTAGAACCATGGTAATATTTTACAAATGCTGAAGTTTAAAGAAAATAAAAGTAATCAGGTGTGTGCCTGTATGAACCAGAAATGGAATATAAAAGTAACAACCTAACTGTACTACAGATAAATAATATAACCAGGCATGGAGGACCTGGGGAAGAGAAGAACTAATGACTTTCCAAAACAGTATTTTGCCTGTAAAGCTAAAGGCAAAACCAAAAAGCCATACACATATAAGGTAATCCTCTTAGTAAATCTTTTCTTACAGGTGTATAGGTTAGTAATTCTGAAACACATATATGTATGTTTACATATGTATAATAAGTGCATATATTATGACTAATGAGAGCTGTGTTTCTCAGTGTCAGAGAAGCTACAAATAATGAAAAGGAGGGTGACAGCCCATTGTAATGAGCACACCCAACAGCCAGATCTTGATTTCTTAAAACCATATTCCAAAAACAGGAACCAGAGCTCCTTGGAGAAATGGTTTTCTGGTTAATTCCTGGTGCAGGGAAACTAAAAAATAATCCTGGAACATCTTGTGTCAGAAACTAAAAAAGTGCTGAAAACAGGATGCAGATGTCAAAAGGCCACATGAACCAACCAGAAGGACTTGTAGCCAAAGCTGGGAGACTTTCAGAAACATTATTAAAAATGATATTCTAGGGATGAAAAGAGTTTCCCTGGTAGCTCAGATGGTAAAGAATCTGCTTGCAATGTTAAGAGACCTGGGTTCAATCCCTGGGTTGGGAAGATCCACTGAGGGAAGAAATGGCAACCCACTCCAGGATAATTGCCTGGGAAATCCCACGGACAGAGGAGCCTGGCGGGCCCAAGTCCATGGGGTCGCCAAGAGTCAAGCAGGACTGGGCAACTAATACACATGGATTAAAACTATAAATTTTAAAAATATCCATGAATCTGTATTGATGCAAATAAATAAATGAATATGTAATACCTAACTAAATGGAAGAGAAGTACCAGTTCTTCTGTTTTTGTTTTCAACTTTTTGGTCCTGAGGGATCTTAATTCTCCAACAAGGAATTGAACCAGCGGCCCCTACAATGGAAGTGCAGAGTCTTAACTAACCAGGCACCAGGAAAACCCCAAGAAGTACCACTTCTTTCCCATAGAGAATTATGTTGATGAACATAGATGGAAAAAGGGAAACAGAAAATGACCATGAGACAAACACCACAGTCATAGTTGTTGCAGTCAAGTCTGGATGCTAAAACTGGTGCAAGTCTGAAGAGAAACAGCTTGCATAGCCTGAAAGCATTTATCCCCGAAATATTTATTAATTACCAAGGGGGAAATAGCATACAGTGGAGGACCGCCATGGAAAGCATAACTAAATGATGTAAGTCAGCATTCTCTAGTAACAAGACACACTGACAACAGAAATGTGAAACCTGAGAACGGGGTGGATGTAAAGTGACACATGCCCCAGACAGAATGCCACCACAGTTTTTACTGATGCACATTTGGGTGATAAAACTATGAAGCAGGGAAGTCCTTTCCATAGACATCCAGGTCGACTGCTTGTAGGGGAGGAAGGCAGATGTCAAGCTCTTGGGGTGGCTGGCAGGTCTGGGGGGAGCAAGGGTTTGCGATCCTTCTCTTTGTTTTGTGCCAATTTCTGTAACTGCTGTACTTTACAGCAAAGAAGGTTTAACACACACAGGTGGACACTGGTGGTGGTGGTTTAGTCGCTAAGTCATGTCCGACTCTTGCGACCCCATGGACTGTAGCCTGCCAGGCTCCTCTGCCCATGGAATTCTCCAGGCAAGAATACTGGAGTAGGTTGGAAATCTGTTAAGAAATACATCAAAATGCTTTACAGCGGGTGGTGGGATTATTGAATTTAATTGTTACTGCACACTTATGTAATGTTCAAAAATGACGGAGGATGGGGCGAAGGGTGGACACAGAAGCATCTAATTTTATGCTAAGTTCCAAAGTCACCTCACAGCTGTGCACGCCGATTTCGGGTTTTGTTCCCCTCTTTAATGGTTTTCAGCGGCGGCAGTCCGGTACTGCACTCACCCAACCCCCGCACCTGCCGGACTTTGGGTTTTGCAGCTGCTTCCCCGCCTGGGCTTGGGTGGGCCGGGAGTCCTGGGAACTCGCACAGCCAGGTCCTCCGCCCAATTCTCGCTCTTTTTCTGTTTGACCGGAAGTTTACCGGGAAAGCAGAGTCTACTCTAAGAAGTGACCTGGATGGGCGGGACTGAGGAGCCTTAAAGGATCAAAAGTGAGGTAGCTTTCGTGACCTTGTGGCGCAATGGTAGCGCGTCTGACTCCAGATCAGAAGGTTGCGTGTTCAAGTCACGTCGAGGTCATAACTCCGCATTTTCGCACCGAGCAAACCGGGGACTTTGGACCGCTTAGGATTTGTTCGTGCTTCCGTGCTCCTATTCCTCTGCAATAGTGTCGTTTTCTTATCTGACAGGGGTGACATGGAAGACTCCTGGGGGTGTGAACCGAGCACTGCAGCCCCTTGTCACCCGAAGAGCTATTTTTAAAAGAGATAAACAGTACAGGCTTCCCTGGTGGCTCAGTTGGTAAAGAGTTTCCTTGCAATGTGGAAGACCTGGGCTCAATCCCTGGGTCAGGAAGATCCCTTGGAGAACGAAAGGGCAACCCACTCCAGTATTCTTGCTGGGAGAACCCATCCCATGGACAGAGGAGCCTGGTGGGATACAGTCCCAAGGGTCCAAAAGAGTGGACTGGACTGAGTGATGAACACACAAACAGCACAACAGAAGACAGGACAAGAGAATTATGGGGAAACTAAATGTCAATTATTTTTAAACACATGAAAATAACTTCTTTATAGGATTAGAGAAATGCAAATTAAAATTCAACAAGTTGTTTTTAACCTGTGAGACTAACCTATGATCAAAAAGCTTTTATTAAATTGCATTGCTCACATACTCAAAGCTATGGAGATAAAGGAACATAGCCCAAGACCAGAGGAAACTAAAATAATTATAAAAGACTACTTTTCAGCCAGTTTAGAAAAGTTTCCTAGCGTATTTTTCAGTATTGCTTCAGTTCCTTTTGCTCTAGACTTTTCCCGGGAGTGTGTTCACCTTTCCATAGGGTGGATAGGTCCCACCACCTGGATGGATAATCATGCTGCTCCATCCTCTGCATCAGTAATCTCCTCTCAGATTGTCTCCTGTTTTCATATTCTCTCTGCCCTTTGGGCATCTTCTCAGGCATGTCCACCATCTGGGATTCCATGCTCTGCAATTTCAGAGAGCACCTAATCCTGCTATTGTCATTTCAGTTTCCAAAAGGCATCCCCTGTCTTACTCTCCTCTCTTTTAAACTCAAAGTCAGTTGCCCCATAAAGCTTTTCAAACCTCATTTTAAAGAGGCCATACCTTGAAGGAAGTCTCATACTATTTTTCTGGGGAAAAAGAAATCTGAACCTTTCCATCATTTTCATTGTTATATCTTTCTTCTGTCATGAACTAGTCTCTTTTCCTAGTTCTTCAGAATTTAAAAATAAACAAACAACATGCTTTTCTCTCTTACTCACACTCTGAAATTACTCTTGGCCTTCTCTAAAATCTGTTCAGAGACATCAGATGGGGCTCTGCTATGCGTGGTCTTGCTCTCTGTTCCCTGGGGGTTGGGGAGGGGGGCAGATCCCTTCTCAAATCCACTGACCAGAGGACAGGCTGGGGCACAGAGCCCATCCCCATCGCCCAGTGCTCAGGAGGCTATCCCCTAGGGCTTTCTTGCAGTGACCTGTTCTCCTCTTCTCCTTGAGGTTCCCTTGCTACTGTGAACCAGTGGAAGCAATACTTAATCCAAGAGATCTCACATTTCAGCATGAGTTTAAACTTAAATGTCTTAAGTGGGTCTTGCCTCCTTGGCTAAGGCAGAAAACAACCCCTTTCTATTCACTTAAATCTCCTAAAAGTAACATTTTAATTTAATACCAAACACTCTGAAATCTCTTAGACTGTTCTTCTTTCAAGAATCTTACGTTCAGGGACTTCCCTGGTGGCCCAGTACCTAAGACTGCACTCCCAGTGCAGGGAACTGGGTTCAATCTCTGGTCAGGGAACTAAATCCCATATGCCATAACTTCCACGGCAACTAAGGGTTCATGCTGAAACTAAAGATCCTGCATGCAACTGAGACTTGGTGCAGCCAAGTAAATAAATAATTTTTAAAAAAGAATTTTATGTTCAAATCTCTTTTGTAGATATTCTAGCCTAAGAATTAGTTCTAAGCAAACTTTATTAAAGTTTCAATGGTGTCTTTCAGGTTTCTCATGTGAATTGATAAAATTCTTTTTGTATATTCATAAGTCAAATTGTAAAAGGTTGTAACTGTCAGATAATATTTTATCAATACAATCTCATTTTTGTTATAAAAGTGGATTTTCAGTTATCAGTTTTAATTCTCAGTTTATTTATTACACATGAATAAGCACTTGTTCCCCCAGTTGAGAAAGCAAAGCAGCATACATTATTAGAAAAATTGGGGCAAAGGTATTTTTTGTGGTGAAAGTATCACTTTTTAGAAAGAAAAAGTAGGGATGAAGAGAAAGAAAAAGAAAAATTGTCTAAACTTAACTTCAAAGGTTTATTCCATCGGCACCAAGGCATCAAATATTTTTAAAAAATTTTAATTCCTAGATATTATTCTGTTCCATTAATCTACTTACACATTCCTGCTTCACACCAAACTAGCTGTACTGCTTCATTTTGAAAGGAAGATAGCATTTTAAAATGGCATACAGGCTTCCCTGGTGGTCCAGTGGCTAAGATTCATGCTCCCAGTGTAGGGGACCTGGGTTTGATTTCTGGTCAGGGAACTAGGTCCCACCCACAGGCTGTAACTAAGACCCAATGCAACCAAATAAATATTTTTTAAATGAATTTTTAAAAAATGAAGATGGCACAGCCTTGCCACAAATGCCTCTCCCACTGAGGATGTTTCCTTATCTCCAGACCTGGGACACGTCAACTGGCCAGAGAGATGCTCTCCCGATAGATGCTGAGCTACCGGTGCTGTATGCGTCGTCTCCAAGGAATCAGGATTGGAAGCAAATGGGACTTGCCGTTTGTTTCAGAGGGTGTTCTAAACATGTATAAGGTGAGCTGAGATCATAAAGTGACTGTTCCCTATCATTCCTCAAAAAGGTGTTCAGTTTCTAGTTCTCCTTCTCATGGATGACAGAGCATAGGTGGGTGAAGAGAGTGAGAGACAAATCCACTTAAGAAACACTCCCCCAGACTGATTACAACCATCCTATGTAACAGTCAAGTCTCTGAACATGAATTAAAGTTGAAGCCGCTTCCCTCCTGGTCTTGCTGAAGTTTCTCTGAGCGCTTCTGAGTCAGAGCAGGGAAGGGAGGATAAACAGAGGTGCAGAGAACTCTCCATGGTCAGTATCTCTAGCAGCACCCTACTCTCTCCGACTTTGGTGGAATTTTAAGAGACTCCCTCAGGGCTGAGGCTCCATCTCCGGGATTTCACTTAGCCCTGGAGAAAATAGTATTTCAGCTCATTGCTCGCTACTAGGGAAGCCTTTAGGATGCTCTTTTATGTGATCAGCCCTCCAGGCCACCCCTCAGATGGCACCTTAGAGGACCTTCCCCCAAACTCCCAGCCCCCTATCCCGTACCCCAGGCACACAGAACATGTGTAGATCATGGGAAGAATTCTTGCATCTTTTGCCCCCAAATCTGTGCTTTAAAAAGTGTGCAGATACCTTTTTACTTTGGGGCCGCACCACGCAAAAAGTGGCATCTTGGTTCCCTGACCAGCGATCAAACCCACACTCCCTGGAGTGGAAGTGCAGAGTCTAAATTGCTGGACTACCAGGGGAGCAAAAATATACATCAGACCACTGAGTACCCCCCCCAAACACCAGGGGACCCATGTCAAGCTGTCCAGGCACCCTGTTAAAATCATTGTCACTAGGTTTGATCTGTGGGACAAGCCACCTCCCCACAATCTTTCCAAAAGCTTAGAAATCCTTTTCAGTCCTTTTCAGGACCACTTTGATGTTCTCACTATAGGTGAGGGGCGTAAGAGTCCCCCAACAGTTTCTCAGCCACTTTTTTTTGGGGGGGGGGTCAATTTTGCATGGCGGCCTGCCTCACATCTCACTTTAGGTATCTGATCTCTGCTGTCTTAGATTCTTAGCAGAAATACCCATTTTAACACCATGTTGCACTTAGGCAATGGAAGGGGTGGACATGGGCAGCATTCTTATCTGCACAAGAGTGGAGTAGCCCCAGGGTCATGCATGGCACGCTGCTCTGTGTCGGCTACACCAAGATCTGCCTCTCGTCTGTCCCTGAGACGTCAGGGCGCCAGGCCCGGCTCCCTCCCTTGCCTCCCTCGCCAGACTCCCGTTGAGGGGTGTGTACACCACCCTTGAGGGCACCACCAGCCCAGTCAGAGGGCGCTGTCCAGACCTTGGTGCTGAAACACCTTGGTTCTCTCTGCCCTTGAAGGAAGTGGAGCCACAGCCTGCAGCAGCCTCCCCGCCACCCCCACCCAACCCCCAGGACACGCAGGTTCAATGATCCACAGCAATGCACTGATGCCTCAGCCCTTCCGGCCACAGACCACAACAGGCCTTTGAACCCTCAGCATCTCCTCAGGAGGTCCAATCTTCCCTAAGGAGTCCCACAGAGAGCCAATGGCTTGGCATAAGCTCTCAGTCCACTTCCCCGAACAAGGGGAAGGCTCAAACTCAGACCTAATGTGCGAGTTGGGATTTGGGGGCTGGCCACGAGGAAACCCCTCCCTCTTTCTAGGGACACAACCCTTTCCAACAAATCCTAGAATTCCAAGAAATCCTAAACCCCTCACAGGCACATTCCAGGTGTAAAGACAGCTTACTGTCTAGTCTGGGTGATTCCCAGCTACGTGTATGTTAGTACCCCTTGTCCCCAAGCTCAGGGAGATGTGTCCCTGATTAAGGTCATCCTGGAAGCTTTGCAAAACCTGGATGGCCGTGATGTTGGGGACCACGAAGAAGGAGCAGCAGCCAGCTTGGCAAAGAAGAGCTAATGGGAAGCAGAATAAGCAGCTAGAAGCTGGCAGCCAGGACCCAGACTCTATCTCACTCACCAGCTCCACAGCCCAGGGCCCCCATCTCCTTAACCAGTGTAAAGGATCAGTGTGGGACCAGGTCGTGGTCGAGGGAACAGGGTTTGAGAGACTATCGAAGGGAGCCTATAATAGGCCCTCTGGAGCCTGGGCAAGGGTCCTGTGTTGGCTGCCTCCGAGTTTCACAAGAGGACCTTGCCGAAATCCAACCATTGCTGGTGAAGCCCCAATTGGAGGCTCAGCCTGGTGTAGATAGCGGCGCTCCGCAGGCCCCAAGACTGCTGAAACATCTCAAGACATCTGCTGACAGCTAATGCGTGTAACCAGACCCTCGCATCCTGCACCCTACTCTTTCCTGGAGACCAGCTCAGATGGGAAGAGGCACTTCAGGAGTCCTAACTGAGGACAGTTGATGCCAGCCTTACTAGCAAAGGCTGAGAGGTAATTCAAGTCTTCACTTCATTTATGGGGATGATGTTCAGGACACATGGGGGTAATCAGAGTGGCAAGTCCTTTGTGCAAAAACACCTTGATCTTCATCCGTGGCCAGATGGTTATTTGAATGTATGATTTTGTGACACTTTGATACAGAACACGTTTATAGTACCTTTAACAAAGCTAAAAAAAATTTTTCCCCCTAGCCTCACCAAAGTGTAATAGACAAATCATTTAGCAAATTTTTAAAGAACAATTTTAGTTAAATTCTTGGCTAACATTATCCAGCAATATAATAGCTTTGAACAATCACAATAATTTAAATACAATTAACATACAGCAGTAATTCCGTCAGTATTTTGTTTCATTTTCCTTGGTTTATAAGAGTCTTATCCTTTTGGTTTCGTTATTAGGGCTCATGTGAGCATGGGCAGAATATATAGAATTGTATTCAATGTTGTGATTTAGCTGATGAAAGCAATAGGAACTTACAGGTGAAGATAGAGGAGCGGCTCATTCAGACTCCAGGTAACATGCAGTCTGCTCTGCAGAATTCTTCACTCCCAAATGCAGATAATTATAACGGCCCTTGAAATCTCTGATCACATATTCTTTGATGTGTTGTCTTCTTGTGATCACTACTCTTGCCAAGAAACATCCTGGCAACTGGATAAGATTTTGTCTTATTTTACAAAATGCTCCCTCAAGTTATGAGTACGACACTCAAACGCCTCAATGAGCGGCTATTGTAAATAAATCCTAGCACTGAGAGAAGGTAAAGAATGAAACATAGGGACATTCTATTAAACGAAAGCTTCTGCAAGATAAGTTGGGAAGCTCACACTAAGCGTTTTCCTCCCCCTTGGACTAGGTGCGCCATCCACGGGCGGCACATGCCTGCGCTCCAGGAGGGTCATGAAGGGCGGGTTCGCGCGCTCTCTTGTGGCCATAGGTGGGCAGCGCAGGGGGGCCGGCTGCCTGCCGAATCCGGGGAATTGAATTTTCCGTCTCGTCTAAATTACGTAAACTCGTGGGCAGTTCACAGCACTGTTATATTATCTTTCCTTTGCTAAGAGACCATAGCAGTGACTCCACTTTCCAACATAGCTTGATTAATTTCTGTTTTTCCTCTTTTTCTTGGTCAGTAAAGGTAAAGGCTAACCGCGACCTCCCATCATCCAGCCTTTATCTCATTGGTTGTGTAGACTGGACACCACCCTTGTGCCTGTGAAGACACTGTGTTCAAGTAATTGTCCCCATCGCTCTCTGAAGATAAAGCGCTCCCCTCACCTGCTCACCCGCCTTCCACGTTGGCCTTTCTGCTCTTTCTGTAAGCCTGATCTCTGAGATTTGGTGAGCCGGGTTCTGTAAGGAACCCCCTACATCAGCCCCAACAGAGCTTCTCAATGACGCTAGTGCCCTCTCCCACCAGCCCTTTCTGTATCTCTACGGAGGGGCTTCCCCCATCTTCCAAAGAAATGGAGCGGGGACGTTTTCCACCCCCACGTTCTCTGCCTGTTCTGGACTGTCCACTTCTTTGAGCCTTTTAACCGTCTTTTCCACCATTTGCCATGTGATTCTGGCCTCTCTGCTCAGTGTGGAGCCATCATTTCTCCAAGCTTTTCTCACCACCAGTGTGTTAGCACCACTTCCTGACACCCTCGGCAGAGTGTGTAAACCCTTATCACAGGCGTGTGCTCCTTTCCAATGAACTCTCCACACCCAGCTGTATGTTCTACGCTCCATGGTCCAGCATCCTCAGGATCCAGACCGTACTCTCCTGATTCCAGCAGATGTAGGTTGACCAGGGCCCACAGCAGCTGAATAGTCATCTTCATCTCTTACCATGTCCAGCGTTTCTCTTCTGGGCTGTCATGGTGACTTGACCCTAGTTATGGGTCTAGGGATCAGGAGAGGAGGAAAGTAGATTGTGAGGGGACACAGGTTTTATCACAAAATAGAAGCTTCCTCTGCATCATCTTCAAACAAGACCAAGAGGAGTGGGTCATGTTTGCAGGCCCCCAAAATCCAGAGGGATTGGTGTTTAAAGATATTTGTCCACATCAACCCAAATGTCCCCATCCCGAGTCTCTGGGTTTCCTCCTTTGCGAACAAGGTCCTGACCTTGGCATAGAAAACTACCTGGGATCAAGAATCCAACTTAGCTGAAGTTACGAAGTTACGCTACTCTTACATTTTTGCCTCAGGCTTCAAGCCCTCTGCTCCTCACACTTCACCTTAAATTGGTGATTAATCACCCTCAGCCTTTTCTTGTCAATGGCTCCTAGTAATAACCACTCAATTCCAGTCCTAAAATTGCCCCCTCCCCCATCCTCATGAAAGGTTGTTGCTGAACCACGAAAGAAGCTTGGATTCTTGGCCTCCAGAGGAGAACTCAATCCAGGGCCAGAGATGAGGCTTGATCACTCAGAGCTTTTGTGTAATAAAGTTTTATTAAAGTATAAAAGAGATAGAGAAAGCTTCTGACATAGACATCAGAAGGGGACAGAAAGAGTCCCCCCTTGCTAGTCTTTAGCTGGATGGCCCTTTAGAGAGATTGCAAGCTGAGGCAAGGGGAGAAGGTCTTTGAACCCCCACAGTGAGCACCACTAGATGTGGCTGCCCCAAGGAGGACGTGTGACCTGAGAAAGGACGCTTGCTTCAGCCAGGACAATTCCCAGAGAAATATTTTATTGTGAACCATTAGCAGTCAAACACACAGACGGCTGGGGAGGGGGGTGCTACAGCCCATCACAGTGTGCTCTACAGGGTGTACTAAAGTTTCTAGCTTCAGTTTTGATTTCTGTTTTGCTCTCTGCAGTTATATGAGTTATTGCTTGGTATCTTTTGAGGCATTATTGTTAGAGACATGTATTTAAGATGATATGTCTTCTCTGTCAAGTTTTATAAGTGTTATGAAGTTGATATCATGCTTATCTTTTCCCCTAATGATTTTTAAAATATTTTACTTGCTTATTTGGTTGTGTCAGGTCTTGGTTGCAGCTTGTGGGATCCTCCTTGCATCATGTACGACCTTTCCTTGCTGTGCAGACTCTCTAGTTGGGGCTCAGTAGTTATGGTGTTCTGGCTTAGTTGCTCCAAGGCATGTGGGATATTAGTTCCCCAGGCAGGGTTTGAACTTGCATCCCCCGTATTGCAAGGCAGATTCTTAACCTCTGGACAATCAGGGAAGTCCCTCCCCTAATGATTTTTTAAGATTCTATTTTATTAGAAATTAGGCTTATTACTTGCATCAGTTAGGGTTCCGCCAGAAAAGCAGAATCAGTAGGGCATACATACTAAAAGATTCTCTTTTTTGGCAAGAAATTGGCTTACTTGATTGTGGAGACTGACTAGAAAAGTTCAAAACCTGGAGGGCAATCTTTTGGGAACAGCAGGCTGGAAGCTTTGTCCAGAGTTTTTTCTTCATCAGTTCAGTTCAGTTCAGTTCAGTCACTCAGTCGTGTCCGACTCTTTGCGACCCCATGAATCGCAGCACGCCAGGCCTCCCTGTCCATCACCAACTCCCGGAGTTCATTCAGACTCACATCCATCGAGTCAGTGATGCCATCCAGCCATCTCATCCTCTGTCGTCCCCTTCTCCTCCTGCCCCTAATCCCTCCCAGCATCAGAGTCTTCTCCAATGAGTCAACTCTTCGCATGAGGTGGCCAAAGTACTGGAGTTTCAGCTTTAGCATCATTCCTTCCAAAGAAATCCCAGGGCTGATCTCCTTCAGAATGGACTGGTTGGATCTCCTTGCAGTCCAAGGGACTCTCAAGAGTCTTCTCCAACACCACAGTTCAAAAGCATCAATTCTTTGGCGCTCAGCTTTCTTCACAGTCCAACTCTCACATCCATACATGACCACTGGAAAAACCATAGCCTTGACTAGACGGACCTTTGTTGGCAAAGTAATGTCTCTGCTTTTCAACATGCTATCTAGGTTGGTCATAACTTTCCTTCCAAGGAGTAAGCGTCTTTTAATTTCATGGCTGCAGTCACCATCTGCAGTGATTTTGGAGCCCAAAAAAATAAAGTCAGCTACTGTTTCCACTGTTTCCCCATCTATTTCCCATGAAGTGATGGGACCAGATACCATAATCTTCGTTTTCTGAATGTTAGGAAGCCTCAATTTTGCTTTTAAGGCCTTGATTGATTCAGATCCAACCTATTTAATAAGATAATTTCCTTTACTTAATTCATCTCAGTTTATGGACTTTAACCACACTTACAAGTAGCTTTACAACACCATCTAGGTTAGAGTTTGATTCAATAGTAGGAGCCTGTAGCCTTACCAAGTTGACACATCAAAGATCATCACACTACCCAACTTTTTTGTTGTTCAGATTTGCTTGGTGAGCTAATTGTAAGACTCTGACACTCCACCCATCATGAGATGGAGTCGACATCTGCCTCAACTTGATTCCACACAACTTGTGATGCCTTTGGCCAGGAGTATGATGGAAGTCATGCTTTGTGACTTCTGCAGCTATATTCTAATCTGCCACGGGCTTCTCTCTTGTTCACTAGGACACCTGTTCCTGAAGCTCAGAGCCACCATCTCAGCTGCCAGCTGAGTCCTTCATGTCAAAAAGGCCACATGTCCAAACTGAGCTTATCCTTAAGCCATCTCAGCCCAACCAGGAGACACGTGAGTACAGATACAGCTTGAAAGAGGACCCTCCCTGCCATCAAATCATGTTCTCAACTGAGGCTCCAGAAACAAACGGATCAGAGAAAAGCCACAGGCACTGTTCACCTTCCAAATTCTTGACCCACAGAACCCATAAACATAATAAAATGCTTCTTCTTTAACACCGTTAAGTTTGGGGGTGATTTGCCAACACAGCCGTATATAATGAGAACACTTGTATGTTTTTCATTCTTTTATTTTCAGGTATTTTTTTGGTATGTTGTGAGTATTTATAAACGTGATGGAGGATGTTGTTCTTGTTTCCAATCTGAAAGTCTCAGAATCAGATTCCTGAGGAAGGACTCAGCGTCTTTAACAGTGAATAGTAAAGAACCAACACTTTGGGTCTTTCTGCCTTAAGACCCACATCTTCCCTGCCCATCCTTCCTCTAGAATTCAGGCACCAACTTTCTCAAGTTGATTCGCGCAGGGTTACAACCGCCCCCTCCCCTCATCCGCATCCCTTTTTCCAGATACTGTTGCTCCCCGACCTCTCTCTCAGTCATCTACCACATCTGCCTCTGCCCAGGGGAACTTTAAAGCCCGCTCAGAACCTCGCCGGCTACCGAGCAATTCACAGGGGTGGGTGGAGGAGGTTGCCACGGAAACGGGTTCACTATCCGCGGCTCCGGCCGTGGGGCCGGCGCGGCTTCCGATTGGCTCCGCGGGCGCGCAGCGTCCTCCCTGCGCACATGCGCAGTGGCGCCGAGGCGAGGTCACGGCGGAGCCGGGGCTCGGTGGTTCCGGGCCGGGCTTCCTAGGACCGGGCTGGACGGGCGTCTCCGGCCGAGGCTCCGTGCCCTCCGGGACGAGACGTGGCGGGCGGAGGCCCCTCCGCAGCGCGGAACTGAGCCCGCCACGCAGGCGCAGCGCCAGCCGCCATTGTTGCCCGGGGCCTCTAGGGCCGCTCCGCTGCGCGTCCGCCGGTCCGGCCACAGGTTAGGATGCGGGCGGCCTGAGGGGTGGGGGCTGCAGGGCAGACCCCACGCAGCTGCCCGCGACCTTCAGACTGCGGAGTTAGGAGGACCCCGCCGGGTGAGGAGGCCAGGGGCGCCTCTGCCCTGCAGGCCTAGTGAGCAGCCGGCTTTAGGGGACACGGTGCGGTTGAGGGGGGCTCGGAGGAGGAGACCGTGGACAGGTGGTGTCAGGCCTGCAGTGAGGTTTTCCGTGGGAAAACTGGTTCCAGATTCCTAAAGAATTGTCCTGTAGAAGCTGTGCACAGGCTTCAAGTCACACGGATCCCTTCTGCTGCTTTTCCGTCCCAGACCTCAGGTAGTGATGGGCTTGGACTGACTGGCAAGGATATGCAGAGCAGGTGGATGGCTCGCCCCTTTTCCCCAACCTTGAACGCTTTAAAAAGTTCTCCCAGTTTGTTCGAAGTAACAGATATGCTGTTGTTTTTGAGAGTCACTTCAGTCATTACAGCTTGTGTATTATCAATGACTAAAATACTGAGGCTTTTTTTTTTTTTCCTGTACAAGTTAGAAGTTTGACCTGTGTTTTTGCTCAGGATTCAAGTCGTTGCATCTAGCACCACTCTTTTATGGCAGTCCCAACTGGTGCCCAATTGGTAAGGTCTCTAAGTGGGCTATTTCTGTTTGTGTGTCTGGCAGAGAGCACCAGGAATTCCTGACCTTGTGGTCCATTCCTGTGTTTCAGGGTCTGTTCCCCATCCCTACGAGTTCTGGGCTCAGAATTTGTAAGGAAGACAGCTGACTCCTCCTAGCCTCTGTTCAGCCCCTGGCTGCAGCAGCCCTCCGTAAATGTCTCAGTGGCTCTAGCATGTGACTTCAAGCACTTGGCTCTGACCTGGAGAAATAAAGGCTGTTGCCAGATTGACTCTCCTGTTTGTAGCAATGTTCTCCCCAAGCAGGAGGACGACCAGTTCTTCTCGCGCCCAAGTCCTGCTAACATGGAAGACAGACAAGGCTCAGAGTGGACCCCGAAATGCTGAGAAGGAAATCCTCGCCTTGAGACTCCTGCGTGACACTGAGACCTGTCGGCAGAATTTCAGGAACTTCCCGTACCCAGACCTGGCCGGTCCTCGGAAAGCCTTGAACCAGCTCCGAGAGCTCTGCCTTAAGTGGCTGAGACCCGAGATTCACTCAAAGGAGCAAATCCTGGAGCTGCTGGTTCTGGAGCAGTTCCTGAGCATCCTGCCTGGGGAGGTTCGGACGTGGGTGAAGTCCCAGTACCCGAGGAACAGCGAGGAGGTGGTGACGCTGGTGGAGGACTTGACTCAGATTCTGAAAGAAGAAGGTAAGACTTGTAGGGCAGAGGGGGGAGGAGCCCAGGGTGATCCAAGGAAACAGCCCTCATGTCATAGAACAGCCCTTGGAGGTGATAAGGAGAACGGAGCTCAGGGAGTGAGTGAGGACCCGCTTCACCTGAACCCCCTTCTATATGGCATTCCCCTTCTACCTGCTCAGAACCCAGCCCATGTTCTCTGAACGCAGACAATGTGTCTTGTAAAACAGTGGCCAGGCACAATAGATGACCCCTGTGTGAGCCTCAGGAGGTTCCCTACAGATGTTTGAACCTTTTGACAGTAAATAATTTGTTTCGTGAACTGGATTTTATTTAGTTTTTTAACTTATGCTTCCAAATAGCTAGGAAATTATCCAGGAAATATTTCTTTACTAAGTAAAAAGAAAACTCGCAAAATTTCTATCACGTGAGGGTTTAGTGGGAAATTGTGAGTTTGGCACCTATTCCGAGGAGTCCCAGAGCCGACTTGTTTTTGAGGCCTGTGCCAGGGTCTTCAGGTGAGTCACTGCCCCTTCCCTCTAGTTCTTTGCAGCAGGGGTGCTGTTTCTGGTTTCCTTCCGACTCCTCTTCACTTTAAGAAACCATAGATATCTACTGGTGAAGAGTTTTCCTAGGCTCTTCAGACACCTCTGATCTCCATCATGGTCTCTCTCTCTCTTTCCCAGCTGCTCCTCAGAACTTCACCCTTTCCCAAGAGACCCCAGAGGACGACCCCAAAGGAAAACAAGCTTTCCAGGCAGGGTGGTTCAATGACTTGGTTACCAAAGTGAGTGTCAGTTTCTTCCTTTCTAAAACATTTGTTTATTTATTTGCCTGCTGGGCATCTGAGTTGCAACACTTGGGATCTTTAGTTGCAGCATGTGGGATTTAGTTCCCTGACCAGGAATCAGACCTGGGGCCCCCTGCATTGGGAGTACAAAGTCTTAATCACTGGACCACCAGAGGAGTCCGAGTGTCAGTTCCTTCTGTGATTGTAAAATGCCTCCCTCGTGTGTGAGGACGTATTCTAACCTGGCCCTCTACCTTCTGTTACCCCAGAAGTCCTATCAAAGACCTAAGCCTCAGTTTTCAACTTAAGTCTCCCTGGTCTGTTAAGGTAGGTTGAGCGCCTTTTACAGGAAATGGGACCCATTGCTTCTTCTGATCATCCCTTTCCTCACTGCAGGAAGGGGTGCTATTTTATTTTCAAGGAGCAGTATCACATAGAGGCTAAAGCATTGACCTCCAGAGCCATGTGTGTCTAGATTTGGTTCCGGGTTCTGCCACGGAACCCGTGACTTGGGGCAAAGATGCTTAACTACTCGTAGCCCAAATTACTCAACTCCAATGAAAGAATATTCCTCTTGGATTGTGAGCATTAAATATTATGAGACCCATTAGTCTGGACTACAGTAAGTCATCAAGAGGACCACAGTGAGATTAAACAACAGTTATTATTTTTGTTTAACAGGTAATTAAAGGCCATGACTTGTGCGGTGTTCCTGTTGATTATGAGTCTCTGTTATCTTAAGGAAGAGCAGCTCAGGCTGTCTTAAGAGAAAGGTTTACTGTAAAAGTATATGTGGTCTGAAATTGATAACCAGGGTAAAATTATTACTTATAGATAATATGAATGTTTACAAAAAAACTAAGGAAATCAAGGGGAAAACTGTTAGAAACAATAATGGAAAATTTGAGTAAAGTGACAACTACAGAAAATGGCTTACAAAAATTAATCATTTTATTATATACCTGAAAAAATCGGATCATAAAATGAAATAAAAGATTCCATTCATAGTATTACCCCCTCTAATTTAAAATAGCCAGAACCCAACATAGTATAAATTTTGCAATCCTGTGTTATTCTATGGGACATGAAAGAAGAAGCCTTATATATTGTAAAATTGTCAGCTCTCCCTAAATTTTACACTAAACTGTGATTTGACAATCCCAGTACAGTTTTTTAAAGAAAGAAAATTTATTTGAAAAACATGTGAGAGTAACCAAGAATTTTTTTTTTTTAACAAAGGAAGAACAGAGGGATGCTAACTTTATCAAACTGTAAGATGTATCTGTAAGTTCAGTAGTTCAGTGTGGTTATTAGTACCAGTTTTATTTTACAAAGGAAGAGGAAGGGCTCTGCTTTCCATAATAGAAAGATAAAATATCTTAAAATGTCAAATTATAACGCATTTCATTAATTCATAAGACAGCACTTGAAAAGCCGAACCTTTCAACTCTGTGTCATCTATGTTCACATCCCTTTCTTCTTTTAAGATGGAACTGCCAATGCCTGCACTAAAAATGGTAAATTTGATTTTATTTTCATACTTCTAGGCCATTTGAGTTTGCTCATCCACACACTGGGTGAGTATTGGGTGGTAACCTTTAGGGTTCTGCCAGCGCTCAAGAGTCTGTGGTTCCCCCACCATTCACGCACCTGTGCCATCACTGTGCCCTTCCGATGTTTCAGGAATCTGTGACATTCAAAGATGTGGCAGTGGACATCACCCAGGAGGACTGGGAGCTCATGCGTCCTGTGCAGAAGGAACTGTACAAGACTGTGACACTGCAGAACTACTGGAACATGGTTTCTCTCGGTGAGCGTCTGTCTGTGCCCCCCAACCACACACATGCCAGAGTCTGTCTTTCCTCAGCTCTCAAAAGTGGGTTGGGCCTAGAGGTGAACATGCTCATCTGTTCAGGCACAGAAACAGCCAATTTCTGCTCCCTTTTCCCAGATGAAAGGTTTCAAAGTGAAAGGTCATCAGGAACCACGATGCACGGCCCCCCAAGACCGCCACCCCACGCCTTGCCCAGCGCCTGCCTCCCCCACAGTCTCTGCACACGCATCCTCCAGGGTGGTGGGAGATTTTTGTCCCTGCTCCAAAAGGGCAGTGACCTCATTCATGAGATCGTGTCTGAATCGTTCTTTTCCTGTAAGAGGTCTGTCCTCATGGGTAAGAAGAAGTCAGTTAATAAAAGTAGAATGACTGTTTATCTCCAGGGTAAAACTCATTTTGTTCCTCCTGGACAGGACTTACAGTATATAGACCAACTGTGATCCCCATGTTGGAAGAACCATGGATGGTGCTAAAAGAAATTCTAGAAGGCCCAAGTCCAGGTGAGAGAACCACCAGTGGACAAGATTCTTTGTGCTTAAGAGCCTGTGTTATCCTAAGTGTGTGAGATGTGTTTTTAAGTATGGCCAAGTCACTCACTGTACACAGAGACACCCCAGCTTGTCGAGATGACTGAGCTGCTCGGTGATGCTTCTTTCCAGATCCCGTCTTCAGGAAAAGGTCTACCATATATCATCTTGTACTTCTCCATGACCCTTGGTTTCCCTCTGTTAGAGCTCTGTCGGGGGCTTTCCTTGTGTTCCCTCCTTGTGTTCTTAAGCACACATGAACGTCCCCTAAGATCTTAAATTTCAAACCCTTTCGACATCTTTTTGAATTTCTTTTACTCTGTCTATTGACAAAATCCTGTATCCACCTGCCTCTAGTCTCCTACCTCAGTTCTTCCTTTTTTATTTTCTCATTATTTAAAAAGATAACATGTTTACAAGACCAGAAATTGTGAAAACATGTAAAGCCAGAGCTATACGGACAGAAGTCTCTACCTGTTTGCCGAATTCACACAGTTCCTACATCTGTGTAGTCATCTGTGGATTGACACCTAGAATGACTATTCCAGTCCCTGATGATCTTTCATTTAAGGTTCGTAGCGTCCACTGAAGATCCTTGCTTTATTACATTGCAGGTTGAAAAATGGTGATTTTCTAATTCTTCATCTATTCGAAATTATTTATCTGTAAAAAACAGCTATCCCTCCTCCCATCCCGTTCTTATGTGTACGTGTCACTACGGACTAACGGAATTTTTAAAAATTCAGTGTATTATTGGTCCATTCCATTTGTGGGGTGGGGAAGTTGCTTTTAATTATCAGTTGTCCCAAATGTGGGTGATGGCCGCCTTTCAGCCCAAATGTCCTTTTGAGGCATCTCTATCCATGTTTCAGTGTTTCCTGGCTTCCTGGCAGAGGATGGTCTGTAGGCACACCTCATGCCCACCTTAGACCTGGAATTTCTCTGAGGAACAGTGGTTCATTGTAGTGGAGATTAGTGATGAGAAGCCAGAATCTGGGCAATGAGGGTGTTCACTAACCTGGGTACCATTGCTTCTAGATCAGTTCAGTAGGTAGAGCTGTGTGTGTGGGTTTCTTGAAACCTGGATTCATACTGGTAACTCAAATTCCAGTTCAGCATCACAAGGTCCATCTTGTACCTTCCCGTATCCACTTTCTACTTCTTTCCCACAGTGAGTCACCTGGTTCCCAGCATCAGTATATCTGTCTACTCATTTGCTCTGTCATAATAATACACACAAGAATGGTTTCAGAATTATATCGCTGAAATAACAGACTGTTCAGGTAATATTCAGAACGCTTTCTTGTCCTCAGGAAATATTCCACCAAGTATACACAAGGATATCCACCAAGGATGCTGGGTTCAGAGTTACTTGAATTCTTCCCTTCTGGTTTTCTTAACAGTTCCATGTACATTTGAGCTTGTTTGATTCCATTTGGGTTCAGTTTTAGTATTTTCTTATTTCTTGATTATTTTTTGTTTAATCTTATATTTTTGAGTCTGTAAAAGCATTAACATGGTTCAGAAGTGAAAACTGTAGAGAAAAGCGTGTGCTGTCTTCCCTCCTGCCCTGTTCCAACCCACTCTGTGCAGTTTACTCTGTTCACTTGTCTCTGGTTTATCCTTCCTATGTTTCTCTTTGCAGAGATAAATCATAAATATAGTCTTAGCTCTCCTTTTGTGTAGAAAAGAAGTACATTGTACTCATTTGCATTTCCTTTCCTATCCACCACCCCTCCTTTTTTAAGGCACTGATTTCTGGTTGTCTACCAGTATCAATGCTGGAATATAGTTGTAACAGTAAATTAAATAGTAATCACAGAGAATAATATGCTCCCTTAGAGCCGATTGCTTCATTTTTTTAAAAAGGTAACTTTATCTGATCACCAGGTATTTTAAGGGTGCTACTTGACAAACTAATTCTTCTTATAATTTATGGCCTATTGGCTTTAGTTGGCAGAGTGACACAAAATATACACCAAATTATTTAGGGAGTGATTTTAGCACAGTCTAAATACTGAGAAAACATGTGGCAGGATGGAACTAGCCCTGCACTGCAGTCAGGACAGTCTTCTGGGAGGCACTGCCCCTTTGGGGCCACTTCAGTTTTTCAGATGATTTAGGTTGAATTAAGGCTACAAACCCCCAAAAGGGGGCCTATTGGGGGGGCGGATTTTGCTCCCACCGAAGAGCACAAAACTGAGAAAGGCAAGTTCCTCTTCTTCAGTTGAGGTGAGCTTTTGCGTTTTGTTTGTTTTTCTAGCCCATCCTCTATAAAGAGGGTGTGGCACAGAGCATACAGGCTCCCACCCCCTGCCCCTCCTGGTTGGCTACAAGCTCTGTCTTCTGGCCCCCAAACCCCTTGCACCCTTAATGGGCAGCTGGAGGCCATCAACACGATGGAGGAGTTTTTCGGGCAGTCAGTGTCAACTTCCAAGACTCCCAGTCTTCTGCTTTTACTTGATTTGGGGCCTCTAAGGGTTTTACTTTCTTAGTGGCTCAGAGAGGTGTAAGTTGAACCTTTGGTTACAACATCTCATCAGTCATGTTTGAGGAGTGGGAACTTTGACAACTCACAGTTCGAGCATCTGTGTTGGTCTCTGATGGCCAGTCCTGTCTTAGAAGTTCATGGTTCTTTACATCATACAGGACCACCTATTTCTTCAGGTTCAGACCAGACCTCCCCCCATCCTTGATATCCCTCCCTTGGTAGCCTGATCAACACTGATCTCTCCTGCTAGAAATATTACACCACTGTGTGATACCTTATGCTTTTAATCCATTCTTTCTGGTTAGTTATATATACATATTTAAGCCCTGCTTAGTGGTCTCATTGGTTTAAGAATGTATGCTTACAGTAGCCATTTCTTTGTCGTCATCATTTTGGCTTGTTACTTTAAGCTTGTTAATTATAACTTTATTTTATTTATTTATTTGGCTGTACCAAGTCTTTAGTTTGCAGCATATGGGATTTAATTCCCTTACCAAGGATTGAACCCAGGCCCCCTGCTTTGGAACCTAGGAGTCTTAGCCACTAGACCACCAGGGAAGTCCCTAATTATAACTTTAGCACTTCCTTTTCAGGTGTATGGGACATTCTGTCATAGACTGATTCTGATCACATAGAAGCTAAACCCAGTTTCTGGGACTCTCTTGTCTTTATATACACACTACTCCTGTGCTTGTGCTCAGTCGCCCAGCTGTGTCCAGCTCTGCAACCCCATGGAATGTAGCCTTCCAGGCTCTTCTGTCCATGGTATTTTCCCAACAAGAATACTGGAGCAGATTGCCATTTCCTGCTCCAGGGGATTTTCCCAACTCAGGGATGGAACCCGTGTCTTGCATCTCCTGCATTGGCAGGTGGATTCTTTACTGCTGAGCCACCTCAGAAACCATAATGTGTGTGTGTGTATATGTGTGTGTGTGTATATATATACACACACACATACATACACAAACACACACATATACACATACATACATACACACACTTTCCCATGCATTCCATTACGTTCTCATTTTATTTATTTTTTTTTTAAGGAGGGAGTAATAAATCCTGGTTTAAGAAAGTTGTTTTTAAATTTTTTTCCACTAGATAAAGTAATATATCAACATTTGTAGTACTAAATAATAAAGAAATACAGGCAATTTCTTGAAAATCAGAAAATATTTTTTGAAGCTTAAAAATCCCATTGTTGGCATCTTGATAATATTTACCTAGTTGTAATGAGTTTTCATGCTAGTCATAATACTGCTTTTTTCATTTAACATTACTCCTAAGCATTTTGTAATGTCTAATTTTTGTATTTGAATCGAAGTAATAAAAGTAGTGTGTAAATCGAAGCAGCACAAGGCAGAGCAACAAAATACATGTCTCCCTTTGCTTAACCACATGTATGTGCACGCATGCAGAGAATGCTGATCTGAGGGGAGAGGGCCCTGGTTTGGGGTGAGGAGTCGGAGATACACATCTTTACACTGATGGGATCTTTCCCTACATACCATTTTCTCTCTCTTTTTTTCCTGTTAATATGTCCTGAACACTTTTTCAGGTCAATGTACCTACTATTCCATTGTCTCCTATTCTAACTAGTCCTTTACTGATGGATGAGTCTACTGAATGGATATATTTGTAAATATCCTACTTTGATCTGCAACTTAGAAAGTTTCTGAACAATCCAGTATTGTTTGTACTGTATTATAAAGTCTATTTGATGTTTCATTATATGATTCTTAATATTTTCAAGTTACAAGTTTCTTACCTGATTTCAAAGGTGTTGTAGCTTAAATTTGTTTTACGTCATCATAATGAAACATAGGCATCAACAAATGAATATTTGATGGCTTTGCAGTCAGGTTTTGGGGTCTCTGTGTGTGTGTGTGTGCACACGTGCACATGCTTTCGTTTGAGTTCACCATTTTACAGCAAGGTATCATCATTTATTTTACCAGGTTCACTTGAGTGGCCTCCATATCCAGAGTCTTATGCCTTTTTCTGAAGGAAATGTAAGAGAAGGATAAGCCATTTCCAGAGTTTGCATCTGAGTTGGAAATAAACACACAAAACTATGAAATAATGTAAGGCCAACTTCTGCCATCGGCCCAACATGATATTAAGTTGAACTATATGAAACTGCTGATATTCTGCCATTTTGACCTATATACAAGGCAGTTTTGTATGATTCAACTTAATCTGTACTTTAGGATTCTAAGAAGGAGAAAGAAACATGAGCTGGGCCGTAAGCATCTTTCTTAATAGGTGAAGGTGTCATAAGAGAAATCTGGAATCTGGAATTAGTGGCACCTTCAGAAGATGATGAGGACACAGTTGTAAGATATGTGGATAATGTCGAACTTTAAGGTGAATGTGAGGTGTGGAAGAGGGGAGAGTACAATAGAAAAGGGTAGATTATTTGGGGCCTGAGAACTGAATGGAGGTATTTTAACTTTTTTTTCCTTTAACTTTCATCCTTTAAGCCACTGATCCTGAAACTTCAGTGTGATTTAAACTTCCTGGAGGGCTCAGCCCTACTCCCAGGGTTTCTGCCTCAGGATGTCTGGGAGGATCCCAGTCACTTGATGTGTTTCAGGTGACAGTGATGCTTACGCTGAGGGTCTGGACCACTGCTCCAAGGCTGTAGGAGTTACTCTAAGTATTAAAGCAGGGACACATGCCATGAAACTGCCCAGGATATCATGATGGTGTCCAGGGTAGATTGGAAGGAGGGGTGGTGACAGCCAGCCTGCTTTATGACCTGTTATGTAAATTAACTTATATGATTATAAATGATTATGTAATGAAAGTCATACCACATTGTTCATCATTTGTTTTCACTTCTTAGCTCTGTTGCCTGACCTCACCTATCCTAGTAACTCCACGCTAGTGTTAAATAGAGGGGAGCTGCTCCTCCTTCCAACTATTTAGGCCTGTTTTCTGCTGTTTTATCCTCCTTTCCTGAACGTTGAGGACAATGTTGAGGCTGTCAAAGCCACAGTCTTTTTAGGCATTTTATTCATGTTCATTATTTTGTTTCTACTTTAGCAGTTTCCTTTCTCCAAACAGAGGAAGACTTTTTTATATGTATTTTTTTAATTTCAGAATGGGAAACCAAAGCCCAAGAGTGTACTCTGGTGGAAAATGTTTCTAAACTCAAAAAGGATGGAATCAAGCTCATCAAACTGGAAGAACCCTCTGACTATGATGACAGAATGGAGGGGCAAGTGGCAGAGACCTTCAGGAGAATTCCCACCAAAAGGAGACATTTCGGTGTGAAGAAGTCAGTCCTTTCACAAGAAGATGGTCCTGTCGAAGACTATAAATATGATATATATAGAAGTGATTTTGAAAAGCATTCAAACCTAATTATGCAGTTTGGTACCCAGTCAGACAATAAAACTTTCATGTACGATGAAGACAAGACCTTCATCCCCGGCGTCGTACACAGGAAAATATACCCCGGAGAGAAGCCTTATAAGTGTAAGGTGTGTGGGAAGAAGTTCAGGAAGTACCCATCCCTCATCGCACACCAAAACAGCCATGCCAAAGAGAAGTCTTACGAATGTGAAGAGTGCGGCAAAGAGTTCAGACACGTCTCATCCCTCATTGCACATCAGAGGATGCACACAGGAGAGAAACCCTATGAATGCCACCAGTGCGGGAAAGCCTTCAGCCAGCGTGCCCACCTCACCATCCACCAGCGGATCCACACAGGAGAGAAGCCCTACAAGTGTGATGACTGTGGGAAAGACTTCAGCCAGCGTGCTCACCTCACCATCCACCAGAGGACACACACGGGGGAGAAACCCTACAAGTGCTTGGAATGTGGTAAAACCTTCAGCCACAGCTCATCACTCATTAATCACCAGAGAGTTCATACTGGTGAAAAACCTTACATATGCAACGAATGTGGGAAGACCTTCAGCCAGAGCACACACCTCCTCCAGCATCAGAAGATACACACAGGAAAAAAACCATATAAATGCAATGAGTGCTGGAAAGTATTCAGTCAGAGCACTTACCTTATTCGACATCAGAGAATTCACTCTGGAGAGAAGTGTTACAAATGTAACGAATGTGGAAAAGCCTTCGCTCACTCCTCCACACTTATTCAGCACCAGACCACTCACACTGGAGAGAAGTCCTATATATGCAGCATATGTGGGAAAGCCTTCAGCCAGAGTGCAAACCTCACCCAGCATCACAGAACACATACTGGGGAGAAACCCTATAAGTGCAGCGTGTGTGGGAAAGCATTCAGCCAGAGCGTTCACCTTACTCAGCACCAGAGGATTCACAATGGTGAAAAACCATTTAAATGCAACATATGTGGGAAAGCATATAGACAGGGTGCCAACCTTACTCAGCATCAAAGGATTCACACTGGAGAGAAACCCTACAAATGCAACGAGTGTGGGAAGGCGTTCATTTATTCCTCGTCACTTAATCAGCATCAGAGAACTCATACTGGAGAGAGACCCTATAAATGTAACGCATGCAACAAAGATTTTAGCCAGAGAACATGCCTTATTCAGCACCAGAGGATTCACACGGGAGAGAAGCCCTATGCGTGCCGCATATGTGGCAAAAGCTTCACCCAGAGTACGAACCTCATCCAGCATCAGCGCGTCCACACAGGTGCCAAAAATCGAAACTAATGCATCCGGGAGACTGCGCATAGGTTTTCAGACCTAATCATTCTGCATTTTATTTTGTACTGTGCTTGTTGAAAACATTATTCAAAAGAAGTGCAATATGGGTTAGATTTTCACTCAGCAGAAGTATCGGAATTAGTGATGGGAGTATAACTTATTTAAATGTACTGTGAAATTTCAGATGAAAACATTCACTTCATAATAACCTTTATTTGATACTGGTTTAGTTCATTCCAGAAAGAAACTGTAGGAAAGGAAGAGTGCCAGAAACCTGTTAGCCACTAACTCAGACCGAGTTTCAAGTACTTCTTCATGAGGCCTTAAGAATGTACTGTAACAGGAAGGCTTCCATCCAGTAGAGCTTCCACACCAGAGGGTAATCCCAGGGTGACAGAACAGAAGAGCTGCCCTCCAGCCTTTAGTTCTTCCCAGCTTTGAAGCCTTAAATATGTAAAGGGCCCCCTTCCCTTTTCCTGTTATGCCATAACTGCCACGTGAAGCCAGTAGGTTTGCCAAAAAAGAAAATGGTTGAAAGTATGTTAAGGAAGGACTTTTGTGTGACCACTGTTTAATTATGCTTTCCTCTAAATACTGAGATGTTAAAGGAAGAGCAGCCTAGTGAAAGATGATCTGTTAGGAGAAGCTAATGTGTCTGTAACCCTTAGACACATGCACAAACTTTCTTAAACAGGCAAAAATTAAAATTGAAACAATTTAAAATTTAGGTATATTTAGTATCTAAAACATAATAGCCTGAGTCTCACTAGCTTTTGACAGGCTTCCCAGGTGACTCAATGGTAAAGAATCTCCCTGCCAATCAGGAGATGCAGGAGACCCAGGTTCAATCCCTGGGTTGGGACAATCCCCTGGAGGAAATGGCAACCCACTCCAGTATTTTGGCTCCAGGCAATGAATGGGGTTGCAAAGAGTTGGACACAGCTAAGCACACACTAGCTTTTGACAGCTGTCACCAGAAGAAAAAAAAAGAATACAGTTCTTCCCACCCCCCAATCTGATTCCTAAATTCACAGTTCCTTTTTTCCCCCCATCTGACTCCTAAAATCATACCCTAAGGCTCCCCCGTGACTGTCTTACTGTAGAAAGTCCGTTTCTTCCTTTGAAACATGTTTCTTGAGTGCCTGCTGTGCTCAGGGCCTAGACCTCCTAGTTAGATCCTTCCAGGGCTTGCCTGCTGAAAGTCACAGCTGACTGAAGCAACAGAAAGCTTTCTAAAATAATGAAAGGTAACAAAGTCAAGGACGTGATCTTAACTAGTGCTTCATGGAATGAAGCTAAGAACCTGCTGAAATGGATTGCTAAATGCAACCCCGTTATCTTAAGAAAGTAATGAATGAAAGCAGCTATTTAAACAGTATGAGGAAAAAATAAGTAGTGGGAAATGGGTTTGAGTTTAGTGCAGAAAGTGGGTCAGGGAAAAAAAAATCTAAAGACTTTAAGGGTGAGAAAAGAGGATACAGAGACTACTTACAGCTGAAATGTTAACTAGGCTTGATTACCTAAGAAAGTAAGAGTGGCCACGTGAATGAAAAAGCAAACCAGCCTATTTATGTAAGAAGAAACTAAAATTGAAATGACTGGTTTCAAAAGAATCACTGAAATTGGTACTCTTCATACATGTAAGTAAAATAGGGATTACTCTTAAGATAACGGTACATTTCATTGGAAAAAGCAATGATGCAGAAACTATCACTGTTGCAGTAATTATTACACAGTAATAACTGTGGGGCCCCAAGCAGCACACAAGGAAAACTGGTAGAAACACAATTAGAAATAGGTGAAACCACTACTGTATGTACTGTCCACAGCATTGTACTCTGAGAATTTCAGACCATGTGCTGACAGCTGACCTTCCCTTCTGCTTGTGTTCCTTCAGTGCCTTGCTTTTGGTAGGTGGTTGAGATATGCTGGTTGAATTAATGAATATGTAGTCAAGTTAGGCTGGAGTAATAAGGTAGAGTAACTGATGTGTGAAATTGGCAAATCTTTATAGTTTTTGGTGCATACATGCAAAGAAATATGTAACAAATATTGGCCATTTGTTACTAATAGGAATGACTTCAAAATGAAGAACCAGAATCCCCAAATCTTATTAGTGGGGATATTCCTAAAATGTCACGGGACATCTTTATATAAGCTTTCCTGAGCTAGGTGAGGAAAACCTGATATAAATTCTGGTGCCATAAATAACACTGGAAGCCTGTGTGGACCATGCAGCTTCATTTGGATATTGGAAAGACCTGAGGGGGAGGTGGCAAAGGACCTGGAGTGCCAGCATCTTCCAGGTTCTCTTCTTGAGCGTTTTCTTCAAGAAGCTGCTTTCCCCTTGTCCTCCTAGTTAACCTCGATGTCATGGAATTACCCTTCACAAAGTGCAGGTTTTCTCAAGGTTGCATAATTCTCAGATTATGCTCATGCCATAGTTATGTTAAAAAAGTAACCATTGTATTTAAGGTGCAGTTTTTGTAACAGCACTTCATACCTTATACTTTATTCTCCTGGAAAGAAAGTGTGGAGTGTTACAGTCCATAGCACCTTTCTTTGCATTAATCTGTGTTTCCTACCTTTGTGTGTTTTGTGTAAATAATACATTTATAAGGTCTTCCACTGAAAACACTGAGGCAGTTGATGCCCTTATAATAATAATCGTGGAGAATCCTAGATCTTCATGTTTTTCCCACTTTGACAGTTGTCTGATCCATGCTTTGAAGTGTTTTTTTTTTAAAACAGGTAGTATTATTTTCCACAACTTTTTATTATGAAATGTTCAAATATACAGAAAAATTAAATAAAATGAACTATATATATCCACCTAGATTCAAAAATTAACATTTTGCCATATTTTTTACTGAACAACTGGAGAGTAACTTACAGACATTTCACCCCTTAACACTAACCATGCATCTCAAAAACCACAATAATATTACATATCTCAAAAAATGAACATTAACTCCCAACTACCAAGCACTCAGTCTGTGTTTCCATCTTCAAGCCGTACAGATGCTTGTCTGTTCCATCCACCCAGAATAGCTTCCTGCCTTAAGGTTTGTTTTCCAGGACTTTTTTTTTTTTTTCCTCCTTTAAATAGAGCAGGTCAGTTGTAGAATGTCTTTCAGGATTTAATAGATTGTACATGTGGTTTGTTTATCTTGTTCCTGTAGTTTCTGTAAATTAGCAGTTAGGGCCAAAGGCTTGATATATTCATGTTACACATTTTTTACATTAACACTTCACAGATGTATTTCATACTGCATCCCATCAAAAGTCTCAATATTGGGTTGACTAGGGACTTCCCTGGCAGTCCAGTGATTAAGACTGCACTCCCAATGCAGGGGACATGGGTTTGATCCATGGTTGGGGAATCTTGCATGCTGCCTGGCACAGCCAAAAAAAAAAAAACAAACTGATGACTCACTGTGATGCAAAATTTGATCACATCTTCCCAACTTAAAAGGATGTCCTTGCTGTTGCAGGTAATAGATAACCTGTGCAGTGATGTGGCAGTGCATAGGTAGCCCATTTACCAGCAACCTTTTCCCTGGCGGTTTTGGGGATCCAATGATGATGATCCTTGCCAGAATCCATTATTTCAGCAAAATTTGCTGAAATTTTCTAATTCTGTCTTTCCTACATTTATTGACTGGTACTCTGTAAGGAAGAGTTTTCCTTCATCAGCTGGGACCACTAGAGACAGGATCACACTCAAGTCTTTCCTTAAATTACCGATTTTTCAAGAGTCAGGAGTTACCAGCAGTGATGACATATGATTCGGTGCTGCACAGTTAGGATCACTGTTTCAGATTCTCTGATTATCCCAGACTTGGCCAGTTAGAAACCTTCAGGTAGCCCTTTTGTCCTCTGTCGTTCCTCTCCAACCTTTGGGCACTTAATGGCCTTTTGACAAAGCTACCTCCGGTTCACCTCGCAGTGTCAATACCCCAGGTATGGGATGAGCCCTTTCTCCAGGAATCCCTGACTCTTTTATAGGCAGCAATTTAGAAACCAGATCTGGGCAGTGGGCATGCTCTCTGCTACTGGGCATACTTAGCAAGTGGGCTGAGTCCTTCCAACCACTGGAAGGGTCTGCAGTAAAGGCAACTCTGCCCTTCTTTCACCGGTTACATAATATCTAATTCTGTAATGGGGAGACATAATTACATATCCAGGCAAACATTTAGGGATCAAATAAGTCCTGTTGAGCAAACAACACTGGAGGGAACACAAGGGCTATGTGTACCTGGAAAACGACACACTTAACCACAAGAGGTCTTGTGCCAAGGCCATGAGCAATAAGTTTTCAGAGGGTTGGAGCTTTTCAGTTAACCTGGGAAGCACGTTAAGTAGAGAGCTGCTGCTGCTGCTAAGTCGCTTCAGTCGTGTCTGACTCTGTGCGACCCCATAGACAGCAGCCCACCAGGCTCCCCCATCCCTGGGATTCTCCAGGCAAGAACATTGGGAGTGGGGTGCCATTGCCTTCTCCGAAGTAGAGAGCAGTTGAGAGCAACTGAGTGAATGATACCAACTATGTGGTGGTCTGACTATGAAGTGTCTTGATTTACTGTGTTGAGCTCATCACACTCTCTTCCCATCACGTTAAAGCAGGATCTAAATCAGAGTTCTGAGGATCTATTTCATACAAGTACTAGTTTTTCTTGCTAAACTTTTATTTGGTCTTTAAAACTTAATGCCATTAAGTTTCATTCTTTGATTCTTATCTTCTGGTATGAATTCACTTGCATGCACCTGTACATGCACTTTCAACCCTTTATTTCTGTTACTTTCCTCATAGCTCTATATTTCAATATAATTACTACCCCTTTAGAACACAGTACCCATTAAAAATGGCAAGCATGTGCACTACAGTGATATGTATAATGTGTGTAAGCTTGTCTGCAGGACTGAGTCCTTTGTGTGGACATGGAAGGTGAAGCCCACCCAGATCACAGACACCCAGTGAGGGAACAGGGATTGGAACCCTTGGCTCCAGCACTTGGTTGAGTTCTTGCTTTAAAGTAATGGTAAAACTCAGAATACAAAAAGTATGTACCTACAATTCTATAAAATTACATTATTTTGATGAGATTCAGTTCAGTCGCTCAGTCCTGTCCAACTCTTTGCAACCCCATGGACTGCAGCACACCAGGCTTCCCAGTCCATCACCAACTCCCATTGAGTTGGTGACGCCATCCAACCATCTCATCCTCTGTTGTCCCCTTCTCCTCTTGCCTTCAATCTTTCCCAGCATCACGATCTTTTCAAATGAGTCAGTTCTTTGCATCAGGTGGCCAAAGTTTTGGAGTTTCAACTTCAGCATCAGTCCTTCCAATGAATATTCAGGACTGATTTCCTTTAGGATGGACTGGTTGGATCTCCTTGCTGTCCAAGTTACTGTCAAGAGTCTTCTCCAACACCACAGTTCAGAAGCATCAATTCTTCGGCGCTGTTTTCTTTATAGTCCAACTCTCACATCCATACATGACTACTGGAAAAACCATAGCTTTAACTAGATGGACCTCTGTTGGCAAAGTACTGGTCAGCACTTGATGAGATTACAGCACTGAAAGTTTTTTGTCTCCCATCCCCTGGAGTCTTCTACATTCAAATCTTTATGAGAATTGCCTAGCAAATGATGCACTCCCCCCTGCTCCAATTCTGGTCTCTCATCCAGATCTTTCCCACGTTTCAGAGCCATGTGGTCAGTGACTGCCTGGACCATCAGGTTTGGGTTTTACCTCTTCATATTACAGTTCATTTTTCTACATCCCCACAGCCTTTCATCAACTCTCGTTTAGATTATTTCGTAGCCAGGTAAGTGTTCACCCCACCCCTGATCCTGCACCTTTCAATTATCTCCCACAGGCCACAGGGAGGTGGCTCCTCGGCACAGAGTCCTCCCCTCCCGCTCTGAGAACGCTAAATAAGCCCCCTCTGCCTGAAGCCCATCTTCCGCCCGCCCCGAGCGCTGCAGTTCATCCAGTGGCGGGTGACCTTCGCCCGTCCCGGTACGCCGCCATCAGACTGAGGGGAGGGAATTACCAGAGGCCAAGCATACCTCCTGCAGGGAGGGGCTCGGACCAGAGTCACCCTCCCTGGACCTCGAGAGAAGGAGCCCCAACAGTCCCGGGCGGAAGACCAGCTTCCGGCTTGAAGGGGATTCTGGGATGCTAGGCGGGGCCAGGCGCACAGGCGTTCCTAAGAAATGCGGGCAGAGCCTCGCTACGCAGGCGCATCGCCGATCACGGCGACTCTACCCCTCGGCTCGCGACCACCTGCCGGCGCGCTCCCGGCCAGGCTGGAGAGCGGAACGGAGGGGGCGTCTCCGCGCCGCCGAGGCGCGCGCTCGGACATCTCCAAGCTTCGGCCTGAGCTCCGCTTAAGGGGCCGAGAGGCTTCGTGACGAGGCTATTCAAACAGCCCCTTATAGCCGCTACCATCGCATCCTTCCAAGAGTGCAGCAGCCTCTTCTCTCTCCCGGTGACCCTCACGTACCTGTCCACCTGCCTGGACAGCCAGCCGACCTTGCTTCCGGTCTACAGTCCACCACTGACACTCACCTCCTGTTATTTTGGAGCAAGTCTCAGCATCCTATTATTTACCTGCAAATATTTCAGTGTACACATTTAAAGATGACTTTTTAAACACAGTGACATAGATTTGTTGCATTTAAATTTTTTTCTTAATATTATCAAAAAGCAATTGAATGCTTAGATATCCCTGCTTGGTGTAACTTTTTTTTTTTTTTTGCATTCTTACAGTCTGTTTATTTGATTCAAGATCCAGGAGAGTTGCACACTTTGAAGTTAATTGATGCTTTGTAAGTCTTTTTCAATCTGTAAATTTCTCTGACATTTCTCTTTTATTTCTGTCAATGTATTTCTTGGACAAACTAGGTCTTTGTCTGGTAGCATTTCTCACGATCCAGACTGTGGTGTTAAGACACTAATATACACAGTTTCATTTTATTTTACAAAATTTGAAAATTGCATTTTCTTTATTGTATTTCTGTGTTATAATTAGGTGAAGTTTTTTCATGCTATGTAAAATCTGTAGAACAAAGTACTTCAAGAAATCCAACGTCTATCCCTTTCCTGTCTACCTGTCCCCCAAAGCTAACCATTTTAAAAGGTTGTGGTTTATTCTATTATTTTTTTTTAAAAATTTGAGGAAATATATTGACCCTTGAACGACGGGGGGTTAGGAGCAACGACTGCCCAGCAGTGTGACATGTAAGGTTCCTTCCTCCCCTCTGTTCAGCATCTGCTTAGTCAACCAACCACAGGTCATACAGTACTATAGTTCATACTTACTGGAAAAAAAAATCCACATGTAAGTGGACAGACAGCTCAAAGCCATGTTGTTCAAGGGTCAACACCCTTTCTTAGATACACTGTAACCTAGTATGCACATGTCTCTCCACCTCTTCCACATAAACATATACTCTAGAAATCACAGAGATGGTTTCATCCCTCTTTTCACAGTTGCATATGACTTCGGTGTTCCGATGTACTGCAGTATATTCAAGCAGTCGTTTAATGATGGACACTCAGTTCTTTTGTAAAAAGAGGCAAGAAAAAGAAGCATAGATTAGGGTTGGACAAGTAGAAAAATAGGAAGAAGGTGGATTGATACCCAAATACATCTATATTTACATGTGGTATAAATGGAATAAATACTTCAAGTCAAAGACAAAAATTGTCAAACTGGGTTTTTGAGAAATTATTCTGTTTAAAAGAGATGAAGTTTAAGGACACAAAAAAGTAGAAAGTAAGAGAATGGGAAAAAGATATATACAGTGTAAACACTAATCAAAAGAAAGTTAGTGTCTTGATATTAATATCAGACAAAAGAGGTTTTAAGCCAGGAAGCATCGCTAGAATTGAGCAAAATTCATAGTGACTGAAGGGTTAATCAACCAGAAAGATAAAAATTCTGACTTTGAAATTCACTTAATAATATAACTCGAAATACATAAAGCAACAACTGTCAAAACTGAGAAAAGAAATAAAAGCTCAATCATAATGTGATGATGTGACATATGTCTGTCAGTCACTGGTAAAACAAGCAGATAAAGATCAGTAATTATATTAGCAATTTAAAGAATATGATGTTTCTGCTCCAACAATTGCATGATTTGTTTTCATTTAAATCCTTCTAAGCTGTTTGAAATTTTTGGTACCGTGGAAATATATTTCTTTTATAAAAACAAAAGGTGAACATAATTCATATGAATTACTCTAGTATCAGAGGTGCAAACTATTAATGCTTAAGTTTCCTTTGGGTGAAATAAGGAGTTAAGGATTTCCCCCCCACCTCGCAACTTTTCACTCTGTTCAGCTTTTTCAGACTTTACTTTCTAACCTAGCCTTCCCTGCCGCACATCCATCTTTTATAGTCCCTTTTGCATTAGGGCTTCCCTGGTGGCTTGGACAGTAAAGAATCTGCCTGAACTGCAGGAGACCTGGGTTTGATCCCTGTCTCAGGAAGATTCCCTGGAGAAGGGAAAGGCAACCCACTCCAGCATTCTTGCCTGGAGAATTCCATGGACAGACAAGCCTGGTGGGCTGCAGTCCACTGGGTTGCAAAAACTTGAACACAACTGAAGGAGTAACACTTTGCATTATTTTAATTAAAAACCTCTGTTGAAAACTACAGTGAAGAATGTAACCAATGCCAGTGTTTACTCTGTCTTGTCAATTCTTAACCCTCCAGATTTGCCTGATTTCTTGTTTTGTTGTTAAGAAATAAGACATTAGAGAATTCCCTGGCAGTCCAGTGGTTAAGACTCTACATTTCCACTGCAGGGGGCATGAATTCAATCCCTGGTTGGGGAATGAAGATCCCACATGCCATGCAGTGCAGAAAAAAACAATAAATTAAAAAAAAAAAAAAACGTTAGAAGTAGGCTCTCTCAGGACTTCCCTGGTGGTCCTGTAGTTGAGACTTCACCTTTGAATGCAGGGAGTATGGGTTTGATCTCTTGTTGGGGAGCTAAGATCCCACTGCCTTGAAGTCAAAAAACCGAAACATGAAACAGAAGCAATATTGTAACAAATTCAATAAAGACTTTAAAAATGGTCCATATCAAATTAAAAAAAAAAAAAAAAGGAAGTAGGCTCTCCCTGCCCACTGATTTCCAGGCTGGCAGCCTGACTTCTTTTAAAATTGTAAATTGTGGGGGTACCAGTGAAGCCCAAGACAAGAAAACTTAAGGCAATGAGATTGCCCAGTTGTCACCAGCCCTCCCGAGTCTGGCCCCAAAAGGGTGCTTTGAGCTAATAAGAGACTCATCTCAGTTCAGAACCAAAGGAGGATTTTTTTCCTCGGGTCAGAGGGTGGAGAGGACAAGATTTTCTGACATGCTGGTCAGGTGATGGTGGGGCTGCTTCATAGGGTCTCCAGGGTGGGGAGGGGGCGAGGCTCTCTGTTTACCACCCAGGTCTGCAGTGCCCAGCACAGCGACTCTGCACACAGCCCACTGCCACCATCTAGGATTGAGTGCTGTGTGCAGTCTCTGCACACAGCTCACTGCCTCCATGTTGGATTGAGTGTCCAGCCAGGCTTCTGTTTACAGCCTGTAGCTGAGGTGCCAGGGCAGCCACGCCCCATGGGGAGCTCTGGGCTGAAGACACGGGTGTGAGGCCTCTGCATGCAGCCCCCAGTAAGCTGGAGCAACCAGACTCAGTACAGACAAAAAGCAAGGTAAGACTTTATTTTATTACCCAGATTCTATTTTTATTTCTCCAAAACTGTTTATGGGCTTTGCTGGTGACACAAAGCCTTGAAGGTGGTTGAAGCATAAGCCTTTTCAGTGCAAATAGGTGATAAACAGTCTGTAATAGGAATACAAAAGGGTTTTATTTGAGAGAGCTGAGGACTGTGGCCCAGGAGAAGGCCTCTGATTGGCTCTGAGGACCTGCTCTGGAGAAGCAGGATTTTCAGCACAGTTTTGTGGCTTGTCAGAACAACAGTCAAACCTGACAGGGGTACATTCCGTCAGGGTTTCCAAAAAAACAGTCAAGTATCTGGGACTTCTCGGCAGTCCAGTGATTATGACTGAGCACTTTCACCATGGGGGCTTGGGTTCAATCCCTGGTCAGGAAACTAAGATGCCAGAAGCCAAGAGGGAAAAAAAAGAAAAACTAAACAACTAAAGCAGACCAGCACCTACTCAGCGGATCAGTATAGCCTTGGGAACCAGGAAGGGAGTCTGGTTAAGGAAGGAGTCCCAGCATTGCCGTCCGAGTAAGGGGAGGCATTTCATCCTTATTTTTAACATACACATTCTTTGCTTCTGGTCAGTGCACCTTTTCTTTATTATTATGATTTTTTAATATTTATTTATTTGGCTGTGCTGGGTCTTGGGCTTCCCCAAGTGACTCAGCAGTAAAGAATCCGCCTGCAATGCAGGAGATGAGGTTCAATCCCTGCATCAAGAGGATCCTATATTCTTGCCTAGAGAATCCTATGGACAGAGGGGCCTGGCAGGCTACAGTCCATGGGGTCCCAAAGAGTCGGACACGACTGAAGTGACTGAGCATGCACACCGGGTCTTGGTTGCAGCATGTGGGATCTTTTAATTTTGGAGCATGGGACCTTCCCTTTAGTTTCGGCATGCAGAATCTTTGGCTATGGCATGTGAACTCTTAGTTGCGGCATGTGGGCTCTAGTTCCCTGACCAGGGATTGAAGCCATGCCCCCTGCATTGGCAGAATGGAGTCTTAGCCACTGGACCACCAGGGAAGTCCTTGCACCCTTTAATGGTTAAATCAGGTGTATGATGCAGGCTGTTTTAGCTAACATAAAGTTCAAGTTGACTCATATATAACCAGACTGACTTCCCTGAACCTCAGTATGTAAAAGCTTTCCTCTCCTTCTCATCAAAGAAGAGTGGGATCAGAAATAGCTGTTCCTTTAAAGATGGTGATGAACTTCTAAGCAGGATATTGGTTGCAATTAAGATGAAAGGAATGGCTTAGGGCCTTAGACAGTGGCTGCTTGCCTCTGACTCACAGTGTTGAAAAGAATCATCTAGAGAACCTCCTTCTAGCAGCTGCAAGAGAGGCAGCCTGTGAATCAATGGAGAGTCGGGTCAGAAATGTGAAGCCAGTCCTTATAGCTGGGGAGCAGCTTCCCACCCCCACACTGGTGGGAGCAGGACTGAAGAAGGTGGGTGTCCACAGGTGACAGGCATTCTCTGCAGTGTCACCTGGCTAATCCTGGTTCCCTCTCATCCTTCTTATCTGCCTGTACCATGACAGTCCCTCGCCCCCACCACCAGCCCCACCAGCCCCACCGCCCACACTCAGCAAGGGTAGAATTAACTGTGCATTTGCAGTTCCTACAGATTTCAGTCCAACGTGCCAACCAGATACTTTACAAATACTAAAAAAAAAAAAAAACAAAAAACCTACACTGACACCTCTTCAAGTGAGCAGAGACCCTCCTCCCACCACCCTAGCCAGCTTGATTCCAGGGAGGGAGGCTGGTCGCTGTGAAGCACTCCTGGCTATCTGGAATCCCACTCCTCTGGACTTCTTTGCATCCACCTCTCACTTGTGTGTCTTTCAGTCTTTTCAGTTCAGTTGCTCAGTCGTGTCCAACTCTTTGGACCCCATGGACTGCAGCATGCCAGGCCTCCCTGTCCATCACCAACTCCCAGAGCGTACTCAAACTCATGTCCATCGAGTCGGTGATGCCATCCAACCATCTGATCCTCTGTCGTCCCAGTCTCCTCCTGCCTTCAATCTTTCCCAGCATCAGGATCTTTTCAAATGAGTCAGTTCTTTGCATCAGGTGGTCAAAATATTGGAGCTTCAGCTTCAGCATCAGTCTTTCCAATGAATATTCAGGACTAATTTCCTTTAGGATTGACTGGTTGGATCTCCTTGCAGTCCAAGAGACTCTCAAGAGTCTTCTCCAACACCACAGTTCAAAAGCTTAGAAGTGTCATTTTTAAAGTTTCTTCCGCTTTTCTCCATGCTGTCGCGGTGGGGCTGGTCAGTTGCAACCTTGTACTTCAGACCAGAAGCTCTGCAAGAACCATTATTATGTGAAAAGGTGAGTCCTGGTAGCAGAGGACTGGAGAGTGGGGCAGGCTGCCAACCATAAGGAAATGGCCTTATTTATGGGTGTGCTGGCTTGAGTCTTTCGATTGGGAATTTGAAATAAGCAGTTGTTTGAATGTAGGCCTATAGAAGGAGGCCCCCTGAGCTCATCTAAAATGTGGGTTTTATGTGAGGTGATGAGTATTCACTAAACTTACTGTGATAATCATTTCATGATGTATGTTAGTCAAATTATTAGGCAAAGTAAAGTGTTAGTTGTACAGTCATGTCTGACTCTTTAAAACCCTATGGACTGTAGCCCACCAGGCTCCTCTGTCCATGGGATTTCCCAGGCAAGAATACTGGAGTGGGTTGCTGTTTCCTCCCCCAGGACATCTTTCCAATCCAGGGAGCAAACTCAGGTCTCCTGCATTACAGGCAAATTCTTTACTGTCTGAGCCACCAGGGAATTATTATACTGTACACCTTAAATTTATACTGTATGTTAATTATATTAATATAGCAATAAAACTGAAAGAAAAAAATGTTGATTTTTTGAGGCAGTTGGGGGCATTTCAGGAAAGTAAGTGTCCTGAGGAACCAAGTGACCAACTTGTTGGGGGGGTGCATGGTATCAGTGTCTGGAGGTCCCCCAGAGGTAGAAGGGCCTGAGCATCTCAAGTTCTTTTGAGTTGATGTGGGAAGAGAATGGGCTTCTGACATGGATGTTCCAGAAGGAGCAGGTTTCTGGTGGTGGAGGAGCGAGTGGGTGCAGCCTCAGCATGAAGGCTCAGGTGGGCGGCCAGAAGATACTGAAACAGCAGTGTGTCTGGGTGGGGGTCGGTCATCTTGTGGACCCTGACCTCACAGAGCAGGAAGCTGAGACTTGGAGTGGACAGGGAGTTCATGAGCAAAGTCTCCAGTAAATGAGGTGGGAGGAGGGCAGCCAGCAGGTTTGCAGGAAAGGAAAACACAGCAAGCATGAAGCTGTCCCCTGGGTGCCATGAGGTTTAAAGGAAAATAAAGCAAGTAATTGAAATCTGGTTAAGCCTCCTAACCATGCCATCCTATCCTCTGTATTTTTCTCGTGAGGATCAGAGAAATGGAGAGTCTGAGGAGTCACAGTGTATTTCTGATGTGCATTGAATGTAGACGTTCGCCATTTCTCACCTATCAGAGACCTTAAGCTTGTAAGAAAATGGAGACAATGTTTAAAATGTAAATTTTTTGTGTTGTGAAAACGGTTACATCCTGGAGAATTAAAGTGCAGTGGAGGGACTTAACTGGCAGTCCAGTGGTTAAGAATCTTCCAGTGCAAGGGACACAGGTTCTACTCTTGATCGGAGAACTAAGATCCCACGTGCCTTGCGGCAACAAAGCCCACTCGCTGCAACTAAGACCAAAATTAAATAAAATAAATATTTTTAAAAATCAAAATGGTTTTCTAAAAAATGAAGTGGAATCACTGTTTCACCAACTGCCCTTCATCTGAAAGAAAAGTTTACCTTTATGTCTGTAGGAATCTTTTTACCAAGGCATTCTGGAACATTGTCTCTGACAGCTTTGAAAAAGTAAAAAAAAAACAAATGAAAATCAGTGGTAATCAAAGGAGTGGCTTTGCTAAAGTCTTTTACACTGAGTGGGTAAAGATCCCACAGCTCCGATGCCACTGCTGCTAAATTGTTAAAGACAGTGGGGTGTACAGATAATTTTATTGATTTAGAAATTCACTTCACCTCATTTCCAGGGTTTGTGAGTATTGTCACTGAACAGAACTTGTGTCTGCTCGCTTGCCACATGGTAAAGCCAACTTACTGGCCTGGACTGTGGTGAAGGGAAGGCCAGGGCTTATTTGTGGGGCATCAAGCAAGAAGTACAGATAGCTCAAGCTCAAAAGACCCAAACTTCCAGGCAGGTCTCTGGGAAGGGTTTTTAAAGACGACATGTGGGGCTAGGGTTGCAGGGTGCATGACTTTCTTCTGATTGGCTGGAGGGGAGGTAACCAGGTGGTATTTCAGGAATCTTAATTATCAACCTTCTGGTTCCAACCAGACTGGGGTCTTCCAGCTGTGCTCAGCATCCAACTTGAGGTGGTGGATGGTCTTAGTTCCTACAGAAAACTCTAGGATATGTACCTGATTGCTATGTACATCCCTTGGGAAGAACTAGGCCTCTGTTTTACTATTGACCTATTGTCATTACTTTTCTTCAGTTCAGTTCAGTCACTCAATCGTGTCCGACTCTTTGTGACCCCATGGACTGCAGCACACCAGGCTTCCCTGTCCATCACCAACTCCCCGAGCTTGCTCAAACTCAAGTCCATCAAGTTGGTGATGCCATCCAACCATCTCATCCTCTGTCGTCCCCTTCTCCTCCTGCCTTCTATCTTTCCCAGCATCAGGGTTTTTTCCAAACAGTCAGTTCTTCCCATCAGATGCCCAAAGTATTGGAGCTTCGGCTTCAGCATCAGTCCTTCCAGTGAATATTCAGGACTGATTTCCTTTAGGATTGACTGGTTTGATCTCCTTGCAGTCCAAGGGACTCTCAAGAGTCTTCTCTAGACTTATGGATGGCAGCCATTCTGACTGGGTTGAAATGGTACCTCATAGTGCTGGAGAGGGTGTGGAGAAAAGGGAACCCTCTTACACTGTTGGTGGGAATGCAAACTAGTACAGCCACTATGGAGAACAGTGTGGAGATTCCTTAAAAAACTGGAAATAGAACTGCCTTATGATCCAGCAATCCCACTGCTGGGCATACACATGGAGGAAACCAGAAGGGAAAGAGACACGTGTACCCCAATGTTCATCGCAGCACTGTTTATAATAGCCAGGACATGGAAGCAACCTAGATGTCCATCAGCAGATGAATGGATAAGAAAGCTGTGGTACGTATACACAATGGAGTATTACTCAGCCATTAAAAAGAATACATTTGAATCAGTTCTAATGAGATGGATGAAACTGGAACCTATTATACAGAGTGAAGTAAGCCAGAAAGAAAAACACCAATACAGTATACTAACGCATATATATGGAATTTAGAAAGATGGTAACAATAACCCTGTGTATGAGACAGCAAAAGAGACACTGATGTATAGATCAGTCTTATGGATTCTGTGGGAGAGGGAGAGGGTGGGGAGATTTGGGAGAATGGCATTGAAACATGTATAATATCATGTATGAAACGAGTTGCCAGTCCAGGTTCGATGCACGATACTGGGTGCTTGGGGCTGGTGCACTGGGACGACCCAGAGGGAGGGTATGGGGAGGGAGGAGGGAGGAGGGTGCAGGATGGGGAACATGGGTATACCTGTGGCGGATTCATTTTGATGTTTGGCAAAACTAATACAATATTGTAAAGTTTAAAATAAAATTAAAAAAGAAAAAAAGAGTCTTCTCTAGCAGCTCAGTTCAGAAGCATTCATTCTTCTTCATCGGTTACTTTTCTTGCTTAACTGCTTTTCCTTTGTCTGCATTTCCTCACTTCCCTAATTAGTAACTGCTTGTGCCTGTTCTTTGGAGCTCAGGAGAGGCCTGGGAGACTAAAGTCTTTTTCTACAAACAAGAAACAGGGGACACAGAGGGGTTTTTGTACCCTTTAGGGCACCAAAGGATCCTGCTCAGTCTCAGTATCACCCTTCCAAGTGGGAGAGTCCAGCCTCAAACAGAGCAGCTTCCAGTGCTGTAGGAATGGGCCCTTCCACAGCGGCCCCAAGTCAGCAGCAATGGTGTTGCTCTGGCTGGGCTGTTGCCCAAATGCAACCATACAAATTTAACTACAGTTTTAACTGTGATGTTGGAATGTAATAAGAAATACACATTTGGGGCTTCATCCTAAGGTCCTGGCCAGAGCTCCCAACACTGTTATAATTTCCTAAGTGATAAAAGAAATAGCATCATTCGCTATAATATTTGGCTTCTGTGAGTGATAAACATGAAAAGAGCATCCTTTGTTATTCATAACAACACCTGCGTTTATATGAATAGGGTGGATTTTGAAAAGCCCCTAAGGATGGGGGCTGGTTGCCAGGGAAACCAGGCATGTAATTAGATGGTTGGAATGTCAGCCCAAAGGGAACTTGAGCCCTGAGATGCTGGAAGGTGATGTGCCCAGAGTGGGTGTGGAAGCTCCACACATGTGGGGATGGGAGTGCTTTGCCCCATGCAACTTCTCCATTCCACTCTTCCTGGGTTGTATCCTTTATAATAAACTGGTGAACATAAGCGGATGTTTCCCTGTGAGCCGTTCCAGCAAACTATCAAGTCCTATATGAATGAATCCAAATATATCAAATCCCTAATGAATATGGGAAATACTTGTACTCATATTTTATTCAACATCAGAAAATCCACTCAGCAGAGAAATCTTTTCAGTGCAAAATATGCAGAAATATTTCAAGCAGAATACACATCTTATTCTGCACCACAAAACTCAGATGGGCAGGGAACCCTTTGAATGTAAGGGATGAGGGAATGCTTTCATCCAGAGCTCATCTCTCAAGCATCATCAGAAAATTCATACTGGAATGAATACATGATTCCCAAGCACGTGTTAAGAATTACATGAATGCCTCAATCCCAGCTTATCTCTTCCACTGACTCTGAAATCATACAGAGAGAGGCTACCTGTGTACTGAATGTCTAGTGTCTAGAAAAAGGTCACCTCTTACTTCCCATCACAGTATTCAAACTTGGGGAAATCACTGAATATTGTGTATAGAGTAGGGTAACTTCTTCCATGATTAGGATTCTTCAAAAATCCTTTTCCAACCCTAGATTTATAGTGGAGAAAGCCTTATGGGTTTCCCCGGTGGCTCAGATGGTAAAGAATCTGCTTGCAATGCAGGAAACCTGGGTTTGATCCCTGGGTCAGAAAAATCCCCTGGAGAAGGGAATGGCACCCCACTCCAGTATTCTTGCCTGGAGAATCCCATGGACAGAGGAGCTTGGTGGGCTACAGTCTATGGGGTTACAAATGACTGAGCGACTAACACTTACTTACTTATGAATGTGTGACAAAGTCTTCACTTAAAAGGTGGATTTTATTCTCCATGTCATCACACTAGAGAGAGACTCCATGAATGTAATAACCATGAAAAGTCTTGAATCATAGCTCATCCCTTATTGTCAACTGAGGACTCCTATTACCAGAACAGGGGCACCCTCTAAATATCCCCAATGTGACACAGTTCTGAAACAGAGTGGATATCTTATTAAAGATCAGATCTGAAAAATCTCACTAGAAAAAGATCTTACCACTGTAGAAACTGTAAGGAAATCTGTTCACCAAAATACACAACTTCCTGGATAGTAGGAAATTCATAGTAAATAAATACCTCTTTTTTTTTCTTTTTGGCTGCTCAGCTTATGGGATCTTAGTTCTCTGACCAGGGATTGAATCTTATGATTCTTAATTAATGTACAAACACTGACATGATCATTCAGCCCACTGTGATCTCAGAAGATTTTCACTGGGAGAAATCTAATGGAGTATGAGCAAAGCCTTCAGCCAAGGGTCATACCTCACTGTCTCCTTCATTGCCTGGATATCATCATATTTAGATGATGGAAGGAAATTTTTAAGTGGTGTTGAATGTGAGAAATGCTAAAATTTCCCTCCCCTATAGTCTGTCCCCAGATCGTCATGAAGTTGAACACATCAGAGGAAAGAGGAGCTGTTTTTTAATGTATAGTCACAAAAATCCAGACTTTCCCTAAAAACAGAAATACATTTGCTAAAACTAAAATTACAACATTTAGTTTAACAAATAAAAATAACCTTTTAGTTCAAAAAAATTTATATCCATTAATCTATAGATGTGTTTCTAACGTTATATTATCTTCCCAATCTAATTACTAAATCTATTTACTCCAATAAATAAATAATAGCCTTTAATCTCATGGTAAATTTTAAAGTTTTGTTTGGCTCCAAAATATAGTAATCAATCTATGTTCTTATCTAGTTCTCTTCATTCTCCAACATCAAGGTGGTTATCAATTTTTAAAATATTTATTTATTTATTTGGCTGTACGGGATCTTAGTTACAGGATCTTCAACCTTCCTTGCAAGATACAAACTCTTAGTTTTGGCACGCGGAATCTAGTTCCCTAACCAGGGATCAGACCCAGGGCCCCTGCATTGGGAGCAGTCTTAGCCACTGGACCACCAGAGAAGTTCTTCAATTTGTTGCTTTTTAACATCACCTGTTCTGCTTTATTTCTGATTGCATTTTTTTTTTTTTAGTTTCTCATTCTCTTTTAAAATGGAAATCATCCCTTTCTCTATCACTCTGAGCATGCCACACACACTTATTGTGAAGTCTTTATCAATCTATTCCAAAGTGTAAATTTGGAGTGAATTCACATCCTATTTTTTTATTTTCTTGGAAAGCTTTTGTTTTATTCTTTCCCTGTTACTCTGGGCTCACACTTCTCTGCCTAGCATTCCACACTTGTTTGCACCTGACCCTTGGCCCAGCTAAAGTCCTATAAACGACACTTCAGGCCTCCCTTGCCCCATGCTAGTCTCACAGTCTCGCAGAATCAGGAAATGGGCCAACTGGAGGCTTGGCTGTGAGACTCATCTGTGTGTTCCTGCCTCCCCAGTCTCATGGTTTCGGAAATGCCACCTCCCCAGGTGGCAGTCAGCAGTAGTTGTTTATTTTTTCCAGCTTCCTTTCAGGACCTGCTCTGCCTCTCAGTTCCAGCAGTGAGCCTTGTGTGGAACATCTTTAGTTCTCTTTATCCCGTAGGATTCAAACTCTAGTCAGTTCTCCTGACTTCCAGACCAGAGCACAGCACACCCCAGGCTGCAGTCCGCTCTGCTTTGCATTTCTGCAGAGTGTATTTATCTCTTTTCTGCTTGATCTTTTCAATCTTCAGCTATTCATCTTATTCTTGGGTTTATCTAGGAATATTGGGTTTTCTATTTCATTATTTTTTCTGTCACTGCTGTATGTTTGGAGCAGAGAAGGTACCTCAAGCATGAATTCTTTCTTATCCCTGGCCATTCTTCTCTGCCCAACCAAGTCTTTATGTCCAGTGGCTACTAAGCAAGGAAAGTTTTATGTCTGTTGATCCAGTGGTGTATCTGGGTATGCGCGGACTACCATTTACCACATAATCAGCTGCCAGGTCTTTGATGAGACAGATGGGGAAAGTTTACCACAGGTTGATTAGTTCTGAATGACTTAGCAGATTATGAACCAGTTCTCTCCTTCATGTCCAAACCACTAAGAGAGAGGTTGGATTACGAAACCTGAGAGATCTGTTCCAGATTTTAATGACCTCCCATCTGTACTAAGTCACCACTTCAGAGGATATACAGAGCACCCAGGTTGTTTTTGAGAGTTGATTCAGTGAATTTGTAATTACTACCAAACTTGAGTATGAGCTTGTTAGCCGGTCTCATCCTAGGATGTATACCACAGAGCACGTTATGGCCTCACTACAGAATTTCCAGGCCTGTGAAGGACTAGGGAAAAGCTGAACACATCTAACCTCTAAAGCCAGACCACCTACAAGCAAGATGCCTCTTATTTAAGAAGGCCCTTTCGGGACTTCCATGGTGGCCCAATGGTGAATACTTCACCTTCCAATGCTGGGGGTGCATTAATGTTTGGAGGAACATACATGCTCTTCTAGGCTAGTGCTTTACACACACTAGTTCACTAGTTCAACCCTGGTTGGGGTGCTAAGATCCCACATGTCTCATGGTCAAAACCACCAAAAAACATTTTTAAAAAAGCAATATTGTAACAAATTCAATAAAGACTTTGAAAAATAGCCCACATTAAGATCTTAAAAAAAAAAAAAAAAAAAGGTCCTTTCCCCCAACTCAAGGCAGGCCCTTTACCCACCAGAGTGAGGGAGCGCCCCCCACCCCACCCCACCCCACCGCCCTGCCGCTTCTGGAAGAAAACAGACCCAGCACAGGGCTCAAAAGCAGGTTTTGGAATCTAAATGTGAGCCTCAGTCCAGCTCACCGCTGACTGACTATGAAACTGACAAGTTAACTTTCTCTGCCTTCATTTCCTCATCTGTCCAGAAAGAAATGAAAGTGTCAGTTGCTCAGTCATGTCTGACTCTGTGACCCCATAGGCTGTAGCCCACCAGGCTCCTCTGTCCATGGAATTCTCCAGGCAAGAATACTGGAGTGGGCAGCCATTCCCTTCCCCAGGGGATCTTCCTAACCCAGGCATCAAACCCGAGTCTCCTGCACTGTAGGCAGATTCTTTACCTTCTGAGCCACTAGGGAAGTCCCACGAGAAAGGACTAATAGTAGTCTTCCCTCCTAGAACTCTCATGAGCACTAAGTGAACTGGTGTGTGTAAAGCACTAGCCTGGAAGAGCATGTACGTTCCTCCAAACATCAAAACACCCAGAATCACCATATGATCCAGCAACCTGGGTACATATTCAAAAGTATTGAAAGCAGGGACTCAAATAGGTGCTGTACTTACACATTCACAGCAGCTTTATTCACTGTAGCCAAGAGGTAGAACCAACCCAGGTGTCTATCGATAGATGAATAAATAAACAAAATGTGGTCTATCCATAAAATGCAATATTATCCAGTCTTAAACAGGAAGGAAATTCTGACACAGGCTGCCCCATGGATGAGCCTTGAGGATATTGTGCTCAGTGAAATAGTTCAGTTCAGTCGCTCAGTCGTGTCTGACTCTTTGTGACCCCATGAAACGCAGCACGCCAGGCCTCCCTGTCCATCACCAACTCCTGGAGTTCACTCAAACTCACGTCCATCAAGTTGGTGATGCCATCCAGCCATCTCATCCTCTGTCGTCCCCTTCTCCACCTGCCCCCAATCCCTCCCAGCATCAGAGTCTTTTCCAATGAGTCAACTCTTTGCATGAGGGGCCAAAGTACTGGAGTTTCAGCTTTAGCATCATTCCTTCCAAAGAACACCCAGGGCTGATCTCCTTTAGAATGGACTGGTTGGATCTCCTTGCAGTCCAAGGGACTCTCAAGTGTCTTCTTCTCCAACACCACAGTTCAAAAGCATCAATTCTTCGGTGCTCAGCTTTCTTCACAGTCCAACTCTCACATCCATACATGACCACTGGAAAAACCATAGCCTTGACTAGACGGACCTTTGTTGCAAAGTAATGTCTCTGCTTTTGAATATGCTATCTAGGTTGGTCATAACTTTCCTTCCAAGGAGTAAGCGTCTTTTAATTTCATGGCTGCAATCACCATCTGCAGTGATTTTGGAGCCCCCCAAAATAAAATCTGACACTGTTTCCACTGTTTTCCCATCTATTTCCCATGAAGTGATGGGACCAGATGCCATGATCTTAGTTTTCTGAATGTTGAGCTCAGTGAAATAAGTCAGACACAAAAGCACAAATAGTGTACGATTTCACTTATACGTGCTGTGTGCTTAGTCGCTCAGTTGTGTGTGACTCTTTGCGACCCCATGGACTGTAGCCCACCAGGCTCCTCTGTCTGTGGGGATTCTCCAGACAAGAATACTGGAGTGGGTTGCCACGATTTCCTCCAGGGAGTCTTCCCAACCCAGGGATTGAACCCAGGTCTCCTGCATTGCAGGTGAATTCTTTATCCTGTGAGCCACCAGGGAAGCCCAAGAATACTGGAGTGGGTAGCCTATCCCTTGTCTAGCAGATCTTCCCAACCCAGGAATTGAACTGGAGTCTCCTGTGTTGCAGTCGGATTCTTTACCGGCTGAGCTACCTAGAATGTTTGACCTCTCTATCTAATTCATAGCGACAGGGAGTCAAAGGGCAGGTATTGGGGCTGAGCGAAGAGGGGAAGGGGAGTTAGTGTTTAATGGGTAGACTTTCAGTTTGAGAAGACGGAGGAACTCTGGGCACACACGATACTGATGGTTGCACAAGACTGTGAACATACCGACCACCATGGAACCATACAATTAAAAGAGGTGAAGATGGTAAATGTTATGTTCTGTGTGTCTTACCACAATTTTAAAAGCAAGGAGAATCATATAACATTTGCTATAAAATGTCTGTTTGTTTCTTTGATCGCTCTTACTGATCAAATCTTCTCCAGATCCTGTGCTGGGACTGCTGCTCCCAAGAGGAATGAGACTCAGGCCCTGCCCTCAGAGCTTGCAGTCCAGCAGGGGTGAGGCATCTGCACAGCGTGTCCTGGGTGATAAAGGCCGGTCAGCGACTTGAGGGGCACCAGGAACAACTGGCCAGCTCTTCTTGAGAGACCAGTGAAAGTCAAAAAGCCTTTCTGGATAGCCTCGCGTGTGACCTGAATCCTGAAACTTGACAACATGGCCGTCAAGCTCTGGGATTTGGGATGGGAGGTGGAGAGAAATCTGGGCACTGGAGTCCTGGTGCATGGGTGGCCATGTGCTTGGTTCTCCTGGGCTCGAGGTGTCCAAGGAGGCAAGACCATGCCAGCAGACAAGGCTCAAGAACAAGGCAAAGACCGGACCACAGAGGGCTCTGGGCTCTGGAGAACCACCCCTCAGCAGTGCCAGATTTGTTACTCGGTTTTTCATTGTTATTTCTCCTGCATTGCAGTCAGATTCTATACCATCTGAGCCACCAGGGAAACCCTGCAGACTAAATAGCAACTGGTAAAAAGCCGAAAAGTCTAGTGTTTTCAAGCCTGCTCAGAGAGAATGATCCGCATGGATTTGTGAGACATCAAACACTTATTCAGACCCAAATTGCTCATCCTCAGAAGGACTACTGAGTTATTTGCACACAAACCTCAGTCTAACATAAACTTGTTACTTTGTGCAGCTCCAGGGGCAGAGAAAATGTTTCTCTCTTCCTTTTTCTCGGCAGTGTTTCAAACTGAGCTTTATTGATTATGACTTGTATTCATTTCAAGTAGCTTTCAAATAAAAGACTTACATAACTAGTTTTACTTAATGTTCAAGAGGGTGCATGTTCCCAGTGAATCAAGAAACTAATATTTTTACGCTGGAAGCTACACACCAATCTAGACCTCATTGTCGGGGACTACAACCCGAAGTTCTCCGTGGGATATGAAGGAATCCCCATCAGCTACAGCCAGGAAATGTTTCCTGTGAAGTCAGAGCAGCACTGTTGGGTTTCTAAGAGAGAAAGCAGACTGTTGGCAGCCTAATGCTTTGCTGGATGGTAGTACTTCTGGTATAAAACAAGCTGCTAGAAATCCTCCCTGCAGCCCACTTCCTGCAAACAAACACGTTCTAGGGGTCTGCCCAGTCCTAGTTCACCAAGTCCATTCAGAACAACTCACTAGGTGCTTACAAATTTGCCTCATGTTAGGAAAGGTATCAAACAAATCTTATTTCTCCCAGAGATTTTAGGGAATCGGCACCAAATAATTCAGAAAATCTGTTTGTTGCAAACAAGTCAGTGCCCTTTGGGTTTTGAATTGAGTGAAAGCCGTAGAGCATCTCTTTTGCAGGCTGCCTGGCTATGCACGAGGCACCTGCATGTTCTAACGTTGTTCCCATCATGCACTTGAGAGTCTGAGAGTTGGGGTCCATATCACTTTGTTCTCTTTGAAACTTCAAGTCAGAACCTCAGCTAATCTGTCAATGTCAGAAGCAAAAACTAGCATCCACACCATGAGCTTCCCAAATGACAAATGAAGAAAGTGAAAGTGTTAGTTACTCAGTCATATCCAACTCTTTGGGACTCCATGGATTGTAGCCTGCCAGGCTCCTCTGTCCATGGGATGCTCTAGGCAAGAGTACTGGAGAAGCTTGCCCCCTCCATCAGGGGATCCTCCCAAGCCAAGGATCAAACTCGTGTCTCCTGCATTACAGGCAGATTCTTTACTGTCTAAGCCACTACAGAATCTCCAAGTGACAAGTGAGAGGAGAGCAGGTAATTTTGCTGCCTTTCATCCCTGGTTGACAAACACTCTGACATTGCTCTCAGTGTCTGGAGCAGTGATTCTCGACTAGGGATGACTTTATGCCCCAGGGACCGATGGCAATGTCTCCAGACATTTTTGATGTCATGACTAGAAGTGGGTGGAGGGAGGCTACTAAATGTTCTACACTGCACAGGGAGCCTCCCTCCCACCCTCAAAGAAGTATCCAGTTAAAATGTCAACATTGTCAAGATTAAAAACACTTGAGTGCCTCCCATTTGGTCCTCTCAGAAAGTCAAACTTTTCTGCCCACCAAAATCATACTCCCCTTTGGTAGCAATGGGAGTTATAGCAAGGTGCAAGACTGGACTACATTTCCCAGCCCCCTTTGCAGTTCAGTGTGGTCATGTGATTGATTCTCACCAATAGAACAGCACCTGTAGTGCTATCCCTCCCCCTTTTGCAGCTGCTGCTAAGTCGCTTCAGTCGAGTCCGACTCTGTGAGACCCCATAGACGGCAGCCCACCAGGCTCCCCCGTCCCTGGGATTCTCCAGGCAAGAATACCAGAGTGGGTTGCCATTTCCTTCTCCAATCCCCCTTCTGCTGGCAAGATGTAAATGACAGCCAAGCTATGCTGGAGCCTCAGTTTGGATCCTGGATCCCTGAATCACTATATGGGAGAGAGCCACTGTTGCTAAAAGCACACACTGGAGTCTGTTATGTGACTGAGACATTTCTGTTGTGTTTGAGTCAATAAGCATCTTTAGGTCTGTTTGTCGCAGCAGCTGAGCTCATCCTAGCTAAAAGCACACATTCCCCCAAAAGTCCATTTTGGCCCTAGGAGCCTTAGGGAGACGAGACCTCTGAATGAATCTTTGCCTTGGGGTTAGTGTGGGCACCCCCCCCGCCCCCGCTCCCGCAACGGGGTGGGAGGGGGTGGGCAGCACCTGTCAAAGCCCACTGCTGGGGCTCCTGCCTTGCTCAGCACAGCCTCAGCTCCAAAATCTGTGGGGGTTTGAGCCCAGCTCTGTGTGATTCAGCTGCATCATAACAGTTGGGGCACTTGAGTTCACAGTGGCAGAACTTCAACTGGGACCAGCTTAGGCAGCAGAAGGAAGAGGCAGCTCAAGTAACCAAACCTCAAGAAAAGCAGCAAGTGGACCTGCCCCCGGGACACCTGGAGCAGCGGGACTCACCTCCTCCACCTCCTGCCTCCGCTGTTCTAGGGAGTTGGCTTAGTTTTGGATTTCTGCAGTCAAGCCTCTTCACACAGGATGGAAAAGGTTTATTCATCCTCGAACTCATATACACATTTTGAAAAACTCCAGGAGGGTCTTGGGTTGAGCATTCATACTATGGCTGGAGCTGGGATGTGTTTGGGAAGCAGTGAGATATGGGGCTGCCCCCACATAAACAATCCCATACAAGCATTCTAGTCAGTGGAGATCCACTCATCTTCCCAGTGACCCATCTTTGTCCCCACCCATGATGCTCAGCCAGGGATCAGGGTGTAAGCACAGGGAACGTATCACAGAATTATTTTCCTCACATCTTCACCCCCAACCCCTACCACTGCCAGTTAGGGTTGTCTGAAATGCAACAGGAGACAATTAGAACAGTGCAAGATGTGATCAATCATAAAATATGATGGCACGTGAAGTCTGCTATGTGACTAAAGTTGGAAATTATTCAGCAAGATAAACTGACTACCATCTGTCTCAAGCAATCCTCTCCTGTTTCTACTGGCTTATCCTAGTTTATTTCATTCATAACATTTATCCCACTCTGGTTACTTGGTTTATCTGTTTACTTGTTTATTGTCTATCCCTCCTACTAGAATTCAAGCCTCTGGGGGCCGGGATCTTGTCTGTCTTGGTTCCTGCTGTGTCCTCACCCAGCCAGGTGCCAGACATGTTGTGTGCAAGAGAGCATTGCTTCTGCCAAAGCTTGGGCATGTGGGGCTTTGCTGAGGGGCATTCCACTTGTCCTCTGTGTGTGATGACTGAACTGTCTGCAGGCACTTCGTGGAATCTGCTCCTGTTTGCATCACCCCTTGTAGAGAAGTTCCTTGAAGTCTCTGAGACCTGAAAGTGTGTTTTCAAGTGTAATTTCCCATGTTTTTGTAGTTCTATTTCTTTCTCTGGTCGCCTAGAAGATGGAGATTTCTGGTACAAACAGAAGAGTCAAAATTAGAAAGTTGTGAATCCATATAACAGTGATTGCCCTTTGGAGATGGTGTTCAGAGTCTCATCTCCCAAGTTTTTTCCATTCATTCCATACATTTTTATTTCTTGGCAGGGTCTCCATTCACTCTCTTGAAATCAAACTTTCAAGTCCTTCCAGTGACCTGTTCTTCAGCATTTGTCACCACTGACTGCTCTTTCTGGAACTTTCTCTGTCCTTGACTTCCACAGCAGTCATCCAAGACCCTGTTTCTTCCTCCTTTGCTGTCTTCCTCTGACATCTCCTCCGAGTTCCCCTCAAAGTTTACCCCCTCCTCCAGTGTGTTAAAGGACTCAGTGCCCACTGGTCTGCTTGTCCTTGCCCTCATCCCCAAACTCACTTGGGTTCAGTTACTGCTCAGTGTGGGGTTCTCAACCTCACACTCTGGTTAGATCTTGTGCTGTGCCAACATGCGTCTCAGACTCAGCATGTGCAGGACAGAAGTCATTTCTTCCCCACATTCTTGCTCCTCTAGCTGCTTCTCTTCCACTCGGCGTCTTCCTTCCCCTCTTCCAGCTTGTGACCAACCTTGTCCATTCTGCATCCTCAGCGTCCCCTCTCTGACCTGCCTCTCCTGGCCCCGTTGGATCCTGCATCCCTGTTTCCATCTGTGAGCCCAGCCTCCTCTCCTCACCCCCAGTTCTGCACCTAGTGGCTCCCCCCACACGTTCTCCAGAATAATCACCCCACGCAGCTTAGCCCTGTCACTGTTCCCTCTCCGCCCTGAGCTTTTTAACACTTCAATACCCTTAATGCAGGATTAAGCCCCATGTCCAGGTCACCTAAGGCCATTTGTGGCCAGACCCCTGCCACCCTTCCCAGCCTCTGCTCTATCCCGGGCACACTGTATCCCAAATCTGTAGAACCGTTGGCACGTGCCCCATGTGCCAAGCTATAGCCGCTTCCTCTCTACAGAATGCCTCCCCTTAGTCAGTCGCCTTTAATAACCAGTTTATGGGGACGCCTCCTCGGGGCCCTCTTCCCCCTTATGACTCACTGTCCCCACCCTGTGTTTATCACCATCACAAGCCCTATTACACTTCATTGCATTTATCTGATTACAAGTCTGTCTTCCCTGATGGACTATAAATTTCATGACACATGATAGGCTTTCAGTATGCATTCCATAGATGGCTATCACATAGTAGGCTTTCAGTATGCATTCCATGGATGGATCTCACACACACAAACTCCACAAAAGGGCCACTTTGTTGTTTTGTCGTGGCTGTATCCTCAGCCTGCTTTGTAGCAGATAGTCAACATATTTGTTGACTCTGTGAGTGAGTACAAATAAAAATACTCCAAGGGTATATAATAGACACATGTCCTAGAGGCTGACTTTCTGGGAGTCTATGAATTGATGGAGTTTTTCCTTCAAAGGTCAAGGAGACCTCAACCACTCCTCCTGTCTGTCCCTTGATGGCCAGAAACCAGCCGAGCAACCAATGGCTTCCTCCCGGGCCTCTGGATGACTCACAGGACGCCTTTCTTGAGGAGGAGTGGGAGGAGATGATGGTTAACAAAAATAACCACAGACACAGGAGATCATCAAGCCTCCGTCTGTGGAGTGAACAATGGGGGGCGCATCCCAAGGTCTCTCCTAAGAAGGGCAAAGCAGGTGTCTGTCCTTCCAGCAGCAGTGAGATTCAAACATGTACATGGTCCGAGAGTCAGCCAGCCTTCCGGTAGAGAAAATAAAACTGCCATGGCTCCCAAGGCACCCGCTGCTGGTGTTACATGTGAGCATTCTTTGTAAATTGTGAAGGAAACACACACTGGTTATTATTAAAGTTAAGTTGATTTTTCCCTCTTTGTGTCTTTTTTATTTTTACAAAAGGTTTTATCTCATTTGATAATGACATCAACCAGGAGAAAAGGGCAATTTTTTAAAAACTTTAAAAAAATTTTTTTAATTAAAAAAAAATTTTTTATTTTGTACTGGAATATAGCCGATTAACAATGTTGTGATAGTTTCAGATGCACAGCAAAGGGACTCAGCCATAGATACACATGTATCCACTCTCCCCCAAAGTCCCCTCCCATCCAGGCTGCCACATAACATCAGCAGAGTTCCTTGTGCTATGCAATAGGTACTTATTGGTTATCCATTTTAAACATAGCAGAGTATGAAGATGTCCATCCTGAACTCTCTAACTCTCCCTCCCTCCACCCTCAGTCCTCTCTGGCAACTGCTAAGTTCAGAGAAGTGCAATTTTACAGGTGAAGAAAAAGACTCAGAATCAGTATTTTGCTTAGAACATGATTTTTTTTTTTTTTTTTTTAAGAACATGATTTTCAAAGTGGTCCAAGGACCTGCAGTAGCAGCATCACCTGGGAACTTGATCAGCACATACATGTGGGCCCCACTTGGACCCACCGAATCAGACACTCTGGCATGAGGCCCAGCTGGGTGTTGTCACAACCCTCCCCTCACCCACCCCTTGACTCAGATGCATGCCCAAGTTTGAAAACCCTTGACTTGGAGTCGTGCAAGTAGCAGGTAACAGACCTGGGTGAGAACCCAAGGATGTCCTCCAAGCTGTTGTTCCTTCCTTGTCTGTTAGTAGCTAACCGTTTCCTGCTCCAACTTGCTCCAGGAGGCCCTGCACACACCCCTTCCAGCTACATCTTCACTTTCCTCCAGTCCACTCTCCCCTCGTTCCCACCAGCCTCCTCTGTTCTTTAGACATGCCTCTCTTTTCTACCCAGGACCTTTGCACAAACTGTTAGGTCTTCCTGGAATGCCATTCCTCCTGCCTCCATTCTCCTCACATCTCAAGACGAGCATCCTCTCTTCAGAGGGACCTCCTTGGGGCACCTCCCAGATCGCCAGGTCCCTCTGTTTATTTTCATCACAGCATTTGACACCTTCTGAAGTTACCTTCTTTGTTTGCTGGGAAGTAAACTCCCTGAGGCGGGGTCCCCGTCCTTCCTGTTTGCTATCTTGTCTCCAGAGCCCACCCCAGTGCACAACACACACTCGAGCATTTATCACATAAACAAACCACAAACTGGAGGCAACTCTGAAGAGGGAAAAGGCCATTTCCTCTGTTCCCAACTCGTGAGAAAGGGCCAGCCTAGGCACTCCCTGGGGAGGGAAGCAGGGAGGGCAGTTAGCGGTTTCTCTGAATACTGGGGGGCACCTGATGAAGCGCCCACCCAGGACTTGGTCCCCAGGGAGAAGCACATCAATGAATTAAGTGCAGTTTCCACAGATGGGGGATGGGAAAGAAGCTGGTTCCAGATAAGAAGAGTGCAGGTGGGGAGACTTTCCCTAAGACTGGGGAAGGACAGCACTTTGATTATTCTTATTAATGGTTAAAGACAATATCCTCTCAACAAATACTTCAGTGTACAGTACAGCGATGTTACTATACATACATTGCTTTTCTTCATTGGAGGACAATTGCTTTACAATGTTTTGTTGGTTTCTGCCACACATCAACATGAATCAGCCACAGGTATACATGTGTCCCCTCCCTCCTGAGCCTCCCTCCCACTCCCACTCCATCCCATCCCTCTAGGTTGTCACAGAGCACTGAGTTGAGCTCCTTGTGTCACACAACAAATTCCCATTTGCTATTTTACACATGGTAATATGTATGTTTCCATGCTATTCTCTCAGTTCATCCCATCCTCTCCTTCCTGCGCTGTGTCCACAAGTCTGTTTTCTATGTCTGCATCTCCACTGCTACCCTGCAAATGGGTTCATCAGTACATTTCTAGATTCCATATATATGTATCAATATATCAATATATATATGTGTCAATATTTCTCTTTCTCACCACTCTGTATAATGGACTGTAGTTTCATCCACCTCATTAGGACTGACTCAAATGTGTTCTTTTATGGCTGAGTACTATTCCATTGTATATATGTACCACAACTCCTGTATCCATTCATCTGTTGGTGGACACCTAGGTTGCTTCCACGTCCTAGCTATTGTAAAAAGCGCTGTAACAAACATTGGGTATGTATAGATATGTTGCTGTACAGCAAATCTCTAGCACATTTTATCTCGCAGGAGTGAAACTAATGCTGTCAAACAACAACTCCTCTCCTCCCCCTCCCCCAGCCCCCGGCAGCCACCGTTCTACCTCCTGTTTCTATGACCCTGACCACTCCAGGTACCTCATATATGTAGAACCGTATAGTACTTGTCTTTCTGTGGCAGGTTTATTTCACTCGCAGAATATCCTCAAGATTCATTTAATGTTGAAGACATGACAGGATTTCTTTCATTTTTAAGGCTGGATAATATCCTACTGTATGCATAGATTACATTTACCTTATACATTCAGCCATTCATGGACATTCAGCTTGTTTCCACCTCTTTGCTCTCGTAAATAATGATGCTATTAACAAGCGAGTACAAATAGTTCTTTGAGATCCTATCTTCAAGTCTTTTGGATAAATACCCTTCAGTGAAATTGCTGGATCATATGGTAGTTCTTTTTTTTTTTGAAATACGTTTTATTTATTTATTTGTTTATTTTTGGCTGTGCAGGGTCTTCATTGCCGGGTGCGCTTCTCTCTAATTGCTGTGAGAGGGAGCTATGCTACAGCTGTTGTGCATAGGCTTCTAATTGTGGTCACTTCTCTTGTTGCAGAGCACAGGCTCTAGGGCCCGTGGGCTCAATAGTTGTGGCACACAGGCTTAGTTGCTCTGTGGTATGTGGGATCTTCCCAGATCAGCGATTGAACCTGTGTCTCCTATATTAGCGGTGGACTCCCTACCACTGAACCACCAGGGAAGCCCATGGTAGTTCTATTTTTAATTTTTTGAAAACTTAGCTACTAGGGTGGGTTTTGTTGTCTTTTTTTTTTTTTTTTTATGATGACCATTCTAACAGGTTGAGGTGGTATCCCATGGCTTTGGTTTGTATTTCTCTAATAATTACTGGTGTTGAACATCTTTACATACACCCGTTGGTCATTTGTATGTCTTCTTTGGAGAAAACTCTATTCAAGGCTTCTGAAGGGACCACTCTTTTTTGGAAAGGAGTTTTGCAAGAGGTAGAAACCCATTGGTGTTCCAGTTACATGAAGTGCTCTAAATGGGGGGCAGCCAGTGGTTGCCCAAAATGGGAAGGACCCGGTGACACTACCCTAGTGCTCAAGCTTGAAGGAGTATAAGAGTTGGCTCTTGCCTTCATGGGGACCACACAGGCCACGTCAGCTAGAGTGCAGCTGAGATGCTGTGGTCCTTACTCCATATTCTGGATGCATAAATCCTTGGATTCCAGAACAATCTTAAGGAAGGCACGGCACTGAATTTGACTGTAACTGTGTTTTTGTTTAAATTGTAATAAAATTCACATAACATAAAATTTACCATCTTGGCCATTTAAAAAATTTATTTATTTATTTGGCTGCAATGGGTCTCAGTTGCAGCACATGGGATCTTCCTTCTTCATTGCATCACTGGGATCTTTACTTTTGGCATGGAAACACTTAGTTGCAACATATGTGATCTAGTTCCCTGACCAAGGATCAAACTTGGGCCCCTTGCATTGGGAGCACAGAGTCTTAGCCATTGGACTACCAGGGAAGTCCCAAGATATTCTTTGATACAATTAAAAACAACCAAAATTTAAGAAAAAAAAAAAGATACGCTTTAAGAGCACATACTTCCCTGGTGGCTCAGACGGTAAAGAATCCACCTGTAATGAAGGAGACCCTGGTTTGATCCCTAGGTCAGGAAGATCTCCTGGAGAAGGGAATGGTTACCCACTCCAGTATTCTTGCCTGGATAATTCTGTGGACAGAGGAGCCTACCAGGCTATAGTCCATGGGGTCACAAAGAGTCAACCATAACCGAGTGACTAACACTTTATCACTTTTATAAATGCAATACAACTACCTAAAGTACGTGGAAACAGAGAAAATGGGTAAAACAAGAGTGGGCATGTTTTGAGAAGTTAAAGGAGGACAAGGAGGACATGTGAACTCACTAGTCTCTCTAGCTTTGGATGTGTTTGATTTCTCCATTATGTAGAGAAACATTAAAATAATATAAAGAAAGAAAAAAATTTTTAAAATAAAATAATATAAAGAGAAAGGGGGTCACGTAATGGCATACAGGGATGAAACTTCGCTTATTGCCATTGGTCTGGTTTGGCTTTGTTTTGTTTAGGATGGGGAGTTCGTGGGCGCTTGTTACATAACTAAATAACCAAATTAAAGCAAGCCATGCACGGAGAAATGGAGAAACAATTAGGGAAGTAGAAGGAAAGTGTGCAGTCAGCCTTGTACATGGTTCTCAGAGGCCCTGAGTGGATGGATTCCAGGATGTGCCCTCCTGGAGCTCCGTCTGCAAGGCGAGCGTTGGAACTTGTGGAGCCCTGGGTGCTCGTTCTCCTGATGCAGCCAGCCCTTCTCCCTCCTGGGTCACTTCTCTCACTTGCCCTGCTGACAATCTGAGAGTGTTCTTTCCAGCAAAGGCCTGGGTCAGTTATCCTGGGACTTCCAGCTTCCTAATGAGAGCTGGTCCCATGCCGGGTATGTCACCGGTGGTCTGCTTGCAATTGGGGATTGAAACACAGGGTTTCACGTTCGCCCCCAGCACACAGCAGCATTCAGGGCCCTGAAGACCTCAGCACGTGTGGGAACAGCTGCTGACAGAGAAGTGGGCTGGCGGTATCCTGCAAGGGAGAAGGGTCTTCCTTTAAGAGAAAAGTGGACTAAGAGATAGGGCCCCCGCATTATGCGTTCTCTTGGGGCCAGCTCTTCAGGGACGCCCTCAACTCCTCTGAGCACAGGAGTGGTCTGGCCCCTTGGCAACCTTATCAAGACCTTAGGAGAGAAAAACTCCTGATTGCTTCCTCCCTACACCCAGCTCTTCTGGCTCTTCTCAAAGTGCGGTCCCTGAGCAGAGCCACCTGGCAACGTGGGATCCCTGGAAACTCATTACAAAGGCAGCTGGTCCCAGTTTCTTTACTGAGTCAGAAACTCTGAGGGTGGTGCTCGGTGGTCTGTCCCTTGACGAGCTCTCCTGGGGACTCTGATGCCGGCTCCAGTTTGAGAACCGCTGGAGGACGTACATCGTGTCCCATCCCTGGGTCCTGGCATCACCTCCGTCCCTGACAGTACTCCACGGGTCTTTGCTCCCAGGACCTACAGTCGCCCAGTTTGCCCCCAAGGAACCCAAGCACCAGCAGGTCTAATTCCTCACTTCTGGGCCCCAATTCTTGAGCTGCTGGAGCAAAACCTCATGGAAGCAGGATGCTGCACCAAGCTCCTGTCTCCCACCTGCAGAGGGCTCTGGTCATGCCCGTCCTGCTGGGCTCCCCTCCAGCTGCCCAGAGAGCTCCCTTTCCTTCCCCCAGTTCTGGTCCTACTTCCTCTCTCTCCACAAGCCCCTGCCCTGCCTTCCAGGCATCTTAGCAGGTAGTTACTCACCCAGCTTTTCTTCCATCTGCAAACTATTTATGTCTTTCCTCTTCCTTTCCCAAATCAGAGCCAGAGTCTCCCTGAGGCTAGTCTGAGACTCGTCCCTCCAGTGACATCCTAGTGGTGGGACATGGCTTAGGTGTGCTTCTTCTCCTGTGCCCTTCCTGGCCAACTCCTCTCCCTACATTCAAGGACAAACAGCACCAGCATAACATTTTCAAATAAAATTTTTTACTTTTATTGACCATCTATATTCTCTAAGGAGAAGAAGGCGACAGAGGATGAGATGGTTGGAAGGTACCACCGAATCAATGGGCATGAACTTGGGGGAATTCCAGGAGATGGTGAGGGACAGGGAGGCCTGGCATGCTGCAGTCCATGGGGTCTCAAAGAGTCAGACATGACTTGGCGACTGAACAACAACATGTTCTCTAAAGCAGTGCAGACCTGGGTTTGAATTCTGACTGTCAAGGAAGCACTAGCCAAACTCTGTGTTTTTTAAAAAACATCAGTTTCTTCTGTTCTAAAAAGGACTATCAAAACATTTTTGCATGATTATTAAGAAAAGGCTTCAATATTATAAGTGTAAAATGCATTGCAGCAATAAGAGCTTGACATTGTGGATAAAAATATTTTATCCATGAATTAGATGTTTTTACTTAAACATTTATATAATCTGAAAGATCTTTAATTTTAACTTCAAATCTTACAATAGAAGAAACTGAAGTGAATGTTCAAAGAAAAATCATGATGAGAATTTTGTAATTCCTGGTTTGATGGTGAGAAAAGTCCAATGCGTCTCAAGTTACCAACATTAGATGCTTAAATATAAAAGAACAACCAAAAGGCTAGATTCCTGGGTTCCCTCTAAATAAATGCTCCAGCTCACTTGTAACAAACCACCACCAAGAAGGAACTGCCCCGAGCCAACCAGCCACCAGCCAACTCGATTCCCTGCAGACTGATTTCCTGGAGGTCACCTGTAGCTTCCATGTTAACATGCCCCGCTGGCATCTTAGTGCTCTAGTTCCTGAGCACCTGCCGTGCACGGGGGTCCACACAATTTTCATTTAGCACATTTATGCTGAGCTCCTCCACTGGCCACCAGTGGACAACCAGCCCTTGAGGAGATCCCAGGCCAGGACAGCAGCATCGGGCTCAAGTAGTCAGACTAGGAGAAACACGAGATGGACACCTATCCAGCTGGTGGGAGGCAAGGGAAGAAGAGGAGCTGAGCAATGAAGGGAAGGGGGGGATGCTCCAGGCAGAAGAGCACCTGCCAACAAACAGTACAAACGAGATGCACGGTTGCAGTCCCAGGGTATTGCAGTCACATGGAGGATGGCGAGGGAGGCATTGAGGAAAGCTTCCTCAGGGAGGGCACACCTAAACCAAGTCTTAAGGGAGACTCGTTATCTGTTAAGGAGGTGAAGGAAGATACTGCAGTGTGTGCAAAGGCACAGGAGACAGCATCTCGGGACAGGAGAAAGTAACACAGGATGATGACAGCGTCGCACGTGGGGGAAGCAACGCATGTTGAGTAGTTTTTTGTTTTGTTTTTTAATTTTTTTAAATTTAAACTGGGTCTCTGTTGCTGCATGAGGGCTTTCTGATTGCAACAAGTGAGGGCTACTCTTCATCTTGGTGCATGGGCTTCTCACTGTGGTGGATTCTCTTGTTACAGCATGGGCTCAGTAGTTGTGGCACACCGGCTCAGTTGCTTTGCGGCGTGTGGCATCTTCCCAGACCAGGATCGAACCCATGTCCTTCGCGTTGGCAGGTGGATTCTTATCCACTGCACCACCTGGGAAGCCCCCATGTTGAGTAGTTTGGACAGAAAGGGATATAAGTCACTGAATCCTCTGTGTGTGAATGTGTGTGTGTGTGGTGTGTAAGTATTTCCCCTTTAGTTAGAAAGAAGTTAAAAAGAAGGCTGTTGTGATGTAATAACTGGGGTGAAAACGACAACAATGTGTGTCCAGCAAGGATCCATGTTTCAAGTCACATTCGTAGCTGGGCTTTCAGGTCAGACAGACTTGAGTGTGAATCCCTGCCTGGCCCATCACTAACATGTCCCAGAGTCCATATGCTCAGCTGTGAACTCAGGCCAGAAGTGAGACTGACCTCACAGCTGTTTAAAAGGATGAAGGTGCACCGTACCACCAGACACAGCCCGAGATGGAGCCTGCAGTGAACGCGCACAAACGAGCGCCACCCCCTGGGCATCTTCACCAGGACTCACCAGACGCAGGTGCTCCGAGAGCACAGCGGCTCCAGGGTTTCCGGCAGCTCACAGGAAGCAGAGCCCGCGGAGGGCAGGTTGGGGAGGAGGCCTGGAAGAGAGATGTGCTCGTTCGTGGAGTATGAAGCGCCCGCTGGCGGAAGAGAGACTCCTTCCTCAGGAGTGAGGGCCTGCCTTACTACTTCCCATCTCGCCTCGTGTGCCAAGAAGCCAGAACCCCTGTCCACCTTACATCCGGATCACTTCTCAGCGCTGTGTTTGTTCCCTCCAGGCTTGCTCATTGCTTCCGATATAACCGGTAGATTCCCCAGCCGGGTATCCTCCACCCTTGGTGATGTAAACCCGCGACAGGTACAGCATCCCCGTGGGACTCGGAGGCCAGGGGAGCCGATGCATATATGCTGATGTTCACACTACGTGTGCCTGAGTAGAAAGCCGTACATCTCTGATCCAGGAGTGTCACGTCTTCCATTGGCATCCAAGAATCAGTGACAGGTTAACTTTTCAGCTTGTGAATTGGAAAGCAAGACTTGGAGTCATGAGCGTGTGCATGTCTCGTGAAGCCATGAGGATAAATAACATTGCCAAGGCAGAGGTCTGTGCCTGCACCCAGGTGGCAGCGACGAGGAAAGGACTCCGCTAACACAGGAAGCCCCCAGAGGGCGTCCCTGGAGGAGAGCAGTATCCCCATAGGCCAAGGGAGTGCAGTTTTCTTCGAAACAGAGTAGGGAATGGGATCAGATGCTGCTTAAGAGTCAAGGAAGACTGAAAGTGGCCACTGAATTTAGCAACTGGGTCACTGGCAAGAGACAGTGTGTGAGGAATGAATGGACGTAAATACTAGGCATTTCCAAGAAACTTGGCTCAAAAGGAAAGAAGAGAGATGGGGCCTTGGTAACGGAGAGACGGGAGCAACTACAAGTTTCCTTTCTAAACAGATGGAAGAGGGCTTCCTTGGTGGCTCAGTGGTAAAGAATCCACCTGGCAGTGCAGGAGACACGGTTCCACCCCTGAGCTGGGAAGATCCCACATGCCGCAGAGAAACCAGGCCCATGCGGGAGCCCGAGTACCACAACTAGAGAGTAGACCCCACTCTAAGGATCGCCTGGGCCACCTTCCACCAAGATGGTGTTGTCCCAGCCCCATGCCCTCCGGCCAGTCAACGTGCCAACTCCAGCTGCAGTGTGCCTCCAGGTGGAGGGAGCCCACCATCCTTGGGAAGGGGCCAGGTCAGCAGGTTTCCTGGTGGCCACCTTGCCTGTGATCCTGCAGGTTAGAGATGAGAGGCACCAAAGTGTCTCCCAGCTGGGGTCCTCTGGAGATGCCCACACACAAAGGGTGGGGATTAATTTGGAAGATGTCACCCAGCCCTGTGAAACCAGCCTTCAGGAAGACTGAATGCTCTCTGCCAGCAGAGCTGGGCATTCGGGAGCCGGACGTCCAAAGGGAAGAGCAAGCCAGTGAGGGGCACACAGGGCCGTCCTCCAGGGACTGGGGGTTGACCCAGCAGTTACTCACAGAGTGGGACACGTGTATCCTCTCGGAGTTTCTGACACCACCACCCCGATCTTAACTCTCCCAATTCGTGGCACAGTGTTCTCATCCCACATGGAAGAGACATACCGGATGCTCCAGGCTCAGGACACAGCAGACCCCAGCTCTCCTGCCCCACAGCCCATGCTGTCCCAAAGCAGCACCCAGGCCCTGGGTCAGAGGCAAGAGACATGACTGCTGCTCCTCCTGCAGCCCCAACCTGGGACCAGGGCAGTCACCCCAGGCCTCTGGTGGTCCGCGGTCCGGCTGGGGAAGGTCCCCAGGTGCCTGGGCCTTCTCTCTGGCTGCGCTGTCCTGGGCGTTCCAAGCACCGTCTGAGCCAGGGGGTGATCGGGTGCACTAAAGACAGGAGGGTTGGTCTGGCCAGGTGGGGTGGGGTGGGAGGTAAATGGAAACAGTAGGACATGCAGTCGGGCCTACTTGCAGGCATGCTCCTGCTGCTTTGCATGGGGTATACCCCCAGGACCCTTCTCTGGAGGTGTACTAGCAAAAACAAGAGAAAAGGACTCTTCTTTGCCCCTGGATGGTCCAGCTCCTTTGAGACTGGACTGATGCAGGCTACGGGCTCGGCCTAACACAGCCTTGCACCTGGTTTCTGCACCACCACCGGCCCTCACTGGCCGAGTCTCAAAGGAGTGTCCATCAGAATCAGCCAAGAAGCTAAAAATGCAGACCGCCAGGTCCCACGGCGGAGATTTTCACTGACCGGGTCTGGGGCGAGACCGGGAGTCGGCGTTCTCAACAAGCCCTCGGACGACTTGGGAGCGGATTCTCCGCGGCGCCCACTTTGAGAAACCCGACTCTGGGGCTGAGACCCCAGCCCCGCTCCGCCTCGATTCTCCAAACTTTCAGCATGTCTCCGGGCGCATGTCCCCCCACCCCGCTCCGTAGGTCTCATCCACGCGCGATCGTGTAGCATCTGGGGAACGTGGTGAGGACCAGGAGGGGGCGCAGGGCGGGCGAGCGGAGCCAAGGGGCGGCGAGGCGAGGAGGGGCGCGCCGAGCCCGGAGGCGCGCGTTGGCGGGGCCGGGGGCGGGGCGGCCGGGCCGGGGCGGGGCCGGCGGGCGGCGAGCGCCGGGGGAGCGCGCCCGGGGAGCGCGGAGGAGGAGCGTGGCCAGCGCCCCCGCCCGCCCTCCCGCCCGCGCGCAACAGTTCCCCCAAAGTTGCGCCCGGGAGGCGCGCGCCGGGCGGCCGAGGGGCGGGCGGGCGGCGGCGGGGACGCGGAGAGCGCGGCAGCGGCGGCGGCGGCGGCGGCATGGGCACCCGGCAGACCAAGGGCAGCCTGGCGGAGCGAGCCGGCCCCGGCGCGGCGCCCGGCCCCCGGCGCGAGCGGCCCGACTTCTGGGCGTCGCTGCTGCTGCGCGCCGGGGACAAGGCGGGGCGCGCGGGCGCGGGCGCGGGGCTGCCCCCCTACCACCGGCGCGTCGGCATGGTCCAGGAGCTGCTGCGGATGTTGCGCCAGGGCCGGCGGGAGGAGGCGGGGACGCTGCTGCAGCACCTGCGCCAGGTGAGCGCCGGGAGGGGCCGCGGGGGCGCCCCGCCCCTGCCCAGGAGGCCCCGGGGCACCAGGGGCACCGCCCGGGCCCCTTCTCGCGGGGACCGGGCCCGGTCTAGCCGCAGGTGCCTCGGCGCTGCCTCTGAATTTGAGGCCTCGGGGCAGGGCGGAGGAAGGCTGCCCGGAGAGGCCCGGCCGAGGGGGACCTGTTGGAATAACGTCCCCGTTTCTCTCCTCCGCAGGTAGCGGAGGAGGCTGGCCCGGGGCGGTGGGCGGGAGGGGACGCCTGCCTGCGCCAAGGTGCTTCTCTTACCCCCTACCCACTGGCAGTCTCTCCCATCAAGGGTCCTCAAGGAATGCGCAGTTGTCAGCTTCCCCAGGGGGAGTCCAAGGGCACAGCTCTGGGACTGGTGAGATTCTAGCCCCCAGGGGCTTCGCTCGTCGGGAGGCACCCTGGGTGAGAGGGGGTTCAGGTGGGAGACACGTCTTCTCTCCTCTGACTAACTTTGACCGGAGCTCAGCCTGGAGCCGAGCGGTGGGGCGGGGGAGCTGGCCCGGTTCCCGTGGGACCGGCTGGCCGCAGGGCCTTCCAAGGCTGCCTGCACCCTGCCGTCAGCCTGATCCCCCTGGTTAGGGACTGCCTTGGCACCTCTGGCGGGTCCCCTCTGCTTTGGGTCTCCCTGGAGCCGTTGCTGTCCACTTCTCTTGGGCTTGTTTTCCTTCTTCACTTTTTCATCCCTTCCGTGGATTCTGTCCAGTGGGAGAGAGGCAGGAAGGCACCCCTCCTGCATCCCTCGGGGTTCTCTTGGCCGACCTTTGCAGGGGAGCTGAGTCAAAGCCCCATATTCTGGCTCAGTGGTGGAGTCCAGTGGGGATGGGGAAGGGGCTCTGAGGTGGCCTGTCCGAAGTTCTCCCATCACTGTTGAAAGAGGCCGTCAGAGAGCCTTCCTGGGGGGAGCTTCAGAAATCAATCAGACCCTCATCCCTCCTGGAGTCTGTAGCACCCCCCTACCCCACTGTGTATCTGGTGTGTGGTCATCCTGGAGTGTGTGTTCCCAAGGTGTGTGCGCACAGGGAGAGGGAGGCAGAGGCCTGGGGGCTTGGGAAGCCTGGGGTTTCTGCTCTCCCCTCCACTTTCCCAAACAGCATCCAGAAGGCAACCTGAGACGCCGCTGTTTCCCCAGGTTCCATCTCTGAACTGAATCTTCAGAGAAAGATGACATTCCACACTTAGTAACTTTTTAGTGGTGTGTGTTTCTTTGTCTTTCAAGAACTGAAAGCCAGGGTATGGCCTCTGCGGAAACTGTTTTGCTTTCTATCAGAATAATGGGTTTTCCAGACCATCATATCCATTTGCAAGCAGACGGTGAGATGCTTTCTCTGATCGTATGCTGTCTCCCAGCACTGGGGTGGGTGCTGCAGAGGGTACAGGACCATGGAGGGGCTGACGGTGGGGGTCAAGGCACGCCCCCCTGGGGCTGAAAAAGCAGAGTGCAGCCCCTGTTCTCGAGGGCCAGTCAGGGCCAGTCGTTCGGGTGGGGCCTACAGGATGAGTGTGATTCCACATCCTGGAGAACCTGAGCTTCCCCCTGGTTTTTGGAGAGTAGACACATCCCTGTGTCCCCCACAGGCTTCCCTGGTGGCTCAGACAGTAAAGAATCCGCCTGCAATGCGGGAAACCTGGGTTCCATCCCTGGGTCGGAAAGATCCCCTGGAGAAGGGAATAGCTACCCATTCCAATATTCTTGCCTGGAGAATTCCATGGATAGAGGCCTCAGTCCATGGAGTCACAGAGACAGACACGACTGAGCGACTAATACTGTCTGTGTCACCCACAGCGTCCCTGAGATAGGGAGCATTTCCTGACAGATGGTGTCTCGTTGGTGTCCTGACACTCTTCTGTCCTGACACAGTGGCACAGCTGATGGGGGTCGGAGGAGGTCAGCCAGGCTTCCCCTTTGCTGTGAAAACAGCAGAATAACTTGCCCTCCTGCTCCAGGCACGTCCTGGGCTCTCGTGACCTCTGGTTGAGGTCTGTGGGCTCTGCAGAGCCGGCAACGGACCTGCCTAAGGTGCAGATCAGGGCCCTCCAGGGAGTGGCTGGGAGCCCTGGGCAGCATGGGACGGGAGCCCCAGTGTCCAAATGTCCGTGGGAAGCAAGAGGTGGTTTTCTAGGACCCTGAGGCTGTTTGGAGGGATGAGGAGCTGCATCTGTGGTGTGCACAGAAGTGGCTCTTTCCCCCAAATCTTGTTTTCCTTTCCAGTTTCCTCCTCTAGGCCGGGGGTGGTGATGTTCAGAAAGCGAATGAGCAGTCACTGAGAGACAGGAAACACCCAGGGCTCCCTAGGGTCAGACCAGCAGGGGCGCATCAGTAACAGGAGACGGAGGTGGGTGTGCAGAGCTCAGGGCTCGGTCATGCTGGGACACCGTTCCTGCCCCACAGAGCACAAGGGTGGGCATCGGTGAGCAGGTGAACAGGCAGAGGGAACGGGAGCCCAGACGGTCACGGTCACGGTCATCCTCACCTTCTCCTGTGTTTGTCCATGTGTGTGGCTGCCCAGAGCCCTGTGGGAGGGGGCTGGAGGTTGTCCTGGTCTCTATGGGCCGTGAGCTCTTTGTAGCCCTGAACGATCTCTCCACACTCTTCCCAGAACAATGCGCCAACATTCACAGTCCTGCAAGAATGTTGGAGGGTTCACAGACCCCAGGTTCAGAATATACCCCCGTCTGGGACCTCTCCTTCCCCACCTGTGTGACTTGCGACTGGCTCAGGATGTGGAAACAGGGGCCTGGGGACCATGTGTGACAGTCGCAGTGGGCTGAAGGATTGTGGCTGCCGGTGCCTCTGCTTCTGAATCTAGGAGTCTCTCTGGTCTTAGATTTGGGGGAGTTTCCTGACTGGAGACTCTCCAGCCTGTCCCTGCATGTCCCTTGCCCAAGCAGTATAGGGAGGCCTCCTTGGTGTTTAGGATGCTGAGCTGTGCAGTGGGGAGGGAAGCAGGCTCCCAGGAAGCTGCCTGCTGAGGGAAGGAGCCAAGGGGAGTCCCCTTCCCTTGAGGAGCTGTGCCATCTTGAGAAGAGCCTAGGGCCAAGGGTCAGCTCGGGCAGCTTGCATTCTGGTCCTCAGTCTGCTCCCACTTGAGACCCAGCCGATAACCTGTGAGTTGTGTTCCTCGTTTCCCTGAGGGTATCTGAGGTACTGAGCAGACCAGATGCTACAACTGTGTGAGATTGCGTCGGCTCTGCAAACCTAAACCCGTTCTCACGGCAACAACGGCAAGGAACAAGAGAATCTGCTTGGGGTCTGGCCGGCCTGCTGGCAGGGTCTCGGTCCCCTTTCTCAGGCCGGGCCCAGGAGGTTTTAGATTCTGTCTGTCTGACTAGGGCTCAGTCTGGGCCAGAACTCACTGAAAGTTCAGAAGCAGTGTGGGGCAGTGCTCAGGGAGTTGGGGGGTGAAAGAAGCTAATTGTGGATGAAAGAGGCTGCTCCGGTCCCCTCCTCCAGACCTCCCCCTTCTCCAGGTGTTGCTTCCTAAGTCTTCGGCTCACATTTGCAGTCTTCAAGGTGCCCTGGGAAGAAGGACCCATTAGTCGTGGAGAGAGGGCGAGTGCCAGCCCATGTAGGAGGTGGGGGTCATCTCTTGGGTACAGGGGTTGCTCTGAGTCCCCAGGTCCCAGACTCGGTCGTCTCCCAGCCTCATGGAGCACCAGAGTAGGGGCTCAGTTCCCCCAGCACACGCCAGGCTGAAGTGGCCCATCTCCCAGCTTTTCTGTAAAGAGGATCTGATTGGGTTGGTTTATACGATGCAGCCTTGTTGGGCAGGGCAGTTCTAGGGTCAGCCTGATGCTGTGGCTCAGGCCATATGACCAGGGTGACTGGGCTGGCCTCACGCTACACCTGGGAACACAAGCCACCCCCGCAATGCAGAAAAGAGCCCTCAGGAACCTAGGGTGCTGGCTGCCCCAGGGGTCTGGATAAGTCTCCCTGGGGACCCAGAAGCTCGGCAGAAAGATGAGCAAGAGGTTGCCTTTTTCATCTGACAACCCCCAGAATAATCAGGGAGTTCCCCACCCTTAGCCTTGATCTTATTCTTCTCCACCTGGGATGCACGTCCTCATTTCCATGGAATGCTCCTTATGTTTCCAAGGCCACCTTCCTGGGCCACGTCAGCCCATGGACTCTGAGATTCAGTTGCCCGTTAGGCTGTATGGATTTAACCGTCCGTATGTACGTCATTTTTCCCGCTGTCCATTTTGTTAGACTAAGTCCCACATTTCCTGAGAGTGGAGACCCCCACCACCACCTCTGTCCCTGGCAGGCAGTTGACACCCACAGGTTGTGGCGAGCTGCAGTGAGTCGTGCGCCAGGGACACGCTGTCTTGGTGTGTCCCCAGCAAGCCCTTGGGTCTGGGCTGCGCACCCCGGGGCTTATTTGCCAGGCCCATGGGTGTGGTCGAGAGATCTGGCAAGTTTGCTTTCGTTTGGTTGGATTCCCAGGAGCCCTGTCCACAGGGCTTGCTGTTCCTGGCAGCCCGCCAGGCAGTGGTGTTCTTGGAGAGAGGAGTGGCATGGTGCCCAGGCTCCGTGGGCACCACAGGGACCCCATGGCAGGTGCCGTCTGGGGCCTCCGCTGAGGTGGCAGCAGGGAGTGGAGCCTGGCGGGAGGGCCCGGCCTCCACGCTCCTTGTGCTGAATCATGTTGATTCCATCCGCAGAGAGACAGCTTCCTCCCTCTCTAAGCCCTGCTGCTCTCTGGCCAGGCTGGGCATTTCCAGTGGTGCCAAGGCAGGGGGAGCCCCAGACCAGGGCCTGCTCTGCTGGTTTCCAAGGCCAGGGATGCGGCCACCTCTGTATGGCCAGGAGTGACGCCAGGGCCTGAGGCTGAGCCAGCTGTCCTGACTGCAGGTCTGGTGGGGAGAGACCTCCTTCGGGCTCCCCCTGCACCCGCCAAAACACTCCCCCGACCTCCTGCAGGCAGAAGCCACCTGCAAGAGAGTTTCCAGGTGACTCAGGTCTTGGTCTGGCTTCCCCATCAGGATGCTTGAGGGGTGGGGTCCACATCTGAGGAGATCCCCTCCCCAAAGTGGGGGTCTCAACCTGCCATCCACTTCCTTCCCCTGGCCTGCCAGCTGTGTCCTATCCACTCTCATTAGGAGAAACAGGGGTTGGGGTGGGGGCAGTGGTCAAAAATGGCAGGCTCCATCGCTGCCCCTGGAAGAGGTGGCTGTCCTAATGAGCACAGTGACCTTGGCCGGCCAGGCAGGGGTGGGGGCTGGCCTTCACAGTGCCTGGCTCTCCTCCCCACCCCACTCGCTGGCCCAAGCGGCGCCCACGTGGCTCTCTGGGAGCATTTCCCAGCCTTCTTTTTTTTTTTTTTTCAACTTTTATTAGCTCAGACTCCTGGCTGCTGCAGCCATATGGAGTTCTGCCGACGGCTGCTGTTCAGGCGATGTGGCATTTCGATGTTTCTAACTTCATCTTCACCAGTATAGACAAGGAGTCAGGCAGGAGTGGAGAAGGGTAGTGTTCACCTGCAGGGTGGCCTCACGTCGGGCCTGAGGGCCGTGCCCCCAGCCACGGCTGCCCCCGCCCACGCTGTCTTCTGCATCCCAGCTTTTCTCGGCCTCTCCCGCTCCCCCTCCCACCGTCTCCTCTCTGTGTCTCTCCCTTTCCCTGGGTGAGAAGCAGACTTTGCATCTCTGTTGTTCAGATCATCTTGGTCAGCTTCCCAGGGCTGCCCCCACCCCCTAGCCTTCATGGCAGGAAGGCAGCCAGGGACCGTGAGAACAGGAAGGAGTGGGGGTCATTTCGTTGTCTAGTCTGGTAGGGGCCAGCGCCTTGAGTGGGGGAAGTTCTAGGGACATCCCTCCTGCCCGTGCCCTGCTTCCCGGTCCATAAAGCATTTTCTCCTGTTTATTTAGCTCTTTAAATAGTCCTATGAGGTCGACAGGATCTCACTTAAAGTAAGAAATGGTAGGTTTTCTTTTTTAAAAAAAAACAGTGCATCATCATTGTTTTGAACAATGCTGCTTTTGAACTGTGGTGCTGGAGAAGTCTCTTGAGAGTCCCTTGGGCTGCAGGGAGATCCAACCAGTCAATCCTATAGGACATCAACCCTGAATATTCATTGGAAGGACTGATGTTGAAGCTGAAACTCCAATACTTTGGCCACCTGATGTGAAGAGCCAGCCCATTGGAAAAGACCCTGATGCTGGGGAAGATTGAAGACAGGAAGAAAAGGGGACGACAGAGGATGAGATGGTTGGATGGCATCATTAACTCAGTGGACATGAGGTAGAGCAAACTCTGGGAGTTAGTGAAGGACAGGGAAGCCTGGAGTGCTGCAGTCCACGGGGTCACAAAGTTGTCATGACCGAGCAACTGAACAAGACAATTGTTCAAAAATGAGAAAATACAGATGAGCCAAAATAAGACCTCTAAGAGATTTGTCTGTCATACAGTCTGGTGTCTGCCCCTCCAGGCACTGCTCTAGGCCCCGGGAGGCAGGAGAAACGGGAGTAAAATTGTTCCCCCACCTCATGGACAGATTATGAGGATCAGGAAGCCAGCATGTGCTCAGCAGGGCCTCGAAAAAGGGCTCCAAGTTGTGGCAGCCTTCTCTGGGGACCGGGGGCCCCTAACTCTAACTCGCCAGCCCCTTTCCCTTCTCTGGCCTCAGTTTGCCCACCAGCACAGTGAGAGGCTGTGGGGCTGAGGTAACCACTGAGGTTCCTGACTGCCTCACAGCTTCTACCAGGCTCCTGTGGCCTCAGGATGGACCCGTTCATTCACACGTGAGCCAGAGACCCTGTCATGCTCTGATGTCACTCCCTTGTCCCCAGTTTGTGCAAGAGCTAGGACTGATCCCCACATACAGGCACAAACCTCTCCTCCCTCAGGGCTCCCAAGTGGACCAGCTCCCAGGTGGGGCTTTGTCTCACCTGCCCTGACAGCCCCTGCAAGTGGCCCTGGTACTCAGGCCTGAGCCTCTCCTGCCCACACCCCCTTCTCATGCCCTTGGTCCCCATCTGTCCCCCAGCACATTCTCCAAGTGGCACTTTTTCTTTTCTTTATTTATATCGACTACACTAGGCCTTGTTGCTGCATGGACTGTTCTCTTGCGGAGAATGGGGTACTCTCTAGTTGCAGCGCTTGGGCTTCTCGTTGCGGTGGCTACTCTCGTTGCAGAGCACGGGCTCTAGAGCACAGGCTCAGTAGCTGTGGTGCACGGGCTTAGTTGCTCTGTGACATGTGGGATCTTCCCAAATCAGGGATCAAACCCACATCTCCTGCATTGGCAGGTAGATTCTTTACCACTGAGCCACCAGGGAAGACCTAACTGGTACTTTTTTCAGTGGCTTATTTGTTAAAATAAGATGTTGAGATGGTGGTGGCCAAGATGAATTAATATTGGAGAAAGAGGATAGCAGAACCCAGCCTGAAGAGAGAGTGGTTCCTGTAAGGGGCATGTTTCATGAGCTCACTGCCGCTCCATGGAGCGTGGCCACACCCTTGCTCCTGGCAGCCAAGGACTGGAGCTGTGAAGGCCATTCAGTGAGGAGTGCAGAGGGCCCAAGGATGCCTCATCCCCTCAGTTGCCTCCAGGGAGATGTAAGGCCACCCCAGGCCCACACAGTGCCTTTGTGAGAAGTAGGAGACACCTGTCTGGTTGGTGGAGACACAGTCAAAGCTCAGCAAGTTCAACTCCACCCAGACACCCTTGTGCAGTGCACACCCTGCACAGCTGTACTTAGCCACCTTGGTGAAGTCATGCAGAAGTCCAGTCTTTATCAGCTGAAGCCAGTCAGGAGGCTCAGCCTTTCTCCCATGTGGGCCCTCGGGCACAGCCTTCCCATGTCACCTGAAGCAGGTAGCAGTGCAATGCCAGCCAGAATGGGATGATTTCTGCCTCTGAGCCGGACGATTGTCCCCTTCCTCCTCAATTGGGAAGCTGAAGCAATTGGGCACCTTCTTCCAGCCTAACATTCCTGCCTCTCCCAGTGGTGTCAAACAGAGTCAAAGATGCCTTCAGTGAGTCTGGAGTCAGGCCCATAGGACTTAGGAGCACAGGGACCTTCAAGACACCTTCTTTGCTAAGCTCCCATCATCTCCAATCCCCACCCATGTCCTGGGGACCCAGGAATTCCCCTCCAGCTTCCCAGACTGTTTATATCCCTGTCTCTGTGGAAAAGGAAATGGCAACCCACTCCAGTATTCTTGCCTGGAGAATCCCCTGGACAGAGGAGCCTGGCAGGCTGCAGTCCATGGGGTCACAAGAGTTAGACACAACTGAAGTGACTTAGCATGAACGCATTCTGGATGCTCCCGTTTCCTGTAAATAACCTCCATCCACCTCTCCAGATAAAAGAACTCCCTTCAGTTGGGTTTTCCTGGAATGAGCCTGTTTTCTGGACTTCCTGTCATTCCCAGTCGCAGACCTCATCCCCGTTTTCTCCTGGAGTTGTGGAGTTTTGGGGTAAAAACTCCCACGGGGTTTCCAAGCAGCTGCCAGCCTAGGGACCATCGGGAGGGGAAGGTTCTCGGAGATGGAAACAGACATGGAAGATTCCAAGTTACCCGTTGTGAGAATTCTCACGTCTCCAGAAATCGCCTGCTGGCTGAGAATAGGCGCGGTTAGGCACGGGGAGCTTGATAAAGGTATTTGTGCTGTGACGTGTCTCATTGGGAGGATGATCCATGAGCTAGGGCTCAGACGTGGGGGCACTCTGGGGGGCACGGGGCTCTGGGAGGTGGGGGAAGGCCTGGAATAGGAGAGCGGGCAGTGGGGTGGAATTAGAGAAACAGCTTTTGGAAGACTGGTGGCAGCTGGCCAGGAAACCCAGAGGAGCGGGGGCAGCTGGCTGGGGACGTGCGAGCAGGTGTGTCACACGTGGGCCCTGCTCTGGAGGGAGTCTGGCTGCTGAGGAGAACCTGTGGGCAGAACCCAGGGACCCTGGGATGGGAGAGAGCCTGAGACCCTGGCAGGAAGCTCTGGGCCTTCGTGGGCCTGTTGCTTGGGCCCTTTCACTCCACCCACCTCCACCTGCACGGCCGCCCTCCCAGAGTCCCTGGAAAATGAGGACAAACTCTGTGACTCCCGGAGACGGGCAGAACCGCTCCCTCCCCAGGGACGCTGCCCTGGCCCTGCAGTCTCTGGGACTCACCGATACCTCTCGGTGCTGCTGGCTGTGGCCCCAGGTTCTTCCACTTGTGGGGCAGTGAGGCCCCGAGGAGGAGTGGGGTGGGGCGGAGTCTGCCGGCCAGAGCTCCTTCCCTGGTCCACTCCTGCCCTCCCCACTGCCCAGAGAAAAGGCCTTGGGGAAATGGGCAGGGCTCACCCTCAGCCAGGAGCCTGGGGGGCCTTTTCCTCCTCTCCCTGCACTTCCCCCCGAGCCCCGCACCTGGGTGTGAGCTGGATTCGAGCTGGACTTCCCATCCCGTGTGACTCATCTCTGCTCTTGGAGGCTGTGCCTGGGGCCTTGCCTCTGACCTAGAGATTGAAAGTGGTAAAGACCCTTTGGGTTCCCTGGTGGCCTAGTGGTTAGGACTTGGGGCCTTCACTGTGGAGGCCTGGGTTCAACCCCTGGTTGGGGAACCATCTTACATGCCAAAATAAAAAATAAAAAAAAAAAGTAAAGTGGTAAAGACTCTCAGTGTGCGGGGGCGGTTGATTTTATGTGCCTTCTTGGTGAGGTCATGGTACCCAGTTTCTGGTGAGATGTGAGTCTAGAGTTTACTGCAAAGATATTTTTAAGATGATATTAGCATTAAGTCAGGCTTTCCTGGTGGCTCAGATGGTAGAGAATCTGCCTGCAGTTTAGGAGACCCAGGTTGGATCCCTGGGTCAGGAAGATCCCCTGGAGAAGGGAATGGCTCCTCACTCCAGTATTCTTGCCTGGAGAATCCCGTGCCTGGTGGAGCCTGGTGGGCTACAGTCCATGGGGTCACAGAGAGTAGGGCAAACTGAGTGACTAGCACACATGCAGCAGCAGCGTTACATCAGTCAACCTTGAGTAAACAGGCGGCCTTCCACACGTGGGTGGGCCTTGTCCGATCGGTTGAGACCTTGAGAGGAGAGGCTGGGGGCGGGGGTGCTGTATTTAGACTGAGGAGGTGGTGGCAGCAGCTCTTCCTGGGGTCCCAGCCTGCCGTCCAGGTTTCAGATTTGCCAGATCCCATGGTCACTATTCCTTACACCTCCCTCCCTCCTCTCCCTCTCATCCACTCACACCCTATCAGTTCTGTTTCTCTGGACAACCTTGACTTACATATGTTCTCCAAGGGCTGGCAGCTGTGGGAGGTGGAGTAAGAAATTCCAGGGCCCACTCCACCCCCGTCTCTGCCACTTGCTCACAACCCTCAGGTCCTTGACTTCTCACCCTGAGAAACAGGCTATTTCCATGAGATGTGTCCTGCTTGGAAAGCAGGTTGTCAGGGAGCCAGATAGAAGGAGCCTGGAAGTCACCCCCGCCACCTCTTTGTCACCTACATTTCCCTCCACAATGGACCAAACCTTTCATTTAAAATGGACAACATTAACCACAAGAGAGACAAATGGGCTTAAGTGCGCTTCGGAAGGCTTCAGCGACAGATTATTTCCTAAGTAGAGATCTGGAGGATGCAGGATGGATGACAGAGTGCTGAGAATCCATCGAGTGTAGGAGCCGGTAGACCTCAGGGACCCGCTGGCCCCAGTCTTTCTGTAGAATCCCAGACCCACAAGATGCGGAGCTGGTTGGGACTGGAAAGGAAGATTGGGGAGTATAATAGTGGGAATGCCACCAACCTTTCAGAGTCATAAAGCACAGTAGCTGAAAGGTCCGATGGGGGGAATGCAGTGCTATTTGCTGAATTTCTTCTATGGGTTCCAAACCCTGGTGATCCAGGCCTCTTCTGCTGTTCTCTCCCACTTTCTGGGAAGAAAGAGCTGGTGACAAGCTCACTTGTAGGTGGGGGTGCTGTCGTACAGCGGGACAGGAGGGTGCCCAGGGCCACACTGACCTAGGGGCTAACTCAAGCCTGGGTCTGGGGGCTCCTATCATGCCCCAGCAGAGCCTGGGTGGACCCGTGACCACAGAGAGCAGAGCAGACCCCCTCAGGCCTACTGGGCCTCCAGCTGATTTTATGATTTTCTGAAGAGAAAGCATCCTTTTGTTATTTATTTGTTGCTACTGCTGCTTCTTGGATTTTAATTGAATTACACTTGGCAGTGGTCAGACATGTGTTTTCCAGAGGCCTGCTTTGTGCAAAGGGTGTCTATTTTAAAGACTTCAAAGTTAAAACACAAACAGCATGCAGCCATGAAGCCACCCTGCTGCATCCTGGCGGGGAGAGCAGACCCGCGGGCACTTGTCACGGTTGAGGAGGGGTGCCTGCCCACCTTCAGACCCCACAGGGCCAGTGGTCATGGGAGCACAGGAGTCACCAGCCACCCCTGGGGGATGAGCACGGGCCCATGAGAGCCCGTTCATGAGAACGGGGGATGGGACCAGAGCCCATCCTTGCCCCTCAGCCAGGTGGGTCAGCAGGCAGGGGGCAGTGGTGACTGGGGCCTGTGGGGAGGCCTGCCAGCAGTGCCCGTGGGTATCTCCTGGGCTCCAGCTCCTCCCCTGCACCCGGCAGGAGTGGGCTCGCCAGCAAGCAGGCCAGCACTGGCACGTTTCCTTCAAGGAGAGGCCAGGGCAGAGATTGCTTTCGTGACTTTTGCTTTGCTGTTTGGTGTTTCCAAAGTCTGAGTGTGTGGGTGTGGGTGTGGGCACACTCAATACCTCTTTCCCCGGGGACACAAGGACAAGGACAGCTGCCTGCCAACCGACTTCGGCCTCGTTGTTGTGTCCCTGGGAGGTTTACAGAGTCCTTGGGGCCTTTTTGTGCAGACACCACACGCTCCACACACACACACATTAATATATACACACATACAAACTGCACAAACATACACAAACACCCCATTTACATATACACACCCATCCATACACATATACACACATGTACATACACACTTGCCCTACACACATATATGTATACACACATATATATACACACATGTACGCACAGTGCTCATGGGTGCTTGATTTTCTCAGTTATGATTCACTATATTGAACTGAAAAACTTAAAGCCTACCATTTCCCTAACATTTTAAGTTTAATCTACAAATGCCATTATTTTGTTTATGAATCTAGTAGATTTCAATGGTCACATTTAAGGGTAGGAGGCTTATAACTTCATTAACTAAATTTATTTAGATATCTTAGTGTTCTTACAAATTTAATATGTCCAGTTTTCCTAAGTTTGTAAATAGCCATCCTAAAAAGCAGGACTTTCCCAAGCTCCTAAGCAGTTCTTAAAATGTAACATATTAAGCTTATAAATAGGGTAGATATGAAGTTCTGTTAAACATTTCAAAACTGTCACAGACTTGGCCAAATCCTCCCTTGGCAGGCTGCTTAAAATCATAAGCCCAACCTCAGTTACTCACTCACACCTTTCAAATTGGAATGCAGGTCTCATTTGTTAGGTTCTCTGACTTACCTGATTCTCTGTGTATGGGAGCTAAGTCCCTTCCGTTGTGTCTTTGCGATCCCATGGACTGTAGCCCACCAGGCTCCTCTGTCCATGGGGTTCTCCAGGCAAGAATACCGGAGTGGGTTGCCGTGCCCTCCCTGAGGGGATCTTCCGGACCCAGGGATTGAACCGGAGTCTCCTAAATCTCCTGCTTTGGCAGGCAGTTTCTTTGGGAAGCCCACTTGATCCTCTAAAAGGTTACAAATGTGTAAGATGCCAGATTGACACATTTCTGAGGTATCTGAGCTACTTCACTCCCGTTATGTCCTGGTTGATTCAACCCTGTCTGAGTTAAGGACACTGTCAAGGGAGCAGGGGAGCCACAGGCCCAGTGCCACCTCCAGGGGGTGGTCTCCAAAGTCCTCCAGTTTCCTCCTTCTGCAGTCCTCCACCTCCACCTCCCACCCCCAGACTTTTCCTCCTCCAACTCCCCATCCGGGTGGCTTCCTCTCTGGGTTGGGTTCTGTCTGTCGTTGTTCCTCTCATGGTCTTTCCCAGAGCTTTCCTCCCTCGAGGCCCCACCTCTTCAGCTTCCTCCTGGATGTCCTCCTGGACAGCGCACGCTGCACACCCTTGGCTCCAGGATCTTGCATCCAAGGCCACACTAACGATGATTCCCAGGGAGCCAGAAGGGAGAGAGAGTCCTTAGAGAGCCCTTCCCTCCTGGTACAGAAATCCTGCCACCACTGAGCTAAGAGATCTCTCTGCTTCTTACATACCTCCAGGGCCTGTGAACTCATCACTTGATTTTTTTTTTTTTAGTTGTAGTAAAGCATAGATGACATAAAACTTCCTTTAACCAACGTTGAGGAGTACAGTTCAGTGACATTAAGCACATCCACATTGTCATGCAACCGTCCACCTCCAGAACTTCGTTTTCCCAAACTACAACTCTGTCCACATTAAACACCAGCTCTGCACCACCTCCCCCAGCCCCTGGCAGCCTCCATCCTACTTCCTGTTTCTATGGATTCAGCTCCTCTAGGGACCTCATATGAGTGGAATAATACAGTCTGAGACCCTTCTGTGATTGGCTTACTTCATTTAGCATGATGTCCTCAAGGTTCATTCTGTTGGAGCATGTGTCAGAATGTTTTTTTCCTAATAATCTATTTAATCATTTGTGGCTATGCTGGGTCTTTGTTGCTGCACGTGGGCTTGTCTGTAGTTTCAAAGAGCAGGGACTACTCTATAGTTGCTGTGCTTCAGCTTCTCATTGCACATGCTTCTCTTGTTGCAGAGCACGGGCTCTGTAGTTACGGCTCCCAGGCTTTAGAGCACAGACTCAGTAGTTGTGGGGCACTGGCTTAGTTGTTCCACAGCATGTGGGATCTTTCCAGACCAGGGATTGAACCCAAGTCTCCCACACTGGTGAGCAGATTCTTTACCACGGAGCCACCAGGGATGCCCATTGATTTCTTTTACCACTTGTTTTTTTAAACATTCTTTCTTATATTGGGCTTGGCGCCATCTCAGGGAGCATCTCTGACCAGCCCAGTCCCGCCTCTGGGAGCAGACAGCAAGGGAGAGTGTGTTGGGGTACACTCATCCAGAGAGGACCCAGGACCGGTGAAAACAGCAAGGATGTTTCTGCTGGTGATGCTCCCAGGTGCCTGCAGCTGTGCTCCTGCCCGAGGTCAGCAGCAGTCAGAGGAGAAAAGGGCTCCAGCCCACTTGGCCTGACCTTTTCTTTTCATCCAGGTGCATCACTGAGAAACACGTCACCTCCTTTCCATCTGTTGTCTCCCAGGACTTCTAATTTGGTGACTTGTTATTGTCTAGTTGCATCTGACTCTTTGCCACCCCGTGGACTGTAGCCCCCCAGGCTCCTCTGTCCATGAGATTATCCCCGGAAGAATACTGGAGTAGGTTGCCATGTCCAACTCCAGGGTATCTTCCTAACCCAGGGATCAGACCCAGGGATCAAACCCATGTCTTCCTGAATTGGCAGGTGGGTTCTTTACCACTGAGCCATCAAGAGAAACTCTTTGGTGACTTGGAACAACAGAAACTTATTCTCTCACAGTTCTGGAGACCAGAAGTCTCAAGTCAAGCCCAGTCTCCCCTGAGGCTGACGGTTGTGGCTGCATCACTTCAGTCTCTGCCTCCATCTTCCTGTCCCCTTCTCCCCTGTATCTGTCTCTTATCAGATACCTGTTGTTGGGTTCAGGGCCCACCTGGATAAGCCAGGATGATCTCATCTTGAGGACTTTAAGGTAATCAATCTGCAAAGACCCTTTTTCCAAATGAGACATCATTCACACATTCCAGGGACTGAAATTATGGACTTGTCTTTCAGGGGCTACCATTTAACTAGTGCATCCGTTTCGGTTTCTTGCACTCTGTGTGTGCTTGGCCCCAGGTGTCTCCTCCATCCCCATCGGCATTTTAAGACTCTGCCCACCTTCCTTTTGTATTGTTCTCATGGCAAGAATACTGGGGTGGTTTGCCGTTCCTCCTCCAATACTTTGGCCACTGATGTGAAGAGCCGACTCACTGGAAAAGACCCTGATGCTGGGAAAGACTGAGGACAGGAGGAGAAGGGGGCGACAGAGGACGGTTGGATGGCATCACCAACCCTATGGACATGAATTTGAGCAAACTCCGGGAGATAGTGAAGGACAGGGAAGCCTGGCGTGCTGCAGTCCACGGGGTCACAAAGAGTCAGACACGACTGAGCAACTGAACAACAACAGCCACCTTCCTTGGAGGCCATTGTCTTCATTCAGCGAGCAGCTGCCTGGTGTCTGCATGGGGTCCCTGCCTGTGGAGATCCTCTAGCTTCTTCTCCTGGTGGGTACCCGACAGTTCCAGTCCCTCTCCTGGGAATCCTCAAGGCGGCTAGAATGTCAAGGGGGAGGGGAAACAGCTGGCTACCCAGGCGAGGCCAGTACCCAGTCTGTGTCCTTCCCCAGAGGAGTGACCTCTGATGCACTGGGCCCAGGAGGAGACCAGCAGCCTGCCGGCTCCCTGCTTGCCCTCTGGACTAATTACTGTCCTCAAGAGGACCCTGTTTGCTCACAGCCTCATTACCCACCCCGAGCACGAGAGCACAAGCGCACAGGCTCCGGCGGCTCCAGTGCCAGCTGTCCGCTTTTGCTGGTTAATATGCGGACCCGGCCGCCCGCTCCCTCCCCAGACTGTGTTACTGCAGAAGCCGCAGCTTCATGCCTGGAAGAGAGAGACAGAAACAAGCTCGCTTCCTGCAGGGCCTCCCTCCTGGAAACAGGCTTGAAACCTGGAACTTAAAAGGGAAGGGGGTGGTTGTGGTTTAAAATAGCATGTGCGTGGCAGCCTCCTGTGTGGCTTCCCCCAGCTTTCCCCTAAAATACCTGAGGAGACACGCCAAAAAAAGATGAAAATTCCTGAAAACAGAGACAGGTGGGCAGCCTAGGAGGATCTCCCTCTTGCTCTGTTGAGACAGACGGAGCCACCCGGCTCCCCCAGGAAGCCGAGGTCTCCTGGGGGAAAGGGAGCCCTTCTCCCCAATCTGAGGAAGTCAGGCGGCCACCCTTCCCCTTGAGAGTGACGGTTTGGGGGTCGACAAAGCACTGCTGGAGTCCTCCCCTGCCTGCACCCTCCCCGTGCTTCTCTGAGTGTATTCAGAGAAAGTGGCCCTCAGACGCCACCTCCACCAGGCAGGCAGAATGGGGAAACCCGAGAGCCTTGGCCACCGGAAGTCCACTGTGGCCCCTGGGCTCGGCCAGGGACAGGGAGGTCCTGGGATACTGACCACATAGTGACTTTCCGCAGACCTCATTTTTGAAGTATGGGAGACCCAGTCCATGGTGATGGGCAAAGATACCCCTCCCCAAGGTCAGAGTTGCACTGGCTCAGTGTCCCGAATGTGGCCTCCAGCCAAGCTGGCCTCCTTACAAACCAAAACCTGAGAGGTGGACTCAGCTCTTCCCCCAGGAAGGCAGCCATGGGACAAGGTCAGAAGTTCGGCGTGTGGGTGTGGTTCACCACAACGAACAGTTATCCCACGCATGTTGGGTGTCCTACAGTTCAACTCAGTTCTGACACTCACCCAGCGAGAGTGTCCAACCCCGCAGATAAGGGCTCGGTCCCACAGGACAGCCCCCACTGCAGACTCTAGTCACAGGTCCAGGTGGTCAACTGTGCGTCTGACCGCCCAGCTCTCGGCCGTAGGTTCCCACGACCCTCTCCTCAGGTCAGATGAATTCACTTCAGTGGTTCACAGAGCTCAGGAAAACATTCTACTCATTAGTTTAACATAGTGGATGTAACTCAGGAGCTGCTCGACGGGAGAGAGGCACAGACCCAGCTGTGGGGAGGGGCAGGACCTTCCACACCCCCCTGGTGTCCACTCTCCACACCTCCCGTGCTCACAGACCCAGAAGCTATCTGGACCCTGCACTGTGGAGATTTTCCTGAGGCTTCATCAGTCATGCTGACTGATGACCTTGCTGGCCACTGGTGACTGACTCTCTTCATCCCCCGTACCCTCCCTGGAGGCCAGGGGCTGGACTGAAATTCCCAACCTCTAATGACAAGAGCTTCCCTCGTGACTCAGATGGTAAAAACATCTGCTTGCAATGCGGGAGACCCGGGTTTGATTCCTGGGTGGGGAAGATCCCCTGGAGAAGGAAATGGCAACCCACTCCAGTACTCTTGCCTGGAACATTCCGTGGATGGAGAAGCCTCGTAGGCTACAGTCCATGGGGTTGCAAAGAGCTGGACACGACTGAGCGACTTCACTTTCACTAATGACAAGATTGGTTCCCCTGGCTACCAGCCCCATTCCCAGATGACCAAGGGACTTTCCAAAAGTCACCTCGTTAACAAAAAGCATTTTAAAATGTCATCTCATAACAAAAGTCACCTTTGTCTCTCTCATCATTGAGGAAATTCTGAGGGTTTAGGAGCTCCGTGCCAGAAAGTCCAAGTATGTATGTATTGTAAATCACAGCATCACACTAGACTTGATAGGTGGGGGGATCTCACTAGATCGCCCCTCCTTCAAGGGTGAACAAGTGGGGAAAAAATCCTGTGCGTCAGGGAAATGTGTGGAGGCCGGACCCTGACTCTGTAATGATCTATGGCAGGTTCCGGAGGAAATGAACTTTGTGAAAAAAGCACAGAATGTCATGAAAAGAGGCCAAGCTGAGATGGAAAGAAAACAACAGGGCGAGATGAAAAGGGAGATTAACGAGGAAAATAAGAATTGCAAGGATTCAGAATGCTAGCCAGCACACAGTCCTAACTAGGGGCAGTGGGAATGGGGTTGACGCTGCAGGACACGAGGTCAGTGACTGAGCAAACCCGGGCCCTCCACGGGAGGGCGAGGTGGGTGGAACACGGGAAGAGAGAAAGTCAAGAGATACTCAGAGCGCGGCTTTCCTGGTGAGGAGACAGGCTCCGAAAAGTCCATGTCCGTAGATGGAAAGACCCCGACATGGAAGGAGAATTTAAAGAAAATACCCACAGCTAGAAATACCCATGGTGGGAAAAACTGTAATAACCAGGTGGGACAGGCAGGAAAAATAATTGCCACGTAAATATGCCCCCTTCTGCTCCCTCCTTTCCCAGGAAGGTGTCTGTGTTTGTCCCCTGTGTCTTAGGATCTTTTTTAAAAAGTTGTTGTCTTTGCTGTTTAGTCAGCCAGTCATGCCCGACTCTTTGCAACCCCATGAACTTAGCCCGCCAGGTTCCTCTGTCCATGGGATTTCCCAGGCAAGAATACTGGACTGGGTTGCCATTTCCTTCTTCAGAGGATCTTCCTGACCCAGGGATCAAACCGGAGTCTCCTGTGCTGGCAGGCAGATTCTTTACTGCTGAGCCACCAGGGAAGCCCATTAAAAAAAAAAAATGCACATCACATAAAATTTACCATCTTAACTATTTTTATGTTTCAGTATCATTAAGCTCATTCACATCATTGTGCAACCATCACACTATTGTTTCCAGAACTCTTCATATTGCAAACTGAAACTCAATCCCCTGAAACAGCAATTCCCCGGAAGCCCTTGGCCCCCACCATTCTATGCGTCTATGAATGCATAGACTCTGCGTCTATGAATGTGACTGCTTCACATGTGTGGAACCCTCCTTTTGTGACTGATTTCTTTTAGCATAAAGTCCTCAAGGATCAGCCACGGTGTAGCATATGTCATATTTTGTTCCTTTGTATGTCTGAATAACATTCCATCGCAGACATATCCCACGTTTTTATGCATGTGCCTATGGAAGTTGATGGGCGCTTGGGTTGTTTCCACCCTTTGACCATGGTGAATTGTACTGTCTCCTAGGGTACCGCCTGCTTCCATCCCTGCAGTTCCCCAAGTGTCTTTGGCATTAAGAGCCCTCTTTATACGTTCTATCTCTTTTTAAAATTGAGATATAACTGACATATGACAATTTTAAGGCATATACTGTATTGATCTGATACATTCATACTGCAGTATGGTTCCCATTGTAGCATTAGCCAACACCCCTGTTTTTGTCCCATAAATAACATTTCTTCTAGTGTTGGTAACACTTAAGGTCTTATCTCTTAGAAAGCTTGATGTTTATAACACTTCTGGTGTCTTTCACGGCTGACCTGCGTGCATTTCTTTAACAGTGTACTGTGGACTTACTTATCTTCTCGTTGCAAGTACGAACCTTCAGCACCATCTCCCATTCCCCCACCCCCAGCCCCGGCGCACTGCGTTTTTCAGAGTTCAGTTCTTTTCAGATCCACATTTAAGTGCAGTCATGCAGTATTTTTCTTTGTCTTTGCCTTATCTCACTGAGCATGATGTTCCCAAGGTCCATCCACATTGTTGCAAATGGCAGGATTTCCTTCTTTCTTGTGGATGAATAGTATTCCATTGTAGAGACCACATCTGCCGTATCCAGTCATCCCTTGATGGGCATTTAGATTGTTTCTGACTTGGCTGTCGTGAGTAACTTCTCGGTGAACATGGGCGCGCAGACATCTCCTTGGTAGTATGTTTTTGTCTCCTTTAGATGTACACCCAGAAGTGTGACTGCTGGGTTGTATGGTAGTTCTGTTTTTAATGTTGTTTATTTATTTTTGGCCACACATGTGGCTTACAGGATCTTAGTTCCCTGACCAGCACTTGAACCCGAGCCCACGGCAGTGAAAGCACTGAGTCCTAACCGTGGACTCCCGGGGAATTCTCTACTTTTAATTTCCTGAGGAATCTTTACACTCTTAAAATTATGGAGGGCCTCAAAGAGGTTTTTTTATGCATGGCTCATATCTAATAAAGGCTGTCTACCTAGAAGAAATCAAAACAAACATTTAAAATATTTATTTATTCACTCATTTAAAATTAATAAGCTCAGGACTTCCCCTGGTGTCCCGTGGTTAGGACTTCTCCTTCCAGTGCAGGGGGTGTGGGTTCCACCTCCTCTGGTTGGGGTGCTGGGATGCCACGTGCCTCATGGCCAGGAAACCAAAACCCGAAACAGAAGAAATATTGTAATAAATTCAATAAAAACTTGAAAAATGGTCCACATTAAAAAAAAAAATCTTAAAAGACTTTGATGTTTCTAAGCCCAGAAGAAATTCTTTAAAAAAAAATAAATAAAAAAGTTAATAAGCTTGCATGTGGAAAAAGTAAATTTTTGTGAAAATATATTTTCCAAAAGAAAAAATACAGTGAAGAGAGCCACACTGTTTCAGAGTGTTGTGAATCTCTCGTGTGTGGCTGGCTTGGAAGACAGCTGAACCCTCATACCTGCTGCTCTGTGTTTAATCTCTTGCAGTAGGCTGTTTTGGTTGAAGTCGACAGAGAAAATTTTATCATGCCGATTTGGAAAAGAGGACCTCACAGAACCCCTGAAAGGGTCTTGAGGGTCGCCCCTCATGCTTTGAGAAACGCTGTGTGAATCTCTGGTTGCTTTTTGGAAAGCCATACCCCTCACCTTTCCCGCCGGAGTGAGCCCCCAAACCTGGTTCTTCAAGCTCAGGTGGGGGCCCCACCTCTTCGAGATGGCACATGCTGGCCATTGACCCACTTGGTCCCAGGTCAGGGATAGTCTCCATGCCAAGCTGCCCACAGCAGTGACTCTGGGGTACCTGCTGATGTGCCCAGGTTTCCTGATGAGGAACCTCACATGCACAGGTCCTAGAGATGGCACCATTTAGACCCATAATGAGGAAGCCAGGATTCTCCTCACTGCCTGGTATTTGCAAGGCAGACCAGCCCCTCCCAGGCCAAAGCTATGCCCCAGGCAGCCTGGAGGAGCCACATGTGAATGTGATTCTTGCACCCCCCATCCCCCCACCCCCACATGCAGCCAGAGCAGAGCGTCAAGGTCCCTGGTGGGCAGGGTCAGTAGGACTGTCAGTGTGGTCATGACACATTTGTCTCCAGTACACTGGCTTGGTAGGGGACATGGAGAGGACACCAGGGATGCCGGAAGTGGCCCAAGGTCCTCGGGATGTGTGAGGTGCTCTGAAGTAGCACAGGCACCCCATGGACCTAGGTGGGGTCGAAAGTGTAGTGTTAGTCGCTCAGTCGTGTTGGACTTTTTGCGACCCATGGACTGTGTAGCCCACCAGGCTCCTCTGTCCATGGAGTTCTCCAGGCAAGAATACTGGAGTTGGCGGCTATTTCCTCCTCCAGGAGGTGGGGTCCAAGTAAAGAAATAAAGCAATAAAAGCGCAGCAACCTCTCTCCAGCCCCGTCTGGTCTTTCCCTGTTGCAGCTTCTCATAACCCGGCGCCCCGGGACCTCGGGAGCCCCACCCCAGCTGGAATTCACAGGGCGGGGTGGCCGTGACTCACTTACCCAGAGCGCGTGATCAGGGCCACGTCTGCCTTCCTGGGGAGACCCCCTCCCCACCCCCTTCCTTCCTTCCACCCTCGGCCCCCTCCCCAGCGACAGTTTCATGACTCCAGATAAGAGCTGCCCAGAGAGCCACTGTCAGCAGGCTGGGAGGGGTCCAGACTGACAGAGAGGATGGGGACGTGGCCCTGGGGGTGGGGGGCCTCTGGGAAAGAACAACTTACATCCTCCCACACCTGCCCCGGCGTCCTGGGTGAGTAGGTCGGGTCTTCTTGGTCCTTCCAGGATGAGATGACTTCTACTGGCCTGGAGAGGACGGGGGTGGGAAGATAGGGTAGGGCTGGTAGGAACCCAAGAAACCCAAGCAGCCATCCGGTCCAGGTTTTTCAGAGTTTGGCATTTGAACTGCCTTAAAAAAAAAAAAAAAAAACTGAAGGACAGCGAGCAGAGCAGCTCTGCTGAGAGCTGGGCCCAAAGATTTGCTGACCCTTGGCCTCCCTCTTGTCTTATCAGCCCCAAGACCTGGGGACACGGTTTGGTAACTGCTGGCATAGTCCATCTGCCCATTTCACAGGTGGGGAAACAGACCCCAGGAGGGAGGAGGTCTCTCATCCACATATGGACAGCCTGAATTCCAATTCCTACCTTCCCAGCCTCGCCTGCCACACAGAGTGAAAACGCGCTCAGTCGTGTCTCTTTGCAACCCCAGGGACTGTAACCCACCTCCACAGGCTGCCCCGGGTGTGCTGGGCGGGGCTCCAGGGCAGGGCAGGGGGGCCTCGCTGATCTCTGGCCATCCTCCCCTCTTGCAGGACCTGGGCATGGAGTCGACCTCGCTGGACGATGTCCTGTACCGCTACGCCAGCTTCAGGAACCTGGTGGACCCCATCACGCACGACCTCATCATCAGCCTGGCCCGCTACATCCACTGCCCCAAGCCGGTAGGGCAGCCATGGTCTGAGCCAGCCAGGTCTGGGGTGTGAGGCGAGCGCCTTCCTGGGCAGAACAGCCCGGTGCCTGGGGTGGGGGGCTGGTCAATGCTGCCCAGGCCCCTCATGCAGGCACCTGAGGCCCAGCGTCCATAGTAAAGGCTACACGCCTGCACCCTCAGTACTGGCTTTGTTCGGCCCACCAGGTGCATCAAATCTGGATTCATTGCCAACATTTCAAAGTATTTCACACAATCCCCATATTGGCTGCCCTTGGAAAATGGGGTCTAAAGCCTGGAGCTGAGTAGCTGCCCCTGTTGTCTGGGGCCAGGGCTGCCATGTACAATTGTATAGTTTGCATCCTGCACAGAGACACGTGCACAGAGTGGGTGGGGCAGGAGGAGACAGCTCAGTCCAAGCCCTCTCTCTGCCCACCAGCCATGGGCACAGGGGCAGGACCACGTCCACCGAGAGGTGAGCTCTGTCTAGTTTGCACAAAGGTGCTGTGTGAGGGTAGCCGCGGCCCTGCCCGCCGTTCAGTTCACCACACTCCCCACCACATCCACTGGTCTTCCTTTCTGGACCGAGTGTCATTTTACACGCACCCGCTTCACTCAGGTCCACTTCCTGCCTGACTCCGCGGCTCTCCAGGCTCTGTGGGCGCGGCCCAGCCCCTCGGGGTGAGAGATCCATTCCCCTTCCCGCTGGCTCCACAGTCCAGGCCGGGACCCGGGCAGGGAGGGGACAGCCACAGCAGGAAAGCTGCCCACTTAGGCTTTCCTCTCTGTTTTGGTGTCTTCTCTCCCATCCCTCAATTTCCAGCAGTTTCTAAAAAACATGCTTCCTTGTAGCAGGAGGAAGAAGCAGGAAGCCAGGGCAGGGTGGAGGAGTCCTGGGATGGGCCCCACTTTAGGGTAGAACCAAGATCAGAGCAAGAGGTGGTTCCCAGGTCCACCCTGCACCTGGCCTGGGTGCCCAGGGGCTGAACCTTGCTCGAGGGCGGCACCCCCATCTGGAGCTCTGTCTAGGGCCTTTTCTCTGGCTTCCAGAGTGTCTGGTGCCAAGACTCCTAGGTGGAGGGCTAGACGAGGAGGGCTGGGGGTCAGTTGGGGCAGGTGTGGGGGCGGCTGCCGCAAAGCCGGCAGGTTCTGGTTGTCCAGGCAGGGGCACAGCAGAGAAGGGTCGGGCACAAAGTTGGGAACAATGGACCCTGGGCGATCTGCACGGGGCACCTGTGTTGTCCACCTGTCAGCACGTCCCGGCAGTCCTAGTTCTCTAATGTGTCGGGGCCGTGTCCAAGGCCCTCCTCCTCAGGCTGCTGGAAGAGCCTCCAGCTGGACTCTGGGCTCCGCTACTGACTCTAGGCTCTGCTCCTGGCTCCATGCCCTCTCTGCCCTTCTGTGCAGAGGTAAACTGCATCACCAGGAACCTCCTGAAAAGCCTTCTGTACGGTGCTGTGATTTAAGGAACTCGCGGATCCCTCCTCTAGACCCACCTGAATCTCCCCTCCCATCACTCCCCACTCTGCTCCAGCCCCCACGCTCCTCTCTTCCTGCGGCATCCAGATTCTCTCCAACCTTCAGGACTCTGCTGCCTCCTGCCCCAGCTCTCCTCTCCTCCTTTCAGACTCAGCCTAAGCATTGCCTCTCAGAGGCCTTCTTAGCCCAGCCTCCCTTCAGTAGGTCTCTGATCAGCATCTACCTCACGCCCCGTTTATTTTCTCATTCCGCTCACTGGCCTCTGAAATTATCCTGCTTACATGTTTGTTGGCTTAGTGGCTGCTCTGCCCACTAGAATATAAACTCCGGAGGGGCAAGAGAGGACGTCCGCCTGTTCACAGTCATCCTGCTCCTGGCACAAGCAGGTGACACATTCCACTGTGCATTAGAGGATGAGATGGTTGGATGGCATCATTGACTCGATGGACACGAGTTTGAGCAAGCTCCGGGAGATGGTGAAGGACTGGGAAGCCTGGCATGCTGCAGTCCATGGAGTCTCAAAGAGAGATTTGACTTAGCGACTGAATAGCAACAATAAGAGATTATTTCCAGGGTTGTGGGCAGGAAGAAGGGAATGGACCATGGACCGCGGCCACTGAGACACCTGAGACCAGCAGCAGGAAGTTGTTACTGAGGAAGGGCTGTGGGCAGAGCTGTTTGCCGGAGCCGGGAGGAGAACGCCTCTCCCAAAATCGCCCTGTATCTTCCTTTTTTTCTTTCTTTGTTTCTTTTTTTATACTTTATTGTGTTTTCTGTTGCTGCATAACAAATCACCCTAAAATGTGGTGGCTTAAAGCAACGGACTTATATCGTTTTACCATCTCTATAGGCGGGGGATTCAGGAACAGCAGCAGCTCGGGGTCTAGCTGGGGGCTCGGGACACTGGCCGAGGCTGCAAGTGTCTGGAGGCTGGAAGGGGACTGACAGGATGGCGCGCCCCCCATGGCTAATGGCGGGAGGCCTCAGCTTTCTGCCCGCGGCCCGTCCACTGCTTGAGCTCCCTCATGTCAGGGCAGCTGGCTTATCCCAGAGCGGGTGATGCCCGAGAGCAAGGGAGAAGCACAGTGTCTTCTGAGCCAGCCTCAGATGTCACATGCTGTCACTGCCGTAGTGGATCGTCCCATCAGCCCTGACGCGGGTGGAAGGAGGCTATACACGCCCAGGAGTCCGGCATCTGTGGGGCCGTCTTGGAGGCTGACTGAAGCAGGGCAGGAACAAGAAGAGTTAATCCCAGGCCTTTCTCTCCTGCCCTCAGACCTCCCTCCCATTAGCTGATCACACTGGCAGTCAGGAGCAAGAGGGCCAGTGATGCGGTCTGTCCGTAAGAGCTCAGCCTGTCCAGCACAGAGAACAGAGAGTGGATAGGGGGAGGAGTAGACAGAAAGCCCAGCACAGTCTCAGTGTCTGGAGCAGCGTCCAGCACACAGTAGGCAGGGCAGCCGTGTTTGATGAATGAATGAGGAAGCCTTGGGTGCAGAGTGGTGGAAGGCTCTGCTCGTTATGCCCTGGGGTCGGGGGTGAAGATAGCAGATGGCATCGGAAAGGGCCTGACCCCGTCTGGAGAGGCCTGCAGGTCTGCCGTGGGCCTCTCCCCTGACAGATCAGTGAACCCCTCAAGCAGGGTCTTTTCTGGGGCCTCCGGTCAGCAGCACTGGGCAGGTGCCCGGTCACCCCAACTTGTGCCACACCCCTCCCCCTCCTTCCTTTTCCACGGGTGGGAGGAAAGCCTAGAGAGCAGATTCCGCAACCTGCCTGCCACAACCCTCCGCTGTGGGTTAAGACTCTTTGCAAGTAACAGAAGCCCATGCAGGCTGCCTCAAGCCAGGAAGAGGGCTTATCCTTCCTATACTGAGGGGGCTCGTGGGGCCCAGCGGCAGCACAAGCTGGGAAGAGGCCCTGGGACCCCAACCAGCACAGACACCTGCCCCCCACCTCTGCCTCTGCCCCCCTCCTCACCCCCTCTCCCCATGTCTCAGGGTTGCCCGGGGCTCCCGAGTTGACTTGTCAGAGTTGACTTGTCAGGGTTGAGCCCCTGAGGAGTCTTGTCTGAAGTCAGGATTCCAGCGCCCCCTTCTGGACCGTCAGCGGTGGCTTGGGAGTGGGGTCTGGTCCCACAGAGGGGCTGCTGGGCCTCACGGCTTTCAAAGTAAGAGGCCTTCTTCCTTGCCTCCCCGCTTCCCTCCTCCTCCTCCACCGCCAGGCCAGTCCTGCTTAGCTGTTCCTGCAGGCAGAGGCCTGGAGTGGGAAAACAAGTGAGCTTGCTTGGGGCTTTCCTAGTTGCAAAGGATAGAAGCACCCTGGACTCACTTTGGAGAAAGATTCATTACCTGAGGGCAGAGCAGAGCCCAGCCTCAGAGTGACTGCGGGGTTTGCGTCCTGATGCCAGCCTTCACCTCGCCTGGCCGGCCATCCCCTCGACTTCTTGTTTCCGCATTTGTCAAGCCGGATTACAGGGGCACCCATCTCATGCGATGGCTGTGATTACAGGATTGGGATGAAGGAGAAGCCAGAGGCAGTGCCCAGTGTCTAGGAGATAATATAAGTCACTGAATCTTAGTTCAGACAAGCGGAGGCGCTCTCACCCCTGACGACTCGGGCTCACGTTTGGCCTCAGGCCCCGTGCAAATTGACCACCTCTCCGGTCCCTGCTTAGTAAACAAGAGCACAGGCCCAGCTTGGAGGCCTCGCCCTGTGCGCGGCTGCCCCCTGGTGGCGATGCCGGCGCAGTGCGGCGGCTGCTTTGCCGCCTCTTTTTCTGTTTCTTTGCCGACAAAGGTCCGTCTAGTTAAAGCTACGGTTTTTCCAGTAGTCATAGATGGATGTGAGAGTTGGGCTATAAAGAAAGCTGAGCGCCGAAGAATTGATGCTTTTGAACTGTGGTGTTGGAGAACACTCTTGAGAGTCCCTTCGACTGGAAGGAGATCAAACCAGTCAATCCTAAAGGAAATCAGTCCTGAATATTCATTGGAAGGACTGATGCTGAAGCTGAAACTCCAATACTTTGGCCACCTGATGCGAAGAACTGATTCATTGGAAAAGACCCTGATGTTAGGAAAGATTGAAGGCAGGAGGAGAAGGGGACAACAGAGGATGAGATGGTTGGATGGCATCACCGATTCAATGGACATGAATTTGAGCAAGCTCCGGGAGTTGGTGATGGTCAGGGCAGCTTGGCGTGCTGCAGTCCATGGGGTTGCAAAGAGTCAGACAAGACTGAGCGACAGAACTGAACTTTGTTTCTTCCTTCTGGCCAAGAAGTTTGAGGAACAGTCTGTGGCTCCCAATTTTGGAACCCCTGAGAAGTGGTCAGAGGTTAAGGTTAGGGCTAGGAGCTCGTTTCTCAGTTTTGGAATAGCCTGGGTGGTCCCGGGGGTGATCCTGGGCAGACTACCACATCCCACCCCACTGGTCCACCTGGCAGCACAGGGGAATCTCAGCTGAGGTCGGGGGGGAGGCGTTAAAAGTCCCAGTGCCCACCCATCACTGGGGGTGGCCCAGGCAGCTGTGTTCTCTAAAGCTCTGGGTGATCCTGATGTGCAAGGGTCCTAGGGACAGGGAACTTCCCTGGTGATCCAGTGGCACAGACTCCTTGCTCCCAATGCAGGGGGCCTGGGTTTGATCCTGATCAAACTAGATTCTGCATGCCACAACTAAAGATCCCACATGCTACATCAAAAGTTGAAAATCCCATATGCTGTAACTAAAACCCAGAGCAGCCAAATAAATAAATAAATAATTGTGAAAGGATCCCACATGCAGACCCTTGGCTGAGATGCGCCACCCTCCCTTCTCCCTTTGGCCTAGAAGTTGGCCTTCACCCCGGCCAGCACTATGACCACCATCCCTGAGCCTGTGCTGGCCAGCACCTCTTCACTGGAGTATCCAGTGGGGTGTCTGAGTCCACTAGCCCCTTCTTCTTGGTGCCTAGGGCTTTGCTTACTCCTGCTTCTCTGGCCGAGCCTTCTCCGTTATTTCATGTCCCCTGGGCCCGCCCTCTGCCTCTTTGATATTTGACTGATCCCCCTGTCTGCCTGCTCTGCTCATTCCTTGGCCAGGGGTTTAATCAGATGCTGCTGATTGTGTCCAGGCCAGACCTGTCCTCACCCCCAGCCCATAAATCCAATCACATCCCCCAGCTAGAGGCCCCATAAGTGAGATAAGTTGCTCAGTCGTGTCCACTCTTTGCGACCCCGTGGACTGTAGCTCACCAGGCTTCTCCATCCATGGGATTCTCCAGGCAAGAATACTGGAGTGGGTTGCAACTTCCTTCTCCAGGGGATCTTCCCAACCCAGGGATCGAACCCAGGTCTCCTGCATTAGAGGCAGAGGCTTTAACTCCATATGGCCCCATGTGAGCTGGTTTCTCCCCCATCCTACTTAATCCTTTACAGACAAGGATCAGCAGCACAGAGAGGTCAAGTGATGTGCCCAAGGTCACACAGAAGGTGACACTGCAAGGATTTGAATCCACACAGTTTGGATCAAGTCTATACTCTTAACTACTCAATACGGTAGATCCCACATTATCCTTGGGGAATATGTTCCAAGACCTTTGTGTGTGCCTGCTAAGTCGCTTCAGTTGTGTCCAACTCTGCAACCCTATGGACTGTAGCCTGCCAGGCTCCTCTGTCCTGGGATTCTCTAGGCAAGAATGTTGGAGAGGGTTACCATGCCCTCCTCCAGGGTATCTTCCCAACCCACGGCTCCAACCTGAGTCTCTTACAGTCTCTTGCGTTGCAGGCAGATTCTTTTCCACTAGTGCCACCTGGAGGCACTCCAAGACCTCCAGGGGATGCCTGAAACAGATGGTACCGAACTGCATAAAACTGTTTTCTATACTGACGGTATAGGTAATATATACAGTGTGGGTTACACCACACAAAGGAATGATTTATGTCCCCAACAGGACAGAACGGGGCAACATGAGAGTTCATCACGCTTCTCAGGACAGTGCAGTTTTAGACTTACGAGTTATTTCGGGAATTTTCCACTTAATATTTTCAGACCAAGGTTGACCACGAGTAACGAAAACCTCGGAAAGCCAAACGTCAGATGAAGGGGGAGAGCTGTGTGCTGCCTCTTGCTGGCAGAGTAATGATGACAATGGTAATAATCAAGCTGGTCTTCACTGAGCACCCACTGTGTCAGGTGCCCCACTGGGCACTGGCCACTGTAAGGTTTGACCTACCACATCGCGTTGCCATCTGCAAGTGGGTTTGCATCCACACCTGGCACTTCGTGGCCTTGGTCCTGGGCCCTGGACCATCTGGTGAGCGCACAGGCTTTGGGCCACTCAGTCTCTCAGGCCGGAGACTCTCTGTTGAACTGACTTCCCTTGGACAGAGCAGGAGTCTCTAAAATCTGCCCTCTGCGTCCTCTAACCTAGCGTGTTTGTTTGCTGGGGCTACCGCGACAAAAATACCACTTAAACAGCCCAAATGTGTTTCCTCACAGACCTGGAGGCTGGAAGTCCAAGATCAAGACATTAACAGAGTCGGTCTCTTCTGAAGCTGCCCTCCTTGGCATGCGGATGGCCGTCTTCTCCCTGTGTGCTCACATGGTCTCTCCTCTGTACACAGCTGTGTTCTGGTCTCTTCTCATGAGGACACTGGTCATATAGGATTAGGGCCCATCTCGATGAACTCATTTTATCTTAATTACTCTTTCAAAGCCCTGTCTCTGAATACAGCCACATTCTGAGGTGCTGGGGATTAGGATTTCAGTTTAAGAATTTGGGGGGACACAGTTCAGGCCATAACACCCAGGGTCTCGAGCTCAAATGCTAGAGGACCAGACAGGAAATGAAGGGGATGAACTGGGTGGGGGAAGACTTGGCCCTGCATTCCTTTATTTTCCCACTGCCGATGCGGGCAGAAGAGACGTGGTAAAGGATGTCACTGTCCTCTTTGTCTTGTGAAATACGAGGGCAAGGACATTTGCTCCCAGCGTCCAGAGCAAATGTCCAGCACCTAGGAGGGGCCCAGTGGGCATTTGTGAGGAAAGCCAGTGAGCAGGACAGCCCTGGGCGTCAGGAAGCGGCAGGGACCGTGGTGACCCTGGCTAAGGGGTCACCTGTCACATCACCTGAAATCAGGCTCTTATAGAAATCTCAGGTTTATTCCGGAGAAGGCAGTGGCAACCCACTCCAGTACTCTTGCCTGGAAAGTCCCATGGACGGAGGAGCCTGATAGGCTGCAGTCCATGGGGTCGCTACAAGTCAGAAATGACTGAGCGACTTCACTTTTTCACTTTCATGTATTGGAGAAGGAAATAGCAACCCACTCCAGTGTTCTTGCCTGGAGAATCCCAGGGACATGGGAGCCTGGTGGGCTGCTGTCTGTGGGTCACACAGAGTCGGACATGACTGAAGTGACTTAGCAGCAGCAGCAGCAGGTTTATTCACGACAGCAACTAATTCACAGAAACCAGTGTGCAGATGAGTCTGCAACCCATGCCCCCTGCTTCGGGCAGCCACGGGGGGCCAGCGCAGCAGGTCTCCACACCGAGCTCAGCCCGGGTCGGGTGGCTCTGCTAGTCCCGTAGAGGAAGGAGGCAGGGAGAGGGGCCTGGCTCCCCACCTGCTCCAGCGACTCAGGGACCTGTGGTTGGTCTGCAGGAGGGCGATGCGCTGGGCGCCATGGAGAAGCTGTGCCGGCAGCTGACGTACCACCTCAGCCCCCACTCCCAGTGGAGGCGCCACCGTGGGCTGGTGAAGAGGAAGCCCCAGGCCTGGTGAGTCCCGCCCCCGCCCAGCCTCCTCCTCCAAGGGCAGCTCCCAGTCAGCTGTGCCGGGCTGGGCCTGCGGGGTGCAGCACCCCCTCCCAGGGCAGTGGGGAGAGGACACGACCTGCTTGCAGAGGAAGGATTGATGGGGGTGGGGAGGGCATTCCAGGTGGGCATGAGCCCTGAGAGGCACTGGCACCCAGGCCCTGATCTATGCAGTGGGGGCTGAATGTGGGCACTCCTCCCACCCATCACCAGCCCTCCTGATGTCTCCCAGGGTCCCAGACCCCAGCCACGTCCCTGGCTCATGCAGCTCTGAGGACCCTCAGAGGTTGTGTGGCCGCCTGCACCCTGGGGGCAGAGGGGACACTGGGGCAAAGAACCAGGGCCAGGACAGCATCATAAGAGGAAGCGGAGGGGAACATACTGTGGATGAATCACAGGGCAGAATGGCTGGGGTCCTGGTGCGCAGGCTCCTCTCCAGCTCCTGCAGACGGGATGCGAGAGGAAGCACAGAGAAGAGCTTTGGTCCCCCTTCCCTTCCGGACACCGCCCCCACTTTCCAGCCAGGGGAAGACTCCTCAGGGCCCCTCCCAGAGGGAGAAAGTAGGCACAGGGGGCTCCAGCTGGGCCAAGGTGAGGCCAAGTGTGGGGAGAGTGCAAGACAGGACCCGTGGAACCCAGAAGGCCAGGAGATTTGAGCTGGTTGCAGAGGGAGAAGCTGGGCTGTGAGCTCTGCTGGGACCCAGGGCCTTCTGTCTCCCCAGGGCACGGGCATGCTCAGTCCACTCTCCATTCAGAAGCCTCCCTCCTGCCGGGGGCTCCTCGTCCCCCTGACTCACACCTGCTCAGCCCTGACTCACACCTGCTCAGCCCCGAGTGTAGGTCTGTTTCCCCCAGGGTGGCCTTCCTCCTGGCTCACAGACAGGCTGAATTCCAACAGCCTCGGGGCCTTTGCCCCTGTGGTCCCTCTGCTGGAACTCCTAGTGAGTTCTTACCTCGGCCTGGTTCTTTCTCCTGTGAGGCCAACAGGAAATCCAAGCTGCAATCTGGGGCCCCTCCACCTCCCTGTCCTGCCAGGGGTTGGAGCCTTGGGTTTACCTGGGTACCTGGAGACCAGGAGATCTGGGTCCGGAGCAAGAAGAGCAAGAGGCAGGGCAGAAGAGCAAGGGGTGGCGGAGGTGGGGAGTGGAAGTGGGTAGAGAGCCGCCCCCACCAGGCTCCGGGCCCCTGCACCCACCCCCAACCCCTGCCTGCTGTCCTGAGGGCTCTCGCTAAGGATCCTCCTTCTGGCCTAAAGGTGGTCCCGAAGAAGGGGCATCCGAGATCTTATTTTGCTCTTGGGTGGAGTAGGGAACTCGCCCATTCGCCACCTCCTCTAAAGGCCACTGTCCTGAATGCATTCCTATTTCACATGACAACCTGTGGTACCCAGTTGGCTCCATTTTTCAGCTAAATAACTGAGGCACAGAGGTTAAGGATCTAAAGATCATGAGTAGGAAGAAAGGAATCCAGGGCAGACCCAGACGTTTGGCTGTTGAATGTACCCTTAGTCACTGAGGCCTACCCTGGGGCCTACACAGAGGCCTCCCAGCCTCTGCCCACTGGGCAGCCAGGTTGAGAGGTGGGGCAGTGCAAGGGGCCTGGGGTCCCCGGCCTCTTGAAGTCACAAGGATGAGTGGAGGCTGGCTCCTGGAGGTGACCCACTTCGGCCTCCTGAGAAAAGCCTCCTGCTCTCGCTCAAGCCCTGCTGTCCCATTTCCCCTTCAGCCTCAAGGCGGTCCTGGCCGGGAGCCCTCCAGACAACACGGTGGACCTGTCGGGCATCCCGCTGACCTCCCGTGACCTGGAGCGGGTGACCAGCTACCTCCAGCGCTGCGGGGAGCAGGTGGACAGTGTGGAGCTGGGCTTCACGGGCCTCACGGATGACATGGTTCTGCAGCTGCTGCCGGCGCTCAGCACACTGCCCCGGATGACCACGCTGGCCCTCAACGGCAACCGGCTGACGCGGGCCCTGCTGCGCGACCTCACCGACGCCCTCAGAGACCCCCGGAAGTTCCCCAGCGTCACGTGGATCGACCTGGGCAACAATGTGGACATCTTCTCGCTGCCCCAGCCCTTCCTGCTCAGCCTACGCAAGCGATCCCCCAAGCAGGGCCACCTGCCCACCATCCTGGAGCTGGGCGAGGGCCCGGGCAGTGGGCACGAGACCCAGGATGAGACCCTGGGCCCAGAGGATCCTGGAGGGGGCCCCGAAACCCCGGCCAGAGACCAGGAGGGCAGGGAAACTGTAGGTGCAACCCAGACGTGATAGGGGAGTACAGGCCAAAGTCACTCCTCCTGGGATAGGATGGCTGGGGCTCCTGAGGGGGAGCTCCACAGTGGGCCCGGGCAGGGCCTCCCCCCACCCCCATGGGAAGCCGGATGGTGCCATCTGGGAAAGGAGCACTATAACTCCTCTTCGGTCCTTTCCCTCTCCCCTGTCCACCCACGTCTGCCTCTGGCTCCTGAGAAGTCATCCCTGGCTTGAAAGGAATCCACCCTTAGCCTCCCTAGACCTGTGGCTGCAGCAGGTTGAGGATGCTGGAAGCCTGAGCTACTGTGAATCTGGAGAGCTCTCCTCCAGGAAAGGAGTGTAGCAGGGGCCCTCCATCTAACCCAGGACTTTCCAATCCTGAATTACAGATATTCAGGCCAGCAAACCCCAGCCAGATGCTGACTGTACCCTAGGTCAAGGGCTGGGATAGGGGACTGGCTCCTAGAGACCCCCAGGAGTCCCCTCCCCATCTGGACTAAAGGGTATCTCCTTGTGGAGCCCTGGGCTCCTTGAAACAAACTTCCCATCATCTACAAAGTCTTTCAGCCTGTGATGTGACCCCAGGGCCTACCCAGGGGACCAGCTATTCCCTAAACCCGCCAGTATTTATGGCAGCCTGCCTAGCAAGCCTGGGGCAGACTAGCGCATGCACAAAACATGACCCACTCAGAAAACAAACCCCATCCTCTATGCAGATTGCCAGACCTTCCCATGGGTGATTGTTGCTAGGGTACAGGCCACAGTGAGCCTTGCTTCCTTTTAAAAGGACCATTTCTCATAAAATTCCTTCCCATGTGGTCCCCAAAATTTGAGCACATTCCCCAAACCCCAGGACCACAAAGATAAGATGCCTCCGAGCAACCACAGCAAGGAGGAGAAAATCTCCACCCCACCTTCCCTACACCCAAAGCCTCCCCATTAAGGCCCAATCAAAAAGCCCAGCTGATTGCTGAACTGGAGAAAATTATCCATGTACCCATGATGTTGGTGAACCAGGGCCCCTCAGGTAAACAGGGTTAGGGAAGCTTCTAATCTGATGCCAGGGAGCCAAGACCTTTACAGACTGGGGCTTCAAATGCTGCAGTCTGGGTGGGAATGGGGGTGGGGCTTCAGGAGAGAGGACGCTCATGCCAGTGGACAGAGCCCAGAGGAACAGGACCGTGTATAGATGCCTTAAATGCTTTGGGATTTTTGCCCTAAGTCTCAAGAGGGGAGAACACCTTAAACTGACCATAAGGGAAGGTTACAAGGAGTTAACTGGACCACTAATACTGACACGACTTAGAGACGAACAATATTTGTCAGCAGTGATCAGACTTGACTTTTTCTTCAAAAATATACATTTCTAAGAACTTAATACAAAAGAGCATCCTTTTATTACATCTATGGTAACTGCATGGAGATACAAATTTCAGGAATTTTCTCTCTCCCAGTATAACAAATGCATACAATACTTACAAGTACAAAAAAGCTACTTTTGCTTAAGAGACAATACTAGGAAACTATGAATTTAATGACTCCGCTGTCCTAGAAAAAAGGTGCCAAATCCGTTTCTTGGCTCTTTAACATTAAGAATGTCCTCTTTGATACTCGGCACAAAACAAAACATTGAAGCCTGTATTTTCCACGTCCAAGTTGATGGCTGCCACTGGTCCTTGCAACTTCCAAATTCTGCCCCTGCTGCAGCTTAGCCTGCAAGGAAACTAAGTATCAGTGAATCTTACTTTATACTCCCCAGAATAGTCATTCACAGCATAAAGATATCCTCAGAAAACCGTAGGTTCACCACTACACAATCTGCCGGTAATTCCAGCTTCTTTTGGGTGATTTCATCATTGATATCCTTTTCTGCAAAACCATTTTAACAAAACTAGCTGCTCATCCATTCTACCATGCAGAATGGTCATGGTCCAGATCAGTCTTACCTTGTCTTGGGCTGGGGTGCTCCTGCCATTGCTGCCGGCTCTAAAACTCTGCTGGTCACCACTCTTCAGAGCTCAGACCCTGGAGGGATGAATAAGGCACCTGTGGACAGACAGCCGAGGGCAACTGGAAGCAGTTCCCACTGTGCTGACAGCCACGACTATACAAATGCACATCCATCCCCTCAACAGTCCTCAGGGACTGAGTCATAACTGCCATCTTTAGATGTTTCAAATTCCATTCAGTCACATTATTTTAAACATTACACACCTAACGCTTTCGATTTCCAGAGCATCTCAAAGCAGAAAGTTTGCTCAGGGCTCTACAGCCACGACATAAAAAGGAACTCCTGGGCTCACTCTGCAATCTAGTCCACACACAAACCAAAATCATTTTCAGATACTCGGTCGATAAAGGTCAAGGTACTAGGTCAGCCACGTCAAACTGCCAACATATGGTCCAATAGCAACTTAATGATTCAACACCTCGGCCTCCTCAACTACAGTCCAAAGTTTACTCACCTCGGTCCAGGCGCCCATACTCGGTGGCTGTTGAGCACGCGCTGGCAATGCCTCACTAGCTGGCAACCTGGGTGAATATAGAAATTACGAGTCACAGTCCAGACCACCCAACTCCTGGGCACCGGCAACTGGTGAGGATGCCTTGACTGCAGTCAGTCGGGAAACTATCGTCAGTTATCGCTTCTGACGGCACTTCCTATTAGTGATCTCATCAGAGCAGCCAAGCACCTCACCACTCCTATTACCGGCCCAGGGACCTGGGCTTTGGCTAAACCTGCCTGAAGGCATCTGTTTCTGAACACAGACGCGGTTTAGACAAAACTCGTTTCAGGTTAGGGGCCGCAACCTAATCGTCCCGAACAGGCCAAGGGGCCGTGCATAATTATATCAAATGCATGAAAGTGACAACGACAAGTCATCAAGCAATATCCGTGCGTTTAAGGGTGGAAGAACCTTAGACACAGCTAAGTTAACGTTATTAAGTCCACAGAGACTGGTTCTTACCTCGAGGAGGGCTGCTGCTCCCGTCTGCAAAACTGAGTGGGCCGCCATCTGAAACAAGGATCAGGACGTGCATTTAGGGCAGACTCTGGCAGCTACGGGCACCTAAAGCGTCAGGTGTCAGCGACCGCATCAGATTAGCGTAAAAGTCGTCAGTTATCGCTTCTGACGGCACTTCCTACGGGATCATCAGGACAGCCGAGCAAGCCTCCCTCGCGACCCCCCTACGAGCCTCGCCCCGCGCCCTCGGGTGCAGGCAGCTCCGCTTTACCCAGTCCTCCTTGGGGTCACTCACTCCCGGCTGCGAGCCCGGGGGGAGGGGTTCCCAGACCGCGGAACCCTGCCGGACAAAGATGCACGCGCTCCTCCATTTCGGTCCCTAGATATGTACACAGGGCCAAGGCGCCCGCCCCCAGGCCCGCCTGGCCGCAGCCGCCTGCCGCACTCCAGTTACGCTTCCCGGGAACATCGGTCGAGAAACTAACAAGCTCTGGCGCCCTCGCGGCCGCGGACAGGCCCTAACTGACTACGAGAACCAGCTCGCGACACCAGCAGTGGAAAGGCCGGAGAGTCTGCGTCCCAGCCCCTTAAGGAGTCGGAACATTCCACTCCTCAGCGATGGGAGGGGAGTCCTGGCAAAGACTCACGGGAACTTCCGGTCCTTTTAACGGCACAGACGCCGCCGCGCCGGCCGGACTCCCCCCTCCTCCGGAGCTCATGGTCTCTTCCGAGGCCCAAGAATTCTGGGTCACAGGCACGCGGCTAGCCCCAGAGCGCTTGCGCAGAGCCAGAGCTCGCAGATGGGGTAAAGACTGTCCCGCCGCACCGCCCCTGGGTGGTCGGGAGTAGAGATTCGGCCATCGCGAGCTTCCGGTTGCTTCTCTGGAAGGTGGAACGGCGGAGGCTACAGACCGTGGTTCTGCGCGTTACATGCGATCACGCCCTCGAAACCCTACAGAGGCTGGTGCGCGGCAGGCGTGCACACACTGTGACCGCTCCTCGTCCTGGGGACCGGGGCCGTCTGCCCTCCCTGCACCAGCCCTTCCAGCCGCTGCGCCCCGACCGCCCCCCTCACTCCCCTTCCTCCGCCCCCGCTCCGCCCCCCCCCCCCCCTCGCTCACTCCCAACCCCCGCTCCTTCGGGACTCCTCCAGCCGCGCCCGCGTTTCACCAGCGGTGAAGCCTTCCTCCCTCCCACAGCGTGGGAACAGGCTCGGGTCTGGCCACTTAAAAAACATTCAGCCCGACCACGCACGTCCTGTCAACAAACACACAGGACCCCAAGGGAAAATGCCGGAAACGCGGTGGTGACCCATCGGTTACTGAACGGGTCTTAGAAATAGGCGTGGGGTTTTAATGTAGGGAGGGGGGCTTCTAGAGGGGCCCACGCCTAGGGGTCAGACACCCACGAGGTCCACCGTCATGCGCGAAGGATTTAGTGTAAATGCCAAGGAGACCAGGAGGCGTCCGGAAATGCTTGGGGATGCAGGCTAGAGACCCCGAGGGCGCCCGGAGCCTCGCAAGCCTTCAGAGGCCGGTAACCTTGCTTTCGTGTCCCAGGGAGGTCCCTCCGGCTTGCAGGGGTGGGAACTGCTCAAGAGGAATCGGTAATCCACAACCTGAATGAAGTTCAGCCCAGGAGCGGGCTAAGAGACGTCCTGCAGGTGACTTTAGCAGGTGTCTGGAGGCTGGAGTAGAGGTGGCCCTACTGGCCTGTGTCCACCACCTCGCTTCTGCGGTGACAGCAGGCACAGCGCCTCGGCCAGCTGCCTGCACCCCAAAGAGGGCAGCTGGGGGGCTGCAGGTGAGGGTCCCTGTGCCCAGGAGACTGAGGGAGCAGCCCGGCCCCAGACACAGGTAAACTCGCAGAGAAATGGCAGATGCCAAACAGGCCAAGGGCCCAATACCTTTACTCAACTAACGTTTCCAGGAGAGTTAGCCACAAGAAAATATTTATTCATTTTTGCCACCAAAGACCCCTGGAGCCCCAGAGCCAGCAGGTGGGACTGGAAAGATATCCATCAGTGGGATTCCAGGGGCTGCAGGGGCACATGGTCTTCCTCCACCGCGCTGTCCTGGCTGGACTGGGAGGCCAAAGCCGGGCTGGTGATGGCGCCTGTAAAGGGATGAAGACCACGGTGGCCTGGTCCTCAGGGTGTGTACCCCAGGAGGCAGGCGCCAGCAAACAGGAGGAGGCCACAGCTATGGCACCACCCCTACCTGTAGACAGCAGGCGAGAAGTCCCCGGCAATGCCTCCCCCCACCACGTGCCCATCAGGGGCCTCCTCCCAGGATCTGAGAGTGCCTGCAGGTGACAGGCTTTTATGTTAGAAACCGGAACACCTGAGATGATGTGCTGAAAAGCCAGAGGGTGGCGAGAGTCAGGTGCTCAGAGAAGAGAGGAGACCCCCCCACCCCAAGGAGAAGCTGGGAAAGGTGGATGCCCAGAGAATGGAAGGGCACTTGGGACAGAGCCAAGGAGAGAAAGGAACAGGGAGCACTGTTGAGGGACTGCTGTCACATGGAGGGAGGTGCAGGGAGGGGGCTGGACAACAGTTTGGGGCCTTGACCTGAGGAGGAGGAATATGGCCTTCCAGGCAGTGGGAGGCGTTGTGTGCTGGGGGCTGTGTGTGGTTTTTGTCTGTATCAGAGGGACTGGAGTGGGATGAGCCGGGAGCCAAAAGCCTCCTCTAAGGTCTGGGTGCAGATGTGGGAGGGAAGGGGCAGGGCAGAGGGTCCCAAGGACACTCAGCACCAGGAGGCAGGGGGTGGTAGAGACCCACAAGTCCTCCCGCCTGGGCGAAGAGGGGCGGGCTGACAAATGTGGTCCTGGCAGGGCAGTCCCAAGGCTGTTCCTGATGGTGATGTCCAGTTAGAGGTCACAGCAGGCAGTGGGGTGTGGAACGACAAGGGGATTTTCAGAGTCTGGAAGGGAGGGGACAGCAGGGCTCGGAGGGAGGGAAACACACAGACGAGTGGGCAGGAAGTTATCAGTGAGGGCCGTGTGGTCAAGGACCCAGGAGCCCTGGAGGCCAGAGGAGACTCCACACACAGGTTTCTCAGGCGATGGGGAGGCTGTTGTGGGGAGGGGGCCAGGGCACAGCAGGTGGAGTCTGGAAAGAGCATGAGAAAGGAGAGAAGGGCAGCCAGAAGTCTTGAAGTGGGAGCTACAGAGGATTCTAAAGGGGCCTGTCCTGCAGATAGCCAGTCCTCAGAATAGGCCTCTGGTGGGGATCATTCTTGGAGGGGGGCCAGCACCACCCTAGAATGGAGGGGCCTTTCTATGGAGGGGCCTTGAACAAGCCTGGGCCATGAGGCAAAGGCAGAGGAAGTGGCTTCTCAGTCAGGTGTGGGGGTGGCCAGGCTGGCCTGTCGGGGTGGAGCCATTGGGCACTGGGGGCTCCCTAACTTGTTCCTCTGCTGGGTCCGCCCAGAACCCATTGAATGAATGGAGAGTGCAGCAGACAGACAGAAACCTAGACAGGAAGAAGCAGGAGAGGAGGGTGCACCAGGAGCTAGTTGCCCAAGTGATGGTGAGGAGGTGGGGGACAGACTGGGGAAGGCACCACTTGATGGGACAAAGCCACTCCACGGATGGAGCCTGGAGCCCAGACTCTCTGTGCTGTGGGCCAGGCAGACACTGACACACACCCCACAGCCACTCACCAGGGCCGCCCCGCCCTGAGGGCTCCTCGAACACCGTGGGCAGCGTCTGCTCCCACGCAGCCCAGTTCACTTCCTCCACCCTGCAGGAGACAGGGTAGCTGTGAGGCTCCAGGAGGCCAGGGGTGCAGGAGAGCAGCTGCCCCAGAGGAGGGTAAGGAGGGCGAGTCTTCTCTGCGGGACTCTGGACCATCCACCAGCCCACCTGAGCCTGTGCTCCCAGCTCTCAGACTGTTGCCCCTGCCAGGGGCCCACAGGGAGGAACGGGCGTCTCTCCCCTCTGGCTCTTCACAGTGACCTGGATTGTCCCCAGCATCCAGAGAGGAGTTTAGAGGAGCTGGGTCTTTGTGGACCCAGGCTCTGGAGTCTTTTCACAGCTACTCCACGTCTTAAGACCCACCCCCTTGCCGGGCTATGCCCTCAGAAAAGTGTGTTTCTGGCCGTGCACTTGTCACCAGGCTCCCTCTCTGTGGGGAGAGTCTGCTCTCGGGGGAAGGGTTGCAGCCTCAGGGTCAGGATCGGGGTGGAGGGTGGAAGGGCAAAGCCAACCAGTCACAGCAGGCTTAGCACGCTCTGACCCCAGGATGCCTCTGGCTTTTGACCTCCTGACTGTACCCCATTTCAGGCCTGAAGGAGTTAATCAGGACCATCGGGGAGGGACCTTCAGTTTCAGTCAGTGGATAGGAAGATGAACTGATAGAGCGGCAGGCCTTGGAGCTCTGGGTCTAATGAGGTCCAGCAGCACTGACCTTACCTGCCCTGGCCAGTCCTCAGGCACGCAGACCCTGCCTTTCCCTCCCGACCTGGCTTTCCTTCCTAGCTGCTCCCCCGCTGGTTTTCAGCAGGGCCCCCAGGCTGCCCCACCCCCCTGCTCACCTGAAGCACCAGCGCTCGTCGGGGCTACCATCTGGCCTGGAGCCAACTGTCAGCTTCACCCCTGCCCGCTGCTGCTTCCTCTTGCACCACCAGTAGCCCTTCTCCATCTCTAGGACAGAGATGGCTTTCTGGGAACAAAGGATTCATCAGACAGCATGGCCGGCACTTCACAGTGTAACTCAGCATCTGTGAAGTGCATGCATCTGAATCCAGCCCCACAGTTCACATGCCTGTGTGTCAAGCCCTGCATCCCCTGAATGTGTTCCCACTTAGAGACTGAGGATGACGTGTCCTGGGTGATTGCTGGGGAGCCCGCAGGTGATGCATGCCCTGCAGTGACTTGCAGTCACATAACTACAGCTTCTAGAACTCCAGCAGGTGCAGAACTTCACAGTGCCTGCCCCTGGCACTCAAGCCAGGTGGGGGCGGCATGGAACTTTGCAGGTGAGGCTCAGAGAAGATAAGTGGCTTGCCCAAGGTCAGCAGTGAACTGGTCACACAGTTCAGCACCCCCTCACCCACAAGGCTCTCCCCGCAGCACCTCTCTAGACTCACCCTGACCCTCCCAGGTCTCATCAGCTCCCAGCTACCCCAGCCTCTGCCCTCCCCCTCAGCTCCTCCAGGCCAGGCCAACCCAGGCCCCTGCATCCCACATGTGTCGCCCACCAAGCTAACCCCACTGAACACTTGATGAGTACAGAAGCGGGATGCACGAGGGTGGAGTCTTCATCTCGTTCTCTGCCATATGCTTGGAGCCTAGAACCATGTCTAGCCCTGCACTGGGCACTCGGAAAACACTTAGTACTAACGATGATGGCAGCTAACACACAGCACCTAGTATGTGCGAGGCACCTCCCAAGACCTGATCTATCCTCAAATCAGCCCTGTGCAGGAAGGAAGGAATGGACAAGGGAGATCCCACTCGGGGGCTCAGGACGCAGGAGGCGATGGGGACCCTCCCCAGGTACCTGCAGCTTCCAGATGCTCCAGCTGTCGGTGGCGACGCTGTTGACGGTCTCGCTCATGAGCGCAATGAGCATGTTGAGCAGCAAGACATAGGTGAGAAGCACATAGGCCAAGAGCAGCAGCAGCACCACACCTCGGAAGTGCAGCTGGTCTTGGAAGGCCAGCTCGCCCATGCCGATGGTGAACTTGAACAGCTCCAAAGAAGTGTCCAGGATGCCCTGGTATGGGGCCTCCTTGTCCTCCTTCCCCGCCACCTCTGTGGTGTTGGAACCCGCAGGGGCCCCGGTGTCCTGGGGCTCCCGACTCAGGCTCACTAGTGCTGCGCGGAGGGGAGAGAGGCAGAGGGTGCTCAGCCCAGGGGAGACCAGCGGGCAGCCTCAAGGGTGGGCAAGGGCTGGGTAGGGGAGTGAGGGCCTTTACCAACAGCGAAGCCGAAAAGGAAGACTAAGTAGACCCCCAGGAAGCGGAGCAGGTCCCGAAGGATGACCTAGAACATATGCCCCAGAGTTGGTGGGGGGGGCCAGGTCACTAGGTGTGACTCCAGACCCTGCCTCAGCCCTGCACATGTGCACACGCACATGGACAATGTGTGCATACACAGGCCCTGTGGAGCCACAGTGAGAAGGGGGGTCTTTAAAAAAAATCTATATCAGATCATATCATTTTCCTGCTCAAAACCCTCCAGGGCCAAAAAATTAAACCACAGGCCCCAGCGGCTCCACGTCTGGACATGCCCTCTTAAGAAGGAATGGAAAACAAGGATTCGAACAGATAACCTGGGCACCCGTGTTTGCAGCAGCGTTGTTCAAACAGCCAGAGGTGGCAACAACCCAACTGTTCACAGATGGATGAACAGATAAACTAAATGTGGTGTCTACATACAGTGCAGTATTATTCAGTCTTAAACAGAAAGGGAATTCTAATGTGTGATAGCAGAGATGAACCTTGAGGACATTATGCCCAGGGAAATAAGCCAGACACAAAAGGACAAATACTGTATGACTGGCACTTACGTGATGAGGCACTCAGAATAGTGAAATTCATAGAGATAGAAAGTCATAGTGTGGTTACTAGGGGCAAGGAGGAGGCAAGTAACGGGGAGTTCGGGTTTCGTGGGACAGAATTTCAACTGGGGAAGGTGGACAAGTCCTAGAGATGATGGAGATGGTTGTACAACACTGTGAATGTATTTAATGTCACTGAGCTTCCCAGGTGGCTCAGTGGGAAAGAACCTGCCTGCCAATGTGGAGACGTGAGAGATGCGGGTTCCATCCCTTGGTGGGGAAGATCCCCTGGAGGAGAACATAGCAACCCACTCCAGTATTCTTGCCTGGAGAATCCCATGGACAGAAGAGCCTGGAGGGCCATAGTCCATAGGGTTGTAAAGAGTTCGACATGACTGAAATCCTCCAGGGGCCTCCCCGAGGTCAGCAAAACCACTCCCTTCCCCGCACTTCCTCCCATACCCTCCCAGCCTCTGTCTGTCCCTAGCCATCCCAGCTCGCTCTAGCTTCTGGCCTCAGTCCCTTTGCCTAGATTTCTACTTCCTTGAGTCTGTGGTGGCTGGATCATTCTCTCAGATCTTAACGTACACGTCACCTCTGCAAAGAGACCCGCAGAACAGCCAGTCTACAGCGCCCATCACTGTCCCTCACACCCCCTTACATGTTTCCTTCAGAGAATTTAGTGTAATGCAGCATTCTCATTTATTTTCTTATGCTGTCTCCTCGGCTAGAATGTCAGCTTCAGGAGAGCGAGATCTATTCTGTTTGTGAACAAAATACTGTGTTCCTGACACTTAGAACAGAGCCTGACCCATACCTAGCATCCGCTTCCTAAATGTTTGTTGAATGACTGAATGAATGCAGGCACCTCCACATGCCCAGACGACCCAGAGCACAGGCACACCGGTGAGCTTCTGTGCTTGGTCCCTGCTACTTCAGCAAGCAAGGAGGCGCGTGCTCCTGTGTGGACACTTGCCAGCACACACGTGCACATGTGCTTACCTGTATGGAGGGCAGCCTGTATGTGCGCCCTGATGCTGACACTCGGTGAGCGTCTGGGGGCACGGGGCACGGGCAGACTTGCTCACGTTCCCCTCTGCCTAGCCTAGCTGGGGGTGGGGGCGGTCGGCACCTGCCTGCTGAGCCCAAAAGGAGTGCCCCTGGGGTGCAGTGTCCAGCTCTGCCAGTCTGGCTGCACGGGGCTGCCCCTGCCTCTCACCTTCTGGATCATGACGCTGTAGATACCCGTGTACTGGAAGCCACGCATGTAGTAGAGCAGGTTCAGCCAGCCCAGCACCAGAGAGCACACGAGCAGTGGCAGGTATCCCTTGACGGCCAAGAAGCGCAGCACCTGGGACAGCACGGTGAGCAGTGCCTGGACCAGGCTGGGGGGGCAGGGTCGGTCAGTTCGCGGGCCTCCCCTGGCCGGGGCAGACCCCCCTTGCCCCTCAACCCTGCCGCGGTCTCAGAGATGAGATGTCCTCTCCGTGTCCAGACTGGACTTGAGCATCCTGACCTCCATCTTGGGTGAGGTCCCTGAGGGCCCCAGTTCCCTCCCCTGTAAAATGAGTGTGACAGTAACAATGCCTGACTCGGCGGGTGTCAGCAAGGATTCAGTGAGACACAGTAGGTAAAGACTTCAGGCTCCACTGAGGCAGAGCGAGGACTCGGTTGACGTGACTATCTCAGTGATGAGCTGGACCCAACAGCAGCCCAGCTCCTGGGTCCGGCCTGCATGCTGGTCCCAGCCCCTGGAGCTCCCTGGTCCCCAAAGCCAGCGTGGTGCCCAGGCCAAGATGGGGGAGGAGGGGTAAGGCCTCACGTACAAGAGGATTTCAAAGTAGCTGTCCATGAAGGAGATCCAGATGAACAGACGACGCCTCCAGAAGTACCACAGCTGCAGGGGGGCAAGGGGGCCGGGAAGACAGGCTGTGACACGTGGGGGTCACAACACAGCCCCACTGCCCTCAGGGCTGGATCACCACTGCCATGCTCTCCGCCCGCCGGCCTGTCACAATCCGAGCAAAACCACCTCGGGGGCTCAGGTGGCAGCTTTGACTTTTGGGGTGCTTATGAATCCGGCTGGTAGCTGAGAAAGCTCCAGACCCTGTTTCCAAACTGTCAAGACACCCAGACAATGCCAGGGACCCCCTGGCTCCCTGTGGATCCAGCTGGAGGGCTCACACTCCATACGATGAGGGGGGCTCCTTTCCCTCCCCCTCCCTGGCTGCCCAGGGACCATCCAGTGCTCCAGCCACCCTGGCCTCCCAGAGAGTCTCCACACCATGGCCCAGTCTGTCTCCTGCAAGCTGGCAGCATCTTCCCCTGAGGATGTCCTGCTCAGGCCCCCAGCCTACCCTTCTGTGCTCCTCAAGTGAGGAATGACCCAGCCAAGGGACCGTGGGCTGGGGGGCATCTAGCTCCATTCACAGGGGAGCAGAGCTGGCACTGCCAGGGGATCACAGGAGTCATTTGCTGCCCTGAGGGCACCCCAGCAAGAACAGTAGGGTTAGGGCATTCAGCCCAGAAGGCAAGGCTGCCCTGAAGCTGGTCAGCACGGGACCAGGTATGGGGCTCAGTCTCCTGAAAATGCAGGGACTTGGTTAACCTGTGCCCAGGCTCCTCAGAGCAGGATTCTGGGTTTGGAGCGGGGTGGTCGGAGGAGCCCTCACCTGGCCCATAAGGAGGTTGACCCCCCCGAGCAGGAGCAGCACATGGCCCAGCAGCAGCATGGTGTTCCCAGCCGTCACTTCCAGTGGGAGGAAGTCCTGCTCGAAGAGACACTTGGCTCAGCCTGGGGTGCCCTCCCAGCAGCCCCCCACTGATAGCTAGGCTGGGGGCCCATTCTGAGTGTGAGCAGTGGGGAGGCCCCCAGAGCAGCAGAGCAAGCAGGGGCTCTGGAGCCAGACTGTCTGGTTTCAGGCCCCATCTCCTGAAGCTGCTTAATCTCTCTGTGCCTCCCTTCCCTCACCTGTAAACCAGCGATGATGAGAGTTATCATCTCAGAGACTTGTTGTGAGATTAATTAAATATGTTAACACATGTCAGTCATGTGGAACACTTTCTCACATATGGTGCACACTCACTAAGTCCTAACTATTGTTGTTACCACTATGCTGTTACTTCCATACTGTGACCAGCTAGGTTAGCGCGTGGCTGCAGCACCCAGCAGTCAGCATCCGCAGGGTGGGTGCTAATCCTTGCCCTGTCTTCTGCCAGGGTTGTTTCCAGCAAGCCTCCCCAGGACGTGCCCCTCCCCGCCTTGCCTTTTCCAGGGCAGGCTGGTAGTAGGTGACAGCGGTGAAGATGAGCATGTAGGTCAAGTAACACAGGAAGTTGAAGAGGAACCTGGGGATGAGCAGATTCGACTTCGCCTTCAGCAGTTTGTTCAGCGGCTCCAAGACTACCATCCGGTGCCGGAGCTGGGACGGCAGGTGAGAGTCAGAGGCGCGTTTGGTTCAGCAAGTACAGTTGGGGGCACCAGGGGAGGGGGAGAGGACGGGGAGCCCCGAATGACCCCTCCCCACCCTCACAGCTACAGAGTGACCAGTCCTGAGCAGGTGCTTGGCAACAGAGAGGACACCCTGGCGTGATCCCCAGGTCGGGTGGCACCAGTGTGTGGCGTGAGCATGTGCCCAGGGGCTGGGTGAGGACATGAGGCCACACCTCCACATCCCGGTTTCAGGGCCCACGTGGTCCAGCAGGCTGGCCCGAGCGGTAGACCTTGCAGGAAGCTCTGCCAAGCCCCCTAGGCACACCCCCGCCCCGCAGGCTCACCGGGCTTCGGGAGTGAAAGGCGATGATCTCCAGCACTGAGTTTTCCTCCCAGCTGTCCACAGAGGCCAGGTCATACAGCGACACCCGCACGGGCCCATAGGACCACTCGGTGAACTTTCGGGAAAGGGACTGGTATGGCTCCGGAAGCTCCCGCTGCAGGATGTGTCTGAAAATCTACAGGGCCAGGCACGTGAGCTTGAGCTTGACCCGCATGGCCACCACCCTCACTGATGGGAAGCCTTGGACTCAGTGTCCTGCAGAGCAGACACACGCATGTGCCCTGCACACACATGCACTTGTGCATATGAACTGTTACACACGTCCACATACTAAGCCCCATGTAGGCACTCCCACCTACCCACCTATGCCAGGGCCTGCCAGCAACCTTGGCTCTTCCTTCCCCATTCCTGCCCCAAGGCCTCTTTCCTGGACACTCTTATGGCCAAGGGACCCCCAGTTCAGGGGTCCTTAATGCCCCATGACATCAGAGGCTGCCAGCTACACACATGTGTGCATGACTGTGGCCAGAGTCTAGAGCTCTCAGCAGGCTAGAAAGTGTCCCTGACCTGAACAGGTTCCGAGCAGTGTGGTTTTACAAATGAGGAGTGGGGGCGGGGGTTCCTGTGTTGGGGAGTAGCTTCCACAGGTCACACAGCCATGCCTCTAGACACAAAGGGAGGTCCCCACACCCCAGGGGCCTTGGAGGGCAGGAAGAAAACGTAAAACTTCCATTTATGTTCAGTTTGGTCTTAAACTTTAAAGACACCTATGTTCTAAGCATGGGGCCCTGTGTCAACTGTGTAGGTTGTACACCCATGAAGCTCCCCCCGATAATAAGGATCAGACAATGAGAAAGTGTTTTGAGGAAAAAGTAAATCTAGATTATGTTTATTCTTTTTTTTTAACCACACAGCTTGTGGAATCTTAGTTCCCAGATGAAGGATCGAACCTAAGCCCTTGGCAATCAGAGTCCTAACCACTGGACTGCTTGGGAATTTCCTCATGGTTATTCTTTGTTAGAGTAACTTATAACTTCCAGATAAATCACCTTTAGGCATTAAAATTGAAACTACAAAAGAAAAGTCTGGAAGAAGATATGGCTATGGAATACACACACATGCATACACACACACACACATGTATACTCATGCACACACACAAAGTTTTAAAATCTTGTAGGAATGAAGCAATAGCAAAAATCAAGAAAAAGATAATTATACTCAGCTAATAAAAATGTAAAAATTCTGTGTAGCAAAAAATGCCATAACAATTTTTTAATGTTGAACTGGGAGAAAAATTTGCAACTATGACAAATTGTAAACAAAATGCTGTTATATTCATGATCAATAACACTTATGGGGCTTCCCTGGTGGTCAAGGGGTTAAGAATCTGTCTTGCAATGCAAGGGACACGGGTTCGATCCCTGGTCCGGGAAATCCCATATGTCGCTAAGCCCCATGTGCCACAACTAATGAGCTCTGGAGGCTGCGAGCCCCAACTACTGAGCCCACACGCCACCACAGAAGCCTGCGTACCCTTGAGTGCACACTGCTCAACAAGAGAAGCCCCCACAATGAGCAGCTCTTGCATTTCAGCCAGAGAGTAGCCCCCACTTGCCACAACTAGAGAAAGCCAGTGTGCAGCAACAAAGACCCAGCACAGCCAAAATTAAAAAAAATAAATACATAAATATTTTTTTAAAAAAGAACACATCAATCAATAGGAAGAAGACACAACAGCAAAGAATATGAGACAGCTATTTGCTAATCAAGAAACCCAAATGACTTTAAAAAGAATCCCTGGGATTTCCCTGGTGGTCCAGTGGTAAGGACTCAGGCTTGCACTGCCATGGCCCAGGTTCAAGCCCTTGTCGGGGAACTAAGATCTGGGAAGCTGCACAGTGCAGCCAAAAATATACAATCCCTGCTTTATAATGTAATATATTCATACTGCAGCTCCTGGATAATTTATCAATAATAAACACACATGTAGGAGAGGTGCATGCCGAAACTGCTCTGAGCTAGACACCACCCCAGGCTCTTTCTGCAAAATTCCTGGCTGAGTCCTCCTGCTTCCTGGAAAGCGTGGCCTGGCCGCTCACCTCGATTTTGCCCTCCTTGGCGGCCAGCTTCAGGGGCGTGAGGCCCTGCAGGTTGGTCATGTCCTCCAGCTGCAGGCCCCCCACCTGGAGGAGCCTGTCATACATGTGGGTCACTAGCATGCTGTTCTCTGGAGAGTTGTCTGCGATCATCACCAAGGCATGCAGCACCGTGTTGCCCAGCGAGTCAGTGGCCTGCAGGCTAGCGGGCTGGTGCGTGTTCTTCAGGAGGTAAGTCACCACATCCCACTGCTGGGTGCAGGCAGCCAGGGAGAGGGGCAGCTCGCCTGGGGGCCAAGGAGACAGCTTGGGCCTTGGATCTCTCAGCTTCCACCCATTGGCTCGTCATGCTCCCTGGACCACCTTGAGGCAGCCAGAGGAGGAGATGCAGTATTATATCAGGGTCCCCGGCCCAGCCAGGCCAGGCAGTGAGTGCGGAAGGTCCTGGACCCACCCAGGCCGGGCAGTGAGCGGAGAAGGTCCCAGGCCCAGCTAGGCCCGGCAGTGAGCAGAGAAGGTCCCAGGCCCTGCCTAGGGCAGCTGCGCCTTCTCTCAGGAGCTGGTCGAGGTGGCTCTGTCCAGCTCCGACCCAAGGGAGAGGACCTGGAGCTCTTTACCATCTAAGGGATCAGAGTGTGGGCTTGCCCACCAGGCTTCCCACCCCTTGCCTCTGTCTCCTTTCTTTGCCAGGGCCCAGACCCACTGCCGCTGGGCACAGATGTCCCTTCCTCCATGCCCTGTCCGGTCGAGTCTCATCACACACCAGTGCTAGCCTCCCGCTCCCCTGGCCCTGGTCTGAGCTCGTGTGTAGTGAGTGAGCTTCCTTGGCCAGATAAGGGTAAAACATCTCTTAGACAAGCTGCCTTTGCAGGTAGCCGAGCAATTAGAAGCATGAGGGGTCAAACAGGTCTGGGTTTCAGGGTCACATTAACCCTGTGACCATGGGCAAGGCCTTATCCCCTCTGAAGTCCACTTTATCCAAAAAGGCAGCTCACCGAAGTAGAAGCAGGTCTCTTCCCTCCTCTTCTGAAAGAACTGGCCGCAGGCCCGGGCATGCACATCGGCCCCATTCTCCACCAGGAGCTTCACGCAGACCAGGCTCCGCTTCTCGATGGCGATGTGGAGGGCGCTGTGGCCTCGGTAGTACTCATCCATGCACTGGGCGTTGACCAGAGGATGGGGATTGCCCGAGTCCCGGTCAATCTGCAGCAGCGGCTCGATGCAGGCGTTGGCCCCATCCCGAAGGTTCAGCAGAGCCTTCATCAGACAGGTCTTCCCTGTGGAGCCCTCTGCGGGAGGAGGGGAGGGAGCACTGTGGTGTTCAGGCCGCCCACCCACCCATACAGGGAGCATCCCAGCCATGCTGCAGGGTGACACGGCTCAAGCCAGAGGTATTAGAATACCAACAGGTATGGCTGCAATTTTCTTTATTTTTTAGTTGGAGAAAAGCTGCTTTACAATGTTGACTTGGTTTCTGCCATACAACAACTCCAATCAGTCATAATTATATACATAAATCCCCTCCCTCTATAGCCTCCCTCCCACTCCCACATTCCACTTCTCTAGGTCATCATAGAGCACTGAGCTCAGCTCCCTGTGCTAGACAGCAGCTTCCCACTAGCTGTCCATTTTACACATGGTAGTGGATACACGTCGTAGACACAGAGAATGGACTTGTTGACACAGCAGGGGAAGGAGAGGGTGGGACAAATTGAGAAAGTATCATTGACGGATACACGTCAATGATACTTTCTCAATTTGTCCCACCCTCTCCTTCCCCTGCTGTGTCAACAAGTCCATTCTCTGTGTCTACATCTCCATTCCTTCTCTGCCATTAGGTTCGTTAGTACCACTTTTTTAGATTCCATATATATGCATTAATATACGATATTTGTTTTTCTCTTTCTGACTTACTTCACTCTGTACCACAGACTCTAGGTTCATCCACCTCACTACAGCTGACTCAAATTTGTTCCTTTTTATGTCTGAGTAATATTCTGGTATGCTACACTTTCTACCCTATAAATTAAGTTTCTAAGATGTGTAGGCAACGTTCTCTACACAAGAACGTTTGGAGCAGTGTTTGTTAAGCGGCTTTACCGCTTAAAAACTGTCTCTTCTGGGCAAGTCATTTGGCCTCTCTTAACCTCAATTTTCCTCACTGTAAAATGGGACCATCCTAGGGTTCTTGTAAGGATCACGTGGAATTATATACAAAATTCTTTAGTACACAGAAGTGTTGAGGCCAAAAATTACAAACAATATAAATGGCCACCAGTAGGGGGTTAGTTAACTGAACTGTGGTCAATGTGCAGGGTGGGAAACTCCGCCGGTTGTTACGGTGACTGAGTTAGAGGCCTGTGCACTGAGATGGAGCGTGCTATAAGATGTAGTAAGAGGGGGAAAGCACATTACAGATCAGCACACATGGCACGGCCCCACTTCTATAAATATACACCCCCTGGATTTAAAGTTTAAAAAGATGTATTCCATATCATTATTAGGAGCCAGGATGATGGACTGTTTCTACCCTCAGCTTTATACATTTCATTACTATTTGAGCCTTCTAGAATGCACAAATGTTCTTTTCTTCATCAGCCCAAATATTACAGGTACTTATATTTGGGGCAAAGAACGCTCTGAGATGGATGAAGTGTGTGGTATGTGTGTCAGATCTTGGTGATGCTATTACTGAAAAAGGGGCAGGGAAAGGCCACACTGAGGAAGCCTGGGAATATCCGTTCGCCACTGACATGGCTGACGGTGGCCGAGGCAGGCCCAGGTCGGGAGCCGGTGGGGTAGGTGGACAGGGTAGCGGGCTCTGTTGGCAGGAGAGCTGCTAGGAGCACTGCCCCTCCTTGCCTCTCAGCTCCTGACCATGGTCGAGACCCACCCAGGGAGCTCAGTCTCGGCCCAGCTCATGAGTCCCTGGCTCGAGCAGTAGCCTACCTCTGTACTCCGAGTCTGTGAGGTACTTGCTGGTCCGGCGCAGGTACTCTGGTAGCCCCGCCAGATCCTCGGGGGCCCCCCGGGCCACAGCGCTGAAGAGCCGGTCTCGGCCAAAGCGGTTTGGGTCTGGCTGGCTGTGGGAATGTGGTTTGTGACTGATACTGCAAGAGAGCTCTGGGCCCCCAAAAGAGGGGAAGCTCTTCCCCTTCCCAGGGAGCCCCATGGGAGCCTCTTGAGGGCCTCTACCCTCCCTGTAGCTGAGTGGTAAAGAATTCACTTGCAATGCAGGAGACACGGGTTCAATCCCTGGGTCAGGAAGATCCCTTGGAGAGGGGCATGGCAACCCAGTCCAGTACTCTCGCCTGGAAAATCCCATGGTCAGAGGAGCTGGCAGGCTACAGTCCATGGGGTCACAAAGAGTTCAGAAATGATTGAGTGACTTAGCATGCAGCATGCACTCTCCCAGGCTGACCAATGAGACCCCAGGTGCTCAGACCCCTGGAGGAGGAGGCTGTCCGGGGCTGTGGTCTCTGCGTCCCCCGAGCTCAGGCATTTGGGAGATCTGCTCTCACTCTCTAGGTGCCCTGAGGGTCTCACAACAAGCTCACTGTCCATTTCAGCACAGGAACTCATCATGGCCCTTGAACTGGGGTTTGGGTCAGCACAGGGCTACCGGAGGTGCCCACAGACTTGGGGGCTGTCTGCACCACTGGTCCCCACCAAGGAATCAAGAAAAGCCCCTCGTCTTCTCAGACCATCCATGGACTAACAACAGAGCAGCTGCCCCCCTGACCATCACTTCTGTCCTGGGTGAGCAATCTCTATCAGACAAACAAGGAGATAAAGTAACCTTCCCAAAGTCACATGGTGCAGAATTCATGGGGCAGGGGGGTGGGGTGGGGGGCGAGGGCTCAACTAACTCCAGACCCCGACTCCAGAGAAACTCCAGCCTGGACAGAGTTTCCTCAGAGAGATGGGTCCCAAAATGGAAACCAGACACTCAGAATTTTACTGAGAAGCCACACTTCGGGGAAAATCCCCAGAAGGGGCTGGTAACCCTTTTGAGTCTAGCAGTGCTGTGTGGGGTACCCCCGCCTGGACCCGTCCCTACTCACAGAGGGCCAGCTCGCCTCTGGGCTCCTGGCACCATGACCAGCCAATATGAAGGGACAAAGGGGGGACTAATTGACATTTTGGGGACCCTCAGGTCTACCATGGAGTGGATCAACCAAGAAAGGGTTGGAGGCTCTGATGAGTGGGGGGTTGCTGGGATCAGTCGTGTTTTAAGCTGTGATCGCATGATTGATGCACCATCATTCACCCAGCAGACCACGTGGATGCAGCATGACCAAGAGGGCTCTGCGGCTGACTGGGGAGCCCGGGGCAGTCTGGCTAGGGGAAGTGGCTATTTGGACAGGCACTTCCTGTCACAGGGCAGCATCAGAGTCCTGGGACAGGGAAGCCCATGGGGCACAAAGGGCACCGAGGGGCTGGTTCTGCCTCGGGCTGGTGGCCCAATCCCACAAGCTTTGCGAGCATCCTCTCCTGCCCTGGTGTGAATGTGACCTCGGTCCTGCAGCACAGACAGGACGGGGGCTCTGGGCTGGGAGGCCAAGGCGGGCGGCAGAGTCCCAGGGGTGAGTGAGGCGGGAGGGAAGGATGGAGGGGTTTCACTTGCAGAGTGCTGTCTGGCCCATGCAGATATGGCAGACCTCACCCTGGGGCATGCCAGGTGCACCCCTCCCCCACACCCACAGGGCTCCCCGCCAGAGTGGTGCCCAGGGTCTGAATTAGTGGACATCACAGGAAAATAAGAGTGGAGGTGATTCCAAGAATAAGCCCACTGTCCTTAATCCCCAGAGTCCACGTCCCCAGGGCAACAGGTCCAGCCTCGGAGGAGCCTGGGAGCATGCGGGACATTCCTGGATGTCCTTGACTCTTCTGGACTGGGGTGTGGATCCTGCTACCACCCCTCGCAGGGACTGTGACAAACAAGGAACATGCCAGGCTCAGTTGAGTAATTGGAGCTGAAAGAATATGTCCCTACCAAGAGAAATGCAACCCCAGAAGACAGAAAGGCAAGAATGGGGAAAGTTTTGGAAGCAGCAACCTCAGCGAGCAGAGCAGAGTTCAGCCTGTCGGCCCTGGAGCCATCAGAGCCAGACCGAGGACCCCGCAGGCTGTGGGGAAGGGGCGCTGGTGTTGGGCCAGGCTACCCAGTTTGCTTCTGCTAGAAGTGAGGCCCCAGGCTCCATCCACACTTGCTGCCTCACCTGGCACCTGCCGCCCTTCGGAAGTTGAGGTTCACTCTGATCTGTGGGGAGGAGTTCCGGTCCTCACTCTGAAACCGGGACTCCATGGGGGGTGGTTCAGAGCTCCGGCCCCCATTTCCTGTGTCTCCCTGGGCACCATCTTCATCGCCTCCATCTGAGGTCTCGAGTCTGAAAGCAGGAGAGCTGGAGGGCGTGGTCATCCTCAGGGAAGACGGCTGCCCCTTCTGACTGGAATCTCTGTAGGGGTGGCGGGGGACAGAGATGTCAGAGGAACCTCCTTCTCCCAGTAGGAGCAGGACTAGAAGAGCTGGCTGGAGCCTGGGACCAGAGAGGCTCATTAACAGAAGCTGGGTACAAGCAGACTTTCCCTGGTGGCTCAGCAGTAAGAATCTGCCTGCAGTGTGGAGAAGCAGGTTCAATCCTGGGATCGGGAAGATCCCCTGGAAGAGGAAATGGCAACCCACTCCAGTATTCTTGTCTGGGAAATCCCTTGGACAGAGGAGCCTGGAGGGCTACAGTCCTTGGGGTAAGCACACACAAGTAGACCAGCCCCCAGGGCAGGGACTCAGCCCAACAGGAGCAGGGAGAGGAGCCAGAGGAGGGAGGACCGAGAGGGAGGCCCTGTCAGAGAAACAGGGATGGATCATCACTGTCCCTGAGTCTCCCTCTGGGACTTCCTGATCTTTGAGAAGCCACAGTCCCTGGTCCCAAAACGTTTGTGTTAACAGCACAACCCTTTCTCGACACAACCTCCTGCCCAGCAGTCAACATTCACAGCAGATGAAAATGCAGTTTCGGGTGGGGGCAGGTCACTCCACCTCCCACGCAGAGTAGGGGCGCTCAGGGGAAGTCTTTGGAAAACCACGGGCCTATCAAAGTCTTTATTTTGCTGCCAGGACGACCAGGGCTCAGAAGGGGGAAGTGACTTTCCCAAGGTTCCAAGCTGTGGGCAGCGCCTCGCCCCACCATGCCGCTCCTCTTCAGTTCTCAGAATCCTTCAGGGCCTGTCTGTATTTTCAGCCTTAGTGTCTCTTAGGGGCTTCAGAGCCAGAGGGAGACACCTCGCTGCGCCCAAGCTGCCCCAAGCCTGCAGCCCCACTAGGCCCCAGGCTGGGCGGGGAGTTCAGCTCCAAGCTCCACCTCACCCTCAAGGGGAGCGCTGAAACCACAGCCGCCATCACATGGTAGGGTGGGGCCCCAGTGTGGGGTGGGGGAAGCCCCTGGGCCCCCCATTGGGTGAGCAGAGAGAAGGGAAAAGAGCCCAAGGTGGGGAGAGTGGAGAGAACAGTGTGGGGAGAGGGCGCAGGGAGCAGAGCTTGGGGACTTGCGGACGGGCAGCGGAGGGCAGCAGTGGCAGGGTGGACAGTGGCTGGGCCTGGACCATCTTCCTTGCAGCTTCAGCCCCCGGAGTGGGGGGCGGCGACGCCGGGGCATCTTCCCACAGAAGCAGGGGAGGCGGGGGCCTGTCTAGTCCTCACGACGCAGTGTTGAACCAGCATCTTTCTGCGCACCCCGGGGGCGTCTTTCCCATGCCACTCGCCATTTAACCTGGCTAAGGTCCCCACCCTCGCACCGTTCTGCCTCCCGGCCCACGGCTCCCAAGCCTCCGCAGCAACAGCTGTCCTGCCCAACAGCCCCTGCCCTGCCCATCGCTGCCCCCCACCCCCAGCCTGGACCCCCGCCCCACCATCTTCCCAGGGAGGAACGACCTGGGTGGTCAGGTGAAGGAGGGAGCCGGAGCCCCGCGGAGACCCTGGCTCAGGGCTGGGCTAGCAAGAAGCCCACTTGGGCTTCCTAGCCGCCACCCCTAGACCTGGGGGTCCGGGCCCCTGGGACGCCCGCATCATCCCAGACTCACTAGCTCGGCGGAGGCAGCGCGAGGAGCGTCCGGCTTGGGGCTGCAGAGGAAGTGCAGCCGGGAGGGGCGCTTGTCGGCGGGGAGCCCCGAGAGCCGGCTGGGTCCCCCTGCGTGCCGCAGGTTCAGCCCGCCTGGCTGCAGCCGGATCAACGCTCTCGAGGCAGGACCTGCTGGCCGGGATACTGACCACAGGGACCGAGGGCCACACCCTCTCTGGGGAGACACGCCCCGCCTCCCGCCCCGCCCCACCCCCACTGCCTGCCTCTGAGGCCCCCGGATGCCGGGGGTGACGCAGTCAGCGGCCACCCTTGGGCGCGGGGTCCTATTCGGGGGAGAGGGGAGCTGGCGGGTCCTTGGGTCAGGGAGGGACTCGGCCCCTACACTGACCCCCACCCCTCCTGTTCCCCACCACTTGTCCCCCAGCGGCCATGTGGCTCAGACGGGGCAAGGAAAGCTGATGTGGACGCCCCCAGAGAGGAGGGACTCCGCCCAGCACCTGCCCGTGGAATGCACCCCACCACCCCGACCTCCCGACCTCCTGGGACGTTTCCCCAGTCCCCGAGATCCCCAGCCTGAGGGCAACAGCCTTCCTTCCCTGAGCTAAAGGAGCTTCCAGCACCGGCCAGCAGGGGCGGCTATGCTTCTGAAATTAGACAACTCCCTTCCAAACCAGCCCTGGTCCAGACTGGGGACACAGCCACCATCCTAGTAAGTAGCCAGCCCTAGGTCATCTCCCTCTCCCTCACTCCTAAAATCCACCCCATCAGGAACCCCACACCCCTAAACCTCCCAATTTGTCTCTATCTCTGCCTGGTCCAAACCACTGTCTTTCCTGCCAGGGAGACCACAGCCAGCTTCAGGCTGGTCTACTTGCTTCACTCCTGCCTGGCACTTCTCCATAATCCATTCTCCTTACAGCAATGAGAGTGGTATTTCAAAAATGAAAACCAGATCACCTCACTCCCTGGCTTAAACAACCCCCCATACCAAGCCCGTGCAGCAGGATACCCTTCTCCACACCCCATCTCTTATTGCAGTCCTGCCATTCACATGACATTTCAGTGTATACACCTGTGCTGTCCAATGTAAGGTCACCAGCCACAGTGGCTATTTAAATATGTCAACTATAGTAAAATTAAATTAAGCATTCAGTTCTACAGTTCCACATTTCAAATGCTCATAGTCACATGTGGTTAGTGGCTACTATAGAGGACAGCACAGATACAAAACTTTTCCATCATAGCAGAGAATTCTGTCGGACAGTCCTGCTCTAGACATTCTGAACACATTTCAATCTCTCCAGTATACCAGTATACCATGCTCTCTTCTGTTGCCTTCAAGTCTTTGCATAAGCTGTTGCAACTGTCAGGAACACACACACACACTGCCTTGCTTTAGCCAATTCCTACCTCTCTGTTTAAACATCACTTCCTGGGTTGCCTTTCCTAGACCCTGGATTGGTTTGAGGGTCCCCTCTCTGTGTTCCACTAAGTGTTAGTTGCTCGTTTGTGTCCGACTCTTTGCAACATGATGGTTTGTAGCCTACCAGGCTCCTCTGTCCATGGGATTCTCCAGGCAAGAATACTGAAGTGAGTTGCCATTTCCTTCTCCACAGGGGATTTTCCCACCCAGGGATTGAACTCAGGTCTCCCACATTGTGGGCAGATTCTTCACTGTCTGAGCCACCAGGGAAGCCCCTGTGTTCCATGATACTTTGCATTTCTCTGACAGTAACTCATTGTCCATTATGGTTAACATTTAATTGTCTGGCCTCATCTTTAATAATAATAAGAGCCTCCTGAGCAGTTACTATATGCCAGATACTGCTCAGTGCTTTGCATGTAATTCTCAGAGCAACCTTATTTCACAGATTAGGAACTGAGGCTGGGCAAGACTGGACATACTGTCCAAGGCCACAAAGCTGGGAGGTGACAGAACAAGTATTCGAATCTGGAGCCGCGCCTTTACACACCAAGCTCTCCAAGAGGTGAGATCTTGCTTATTTTGCTGTATCCTCAGCACCTAGCACAATGCCTAACCCCAGGTGGTGCTCAAGAAACCTTTGAATTATGATTGTAATGCAGAGGACATTACTGTGCTGTTGGGGGAAAAGTAAAGAGTAAGTGGAGACTCTCAAGTCCTTCAGTGACAGTTGGGTAGACAACCCTAATTGCAAGTCAAGTTTATAAAAAGTCCTCAGATTATCAATCATCAGGAAAATGCAAATCAAAACCCACAATGAGATACCACTTGACACCACTAGGATAGCTATAATTAAAAAGACAGATTATACACTACCTTTAAATCAACTAGAATACAATAAAAATTTTTTAAAGACAGATAATGATATGTATTGGTGAGGATATGGAGAAGTTGGAACTCTCATACACTGCTGGCAAATTATACAACGGTGCTGCTGCTTTGGAAAACAGTCTGCTTGTTCCTCAAAAAAATTAAACATAGAATTACCATATGACCCAGCAATTCCACTCATGGGTATATACTCAAAAGAAATGGGAAATGTCTAGAATAGGGGATTCTGTGGAGATAGAAAGTAGATTGGTGGTTGCGTATGGAGATAGAAAGTAGATCCCTACAGATGTGGGGAGTACTGGGGAACTGAAGGGTACAGGGCTTTTTTTTTTTTTTTTTTTTTGGCTGTGCCTATGTGTAACTTTTGAGGATCTTAGTTCCTCAACCAGGAATTGAATCTGGGCCGCAGCAGTGAAAGCACTGAATCTTAAATACGAGACCACCAGGGAACTCCCAGTACAGGGCTTCTTTGGGGGGAGAGGTTGATGAAAGGGTTCTAAATTTGATTGTGATGATGGTTGTAGATATGCCAAAAACCATTGAATTGTACACTTTATGTTGGCAAACTATATCTTTAATTTTATCTTTAAAAAAAAGAGGTCCTCTGAGCAGACTGCCTGTGTTTTTAGTCAGAAATGAATCAAGCAGAGAAACACAGCTTTCTCAGTCCCAATGCTACTGAACTCATATTTGAAGAAGCTTCATCCAGTCCAGTTTCCATTGGAGGAAAATCTCCCCCAAGCAGTCTTTATGTTTGGCCTTTCCATATGTTTCAATTCCATGTGTTACACTTAGTAACTTTTTATAAAGACATGTTTTTCCACTTGAATTTGTTTTCAGAATCAATTTTAAGGAAGACAAGTGATTCAAAGCAAGTTCAGCAGAGATATTCTTTGGAGAGGGTGGGAAGGCAACTGCCTTTTTGATGTGTATCATTTGAACCATTTGAGTTTTTCACCACTGACTTAAAAAACAAAAAAAGGGCATCTCTTGCAGAGCTAAAAATGAAAAAAAAAAAGACACAAACCCAGCTCAACTATGCAAGAAGTGTCTAAAGCCTGTGCATAATTAATGTAAATTCTAAAGAGATGTGGAAAGAGAAGTGTGGAGTGGGAAGGCCAGAGCTGCTCTGGCCTTAGACAGAAGGAAAGGTGGAACTTGGGGGAAGTCAGTGCACAACCAGAGTTTGCTCCTTTGCTTCTCCCAAGACTTGGTCCAGAGCCTGGGCTGGGCCGGTGTCCTGGCTAGGTGGAGCCTCTCTGAGCAGCTCTGTGTCTGAGACTGACAGAGAAGTAGAAATAAGCCAGTTTAGGAAGCTGAACAGGCTTCCTGGAACAAGGGAGGAGACTGGAGTTGAGCAGGCTGGTACTGGAAGAGAAAAATACTAGCTGAGGTAGCCAGGAAGGCCAAGAATGCCTCCTGCAGGAGGGATGTCCTGCGAAGTCCTGCGAGTGTGGGTGCAGTCTGCCTGGCCTGGGAGATCCTCGCTCTCAGCAGAAGCAAGCTGCCCCTTCTCACGCAGTCTCTGCCCCCGCCCTGGGAGCACAGCTCAGCCTGGCCCAGATGTGGGCCCTCTGTCCCAGGACCCAGAATAGCCACAGCCAGGCCCCGGGCCAAATCTGGGAGCCCAAGTTCACAGCCTCTGGGGAATTTTCCGGACCTTGGGCTGGGGCTGGGCCCGTTCTCAACAACCCCCAGCTACTGGCTTATGGATATCCGATTTTACTACTGCAAAGACCAGAAGGGAAGGATATTCTGCCGTCTGGGAGACAGGAGAGAAAGGGGAGTGGAGAGGCGGAGTCGAGATAACGATGGGGCAGTGAGAGGAACCGCTGGTCAAAGGTCCTACAAAGTCAAGGCCGGTAAGGGAGACACAGCCTGAGACCAGAGATCCAGACAGTCTGGCCAGAACCAGCGACAGCGAGAGGAGAAAGACCAGACACAGGCAGAGTCAGCGTGGGCCTAGGAAGCATCACATAGCCTGACTGAGGCAAAGGATTACCCAGGGTGTGTCCAAAGTCGAGCCGAAGAACACGCGATAGAGCACGGAGGGGTGAAGGCGAACCAGGAGACCAAGCACAGAGACGCAAAGGGCCTGCCTTTGCGCCTCAGCCACGCCAACACCCAGGACGCCTCTGCAGTGCGCCTCAGCCACGCCCACACCCCACGACTCCTCCCCTCCGCGCCTCAACCACACCCCTCGTGCGAAGGCTCGGCTCCGCGCCTCAACGCCCCACTCACACATACCCAGTTTCCCGAGGGAGTCCCTCCTCCCAGTACTCCACCCCCCCCCCCCCCGCCCCGTTAATGTCACCTCCGGCGCCAGCCCAGGTGAGGCCCCGCCTTTTTCCCCACAAGCCGCAGGACGCAAGTGTCCGTGGTTCCCTGGGGCTCCCCAGGGAAGGAAGCTGTAGGAGCGCGGCAGTGCTTCCCAGCCGACCGCCCCACTCCCCTCCTCAGTCACAGCACAGCGAGGGAGTCGGGGCGTCCAGGCTGGGGCTCCTGCTTCTCTCCAGGGGAGCGGGTGTGCGCCCGCGGTGTGGTGCACCCAGGGCTGGGGAGGCACCTGCCTCGCACTCTCTGGACGCGGGTAAGGTTGGAAACGCGCTCTCGAGCCGGGCCTTCACAGCATTTTCTTTTTCACTCCTGACCATCTTGGGAGGTAGATCTGTGATCTCCATTCAGAGAAGGGATCCAAACACGAACTGGCTTGCTCTGGATCACAGCATAGTTCGCAAGTGACGGTGGTGGGATTTGAACACAGGCAGTCTCGCCAACTTTTGCCTTCCCATCTCTTTTTTCAAAGTCACAAAGGTTTATTGTATAACTTACACCCTTAAAATTTTTAATGTGCTTGGTAATTTTTAAGACTGTACACACTTTTAAAGCTAACAGTTCTAGAATTTTGACAAAAGTATATAACCATATGACCATCACAGTGGTCAAGATACAGAACGTTGTCATCACCCCAAAATGTGCTCTGGTGCTCCTTTGCCAGCCCCTCCTTCACTGCCATACTCTGATAACCAAGGATGATTTCCGTTCTCACAGCTTTGTTTTCAAGAACGTCACGTGAATGGAATCGTGTACTGTGTCATCCTGTCTTCTTCTAAGGGCCCACATCACATGTCTTGCTCTTGCTGCAGTTCCCCCTGGCAGTGTCTGACCCCCCTCCCAGGCCCCTAGACTTTGAGGAGAGTTTGTCCTCACTGCCTGGGGCTGCTGCAAACCTGGAAAAGGAAGGATGTTGTAAAGCTGTCTTAGTCCATTCAGGCTGCTGCCGCAGACACGGTAGCTTATAAACAATAGAGGTTTATTCCTCTTAGTTCTGGAAACTGGGAGTTCAAGTCAAGTCCCCAGCATGGTCACACTGGGGAGGCCCTCTTCCTGGATGGAGCCAGCACCTCTTCCTCGTGTCCTCATCCTAACTCACGGAGTCTCCTTTGTAGGAGCATTGATATCATTCATGAGGGCTCCATCCTCCTGAACTAAGCACTTATCAAAGCCCCCCCTCCTAATACCATCATATTGGACATTAAAATTTTGACCTGGGCTGGAGGACACACAAATATTCAGACCATAGCAGAGGAAATGACAAGGTGACTCAGGAATCAGGGACAGGAGCTCAGAACAAGACTTGGAACATTTCAGAAATACCACTCACATTTAGACTTTATTGGGTAAGTCATGGAGAGTGACTTAGATTTGAACGTTAGACCCTCCCTCAGACCCGCATAGTGCCCTGGGAGCTGCCTCTTTGCTAAGAAACCATCTCAGAGGAGAAAGGTTGTTGGCCAGAAACGTTGGGTGTCCAGGCCAGCACGGCTTGCAAGCGGCCCTTAGGTCCAGAGAGTTGGAGAGAGAACAGGAAAGCTTATGCATCAGAGTTTCCTTTGGTTCTCTGCATTGTCTCCTTTGGTCACAGGTCTACTTTTTCTGTTTGCTCTTTGGAGAACTCTGCCTTTCATGAGAGAGGCTTTCCTTGAATGTCTTGCACCAAAAAGCCAGCTGTGTGGATGGGGCTTCACTGAGCACCTCCAAGTTTAGCAGACAGGTGTCCACTTCATTGCCCCCCTCCCCAGCTCAGCAGGGGCATTAGGTCTCAGCTTCTGCACTGAGTTGCATGTGTTCATCCACCATCCAGGGCCAAACATTGCTGGCCGTGCCCTGCCTGGTTTCCCCTCCCACTCTCTTTGTCCATGTTGACATACTTTTTAAAAGTTTATTTTTGGCTACACTGGAGCTTCCTTGATGTGTGTGTGCTTTCTCTAGTTGCAGCAGGTGGGCTTCTCATTGTGGCGACTTCTCTGGTCGCTGAGCCCTGGGTCTAGGGCTTACAGACTCAGTAGTTGGTGGCGCATGGGCTTAGTTGCCCCAAAGCCTACGGAACCTTCTGCACTGGCAGGCAGATTCTTAACCACTGGACCATCTGGGGAGTCCTGTACCTTTTTTTTTTTTTTAATCTTCTATGATCACTTTAAAAGAATTTGGAAAGAAACCATTTTAATACTGGAAGACCAACTATGACTGTGATGTATTATGTCTATTTTCAAGACAGTCTGGAGTCATCCCCATGTCCTCACCCCCAAAAAACGAAGACATTGAAATTGAGGAAATGTGCAGACCACCTTTTGGAGGCGTTCATGATATAAGGAAGCAGGGAGTGGCCAGTACCTGGAAGGAGATGTGGAGTCAAGGTAGGAGGGATTACTGTTTAAAGATCAGTTATCCATGTAGTGACAGATTCTGTTTATACGCTAATGAATGATCCAACAATGGTCAGTGCAGGGGGAGGGTACCTGCACCAACAGAGACCTCGAGAAGATCAGAGGGTGGCCCCAGTGAAGGGACTCATCTGTTCATGTAGTGAGAAAAGAAGGCAAAATGGGTCCAGTGCAGACAGGTTTCAGGTCAAGGGTGGGAAGGTTCAATGGCCTGTGTTTTCTCTAAGAAACGTTAAGCCAAGGCCACCATCTGGGAATGAGGGTGTGGGAAGTTTGAAGATACAGAACCTATTACCTCTTAGAGAAATGGAGGAGGACTTGAGTTTTGTTAACATTAATTGAAAATGAGGAGTCTGTCCGCCATTGTGGACCCGAGAAGTGAAGAGCGAGAGGGGAAGAGGAGCGTGCAAGCGGAAGAGACGAGCCCCTTCCACCAACTCCCGAGCACGAGGCCGTCTTTATGGCTTCTCAGCGAGCGGCGGCGGCAGGAAGAGCCTCTCGGCCGAGGGCGGCAGCCAACTACAGTGAGTGCACAGGGAGAGGCCCAGGCGGCGGCGGCGGCGGCGGTAGCAGCAGCAGCAGCAGCTCTCGGGTTGCGGTGAAGAATGTCAGCCACTAGCGTGGATCAGAGACCTAAAGGGCAAGGAAATAAAGTTTCAGTACAAAACGGTTCGATTCATCAAAAAGATGCTGTAAATGATGATGATTTTGAGCCATACTTAAGTAGCCAGACAAATCAGGGACTTAGAAGATTAGTTTTTTGGCATTCCACAGAGATGCTTCAAGTCTGCCTAGGGGAGACCTGGGGAGGATAACCTGGATCCCACCTGTGTAGCAACCAGAGCTGTGCTTTGCATTTTATGTGATTTATATGTTGGAATTCTGCATACAATTTCACATAAAGCATTGGAAAGTCGTGTTTTTTGTTTTTTTTTTTTTTAAGACTGTAAGGGCATTTACATTAGTGAATCCAGTTTTTAAATTGTATCATAAAAGTTTCCTTATGTTGGGGCAAAAACATCTATAAAAGGTTTGTTTTAATGGGATGTTTAAATGAAAGGTCTTATGCTTTCTATTAATTAAATCACTTAAATCAATGATGAATCAATGTAATGTGCTGTTTAAAGAGATGTCTTAAAAGTTTGATACCAGTGAGACTATATTTTACCACCTCCTCCTTGCCAGTACTAATGAATAGGTTTTTACCAGTTACCTTTCTGTAATAACTAAAAATAATGATCTAATCAGGGTAAATGGTACTAAGACTTGCGCAGTGGCTCAGCAGGTAAAAGAATCCACCCACCAATGCAGGAGACACGGGTTTGACCCTGGGTTGTGAATGTCCCCTGGAAAAGGAAATGACAAGTCACCCCAGTATTCTTGCCTGGGAAATATAGTCAGAGGAGCCTGAGGGGCTACAGTCCCTGAGGTCCTGAAGAGTCGGACACGACTTAGCAACTGAGCATGAACATGAACACTATAGAATATTGAAAACTGGCTTTATTGAGAGCAAAATTGAAAATTATCTGAAATCTTAAAGATAAGCCTTACAAAATTTAAATTTGTTGTGGTTACTTAGCTGAAATAGAAAATACAAATTGACCTTTTAAAGTAGATTAGTGAAAACTTGTATTGGTGAAATATTTGATGTAATTATTGGGAGATTTAAAGTTATGCAAGTATTTATAGCTTCTTGCACTGACCTAGCCGAAATAATTGTTTAATTAAATTTTCAGCGAAAAACACAGTATGTCTTTAAAATGAAATCCCTTCATCTGATTTTGCTATTATAAATAATAAAAATTATATTCTTTAGTCTGGAAAGGTTTTTACTGTTTGTTTTATATACTTAGAGCTAAATCAGTTCAAACTCAGAGATGCTTTAAAAACAGATTGTTGGTCTTTTACTTCTGTGGCAGTTTATTTCTTCTATTTTCCTAGTGCTCAATATCTTAGGAAATAATTTTCATAGTAATTTAAAAAGTAAATGTCCTTCAAGACTTAAAATTAGTTCTCTATAGTTCCTCAAAATAGTCTAACAAGGAAGTTGATTGAAAATTCAGGTTTAATTACTGTTAAAATATGCCATGTGATTTATACATATAAATTTGAAGAATAAATTGAAAAACACCAAAAAAAAAAAAAAAAAGAAAATGAAACCAGTCAACTTGACTGTGTTGTACACTCCCGCTGGAAGGTGGGGGAAGACAGGTGCAGGACTCTTCCAGGCTTGGGGTTTTACTAGGTGACTAGGAAGGAGGAAGAGGTGTGTTTCCAAGGGTGGGGTTATATGGAGGAATCAGACCCTCTCCTACCTCCCCACCATCCATACATTGGGGATGCGCAGCAGCTCCTAGGACCCTGGATACTCCAAAGCTCAAGGGGTTCCTGGCCTCTCTTAAAAATAAGCCAGAAACCACATTACAGCTGGTGCACAAAACTGCCTGAGCCTGAGAAACAGGGAAAATGTCAGAGAAGGAAAAAGATGAAAGATGCTCTCCAAAGGCTGAATAGGGGGCCTTGCTCCTGTGCTAAAGTCATGTCCAACTCTGCGACCCCATGGACTGTAACCACCATGCTCCTCTGTCCATGGGATTCTCCAGGCAGGAAACTGGAGTGGGTAGCCATGCCCTCTTCCGTGGGGATCTTCCTGACCCAGGGATCAAACCCATGTCTCTTATGTCTCCTGCATTGACAGGCAGGTTCTTTACCACCTGCTCCACCTAGGAAGCATGAAGGAAACTCAAGCTGACCCTGCCAAATTAAGGGGCTCTCCTGCCAGGGACTGGAATGGGGCTCTGAGTTCATGTCTGTACCTCAGACTTGCAGATGTGCAAAGGCCTCTCCTTGGTATCTACCAGCTCTGAACTCACACGTGCCATAGTTAGTTTAATTCTGACTTTATTATTTTTTAATATTAATTTATTTTAATTGGAGGCTAATTACTTTATAATATTGTAGTGTTTTTTTTGCCATACATTGACATGAATCAGCCATGGGTGTACATGTGTCCCCCATCCTGAACTCCCCTCCCACCTCCCTCCTGACTTTATTATTTTTAAAATTTTATTCATTTGATTTTGGCTGTGCTGGGTCTTCATTGCTGTGTGCAGGGCTTTCTCTAGTTGCAGTGAGCAGGGGCTGCTCTCTGGCTGTGGTGCACAGGCTTCTCATTGTACTGGCTTCTCTTGTTGCAGAGCAGGGGCTGTAGGTGTGAGGGCTTCAGTAGCTGTGGTGCACGAGCTTAGTTACCCCAAGGCATGTTCAATCTCCCTGGACCAGGGACTGAACCTGTGTCCTCTGTGTTGGCAGGTGGATTCTTCTCTTTTTCTTTTGGCAGGTGAATTCTTAACCACTGGACTACAGGGGAAGTCCTAATTATGACTTTGAGGGTTGGTTTTATGGAAATATTTCTTCTTTTTCTTTGCTCTTAGCTATATATATAATTTTCACCACGTGGCTTGTGGGATTTCAGTTCTAATTAGAGTTTTCATCTTTTTTGGATATATGCCCAGAAGTGGGATTGCTAAATTAAATGGTAACTCTATTTTAGTTTTTTACCCTTCATACTGTTCTGCATAGCAGCTACACCAATTATATTCCCACCAACAGTGTACAAGTGTTCCCCTTTCTCCACATCCTTTCCATCATTTGTTATTTGTAGAATCTTTGATGATGCCCATTCTGACCAGTATGAGGTGACAGCTCATGGTAGTTTTGATTTTATTTCACTAATAATTAGCAACATTATTAATCAGCACATTTTTCATGTTCTTCTTGGCCATCTGTATGTTTTCTTTGGAGAAATGTCTATTTAGGTCTTCTGCCCATTTTTTGACTGGGTTGTTTGTTTCTTGTTATTGAGCTATACGACCTGTTTATGTTTGGAAATTAAACCCTTGTTGATCATATCATTTGCAAATATTGTCTCCTCCTCCATAGGTTGTCTTTTCTTTTTGTTGATGGTTTCCTTTGCTGTGCAAAAGATTGTAAATTTCATTAGGTCCCATTTGTTTATTTTTGCTTTTATTTCCTTTGCTTTTCCTCTCCTCCATTTTTATCACCTTCTACCAAGGACTCCTATTGTCTGTATGTTACTGCTTCTACTTTTATCCTCTGTATCTTTTAGCTTCTCTTTTATATTATCTGTTCCTTTTTTCTGTTTTACTTTTGGGGAATTTCTGTCATTCTAGTTCATTAACTCACTCTTCAGCTAATTCATCCATTCAAGACATACCTTGAAAGTACATATAACACGTGTGCAGGCTCTTTAGGGTGACCCTGGAACACAAAAGGTAAGGGGCAGAAGGTGGAGATGCAAACTTTGTGTGGGACATGTCCCACAATATTTGAATATTGTTCTTTAGTCCAACTATTATATATTTAACCTAGTATCTCTTATTGGTTCTTTTTGATGTTTTTGTGTTCTTGTTTTGTAGTTCCAATTTCTTCCTTGTATCTTTTAACATGTTCATTAGTCTAATTTAAAAATCCTTATTCTGAAGATAATTCAGTGTGTAACTTCTCTCCTGAAAGTGGTGATGCCCTTAACCCGTGAGATCTAACACTGTCTTCAAGTCAATGTCTCCCAGCTGGTGTCACTGAAGTCAAAAGTGAAGTACTGAGAGCAGAGAAGGCTGCCGTACTACATCCTCTGGGGCGTATTCTGTTCTGTCCATAGGTCCTGACAATTTCAGTGCGTGGGGAGCAGATAAGCCCCAGAGGGAGGCACCAGAGAAGCAGCCAGCCACTCCTCACCCCACAGAACAAGCTCTCCAGGCCTGCCTTCACACTTTGCTCTCCAGAGGGAAGCAGCATTAGAGGGACTCTGCCTTGCAACGTCATCCCTAAGGTCTGGGTGTTTGGAGCAGGAGATGATTAGGCAACTGGCAAAATCAGTGGGTCCTGACCTGTTTTTTCCAGTATCTCCCAAACACAGGAGATCTGGGCTGCCCTGATTTGACTCCAAAGACCTGGAGCAGAGATTAGAGTCCCTGCAGGTATGGGGCAGGTCCTATGGGTCCTAAGGGAATGGTAGGGGAGTACAGAACCCACTCCTCCATTTCCTTGTCCCCAGCACCCTGTAGACTCTCACACCCTCTCCTCTCTTGGGGAGGAGCCCGCAGGGTGCCTGACTGTGACCTGGCTTGGTATTTATCACCATGTCTGTTTACCTGTCTGTTCTGCTCCATGACAAAGCATATTTGTCTGGGCAGCCTCAGCACTTTGCTTAGAGTAAGAAGGACCAATCCCCCCCTCCCTTTTTTTCCTTCCTTTTTTTTTTTTGTTTTAAATTGAAGTATAGTTGATTTACAGTATTGTGCCAATCTCTGCTATACAGCAGAGTGCCTCAGTTATATATATACTTTTTCATGTTCTTTTCCATTATGGTTTCTCCAAGGAGATTGGATATAGTTCCCTGGGCTATACAGTAAGACCTTGTTGTTAATCTATGCTATATATAATAGTTTGCATCTGCTAATCCCAAACTCCCAGTCCATCCCTCTCCCTCCCTGCAAGAAGGACCAGTTTTATTTCTACAGACCATGAGGCTTTAGAGTAAGGCTCAGAGTAACATTCTCATCCTCAGGAGATGTTGGGCTCAGATTTACACATAGCTGTTTGGCCCACCTTCCCAGATGAAAGGGGTTATATTTGCTGATTTCTGGGCAAACCCAAAGCGTGTCCTATAGAAGGTTCTGCCTCTTACCTTCTGTGTTCCGGGGTCACCCTGGAGAGCCTGCATACGTGTTATATGTACTTTGAGTGTATATCTTTAGGCATGGGCCCCTTATTTCACTATAAATTTTCACATGTGTGCGTGCTAAGTTGCTTCAGTTGTGTCCAACTCTGTGACACTGTGGACTGTAGCCCTCTAGGCTCCTCTGTCTATGGGATTCTCCAGGCAAGAATACTGGAGTGGGTTGCCATGCCCTCCTCCAGGGGATCTTCCCAACCCAGGGATTGAACCTAGGTCTCTGATAGTCTCCTACATCGGCAGGTAGGTTTTTTACAACTAGCGCTACCTGTGAAGCCCATAAATTTTCACATGAGAACACCCATCTTAAGACACCTGCTCACTGAGCCCACTGGTCAGAGCTTGGAGGCATGCTGCACAGCGCTGGCCTGAAATAGGAGTGGGGAGGGCAGAGCTGGAAGTGAGACAAGTGACTTATTTTGGGTGGGTGACGTGAGTCTGCGGGGGTGGGGGCGCGGTGGGCAGCCCCTTAGAGGAAATCTTTAGCACTTTACTGGAATCGGGCAGTCTCCACCTGCCTTCTTGTGGCTTTACAGAAGAGAGGGGGGAGGTAGCAGATGTATCAGCAGCTGGGGGAGGACCTGGAGGAGTGGAGGATGAGAGTGCAGACTCCTCCAGCCCCCACTGCCCCCCCCAGCCCCCACTGCCACACCTCAGCCCCTGCTGCCTCCCTAGTCCTTGCTGCCCCTCCTTAGCCCCCTGCTGCCCCTCCCCCATCACCACCTGTCTTCTGGCCTCTGGAGTTCTTTCTCTTTCTGAGCCCCCTGCTCAGGCCCTTGGGTGACTGAGGGCCTTCTTCCTTCCAGAGGTCCTGGCTGGCATGGGGGCAGGAGCCATACATTCCCAACTTTGCCAGCTTCTTCCAGGAAAAGCTTGGGAGAGGAGTAGAATTATCTAACAGGCCATAAGAGCGTCTGAGTTAAATTATTGGCTGCAAAAAGAGAGCAGACTGCTTCAGCTTCTAAAGGAGATTATGCTCAGGCCTGATGTTCAGAAAGACAGCTTTCACAGGAGTGGAGGGGACGGAGCGCTGCTTCTCAGAAGCCAGGGGCAAGCAGGAGGGTTGGAGCTGCCAGCTAACTTGCCAAGGGGTTGGGGGGAGCCTGGTGTGTGCAAAGGCTGAGGGTTCTGGTTGGTGGGCGGGGGGCATTCTCCCTGAGAAGTGAGGCCTTCTGTGGAAGACCCCTCAAAACCCTCTTTCCCCGCAAACACTGAAGCATTGCCTTCTGGACACAATGGTCAGTAGTTTCCACTCTGCCTCAGGGTGAGCAGAGCAGGTCTGAAGACTGGAAGTTGGAACACGGGCAGGCTCAGCAGACCCTCCATCCCTGTTCCTGCTCCAGAGCCTGCTGTGGGCGCCACGAACTTGCTGCTGCTTGAGGGGCAGGGTGCATGCCCAGCACCTCCATTCCTTCAGCACGTCATCTGTGCCTCCCAAACACTGGCCTTGAGGGGAGGGAAGTCTGCTAGTTTTCAGCTTTGCTCCCTCTCTTCTTTGGCCTGGAAATCCTAAAGAAAAAGATTGCCAGATTCTTTTTCAAATTCCAAACTTAGGTTTTTATAAAGATACCATAAACAAAAGGCGAAACAGCACTCTGAAAGACACTATTTATTGCAATCATAAAGAAAAATGATTACTTTTTAGAATATATAAAGCAACATTACCAGTTAGCAATATGAATAGGCAATGATGTGAACATGTAAAGTGAAGTTGCTCAGTCGTGTCAGAATTTCCTTCTTTTTCAGGGCTGAATAATATTTCATTGCATATGGTACAGTATTTTTGAAGGGTGACTTTGTAGTAATCACAAATTTCAGTGATGGCATTCTTTGATATCATTCCACTTCTAGTTATAACCTGAAAAAATATTTGCACATTTGAGATGAGACATTTACAAAGATGTTCATTGCAGCATTATTTATTTTTTGGCTGCACTGTGCAACATGGCCTTCCCTGGTGGCTCAGTGGTAAAGAACCCCCTGCCAAAGCAGGAGACATGGGTTCAATCCCTGGATTGGGAAGATTCCCCTGGAGAAGGAAATGGCAACCCACTCCAGTATTCTTGCCTGGGAAATCCCATGAACAGAGGAACCTGGCAGGTTTCAGTCTATGTGGTCACAAAAGAATTGGACATGACTTAGTGAATAAACACCACCAACAATGAGGGATATGGGATCTCAGCTCCCTGACCAGGGATGAAATCTATGGCCCTTGAAGTGGAAGCATGGAGTCCTAACCACTGGCACTCTTTCCCTTGCTAAGTTTCTGCTATACTGGCCTTCATACTGCTTTTGAACTTAAGCTTTCTTCTCTTCCAGGACCTTTGCACACTATGTTCCCTTTGCCTGGATTGCCCTTCCCCCAGATTTGTGAGGCAAGTCCATCATTTCCTCCAGACCTTGCTCAAATGTCATATTATTTGCGGGGCTTTCCCCGATCATCCAGTGCCCTGTATTCTACTTTGTTTTCTCACTATAGCACTTTCCATTGCCTAAGAAATGATGTACTTATCTATCGGTCTCCTCTCCTCTTTAAGTTTTTTAAGTACAGACTTGGTCAGCTTTGCTCATTGCTGCATTTCCAATGCTGTAAACAGTGAAAGTGTTAGTCGATCAGTCGTGTCTGACTCTTTGCAACCCCATGGACGCACGAGGTTCCTCTGCCCATGGAATTCTCTAGGCAAGAATACTGGAGTGGGTAGCCATTCCCTTTTCCAGGAGATCATCCCAATTCAGGGACAGAACATGGACTTCCTGCATTGCAGGCAGATTCTTTACCATCTGAGCCACCAGAGAAACAGAGTTGATATTTGTTGAATTAATAGATGAGTGGATAAGTAGTCTTTCAGTGGTTTCCTCTGGGGAGTGAAAGAGGTAAGAGATTTTTCACTTTTTACTGGATATTCCTGTATATCATTAGATGTATTTTTATTGAGTTTGTATCACCTTTTTATTTTAAAAAATCAGAAAAAAAATTAAAAACCACATCCAAAATTTACTACTATTTTCTCTGTTAACAGCTGCTTGAAGACAAGCTATAGTAGGTACCACCTGACTAAGAACAACTTATAGAAGAAACATCTAACCTGGAAAGTTTTATCCATCTCCTTGTGTTTGAAAAATATTTTCATTTATATTTTTCTCTTCTGTATTTGTGTTGCTCTATTTTTTTTTTTAATTATTTTTTTTGATTGCACTGTCTTGATTGTGGCATGCGAGATCTTTAGCTGTGGCATGTGGGATCTAGTTCCCTGACCAAGGATCAAACCTGGGTCCCTTGCATTGGGAGCGTGGACTGTTAGCCACTGGACCACCAGGGATGTCCCTGTGTTGCTTTATTTTAGCAGTAGCATTTCCAGGCCCAGTTTGTGGCAGTCTCTGAGGCCATGGCAGCAGGTTTCTGTCCTGCAGAGGCCGGGAACAAAGCACAATCAGTAGTGCTGGGCAAGGAGATGTGGATATGAGGAGTTGTGGCTTAAACAAGGTTTCTCAACGTGTGAGTGATGGTAACTGATTGAAAAGGAAATTGAAAAAAAGAAAAAGTGAAATTGGACATTGGAACACACTGGACTGAACCACACTAAGCTGGTTCCTCTAAGGCAGAACTTCTTGGAGCCTTCAAGATGGCCCCAAAGGGGAAGATAGCAGACAGCTAGCTTCCTGAGCTCCTGTGACCACAGCATCCTTCTCAGAGGTTGTAACGTTTAGAGGACAAAGCTTGCAAAACACACGTAAGTTTCTGCCAGTAAAGATGTTTCTTAAGAGGAGTCCTGGCTGGTGGTACATGGTCCAAAGAATAGGTGCTAGAATAAGCTACAGGGGTTGGCAGAGACCTATCAGCTGGAGCGTGAACCTCACCATTCAACTTCTGATGACCACAAAAAAGGTGGGGGGGGAGAGGATGGTGATAGGATCAAGGTACAAAGAAAGGAAAATCTCAAAAAACTTATTTCAGCAGTTAATATCATTACACTCAGTGCAAGATCCTTTCCCAGAAATCAACATTTGTCTAAAGCTTCTATTTTTTTAAAAAGAAAATATTTATTAGTATTTATTCAGCTGCATCGGGTCTTAGCTGCAGCATGTGGACTCTAGTTTCCTGCTGCTGCTGCTTCTAAGTCACTTCAGTCGTGTCCTACTCTGTGCGACCCCATGGACGGCAGCCCAACAGGCTCCCCGTCCCTGGGATTCTCCAGGCAAGAATACTGGAGTGGGTTGCCATTTCCTTCTCCAATGCATTAAAGTGAAAAGTGAAAGCAAAGTTGCTCAGTCGTGTCCGACTCTTAGCGACCCCATGGACTGCAGCCTACCAGGCTCCTCCATCCATGGGATTTTCCAGGCAAGAGTACTGGAGTGGGGTGCCATTGCCTTCTCCGCTAGTTCCCTGACCAGGGATCAAAACCTGGTCCCCTGCATTGGGACCTCAGAACCACCAGGAAGTCCCTACAGCTTCCATTTGGAGTTGGCTGGGCCTGATTGAAAGGGCACCATACCTTTGCCCCTTCGGATTGAGGGATAAACGGAGTATATCTAAAATGCAGCCTGTTGAAATTGGGTAAGTCTCATGAGATATAGTCTCCATAAAGAATGAAACAGACACTTCTGCAAAGTAAGTCTACTGAGTGAGTGTGGCCTGACTTCACGGAACAGAGACTGCTGGTCCCAATTCCCAGTTGATAGCACAGGTTGGTGAAGACCACACAGAGGTTTCCTTGTTCAGACCTCCGGTTGTGTGCAGTTTGCTGAGATCCCTGAATACTTTGAGGGATCCCCAAGGACAGGAGGAAATCCCATGAGAGAATTAGAACAACAGCTGAAAACTTTTTCCCTCAGGGAATTCACAGAAGTGCAGACCTCAAAGCCTGTCAAGTCAGGGAGTGATTTTGGGGAAAAGGACATTCTTGTCCTATTGCCCAAATCAGCACTAGTCTTCACTACAGCTATTCTGGTAAAATGCTTTTCTCTCAGGTTACGTGTAGAACTTTTAATCTTCAAAACTCAGGTTTAGTTGCAAAAGGCCTATTTAAAAATTCAAGCAAGACTTGTTCAGCAAGCACTAGTTTGGGGATATCCTGAAGGGTTAGGGGAAGGAACCGATGAAAACTTCAGGCATTTTCTGAGCTCTGCGAGAGTTGACACTTGGATCCCAATCCCTGCCTGGCCTGTAACAAGAACTAGGGGCTTGGGCAAGTCAAACACTGGACTGGGAAGGTATATAATCTTCCAACCTGACAGCAAATCTAATCATTCCCTTAAGTCTAAGGAAAGCTTTTAAAAGGCTTAATGTTTCATTACCACCTCTACTGGTTTAATAGTTTCTTTTTGGCTCAAGTTTTTACCACCACTCAAGCTGAAGCATTAACAGGCTAAAGTTAAGTGCTTATTTCCAGTCTCTAACTTACCCAAGAAAATCAGTCAAGTATTCCAATTTAGTGTATGTTCAAAATTAAGTGGGTTTCTAGGACAAAAGTTCAAACAGCTTTTGCTGCTAAGAGTTCCTAAAGTTATGCACCAAGCTCTTCTCAGGTACACCTCGACTCCTGTGAGGCTTGGCTTTCTACATTTGTATATCACATCTCTGGGTGATTCTTACCCCTCATGCTATGCTTGTGGTTACACTAGTTTTAGTACCAGAAGTGATTTTCTTAGCAGTGTAAAGCTGAGAACCAGGACTTCCAACTCTTCCCCTTTACTTCCACACCCAGCCCCTCCCCTTCCTATTTCCAGTTGAGAACCACCACTGAAGAAATTTATGAAGCAGGGGAATGGTAGAGGGCTGTGCCCCCAAATATTCTTACACCACCTTCAATTAGCACTGGGAGTATACTTCCTAATGCTTAATTAACCGTGTTACACCCTCACATCCAACTCTGAAATCCCGTGGAGCCCACTCCACTGTCCCATGAAATTTTCCAGGCAAGAATACCGGAGTGGGTTGCCATTTCCTTCGCCAGGGGATCTTCCCGACCCATTGATCCAACCTGCATTCCTTGGTTCTCCTGCAGGCTTTTTACCACTGCACCACCTGGGATGGGAGCATAAAAACTGCTGTGTAGGGCTTCCCCAAGATTCTTACCACCCAAGTTACAGAATCTCCTTCACTGGAGCAATCTCACCTCTACAAGGAGGCAAAGCTGTTAAGTCATTAGGAACCAACGTTAGTAACCACCTTAACTCAATTTTTCTCCTTACCCTTGTTGACCAATGCTCCATTTGGTTCTTGGCTCAGTTTACTTAAGAGAAAATTATGGTTCTATTATCTAAGGCTAAACACCTGTAAGTGTAAAGCACCAGAGGAAAAAAGGACAATAGCCAACCAATAATTACAAGATTTCAGAACACAATTGAACAGCCTCAAAACTTCATTTCTCTGTAATAAGTCTTGTTACCCACTATTTGAGGAGGCAGGAAAGTGCTTTCCCTCAATATGCCTCCATACTCTTACAATTTGAAATAGTTTTAATTATACTAGAATCCTATTAATGACCTTGAACAAAGTTCTATACTTTGCACACGGGATGTTTGCCAATGACTTAAAATTTGGTCGCACAAACCTCAAATGCCTTCTTTGAATACCATTTTAACCTGTTGAGTACCCACCATTACCATGTAATTTCACAACAGACACCAAAAATGCATGCAACAAAACTTTTATTAACATTTTGAACAGGTTCAGCTATTACTGAAACTGGTAATTTCTAAACTTAAATTGGGGTAAATGGCTAGAGTGCAGAAGGATGTCATCATTGAACATTATGAATAGAAGACTGAAGAATTAACAGCCACCCCTCAGACGAAGGACCAGGTGCAGGGTCGACTCTTTCTGGATGTTGTAATCAGAAAGAGTGCGGCCATCTTCCAGCTGCTTGCCGGCAAAGATGAGCCTCTGCTGGTCAGGGGGAATGCCTTCCTTATCCTGGATCTTGGCCTTCACGTTCTCGATGGTGTCACTGGGCTCCACCTCCAGGGTGATGGTCTTGCCGGTCAGGGTCTTCACGAAGATCTGCATACCACCCCTCAGACGGAGGACCAGGTGCAGGGTCGACTCTTTCTGGATGTTGTAATCAGAAAGAGTGCGGCCATCTTCCAGCTGCTTGCCGGCAAAGATGAGCCTCTGCTGGTCAGGGGGAATGCCTTCCTTATCCTGGATCTTGGCCTTCACGTTCTCGATGGTGTCACTGGGCTCCACCTCCAGGGTGATGGTCTTGCCGGTCAGGGTCTTCACGAAGATCTGCATACCACCCCTCAGACGGAGGACCAGGTGCAGGGTCGACTCTTTCTGGATGTTGTAATCAGAAAGAGTGCGGCCATCTTCCAGCTGCTTGCCGGCAAAGATGAGCCTCTGCTGGTCGGGGGGAATGCCCTCCTTATCCTGGATCTTGGCCTTCACGTTCTCGATGGTGTCACTGGGCTCCACTTCCAGGGTGATGGTCTTGCCGGTCAGGGTCTTCACGAAAATCTGCATACCACCCCTCAGACGGAGGACCAGGTGCAGGGTCGACTCTTTCTGGATGTTGTAATCAGAAAGAGTGCGGCCATCTTCCAGCTGCTTGCCTGCAAAGATGAGCCTCTGCTGGTCAGGGGGAATGCCCTCCTTATCCTGGATCTTGGCCTTCACGTTCTCGATGGTGTCACTGGGCTCCACCTCCAGGGTGATGGTCTTGCCGGTCAGGGTTTTCACGAAGATCTGCATTTTGACCTATAAGGTTAAAAAGGAAAAGGTTACTGTATCATTTTCAGAATCTTTTACCGCTTTCATAGTTCATTGGTTATTTAAAACTAACAGATTATATTCTAAAACGCCTTATTTACGTCAAGATCATTGGTTAGTTAAAACTAACAGATTATATTCTAAAACGCCTTATTTACGTCAAGATCTCTCACAAATCTCCCCTATTCTTTTACTAGACAATGTATCCATCACTGGAGGCAATATTCCTTAGTCAAGATGTCTCCCTAACAGGCTGGAGACTCGAAAGTACTTTCCGAGATTATCATCCAGAACTGTTCAGGTACTTCGTTAAGATCCCGCCCAATTCCCCCCAAACCTAGTCATCATGTCAGCATTTAGATAAAAAACTTTTTTAAACGCAACTGGGGACCTACACCTCCTCCACGGCAGAATTCGAATTAAAAACGTTTCCAGAAGCCCCCGCCGACTACCTCTCTTCCACCTTTCTCCCCTGAAGCAGACGCGATGGAATCTCCATCGGTTAAGTGTCCGTTGACCTGTGCCGGCGGGCGCGCGCGCCAACCGGCCCCGCTCCCGACACGTAAACAAGGCCTGCTCTTCCGGAAAGGCCGGGGCCGCGTCACCTCGCTTCCCCTCCCCCACACCCACCCCCACCCGCCTCGTCTCGCGGACTCCCAAGGCCTCTGCGGCTCGCCCTCACGGAAGCCCCCTTCTCCGCTCCTCCCGACGCTCATGGCTGCGGGCCAGTACCTGTGAGTGAATGCGAAGATGCCGCAAATTCAATCACGCCGAGTCACCTCCAAGACGACGCAGGAACCCAACAATGCCAGCCGCGTCTAAGTGCTCCGGCTCGGCGGGGCCGATATTTATACAACGTCTGTTGCGTCATTTATCACTCTTACGTAGGCCTAGTGTCCCTGCGCCGCTGAAAGTAGTTCTCCCGGCCCCACCTCTCGCGACGCAGTTATGTCCTTCGACTGAGCTCTAAATTCCTCAGAACCGAAAAAAAGGATCCTAACAAATCAGCTCCCCTCTCCTCCAGATGATCCTTCTCCTCCTTTAGGAAAAGGTAGGAAAATTATCGGGCGGATGAATTCGAGTTAAGGGGCTCTTCCTCGAAAGCTCTGGAAACTTCCTTGCAGCGCCGGCGCTGATTGGTGAGGGGGTGTGAGGCGAGCCCGGCTCTGATTGGTGGGGAAGGCAGCGGCTCGGCTGTTGCTGGGCTCCCGCTGGGGTGATTCGGCGACGACGTTGCTTAGTAACTGAGAGCGCGTGCGCGGCACAGGCGCGCCTTCACTAGAGAAGCATACTTCCGGCTGGGGGTGGAGGAGGGGTCTTTTCCTCCCGCCTCTTAGGCCCGGACTTCTCAAATGTGTTGGGTTTTGGGTCAAAATATAGCGGGTTCTGCGGTGATTTTCCCGAGAAAGTGGTGGTCTGGAGATGCCCAGGAGGTAGGCGGCGGAGCCCGCAGTTTTTCTGGTGTCTGCTGTGAGGCACAAGCCCCTCTCAACGTCGGCCGGTTTTATTTTTTACGTCGGCCGGTTTTATTTTTGTTGTCTGGAACACAGTTGCGGAACTTTAGTCACGTTGTACAGTTAGGGTGCTTTGAGGAGACGAAATCTAGACTTGGGACTCCGTGCTGGTCCCGAGTATCCCCCAAACCCCTCCACCCCACCGACCGAGGAGGACCCCTCCTCCACTGCGGAGGCGTTCCCCTGACGAGGAGGTTCCTCCCGACCTCCACGCGTGGCACTCCTCCCCGCAGCGTCTCCCACGCGGAGGCCTCCCCCCACTCCCCATTCCTCGCCACGAACCGTCACCCCCCGCGGTGGAGGCCTTCTCCCCCTTCCTCATTGCGGAGTCCCCACACTGCTCCACTGCACAGCCCCCTCTCCCCCCAATCCCCGCTCCAGGTACCAGGTGGCCATGCTTAAAAATGCCTCCGCACATCCCTTTCCCTCACTGCTGTTTGTCCAAACCCCGAGTGAAAAATGATATGGATAGGGGAGCCGACAGCCCACATGGAGAGACAGAATTCACACACGAGAGAATTCGCGACACTAGCGTTTTTAGTGTCCCATCAATAGGTTGGTTGTGCCAGCGACATTACGGGTGGTTTAACCAGCTAGGACCCCGCCGCGGGTGTGGCCGCTGGTCAGCAACGAGATAACCGGGGGAACGTGACTAAGACAGACGTGTTTGGGTCCGCAGCCACGCAGCCCGGCGGCTGAGTCATGCTGGTGGGGGTGTAAATAAACATGGGAGTGGTTGTTGCGTAGCAGCAACCTCGCGAAGTTAGGAGGTGGTCTGGAGATGTGCACCTTACTACAGAGTGGCTAGTTATCACTTAGAAAAGGTCGTGAGTCTAAATGACAATCCTTCAACGCTTAACAGTAAGAAGAGGTACAATGTGACAAGCATTTGAGTTAACGCCCAGACGGTAATAAATTTATTATGACTTGCTAAAATCTATTTACATGAATGGTAGGAGATAGAAATAAACAGTTTCTTGAAAATAATTTGGTCGATGATGTAGTTGATAAAACGTTCATGGTAAAAAGTATGGATTTTCGTTTTTGTTAGTCTGACAGTCAGTAGTCTGAGCTTGTTTCACTAACTGACAGCTCCTCTTAAGTCATCCCTGTGAATTGGTGGAATGATCTAGAATGGAGATCTCATGGTTTGATATGGGTACAGGGCCTGAAATTCTAGCAGTTGCCAGAAGTTAGTCATACAGCTTCCTGGTTTAATGTTTGAACAAAGGGCATTTGGTAACCTCAGCACAGAAAAATGTTTTCAGAAAACAGGCGTATGCGTGCCATGTTTAATAGACAAGATGAGTTTTTTTTATGGTGTGTTTTTTAATGAAACTTTTAATAATAGCGTCATTTCTGGTGATTGTAAAAGGTAGTCTGTAAACACATTAAAGAATAGACTGACAAAAATACCTGAAATCACAAATTTGAAAATCTAGCACAGTACTTGGCCTTGAGCTTAATAAATGTTTGTTTAGTGAACTGTAGTTTCCCTTTTGTTCAACTTGGGGGAAAAAACTGTTGACAGCCTTAGACACTTAAAACACAAAGCAAAAAGACTATTTATTTAATAACCATGTGCAAATGGTTTTGCCTAGGCAGTTCCTTTGAAAGAAAGAATTTGATTCTAAGATTCAAAGTGATTTTTTACTTAGCTAGATGTCTTTTAATAAAAATCTGTGAGAAAACTGTTTCCAATTACAAATTCACAATTGTTTTCTTGACATTATCAGCTGACATTTAAAATACAGAGTTATTCTGTGGTTTGTCATTTCCTTGTTTGGCAGTGTATTGCAACAGAATTATAAGACTAATTCTGATTTCTTACCAGCAAGTTAGAAACTTTGATGTTGAGTGCCCAAATGAACACAGAGCAAAATTCTAAATTGTCTTAAAAGTGGTCCTCAAAACTTTTTAAATTTGTCCATTTAAAAATAGCTATTCAAGGTATTTCTCTGGTGGTGCAGTGGCTAAGACTCCAGGCTCCCCATGCAGGGGGCCAGGGTTTGATTCCTGGTCATGAAGTAGATTCCAGTACCTCAATAAAGACTGAAGATCTGGAGTGATGCAGCTGAGACCCAGAGCAGCCAAATAAATAAAAAATTTTAAAAGAACAGCTATTCAAAAAGATTTTCACTGTGAAAGATTATATACATATATGAAAGTTGGAGATAATATAACAAACACCATATAACCACCACCCAACTTTGTTAATCTTAACAAAATAGCAAAAGCTGTTTTGCTTAATCTTTTAAAAATATTTTAGTGAAAAAAACATAGGGTATAAAGTTTACTATCTTACGAGCTATGCACTTTTTAAAAAACATTTAAAAAAATATTATTTATCTTCGGCTGTGCTAGGTCTTTGTAGATGCGTGGACTTTGGTTGTGGCGAGCAGGGCCTACTCTCTAGTTGGATTGTGTAGGCTTCTCCTTTTGGTGGCGTCTCTTGTTGTGGAGCAAAGGCTCTAGGCACTTGGGCTTCAGTGGTTTCAGCCCACAGACCAACTATACACTTATAAATGTACAGTTTAGTAGTGTTAACTGTGTTCACATTATTGTATAACATATCTAGAATTTTTCCTCTTGCCAATCTGAAACTCTATACCCATTAAATAACAACTCCCCATTTCTCCTTCCCCTAACCATCATTCTACTTTGTATGATTTTGACTATCTTAGGTAAGTTATGTAAGTGGAATCATACAGTATTTGTGAGTGTGACAAAATTTCCTTTTTTAGGCTGAATAGTATTCCTTTGTATGTATGCAGCACATTTTGTCTATCCGTGTATCTATCTATGCATATGTGGATTGCTTTCACCTCTTGGCTTTTGTGAATAATGAGCTGCTACAGTGAACATGGTTGTGCAAATATCTCTTTAAGATCTTGCTTTCAGTTCTTTTGAATATGCACTTACAAGTGACATTGCTGGATCTTAAGGTAATTCTATTTTTAATTTTTTTGAACTGTTTTTCACAGAAACTCCACCATTTTACATGCCTCCCCAGTGTACAACTTTGATTGTTCCACATCCTCACAAACATTTGTTATTTAAAAAAAATGATTGTCCCCATTGGTCTAAGATGACACCTCACTGTGGCTTTGATTTGCATTTCCTTAATGATTTTTTTATATAAAAATAATTACAGATTCATAAGAACTCACAAAAATATAGAGACGTCTCAATGTACCCTTCACCCATTTTCCCCCAATGACAGCAGCTTACACAGTTGTAGTACAATGTCAAAACCAGGAAATTAACATTGGTGCAACACACAGACCTTATTCAGACTTTAGCAGTTTTACATGCACTGTAGTATGTGTGCAGTTGTATGCAGTTTTATCACGTGGGTAGTAGATTCATGTCACCCCACCACAGTCAAGGTACAGAGCTATTTTCATCACTACAAGGATAACCTCTTATGGTCAGTCACAGCTGCTCTTACCCCTTCCCCACAAGCCCAGGGAGTCATCAATCCATTCTGCATCTTTTATAATTTTGTCATTTTAAGAATGTGGCATAAATGCAATCGTACAGTATGTAACCGTTTGACATTTTTCATGTAAATTTCATCTGAATTGTTGAATATATGAAGAGTTCATCCATTTTTGCTGCTGAATAACTTTCTGTGGTATATGTGTCCCACAGTTGGTTTATTCATTCACCTACATGGACTTGCGGGATGTTTCCAGTTTTTGGCTATTACAAATGTTAAGTAACAAAAACTCAACTGAATAAATATAAGGATCACATGAATGTATTCAACAATTTGTAAATCAGGAAACATCCCATCTAGCAATAGAGCCCTGTTGAGCTGCAGAAAAGAAGACTTTTAAAGGCAGAGAGGAAGCAGAAAAAAGGAAAGAATTAGCAAAGAATACCTTCTTTTTAGGCGAGGCTGCCTTCCTTGCCTAAGGGGAAGGGCAGAGGTATCCGCTAATCACAGGGATGGATCCTAGTGCTGACCAGGACATTCCAGGTTGTCTGGTTAAAGGTCAGTTTCCTGGGGAAGCTTGTAACTGCAGTTGGGTTAGGAATGAAGTCTTAGATTATTTCCCTGGGGCCTGACACAAGTAACTCCTCTTTGGGCATTTTGTCTCAAAACACAAGGTTCTCTGATCATTCATGTATATTTTCATGTAAGCAGATGTTTTTCTTTCCCTGGGATGAATGCCCAGTAGTGTAATTTCTGGGTTATCAGGTATGTGTATGGTTAGGTCTTTAAGAAACTGCCATTTCCAGAGGGGTTGTATTATTTACTGTCCCACCCCCCGTGTCTGGGAGATGCAGTTTCTTTGCACCCTCACAACATTTGGTATTGTCACTTTTTTTTAAGTTTTAGCTATGTAATTCTTGTGCAGTGTTTAGATGTTGAATTTTCGTTTCCCTAATGATTAATGATGTTGCATGTATTTTCATGTGCTGCTTTGCCATGTGGATTTTGTTTTTGCTGAAATACCTGTTAGTCTCTTTTGCTCATTTTGTAATTGGATTGTTTACCTTTTTTACTGTTGAGTTTTGAGAGTTCGCTATATATTCTACATACAAATTCTTAGAAAATACAGGTATTTTCTTCCATTCTATAAGTTGTCTTTTCACTTTCTTGGTGGTGTCTTTTGAAGTACAAAAGTTTGTTATTTTGAGATGTCTTAACACTCTATCTTATGCTTACCTGATCTCTTCCACATTCACCTCCATTTCACCTAAGCAACAAACCTCGACATCACCTAAAACGATCGCACTCTGCTTCCTGAAACCCCAGTACTCAACTCTCAGAGCCCAACCTCTTGCCCATCTACCTATCTTTCTGCTTTGTTACATCCGCTCTGTAAACCTTCTAAGACCTGCAGTTCCCCAGTTCCCTGTTTTCTCCTCTTCACAGCATCTTTTATAGAGCAAAATTTAAAATTTTTGACCAAGTCCAATTTGTTGGTTCTTTAATGGATTGTGCTTTTGGTGTCATGTCTAAGAGTTCTTCACTCAGCCCTAGATCCCAAAGACTTTGTGTTTTCCCTACATGTAAATCTATGACTCATTTTGAGGCCTAAGTTGAGGTTCATTCTTTCACTTTTGGATGTCAAATTCTCCAGTTTCACCATGGAAACACTATCTTTCTTCCATTGAATTACTTTTGTACCTTTGTCAAAACTCAGTTGGCTGGACCTGTATGGATCTGTGTTAATTTTTTGTTTGTTTTTTGTTTATCAACTCCAGGAACTTTTAAAAACTAATAACATACATTAATGTTTCCATAAATACTAAATGTTACTATAGATTGAATGTGACCCCCCAGAATTCATGTGTTGAAACCTAATCCTAGTGTGATATTTGGAGGTGAGGCCTTTGGGGGTGATTAGGCCACGAGAGCAGAGCTCTTAAAAATGGGCCTAGTGTCCGTATGAAAGGTCCCAGAGAGCCCCCGTGCCCCATGTGAGGACATAGGAAGTGGCCTCTCACCAGACACTGTATCTGCCAGCACCTTAATGTTGACTTCCCAGCTTACAGAACTGTGAAAAAAATAATATGTTTCTGTTGTTTATAAGCTGCTCAGCCTGTGATGTTCTGTTATAGTAGCCTGAACAGACTAAAACACCTGTTTTTAAACTTTATGTAAATGATGTCATACTCTAGCTATCATTCTACAACTTCCCTTTTTTAATGTTGTTTTTTGTGGCTTAGCTGTGTTGATAAAGCTAGTTCAATTGCTTTAGCTGCTGTGTAGTATTCTCCTATGTGAAGATATCACAGTTTAACATCAAGATATTCCTAGTTTTCACTGTTACAAACAAAAATGCTAAAATAATTTAAAATTTTTATTTTATGTTTATTTGGGTTTTTTCTGTTTATTTGTTTTTGTAAAAAATATTTATTTGTTTTTGGCTGCATCAGGTCCTAGTTACAGCACTCCAGATCTTTGTAGTGGCTCATGGACTTAATTGTCCTGCAGTGTGTGGGATTTTAGTTCCGCGACCAGGGATCGAACCCGTGTCCCCTACATTAGAAGGCAGATTCTTAACTACGGGATCACTAGGGCAGTCCTTTGAAGTTTAATGTTGAGCCAAGAGAAAGACTAGGTTTGTTGGTTTCTTTGCTCATTCAGCAGGCATGTCCAGCAGCTTCTGGGTATGGAAGGCTTTGGGGTTGCTGACTTGGGTAGGACACGGGCCCCCACCCAGTGGGGTCGTGGTTTTAGTGCGAATAAAGGGCATCATTGTGATCCTGAGAGTATTTATCTTAATGAGTTGTTGGAAGATTCAATGAGTTAACTCATGTAAAGGGTTGAGAAGAAAGCCCAGTTTATGGAGGGGTGCTTGATCAATGCTAGCTACTGTTGTCAATCTTGAAAGGCAAAAATGGCTTAGTGGTTAAAGCACAGACTGGATTGGGTTGAAATCTTGACTCTACCATTTACTCACTGTGACTGTCAGTGAGTTATTCAACTTCTCTGGGCCTCAGTGTCTTCATGTATATAGGGCAGAGATAGTAATAATACCTAGCTTACAAGTTTTTTTAAAATTATTTATTTGGCATCATTGCGTCATGCAGGAACTTTCTGTGTGGCGCCAGAGCTTAGTTGCTCAGCAGCATATGGGATCTTAGTTCCCTGACCAGGGATCGAACTCAGATCCCCTGTATTGCAAGGTAGATCCCTAACCATTGGGCAACCAGGGAGGTCCCCCTTACAGGGTTTTTGAGGGTTGAATGAACCTGCCTTGCAAGGTTAGTTTCTACAGGTAGAATGCTTAGAACAGTTTTTGGTACACAGGAAGCACTCAGTAAATGTTAGCTGCACAAACAAGGAGAAGTACATAGACTTCTCTGGGGCATAGAAGAGGAAGGAGCTGTCTAGCTGCCTGGAGGAGGGTAACAGAGCAACCCAAAAGTTACCACAAAGGAATTACTTAGAAGCCCAATCTCAGGGAGGAGTCAGGATTGTCCAGAGAGAGAGGAGCAGGTGAAAAGTGAGAAGGCATAGTGTGATAAAGAACAGGTATTTACGTATTTGTGTCTGTGATTTAGGGGGACTGCAGGTGGAAAATAAGCCTGGAGAAGGAGGCAGAGCTCAACACTCCAGCAGCTTCACTACCTCTAGCAGTCCTGCCGTCCCAGGTGTTTCCCACTTCTGGACCTTGGCACTTGATGTTTCCTTTGCCCAGAACTCTTCTGTGGCTCTTGCTGTCTCCTACTTTATGCAGTGTAAACATCACATCTTCATAAAGGCATTCTCTAACACCCATTCCTGCTCCCGGTACTCAACTGCAGCACCTTGGTTATTTCTTTCAAAATGAGTTCATGTTTACATAATCCATAATTGTATTGCTTACATGGTTGTTTATCTCTTTGTTTCCTCCACTAGAATATAAATTCTATGAGGTACAGACCAGGTCCCTCTGGTTTATCACCATACCTCCACTCTTAGCCAGCTAGCATGCAGCCTAGTGTATGGTCAGCACTCAGTAAATATTTGTTGAAAGAATGAATGACTAATGAAGGACCTGGCTTACTATGCTGAGGACTTTAGATTCTTCTTGCAGGTGTTCTGCATGGGAAGGACATGTTCAGATTGCTACTGTAGAATGATAACTAGGTGACATCATAGCAGGTGCATAGAAAGGGGATGAGATCAGAGATCAGCACTCCAGATGTGGTGGCCATTGGCCAAGTAGGAGATGATGAGCATCTATGAGTAGACCAGATCAACAAAGCTCAGCATCCCTGAGCAAGTAGCAGGAAAGAACTAGTCAAATCAAAGCAGAGCACTGTTATTTATTGTTGTTGTTCAGTCGTGTCTGACTGCTTGCGACCCCATGGACTGCAGCGTGCCAGGGTCCCCTGTCTTTCACCATCTCCTGGAACCTGCTCAAATTCATGTCCATTGAGTCGGTGATGCCATCCAACCATCTCATCCTCTGTCATTCCCTTGTCTTCCTGCCTTCAGTCTTTCCCAGCCTCAGGGTCTTTTCTAATGAGTCAGCTCTTCACGTCAGGTGGTCAATATCTGAGCTTCAGCTTCAACATCAGTCCTTCCAATGAGTATTCAGGACTGATTTCCTTTAAGATTGACTGGTTTGATCTCCTTGCAGTCCAAGGGACTCTCAAGAGTCTTCAATACCACAGTTCAAAAGCATCAATTCTTTGGTGCTCAGCCTTCTTTATGGTCCAACTCTCACATCCATACATGACTACTGGAAAAAGCATAGCTTTGACTATACAGACCTTTGTTGGCAAAGTAATGTCTCTGCTTTTTAATATGCTGTCTAGGTTGGTCATAGCTTTTCTTCCAAGGAGCAAGTGTCTTTTAATTTCATGGCTGCAGTCACCGTCTGCAGTGATTTTGGAGTCCAAGAAAATAAAGTCTCTCACTGTTTCCGTTGTTTCCCATCTATTTGCCATGAGGTGATGGAAGTGATGGGACCAGATGCCATGATCTTTGTTTTCTGAATGTTGAGTTTGAAGCCCGCTTTTTCACTTTCCTCTCTCACTTTCATCAAGAGGCTCTTTAGTTCCTCTTTGCATTCTGCCACAAGGGTAGTGCCATCTGCATGTCTGAGATTATTGATATTTCTCCCAGCAATCTTTATTCCAGCTTGTGCTTCATCTAGCCCAGCACTTCACAAGGTGTACTTTTCATAAAAGTTAAACAAGCAGGGTGACAAGTATTATTATTTGATCCTTGTTTCAGAGTAGTACCTAGATGACTGACCTAAATGTTTATAGTGTAACAAAATAAAAGATAAATGGATGGGGAGCTTATAACAAAGGAGAAAAAAAGGAAAATGAGGAGTGAGATAAGTATAGAAAATGCTGGCTTTGAAGTCAGTCTGTTTGCTAGAAGTGGGCCACAGATTGTTTTGGTAGTTTTTTTTTCCCAACCAGTGTGGAAAGAGAGAGACACAATCAATTACATACATGATAAGTCCTTGTGATACATTGTAGTACAGCCATGCAATGGAGTACTACTGCTGCTGCTAAGTCACTTCAGTCGTGTCTGACTCTGTGTGACTCCATAGACAGCAGCCCACCAGGGTTCCCCGTCCATGGGAGTCTCCAGGCAAGAACACTGGAGTGGGTTGCCATTTCCTTCTCCAATGCATGGAAGTGAAAAGTGAAAGCAAAGTCGCTCAGTCGTGTCCAACTCAGTGACCCCATGGACTGCAGCCCACCAGGCTCCTCCGTCCATGGGAGTACTACTCAGAATTAAAAATAAATTAAGTATTTATACATATATAAACAACTTGGATGAATCTCAAAAAAATTATGTTGAATGAAAGCAGCCAGACAAAAAAGGGTACAGGGTACAGACTGTGTGATTCCATTCCATATAAAATTCTTTGGCTCCTATTCCTGGGCCAGGTATTGGAGAAGATGGTTTTTCTGATGTCTCATGTACATTCTGGCCTCTAGGCCCCAGGCTGAGCACAGAGTGGTCTCGAATGGGCGTGTCCATCGCTGGAGAATCCAGCAGCTCACTCACTGCCAGTCACTCCTCTGCTTCCTGTTGTTCTGGAATCAGATCCCCTCGCTGTGGCTTTCAGGCCCAGTGAGGTCAGAGGGAGCCTCCTGCTCAGTGCCGCCCCCACTGCACTCCCTCAGTCACTCTCATCCTCCCCCAACAGCCTTCCTTCCGTCTCCCAGACCCATCTCGCCCTTGCTGCTCTTGGGGCTTGTGTTCGTCCTTCAGCTTGGACAGCTCTTCCTTTTTATCCTATCATTCAGGTTTCAACTCAGGAGTCTGCTCCTCAGAGAGGTCTTCTCTGACCACATTGTCCTACCCACTGGAATACTCTGTTCTTGCCTTCAGCACACTTATTGATGCCTGAGCTTGCTGTGCTCACTCATTTTTCACCTCCTGCACATTGGAAGTCCAGGAGGTCAGAGACTGTGTTATCATGGTGTCCAGACTGATGCCTGGCACACAGTTGGTGTTCAGTGGGCATCTGAAGGCTGTAACACTCCCGCCCAGACCAAGTGGGTCAATGTCCAGGCTCACCGGAAGGCACTGTGGTACAGGAGACAATGGGCTCCAGTGCACAGCGTTGTCCCTCAGACCCCAGTGGACATCAGCAGGGCAGTGACCTGTTTGGTCACGTCTAAATGAAAAAATATTTTTGTGTGTTCCTCAATTAGGTAAAGACTTCTTAATTATGATACCACAAATGTAATCTGTAAAATAAAACATTGATAAATTGGAATTAATTACATTCTATCTGCCCAGGGACTTCCCTGGTAGTCCAGTGGCTAGGACTCTGCACTCCCAGTGTGGTGGGCCCAGGTTCAATCCTTGGTTAGGGAACTGGATCCCATAAGCCACAACTAAGACTCAGTGCAGCCAAATAAATATTTTAAAAAATAAAATCTATGTCCCAAACCCTCATATAGGAATATGATGATAACATACTTGCAAATCAGATTCTAAAATCATTAGATGGTTAAATACTATTCTCCCTGGAAGTCTTTGGGGAATGTGGCCATTTAAAAAAAATTGACTAGCACTATATTTTTAAAACTTTGGGTAGCTATACCAACTCAGAGAGCTTGCCTGGGTTTTTCTCCAAACCTGCCTGATCATTTGTCTGATCTTGCTTCTTTTATTCATTCAGCAAATTTACTGAGTGCTTACTTACAGTCCTGGCGTGCTGCAGTCCACAGGGTCACAAAGAGTCAGACACGACTTAGCAACGGAACAACAATGTTCCAGGCATAGGTCAAAGCCCTGAGAACGTGATAATGAACAAGACAGATGGAGTTCCTGGTTCAGGGAGCTCAGTTTCTCGTAGGGAGGCAGATGACAAAACAAAACGATCTTTAACGTATTAGGTAGTGATGAGGGCTATGGAATAAAGCTAAGGTTAGAGAGAGATGCTGCTCTATTAGGTAGCACAATGGCCTCTGAAAAGGTGGGCGTTTGAGCAAACACCTGCTTAAGGTGAAAGAGCCTGTCACACAAGTAAGGCGCAGAGAGTGGAGAGTGGATTCTGGCAAAAACACAGCTGGAGAATGCTTGCTGAGGTCCAGGGATGCAAAGGAAGCTGTGACTGGAGCTCAGAGTGAGAGCGAGTGGCGAGAGGCCAGCCAGGGGTTGGGGAAGGTCTTATGTGGACTGGTTCATAGGCGACGGTGAAGAGTTTGGATTTTACCCTAATTTTGATGGGACGTCCCCTCGTCTGTCTTGCTCACTGCTATATCCCCAGGGCCATGGACAGGACCTGGCACATAGGTAGCAGAGTTGTTTGTTTGTTTTTCCCAAATCCACCTGTAGATTTAAGCATCTCTGATCAAAATTATTATTTTTTTTTTTTCTGGACTTCTTGTCCCCAGGACTCCGGCCGCGCCGGCCCCCAGACTGCTGCAGCTGTCCGTGCTCAGCGCTCATCCTCCTGGTCCTCCCGGCGGCGCTCTGATCAAAATTATAACAGGATTTTATGGGGGACTTGAACAGCAAATCTAAAATTTTTAGGGTGACTTCCCCGGCAGTCTGTGGTTAAGATTCCTCCCTTCCACTGCAGGGGTGTGAGTTTGATCCCTGGCTGGGGAATACAGCATGCCTTTGGAATGGCCCCCCCCAAAAAAAAAATTTTTTTATATGGATGTGCAAAGGTCTGAGAACAGTCAAGACACTCCTGAAGAACCAAGATATCAAGCCTTTATTACATTTTAAAGTTATAATAAGACAGTGTGATCAGCTCAGGATCAGTAAAACAGACTAGAAGCGCAAAGAAAAAGCCATGCATATAAAAAAGCCTAATATACATTCAGTAAAGAAGGGACTGTTGGAAAAAATGAAAATAAATCCCTGTTCAGTACCACACCAAAAACTAAATTATGGCCCAGATTTAGGCCTTAACTGTGATAGGCAAAACTTTATATTTTTTTACAAGGACATCTAGGCAAATATCTTCATGACCAAGGAAAAGAGCTTTGGTAGATCTTTCATAAATTCAACTACATTAAAACTGGGCACTTGAATTACTTCTAGTGAAACTGAGAAACTCAGTTTTATTTATTTTTAACTAAAGAACATTTATTTGTTTTTCACCAAGACTTTGTCTTGAGGACGTAACTAAACTGCGCCACCACTCCCAACCCCAATTTGAAGGAGGATTAGTACAGTGGATGTTATAAATTTATAAAGCAAGTATGAACAGTTTGAGGGACTGGAACCAACGTTAACTGACAAAAACCAACTTCCATCTAAATCATCGTAAAAATGTTTAAGTAATAAAAAGGGGGGGGGGCAAAGGCGGTTGCAGATTGAACAAGATCATCACATTTTATCTAATACATTCAATTCTGGCTAGGGTATACCAAAATGGAAACAGGATAAATATAATACAAAAGTTCCACTACAGCACACTGCACACAGCTGTGTTCCAAGCCACCCCTATCCCCCTAATGCTTCCAAACTCAACCGTTTCCCAGCCTGTTGGGCCTGGTGATGAAGGAGCACGTAGATCTTCTCTTTAATCCAATGTTTGTTATAAGGCTGGTATGTCTGGGTATCAGCTCTGTAAACAATGCAGCTGAGGTCTGCCAGGTCATCAATAAAATCAGACAACTGACTGATATCGTATGTTATAGAGGGGCTGTTGGAATTCATTTTCTTCAGATGTTCTTCATACATTTTACAAACACCTACCATATACTCATTCACAGATTCATAGCGTAAGTTCTGCCTTCTGGGCTCTTGGTAGGCTGTGCTAGTAGGATGGTGTGAGACATTGCGCCAAAGTCTCCTGCTGCAGCCCAGAAACTCGGTTTTAAATTGTATTTAATTTTAATTGTTGTCACAAATGACTAGTGGCTGCCAAATTGATAGCACAGATCTAGAGTATATGGAGAAGGAAGTGGCAACCCACTCCAGTGTTCTTGCCTGGAGAATCCCAGGGACGGAGGAGTCTTGTGGGCTGCTATCTCTGGGGTCGCACAGAGTTGGACACGACTGAAGCGACTGAGCAGCAGCAGAGTATATGAAGAATATAGAAGAGGAAATAGGATGGGATAAACATAAAAAGCTGGGGTTTCCCAGGTGGCACTAGTGGTAAAGAACCTGCCTGCCAGTGCATGTAGATGTAAGAGACACAGGTTCGATTCCTGGGTCAGAAAGATCCCCTGGAAGGGAGCATGGCAACCCACTCCAGTATTCTTGCCTGGAGGATCCTGTGGACAGAGGAGTTTGGCGGGCTACAGTTGGGGTTGTGAAGAGTTGGACAGGACTGAAGTGACTGAGCATGTATGCAAACATAAAAAGTTGCTCAAGATGATCAAGAATAAACAAATTAAAACCATGGTGAGATACCACTTCATAACCTCCAGATGTGCAGGAATTAAAAAGTCAGACAATATCCACAGTGGTGAGAGTTTAAATTGTTACAACTCCTTTGGAAAACAAAATTGAGCAAGAATATTTCCTGGATCCAGCAATATCACTTTAGTTATTATAGAAGAAAAATTATCCTCAGTCTGGCCTGTGAATTTACATAATTCACAAACAGGTAGCATTTCTAATAACATATTTGAGCAATTTTATGATAGATTATAACCAAAATACCAAAATAAGATCTCTTCTGAGATAGTAGATACCCATACTTTAATTCGAGTCTTAAGATGTTTTTTTTCTGGCTGCACCTCATGGCACATGGGATCTCAGTTCCCTGGTCAGGGGTTGAACCTGTGCCCCCTGCATTGGAATCTGGAAGTCTTAACCACTGCACCACCAGAGAAGTCCCCAAGAGTCTAAAGATCTTTTTATTTATTTATTTATTGAGTCTAAAGATCTTTAATTAGATGTTTCTATTATACACAGTCTAACAGAGATTACTGTGGTGATGATTTGTAAGAAGTTGGTCTTCATCCTCATTGCTATCATAGAGCTCCTAAAACCCTAGGAATTTTCTAAGTGGTCAGAGTGATAAAAATTTCTTGTTATTCATAACGAACACCTTTCAACCTTCCAAGAGTTTGTGTTAACGAGGCGACTTTTGGAAAGGCCTTGAATTTGGGGGCTGTTTGTCAGAAGGTTGGAAGCTTAAGCCCTCCTCCCCCACCTTTAGGGAGGAGAGAAGAGCTTGAGGTTGAATCAGTCGTCAGTGGCCACTGATTTCATCAATCACACCTACGTAGTGAAGCCTGCATAATGACTTACGGCAAAAAACCGTCACAATACTGTAGTTATCCTCCAATTAAAATTAAAAACAAATCTCTAAAGTACGGGGTTTGGAGAGCCTGTGACGGTGAACAGTGGAGCTGGGACTAGTGGCAGTGAGAGTGGTCCCAGAGAGGAATGGAGGGTCTGTATCCCTTCCCACATTCGTGGCCCTGTGCGTCTGCTCCCGAGATACGTCCTCTGTGATAGACTGGGGATCTGGTGGGTAAACAGTTTTCCTGGTGTCTGTGAGCCGGTTGAACAAATCAGTCAAACTCCATGAGGAAGGAGGCCGTGGGCCTGGGTCAGAAGCACGGGTGACAGCCTGGACTTGGAATTGGTGTCTGGGAAAGGGGAGGTGAGGGGACAGTCTGGTGGGACTGAGCCTTTAACCTTTGGGATCTGATGGTGACTCCAGGCAGGTGGCATCAGATTTAGTTAAATTCTAGGACACCTAGCTGGTGTTGGAGGATTCCTTGGTAAAGGACCACCCCCTCCCCCACCCCCACCTTGTCTGTCAGAACCCTTTGTTCTTATAGCAAGACTGTAATAAAACCTTGGCATGTACTCAAATAATTAAGTTATCTGAAAAGATTTTTAAACACTATATCCTAGAGAATCGCTTGCACACCTGCCCCAGGGGATATGAACAAGCTTGATCATAGTAGCATAGTAGCAACATCTAAACCTGTATCTTTGTCACCAGTGACATGGATATTGTGGGATGTTCATTCTGTGAATACTGTGCACCAGTGAACATGGATCAGCCCCCACTACACATGTACACAGGGATGATTCACAAAAGAACAGTCTCAGAAGAACGCATACAGTGCTATTTTACTTACATAAAATTCAAAACCAAGCAAGACTAAACACCATCTAAATACATGTACCTTGTTTGTTGTTGTTTAGTCACTAAGTCGCATCTGACTCTTCAGCAACCACATGGACTGTAGCCCGCCAGGCTCCTCTAGCCATAGGATTTCCCAGACAAGGATACTGGAGTGGGTTGCCATTTCCTCCTCCAGGGGCTCTTCCCAACCCAGGGATCGAACCTGCATCTCCTGCACTACAGGCGAATTATTTACCTCTGAGCCACCTGGGAAGCCCATGTAGATGTACATACACAGGTGATAGGGCTTCCCTCATAGCTCAGTCAGTAAAGACTCTGCCTGCAATACAGGAAACCCAGGTTTGATTCCTGGGTCAGGAAGGTCCCCTGGAGAAGGAAATGGCAACCCCCTCCAGTATTCTTGCCTGCTGAATACCATGGACAGAGGAGCCTGGCAGGCTACAGTCCTTGGGGTCGCAAGAGTCAGACATGACTGAACCACCACCACACGTGATTAGATAAGCAGCAGAGTCAGGGTGGTGGTTACTTCTTAGAGAGCAGGGAGGAGGATGTTGGGAATATTATAAAAATGGACAAAAGCTCCATTCGTTAATCTAGTTGGACATTCTTTTTATTAATGTAATTTGACCTGTACATATATATTCCGTAGTTACTGTAACAATGAGGAGCTGCAGCTCGCAGGCACTGGGACCACTGCCATTAGGAAGCTCTGCCCCCTGGCACTCTGGGGTGGGACTGCCAGCAAGTGTGGGTGCAGGTGCCAGCGTGGAGCTCCTGTCCTCGGAGCAGGTCCTCTGGTGCCAGGCCCTGGGACTGCTGCAGCTCAGCCTGTTTACCTGGAAACAGCTGGGCTGTATTTGTGGAGGGTATTTATGAGCAGCAAGGTATGCCCACCACACCCCTGGGCAATGGAGGGCTGCCTGCCCCCTACCCAACGCAGGATGTTCTCGGGACTGCGGGGCCCTGAGAGGTGTCTGGGCGGGGGCCTTTGGTACCGTGTGAAACCCAATCAGTTAAGAAAGGAGCAGCTTCTTCCTTGGAAAAAAGACCATGCAAAACAAAAAAGCTTAAGGAGCTAAAAAAAAAAATCACTCTTGCTGCTGTGAGGGAGTAGGAGGGGAGGTAGGAGACTTGAACGCAGGGAGCTCATTTGGGAGGGGCATTAGCTGGGGTTCCTGTGAGTGCAGTGGGTGTGGGAGGAAGTTTCAGGCAACCAAGGTCATTGCCCTTCCCTCTGGCATGAGCCCTCCCGCCTGCTAGCTGTGTGAGCACGAGTTACCTACACCCTCAATTTCCACATCAGGAGAATGTGGACACTCACTGTGCCTGCCTGAGTACCCTCAGACACAGTATGTGAAACACCTGTTGGTGCTGTGCCTGGTGCTCAGGACCACCGACCATGTAGAATTGCCCAGAGAGAGGGTAACTCAGGAGCAGTCAATCAGCTTGCCAGGTCCTATGCCTGCCAGCTTGAGTCTGCCCGGAACGGAGACTTCATGTTCTGATCGGCACAGAAGTTAGTGGTGGCCTCGCAAATCCTCAGAAAACAGAAGTTACCGTTGGCATGTCCGTAGGAGGGAGGAGAAATTGATATAAATAGCAGCAGGGACAGCAACAAGCCTGTCACAGGACCAGAGAGATTTGGGTACTCCTCCTGTGGTTGAGAGGGACAGTGAGGCTGGCCCACCCTAACGTCTGCTAGGTGCTTTCTGCACCTGCAGGTAGTCAGAAAGTTTGCAGGTAGCCTCAAGCCTGCCCGTGGGTACAAAATGATGCCTCTAAGAGTGGGCACTAACCCCCTGAGGCTGTGCCTGCCTGGTCTGTGTGTCACAGGGACTCCTGCCCTCTGGTGGCAGGTGTGGGTTCTGCACACTCCAAGGAGCTGAATCAGCCTAGGCTGTACAGTCCATGGGGCTTCCCAGGTGGCGCTAGTGGTAACAAACCCGCCTGCCAACGCAAGAAACAGACGCCAGGCCAGTTCAATCCCTGGGTTGGGGAGATCCCCTGGAGAAGGGCATGGCAACCTACTCCAGTATTCTTGCCTAGAGAATCCCATGGGCAGAGGGGCCTGGTGGGCTACAGCCCATACTGTTGCCCAGAGTCGGACATGACTGAAGTGACTTAGCAAGCAAGCAAGCAATACAGTCCATGGGGTGACAAGAGTTGGCCATGACTTATCAACTAAACAACAAAAACAACCTTCAGTCTCAAGCACAAACTGTATCAGAAAAGCATGCTTGCCTTTGGAGAGCAATATCATTTACTCTCTTATGCATCTATATTTCTAGCAATTCTGGCCAAAATCATGGGAACTTATGCTTTAGAAAAAAGCAAATCGAATACACTGTTCTATTTTCAGATTCCCTTTTCCTAAAATCCTGTGCAGATTTGCCAAGGGTTTTCATGTTTTTCTTTTAAAGTTGAGTGTTCCCTGTTGTCTTTATGCCAGCACATTATACTCTGGGTCTATCCACATCCTGAGTCACCAGAGACCTCGTTATGTTGATTTTAGGGGCTGGACTAGAACCAAAAGATGCCCACTTAAATTTTATTTATTTATTATTTATTTGGCTGCGCCAGGTCTTAACTGCATATGGTACTTGGGATCTTCATCTTAGTTGTGACACGTGGAATCTAGTTCCCTGACCAGAGATCGAACTCAGGTCCACTGCATTAGGAGCTTGGCATCTTAGCCACTTGGTCACCAGGGAAGTCATGTGTGTATATAATGGCTAAAAGTAGCCATTATCTTCCAGTTCTGGAGGTCAGAGGTCCAATGCAGATCTTACTGGATAAAATCAAGGTGTCAGTCAGGCTGTGTTCCTTTTTATTTTGGCCGCACCACGTGGCATTTGGGATCTTAGTTTCCTGACCAGGGATCTAACCTGTGCCCCTTGCATTGGGAGTACAGAGTCTTAACCACTGGACCACCAGGAAAGTTCCTACATTTCTTTAAAGAAATTTTTTAAATTGAAGTATATAGTTGATTTACAATGTTGTGTTAGTTTTTGTTGTACAATGAAATGATTCAGTTATGTATATATCCTTTTTTGTATTCTTTTCCATTATGGTTTATCACAAGATCCTGGATACAGTTCCCTGTGCTACACAGTAGGACCTTGTTGTTTATGCATCCTATATCAATAGTTTACCTCTGCCAGTCCCAAACTCCCAGTCCTCTCCTCCCCGCTCCCCTTCTCCTTGGCAACCACAAGTCTGTTCTCTATGTCTGTGGGTCTGTTTCCGTTTTGTAGATATATTTTAGATTTTACATATAAGTGATATCATATGGTATTTGTCTTTCTCTTTCTGACTTACTTCACATAGTATGATAATCTCTAGTTGCATATATTTTAAATATATATGTCTGGCCTAGAACTCACATCCAGACATAAAGAAGTCTTACATATCAAACAAGCCAACGTAGTGCCTATCAACAGGCACTTTAGAGAGATGTCCAAGTGGTCAATAAGCACATGAAAACGTTTTTCAACATCACTGCTTGTCAAAGACATGCATACACAAAAAAAACAACCCGACCAGAAAGGCTAAATTTGAAAAGACTGACAATACCAAATGTTGTGGGGGTATAGCATACCCGTGACTCTCATACACGGGTGGAGTATAAAATGGTGTGGTCTTTGGAAAGCTCTTTAGTAGTACTTGGAAGAGCATACTGCTAATCTATGACCCAGCAATTTCACTCCTAAGTATATACCGAAATGAGTTCACAGACAGACTTTTCACAAATGTAAATAACAGCTTTATTCATAATAGCCCCCAAGGTGGAAACAACCTGAGGAGAATCCACCAACAGGAGAATAAATTGTGATGTATTCATGTCAAATATTACACAACAGCAAATAAAATCATGATACACAAAACAACATGGATGATTTTCAAAAACATTATAGTGAGTGAAAGATGTCAGACATGCTGTTTTTAAAGGTTCCAGAATAGGTAAAACTAACCTCTGGTGATAGAAGGCAAAATACTGGTCCCCTCTGTTCTTTCACCTGAGGGAAACTCTCTAAACTGCTGGAAGTGTTCTATATTTGAGTTGGTGGTGGTTACGTAAGCTATATACTTAAGATATGTGGATTTTGCCAGCAAAGGAAACCATAAACAAAGTGAAAAGACAACCTGCGGTAAAGGAGAAGATACTTGCAAATAGCACAACCAGCAAGGGTTTAATTTCCAAAATAAACAGCTCATACAACTCAAGAACAAAGAACCAAAACACCCAATCAAAATATAGGCAGGAAACCTCAATGGAAGACATACAGATGGCAAACAGGCACATGAAAAGTTGCTCAGTATCACTAATTATTAGAGAAACACCAGTCAGAATGGCTGTCATTAAAAAGTCTACAAAAAATGCTGGGGAGGGTGGAGAAAATGGAACCCTCCCACACATTCAAATGATACTGTAAATTGGTACAGCCACTGTGGAGAACAGCACTAAAAAAAATGAAAAGTAGAACTGCCATATGATCCAGCAATCCCACTCTGGGCATTTATCTGGACAAAACTATAATTCAGAAAGATACATTCATCTCTGTATCAAAGCAGCACTATTTACAATAGCCAAGACATGGAAGCAGCCTACTTGTCCATGACAGATGAATGGATAAAGAAGATGGGGTACATATATACAATGGAATATTACTCAGCCATAAAAAAGGAATGAACTAATGCCATTTGCAGCAACATGGATGGCCCTAGAGATTATCATACTAAGTGAATTGAGTCAGGAAGAGAAAGAGAAATACCATATGATACTACTGATATGTGGAATCTGAAATATGACACAAATGAATTTGTTTACTAAGCAGAAACAGACTCACAGACATAGAGAACAGACTTGTGGTCGCCAAGGGGGAGCGGAGTGGCGAGTGTTGGATTGGGAGTTTGGTGTTAGCAGATGTAAATTATTATATATAGAATGGATAAACAAGGTCCTATCAAATAGGGAATATCAATATCTTATAAATCATAACAGAAAATACAAAAAAGAATATATATATGTATAAATGAATCACTTTGCTGTACACCAGAAACCCTGTAAATCAACTGTACTTTCAAAAAAAAAATTGAACCCCTCCAAAAAAGTCACAAAAATTGCACTTTAGCAAAGTGTCAATTATTTTATCTTCCTTTTTTTCAATATCTACTGTATAAAAATTTTAAAGCAAACTTGTTAAAAAGTTAAATCAGATTTATTTGGAATTTACCCCGAATGAAGGAGTCATAAACTGGCTCAAAGGTGGCAGCCTAGGAAAGAGTTAATACAGATGGAGTGTCTTTAGCTAGCCTTGTTAAAAAAGAAAAAATCATTTAGTAAAATGTCAGTTATCTGCTGAGGGAAATCGACACACTGTTTAGCTCAGTGAATTTTCTATTTACCAGCAAGGTATAAATGTAATATAAAAAAAAATAGAGTTTGGAACTAGATCGAGGTGATGGCTGTACAGAACCATGAGTGCAGTGTCAGTGAACTGTACACGTTAAAATGTTATATCACTTTCATCTTAATTTTTAAAAGTGTTCAATAAAAAAGAAGACAAAAGATATATGCATTTTGCTGTGTGTAAACTATACACCTCCAATGAACCCCTAATACATACAGCTAAAGCTGTACTTGGAGGGAAATTTATAGTCATTAATATTCCTTGTGGACAGCGACTGCAGCCTTGAAATTAAAAGACACACTTGCTCCTTGGAAGGAAAGCTATGATAAACATAGACAGTGTATTAAAAAGCAGAGACATTAACCTTGCCTGCAAAGGTCCATATAATCAAAGCCATGGTTTTTCCAGTAGTCATGTACAGAGAAGACTGAGCACCGAAAGATTGATGCTTTCCAATTGTGGTGCTGGAGGAGTCTTGAGAATCCCTTGAACTGCAAAGAGATCAAACCAGTCACCTCTAAAGGAAATCAACCCTGAATATTCATTGGAACAACTGATGCTGAAGCTCCAATACTTTGGCCACCTGCTTCAAAGAGCTCACTCAATGGAAAATACGCTGATGCTGGTAAAGATTAAAGGCAAAAAGGGAAGAGGTGGCAGAGAATGAGATGGTTGGATGGCATCACTGACTCAATGGACATAAATTTGAGCAAACTCCAGGAGATAGTGGAGGACAGAAGAGTCTGGTGTGCTACAGTCCATGGGATCGAAGAGTCAAACAACCTAGCGGCTGAACAACAAAAAATACTAAAAGAACCTCTGTATTTAATTCAATAAACTAACGATAAGATAAAAACAATTAACAAAGGAAGGTGAAAATTAAGTAGGGCACAAAAAATTAGTTAAAAGTTATTATATAAAAATGTTATTTCTTTCAAGATCTGAATAAAATAGGGCAACAAAATAGGTTTGGAAAATATTTGAGTTCCATCAGTGGTTCTTGTGAGTTTGTCTTTAAATTGGTGCTGTGATCAATAGAACCATAATAATGGAATTTGGTGTGGAGTTCATTCACTTACTAAATTTAAAAAATCTGTTGACTATCAAGCTCCTGAAGACGCTGTTTTATAATGTGTCAGGAAAGCCCAAGTGTGAGAACTTTGATTTCAGCTGCTGCTTGTCCTGGAGAGGCAGGTCATTTATCCACATTACCTAGCTCATTCGGGCGCACGATGGCTCCTGCCAGGCAGGTGCTGTCCTCATCCGAGATGAAGTTGTCCCGGGGTGCCTGCTCGCGTGTGACTGGGAATTCAGGGTGACCCAGGCCTCAGGAAGGCAGGAGGAAGCACTCGGGTTTCAGGAGGCCAGGAGGCTTCGCGGCAGGTGCAAACGGGCCTCGAGTGTCGGGAGCCGAGGCCCGAGGCGCGGTCCCGCAGGGCTTGCCGGCTGGAGCGGCACAGGTGCGGGCCCCGCGGCGAGCAGGGGTGGGTGCGCTCGCGGTGGCCAGGTGCGGGCGGGGCGGGGGCCGAGGCCGGACAGCGGCCGGGGCGGGGCGGGGCGGGCGCGGCGCCCCGTATGCCAGAGGGGCGGCGGGCGCGCGCGGACGGTGGTAGCGCGCGGGGCGCTGCGGGCGCGCGGGTGAGCGGGGACGCGCGGCGGAGAGGCCTGCGCGCCAGGCTGCGGGAGCCATGCGGCGGGCGAGAAGCGGCGGGGCGACCAAGCCACGCGGGCAGAAGCGGCCGGGGACCTCCAGGGCCCCTGCCTCGGCCCCTAGTGCCGATCGCGCACGGCGGCCCGCGGTTCAGGCCGGGGGCGGGAGCCGGGCGGCGGCGAGGCAGCCGGCGGCCAAGCGACGGTCGCCGCCGGTGCAGGAGGCGGGCCCCGGGGAGCCGCCGCCGGTGCCGCCGTTGCCCCCGCCTCCGCCCTCGGCGCTTACCGCGTCCGAGCTGGACCTGGGCGAGCAGCGGGAGCGCTGGGAGACCTTCCAAAAGCGGCAGAGGCTCAGCTTCGAGGGCGCCGCCAAGCTGCTGCTGGACACTTAGTGAGTGCGGCGCGGCCGGGCCGGCGCCCCTAACGTCGCCACGGTGCTCGAGCCGCGCACCGGCCGGACAAAGGCCTCCGCCCGGCCCGCGCTGCGCGCCGAGGCGGCAGCCTTCCCGGGATGAGGGTCGGCGCGGCTCCCGGTCCCGGGGCCTCTTTCGTGTTTGTGCATGTGTGTTTGGAGAGCGGCTGTGAGGGCAGGGACGGGGCGAGAGGCGCTGGGACAGTTCGGAGCCTCCGGGGAGACCGGCGGCTCGGTTACAGCGCGCGCAGTGCGCGGAGCCAGGCGGCTGGAAGACCGAGCGGGCCGCTGGGTTCGGAACCTCCGCGAGCGCTCCAAGGCCCGGGGCTCTGCTTCCCCCCGCTTTGCGACCGCGGGCCAAGGACCCCCGGCTTCCCAGCTGCCCCAGAAGGACTTTGGACGGGCCGTGGGGTTCGCAGCGAGCTGTTAGCTCCGGGGGGCGCCTCGTCGTCTAGATGAGGCCCCTGCCCTGTAGCGCCCTTAATATTTCATTGTCAGTCGTGTTTCACTAGAACCTCTCCCCCCAAAAAACAAAACAACCCAACAATTGCATAACAACTCGAGGATCTCTTTTTCTTAAAAGTGTTTTTTTGTCTTTTGTCCGTAAGAAATTCTCTTCGTTAGGCGAGTGCTTCTCAGAGATGAAATATTGGGTTTTCCGTGCGCTTCACTTTTTGGTTTATCATCTTGGACTGTAGGCTGAACATTTAAAAATCTACATCATCCAACAATTTTGAGCCCTTAAAGTGTGCCAGCTACTGCCCAGTGTCGTAAAACGCAGATTTGGAGTAAATTTAGATTTTAAAACAAACTGATAAATGGCAAAAAAAAAAAAAAAAAAAAAGATTTCAAAGTGTTGAAGTGAAAGGGTGAGTTGTTGTTGTTGTTTTTAACCTATCAGATTGGCGCAAGTTACATTCATTCAAGAAAGAAAAACTAAATTAGAATATGTAACTTCACTGTTACTGTTAAAACATTATTGTATGAATCTGGAGGATCATAGAGCAAACAGTTAACTGTGGGTCCCTTTGGGTGTTAGGAGGCTCTCATCTTTAGCACTGTCCAATGTTGTAAGGTTTGTTTTTTACCATAAGCATTATTTGTGTATGCAGGGGAAAAAATACATCAAATTAATGGAGTCAGCTTGTATAGAAACATGAAAAAGCATACAGTCTTGGTAACCAAATAAATGCAAATTAAAGCTGCAGCAAGCTCCTTTTCCTGTAATTATTGCTTGAGAAGATTCAGTGAAATGTTTTCTCATTCATTACTGATAAGAGTGTTTAGCCCTTCTGGAAAGTACTTGGATGATATTTATCAAATCTTAATAATGTCCAATGAAGGACCTGACTTACAAGTTTTAAAGGGATTAAAGTTGAACATAATGTATACAAATAGCTCTGTAAAAATTCACATGTATGCAAAACACCAGAGGGAAATGCAGCAGAATTACAGGAGCCTTTTGTTAACTTTCTCAAAGACTCTTCTGAACCACAGGACTCGGTCTGATCCTCTTGTCTTTCTTTTTCTCAGCAGCCTGTACACCCTTTTTCACAGTCATGTAAATATTCAGTAATTTGTGTAATGGCTGCTCAAGGTCCCTAAGGCTGGGACCCTGTCTACTGTCCCTAGTTTTTTTATTGCCCTGCTTATAAAAAATCTTAATTAGTACTGGCCATATAAATAAAAATGTTCAGGTGGCTGGTTTAGGATCTTCACCCCAGTTCTCTCTTTTCCATACATTGGGAATAATTCTGCGACTTAACAAAATAGAAGTGGAAAAAAGAGCTCGTAGACACAGAAGGCACTGAATCCTTTTATAAAACTGAGGGCACCTCAAAAGCAGAAATGTGTCCCCGTTGTCCCGTGAAGACTCCAGTTCCATCTTGTTGCTCTCTTTCCACTGTGGCCTGACGGCTTAGGAATCCTAATCTCTCTGATTTCTCCCTCCAGCGAATACCAGGGCCTGGTGAAACACACAGGAGGCTGCCACTGTGGGGCCGTGCGCTTTGAAGTTTGGGCCTCGGCTGACCTGCACATCTTCGACTGCAAGTGAGTGTCGTCTTTTCCTACATTGTTTCAGAGGACACAGCGCCTGAGGGCACTTCAGCATCGTCTGGGGAGTTGGGATCCAGGTGAAACCACCATGGCCGTGAGCAGGGAATTGGGGTCAGGTGATGGGAACATAAAGGTTCATGTTCTGTTTTTTCCTTTTATGTGTGTTAGATGTTTTCTTTAAAAATTTAAAAGATGGCGGGAGGCTAAGAATAACAGCCTGCTGTGTGTGTGACACAGCTCAGTCCTGCAGCACAGCTTCAGGGGACATGGAGGGTTCCCTCGACTCGGGCCAGGCAGTTTCTCAGAGACGAGTGCCACCCGTGTGTGGGAGAGAGTGGTACCTTGAAGATGGTTGGGCTGGATGCTGGATGAAAGGCCTTGGGCAGAGTCTGCAGAACTCCACAGAATTGGGTGGGGTGAGGCAAGTGCATGCACACCTGGAAGCTTGCCATGCCCCAGGCCACCTGGCGCATCTGTCTAGGTGAGGCAAGTGGCGCTACCAGGGACAGCAGAGGGCCCGCTGTCAGCACCTGCCCACCTTGTGATAGGTCAGGCCCTCCAGGCTTGCCTTCTGACCTGTGGTTGGTGTGTAACTGACTGTTCAACAATAGCCAGTTCTTTCTGCCCCTTGGTGCCATGGTGCCTGGGTTATATGTGAAGAATGAATAAATTCCATGGAATTCCTCCCGCGGGGACCTGACCCAGTACTAACAGATGGAAGAAGCAGCCCTATGGAATAAGCTGTTAGAGGACCCCGTGTGGAATTAGAGTTTCGTAAAAGGGGGACTAAAACAAGGGACTTAGGTTTACTTCTGAGGACCTGTGGGCCGTGGAGCTGGGCTTCCTCTGATGTGCAGAGGAGGTCAGGGGACCTAGGCTTCCTTGTCCGTTTCTGCGGGGGATGTGGATCCCGAGGCGGAGAGCAGAGATCTGCCTGATGCTAGATTTCTGTGAACCCACCCTTCCTGTCGCTCGTAAACCAGGGGTGGGGGTGGGGGTGGGGAGCGGGAACGTGGTTCTGCACGTCCTGGTTTTCTTAGGGTTGTGTGGCTTGCACTGCTGGCTGTGGACCTGCGGAGCAGAGGCCCCCAGGCACCCAACCTGCCTGCCTGAGCCACCCTTCCTTGGAGGGCAGTGAGAGGGCCTTCACCTCCATGGTCAGCCGGCTCCTGGGACCGGGAAACCCAGAGGGCACATAGGGTTGTTCACTGTCCGGGGTCTGCTCGTGTCTTTCCGTAGCTGCAGCATCTGCAAGAAGAAGCAGAACAAACACTTCATTGTCCCTGCCTCTCGCTTCAAGCTTCTGAAGGTGAGTGTTTTGAGCGGGGCTGGGGGGCCCTGCCCTGGCTTACAGGGGGCCGGGAGCCTCCTGGGCCTCTCGGGGGCTTTACTTTCCCTGTCACCCAGGTTTCATGCTTCTCTTTAAAAAGTTATGTTATTTTTCTCCTTTATATTTTGGATACATATTTGATCCATTATGTATAAACATGGAGGATCAAAAAATAAATTTAAGATCACCCAGATCCTCTCAATCAAAGGTAACCATTATTGTGTTTTGGTGTGTGTCCTTGTGCATTATTTTGGACGTGGATGAATACGTCTAAATGTATGCGTTTTTCTCAGCACAGAATTTTACCTCATTTTCTGTATTATAACTGACTCTTACCATTTCCCAATGAAAAATAAATGATTGAAAAGATTTTTAACTTTATTCTTTGGGGGAATTTTTTGTGCTTGGTCCCAGCTTTGCAAGGTAAAGAGAGAAAGGCCTTCCTGCCACCGTCCCTTGGCCCCTGGCTTCCCCTCCACCCCCTCCCCGGCCATAGCCACTTCCTACTTATACAATTATGGCTATATTTGTAGTGTTTTTTGTTATATGAATGTGCCACAAGTGATTTTCTACACTTGAACGTCTAGGTTGAGTGCAGTGCTATCTTGAACCTCCCTGTGCCTAAGTCTTTAATAATTTAGAAATTGTTTCTTTGGATTAGTTCTCATGGAAGTAAAATCTCTGGTCAAAGAGTACAGAAGCTTTGGCACTCTGCTCACGGGGTGGGATGGAGCTGTGATTGGTCCTTGGGTCCCATTGCCTGCTGTGGTCTGATCAGTGTCTTTGCTTTGGGGTTGTGACCTGTGCGAAGGTCTCCTTCCCTGGGTCAGGAGGGCCTCCTGGAAGCACCTCTGGTCATGTCTGCGCTCGTGGCCCCAGGGCCTTGGCACTGAGTGGCCCCTCAGTGAGTGTCTGGAAGGAGAAGCTGAGATTTAATCCCAGGCACTTTGGGTCAGTTTGTCTGCTTTTCTTTGTCTGCCCTGGATCTTTCCCATGGGTGTCTTATGTGGGGAGGAGGGTGCCAGTGGGCAGCAGGCCTGCCCTTGTCTTTCCCACGAGACCCCCTCCCCCGGGTGCCAGCTAGAGACTGTGGCCCGACCCCTTGAGACAGGTGGTCCCCGAAGACACATGGGCGGCCAGGGGCCCTCGGTTTCAGAGTTGAGAGTTACCCACTTTGTCCCCTCCATGGGCCCGCCCGCCAGTCATTGCCCTGGTGTTTACTGCACTGTTCTCTGACCCAGCCTGTTGAAGGAGCAATTTTCTGTTTGTCCTTTAAAATTAAGTACAGAACTCATTCTTTGATTCAGCAGTGTTTATGGGCACCTCTTGTGTGCCAGGCTCTGTCACACTGAAACCCAGCAGTTTATGTGGCAGACGAGGCCCTTGTCCCCTCAGGGCTTATGTTTTACAAAGGGGAGACAGAGAAATAAGAGGCCTAGAAGTGCCATGTGGAGAGTTAAGCAGGGCAGTGTGGCAGAGGCCGACTGGTGGCGAGTCTCGGTGGGCTTGGGCAGACCCCTAGAGATGAGGCTGTTGGGGGCGCACACTCTGCATGTCCAAGGAGCTGCAGGTTGGCCTTCGTGGCCAGAGGGTGGAGGCAGACCAGTGGGCAGGCTGGAAATGAGCATCCTTAGAATGGTAGGACTGGTCAGGCTCAGAGGGTGTGACCCCTGGGGTCGGGAGAATTGACCATGGGTCTGTCGTCATGGTGGTCATTTCTGACAGGGCAGGGAGACAGAAGTAAGCAGGGAGGTTGAATGTACAGGGCATTACAACTAAGATGGGCCATGTGTTCAGCAGAAATTTCGAGGGTGGGTCAGGCTGGTGGTTGGATGCATGGACAGGGTCTGGTGTCAGCACTGGGCTCTCATGCTGATGAGACCCAGGAGGCCGTGAGACTGTGAGTTTCTTGAGGGGAAGTGTTTGATCAGATACCCCTGCGTGGTTGGGGACCACGTGACTGTTCCCTGCTGCCTGTATGTGGAGGAGAGGTTGGGGGCGGGGGTGTTGAGAAGAGGCCCCTCAGGGAGCCACTTCTCTGTGTGGCTCCGAGGGACCCTCTCCATGGTGATGGTCGGGAAGACATGTGGAAACCTCTGACCCTTCAGGCACCCAGTGTCTCCAGAGATAAACTGCTGCTTTCTCAGTTATTCTTTGAAAGTGCGTGCCAGGGTGTGTGCTTTTTAAAAATAGGAATGGTAGTGTACTGCACAAATTGTTTCAAACCTCGCCTTTTCAGTTCCCTCTGTAACCTTGGAGATTGTCTGCTTGTTAGTATTTCTAAGTGGAATTGCCTCATTCTTTTCAAAACTCGAAGAGATTCCATTCTAATGTCTGTACTTGATTCCTTTAATCTTCTGTGGGACAGTTTCCATTTTTTTATAAGGTTTCGCCTTTACAGATGGTGCGTTAACACCTATATCCATGTGGTTGGATAAAATACAGAGTTTTACTTGCAGGATACATTTCTAAAAGTGGCATTGCTGGGTTAGAGAAAGTGTGCGTTTTGCAATGTTGGCAGATATTATCCAGTGTTGTGGATTTGTACTCCTGTGACTCACATCCAGGAGTGCACGTTTCTCTACACACGCAGTTCTGAGTAAGCTCAGTTGGTAATTTTTCCCCGGGACAATGAAGAGCATACCTCACTGCAGTTCGTGAGCATGGATATCGTGTCAAAGGTTAAAGAGAGACTTGTTCTCGGGTTTCTCTGAACTGTCTGTGCACGTCCTCTGCTGGGTCTCCTGTTTGTGTCTCCATTAGGGATGTTAGCCTGTGATGTCCTTTCCTGGTCCTTTGTAGATGAATTTGAGTCCAGCGAGCATGTTCTCAAGGCCTTGAGCGGTGCTGTCTGGGGACACGGGGACCCAGTCCCTCACTTGATGCCTCCTCATTTAGGCCTGGGCCGCAGTGGGGAGCTCAAGATCAGAGGTTTTGTGTGCAGGGAGCCCTGAGTTGTCATGCTCCAGGCTGATGGGTCTCCAGGTTGTGAGGATGGGCCCCAACCTCAGACAGGACGTGTCCTCGTGACCCTGGGAGCCGGGCCAGAGGGCGTTCCCCACTGAGATTTTTACAGGGTTTATTTCTGTAAAAGACAACTGAAGCTCCTTGTCTGTGTCTCTCAGGGAGCCGACAGCATCACCACGTACACCTTCAATACCCACAAGGCGCAGCACACCTTCTGTAAGCGCTGTGGCGTCCAGAGCTTTTATTCTCCCCGCTCTAACCCTGGAGGCTTCGGTGAGTGGAATGGGGGCAAGCTCGGGGCACCAACGCCCTGTGGCCACCTGGGGTGAGACATGCTCTGGAACGGGTGCTGGAGTCTCTGGCCATCCTCCTGCCTGGCCAGGCCTCTCCCTCATGTGTGTGAGAGGAGCGGGGCTCGCCCACTGAACTCTTCGCAGACACGGCATAGCCTGGCCCTGGGCCTCCAGAGACCTTCCGGTCCTGACTCGTATTTCCTGCTGCTGTGGGAGCTGGATGCTGCCAGGGGGGCCCACTGCAGGGGGAGGACATGGGCCTGGGGTGGCGGGGGTGGCATGTGAAGGAGGTGAGGATGAACAGCAGTGATGATGCCAGTAAAACTGGGCTTGTCCAAACACAAACAAGGAAACCCCAGGTCCCTCTTCTTGGATCTGGGGGCAAAACCACCCTTAGACAGTTAAGAATGACATCAGCTGCTATGCAAATCGGGTAGGAAGTAGCCATGGAGGCTGCTTCTGGAAGCCTGCAGCCTCCAGGACTGCATGGGCCAGCTGTCTTGAGCCTTGGGGGGGCCTGACGTCACCCTGCCCGCCTACCCTTCTTCCCATAGAGCTCCTGTCTGCTCCTTTCCTGCTACACGGAGCGTCTTTCCCGCCTGCCTTCCTGTACGGATGGGGACATATTTAAAGCTGAGAAAGTTACCCCTCAGTGCCCTGGATGAGGCCTGTGAATTCCTCAGGCTGCCCAGCAGAGGTGGCTCCAGGCTCAAGCCTTTCTCTTTTGTCCTCTCAGCTCGATGTTGAATGACAGTCAGCCCTGGCCACCCCTGAGCCCCGTTTGAGAGAAGGAGAGTGAGCCAGGAGCTGCCGTGGTGAGCTGTGGGGTGGGTTTGTCTGAGAGCCTTCCCGGCTTTCATGCCCACCTCCCTGCAGGGATTGCCCCCCACTGCCTGGACGAGGGCACCGTGCGCAGCGTGGTGGTGGAAGAGTTCAATGGCAGCGACTGGGAAAAGGCCATGAAGGAGCATAAGACCATCAAGAACATGTCCAAGGAGTGAGCTCCCACGCCTCCTGTCCAGGAAGGGCCTACGGCCTCTGCAGTCTGCTCCGGCCACCAGTGTCTTCAGGCAGCTCTTGTCCTCCCCTAGCTGATTTTGACATAGGCTAGTTGATACCCTTCTGTCCCCCTTCCTGACTTTTGTGCGATCTTCTAGAGAAATAAATATTTTTAACATTAAAGCGGTTCCTCTGGTTTATCGTCTTCCCTGTCCTTTGGTTTTGCTTCCGAGGCCAGTGGTTCAGTGGCAGGTAATTACTGAGCACTGTTATGGTTCTTGTAGCCTTGGCCTGGCTGGGGGGTGGGGTGGGGGGGATGGTGTCAAAGGACAAATGAGAGCTGGTGAGTGGTCATAAGCTACCCAAGCTGTGACAAGAACATGAACCCAGGAGTCTGGAGGAGAAGGAGCTAGTTGTGGAAAACCTCTGGGGGAGTGTGATGGGAGCCTGTTTTTTTTTTTTTTAAGTCAATCAGCTTCTGATCCGCCCCCCGCCCCCCCCTGCCAATTGTGGTAAAATACACAAAATTAATTTCTAGTGCACAGCTCAGTGGTGCTGGGTATGTTTACGGTTTTGTGCCACCAATTTCCACAGCTCTTCATTTTGCAAAACTGAGCCCCCTCTACCCATCAACAATAACTTTGAGCCTATGTTTTTAAAGGAAGCAGGATATGGGAAAAGAAGAGAGAAGCAGCTGTGGACAGAGGTGTGGGCACAAGGTAAAGCCAGACTTGTGGTGGGAAGAAATAGAGGGTCAGAAAGAAATAGAAGCCGCCTGTGGCATCTTGGCTCTGTCCTATATGTGCTGGGAAGCCCTGAGGGCTCTAAACCGTCTTCCGACCCGTACCCTGCCACACCCTCCGTGTTCCATGTAGCTTCCTATCATAATCAGTGCTTTATTTATTACAATAAGATGCTTGCTTAAAGCATTCCTCCCATTACCAACTACTGGGTGTATATGTACATACCTAATGGCAAATGCTTAGTAAGTATTGCTCTTTGCTTTAGGAAAGTGACTTATGAAATTATCTGGGAGGGAGAGTAGACCAGAAAAAAGAGCAGGAGGAGGACATCCAGATGGACTGGGGTTCTGTGTGGTCACCACATCAGCTGAAGGCAGGTTGGAAGGAGCTGGTAAAACATTCTACAGGTGAAACAGGAGTATATTATGGTGCAGTGAACATCCCCTGACCTGCCTCCCTCTTGCAGTGGCATATAAAACATATAGTTTTGTGTCTCCTAAAAACAAATGCTAAGGCGCTTCAGTCGTGTCTTCACGACCCTGTGGACTGTAGCCCACCAGGCTCCTCTGTCCATGAGATTTTCCAGGCAAGAATACTGCAGTGGGTTGCCATTCCTTTCTCCAGGGGATCTTCGCCACCCAGGGATCAAACTCAAATCTCTTATGTCTCTGGCATTGACAGGTGAATTCTTTACTACTAGATTCTGTATGGAGAAGGCAATGGCACCCCACTCCAGTACTCTTGCCTGGAAAATCCCGTGGATGGAGGAGCCTGGTGGGCTGCAGTCCATGGGGTCGCTAAGAGTCGGACACGACTGAGCGACTTCACTTTCACTTTTCACTTTCATGCATCGGAGAAGGAAATGGCAACCCACTCCAGTGTTCTTGCCTGGAGAATCCCAGGGACAGGGGAGCCTAATGGGCTGCTGTCTATGGGGTCGCACAGAGTTGGACACGACTGAAGCGACTTAGCAGCAGCAGCAGCTTCTGTATGTTTTGTTTTGCAACTTGCATTTTTTTTGTTGGTAGCATCTTGCTCTTCTCGTGTCCCCTGCATTGGGAGCGCGGAGTCTTAGCCACTGGACCACCTGGGAGGTCCCCTTGTGGAGGCGTTTTCCCTAGATTTGAATCTGATGTGTAGTCCACAAAGATAAAGCCATGGAATTATGGTTGAACAAATTCAGTATAGACTGCTCTGCATGTGTATGGGGGGTGAGCCTGCCTTGGAAAAAACATGAAAATACATGACATAGGACAGGATTCCAGAGACCTTTACGTTTATTTATAATAATCGCAGGTCTGTGTTAGGGAGTTCACAGACACTGTGCCATTGTGTGAACTGTTCCACACAAGAACTCGAGAAGCTAGCAAGGTAGCTGTCGTTGTCCTTGGCTTGGTTTGTGTTTGGTGGCTTTGGTTTTGTCGCCCAGAGGAAGACGCTCAGGTCTGGCAGCCTGTTGGGTCTGCACAGCTCCCATTTTATTAGAGGCCGGGCAGTTTGGAGGAGAGGGCCCTGGAACTCAGGTTGATGCTGGGATGTCCTTGACTCGGGGAGACAAGCCTGCTCCAGACAGGCCCTGGGCTCCCTGGCTGTCTTTCCCTTGGTTTCTTGGTCCGAGAGCCCGTTCTGGCTCAGAGAAAGTTCAGAGAGTTAATCCTCATGTAGCGGGAGAACAGCATATAGAGGCGGCGGAACCAGAGCAGCTGGCTGCGGTGGCAGGACATGGCTGTCTGGGGGGACGAGAGGAGTGGTTCTGGAGCTGGTGGCTCTGCTGTTTCCATCTGCCTCCTCCCACCTGCACACTCAGAGCCACAGCCAGACCTGGCTTCCTTCCCCTGTGACCTTCGAAATCCCCTGGATTGGCCTATAGTGGCTGCTTCCCGCCCCACCCCTCCATCTCCTGACATCCCCATGACAAGACCAGCCGGTGCTGATGCAGCCGAGCACAATCTCAGTCACAACCCTGTGAGTGAAGGGCTTTACTGTTGCTTTTTTTTTTTTTAACAGATGAGGAAACTCATCCATCTCAAATAGCAAGCAGGTAGTAAAGCTGAGATTGGAACCCAGAGCCCTCAGGTTGACTCGAGCCTACATTCTTCACTCCTTTGCCCCGCCTATATTCTTCATCCTTTGGCCCCGTTATCCCATGTATATGACTCGTGCAGGGCTGTTTTCTGCCCAGACTCCTCTGAATCAGCTAAGCTGGGTAAATACAGCCACTCTGAGAAGAAGAAAGGAAGTGGTACCCATAGGTCCAGGGGTCTCTTTGCCATCTGGTGGGGGAATGTTATCCTATTATTCAGAACTAATGTAGCTCGGTTTCTAAACAGAATAGATCATAACAACTGATTTAACTAGATAGACCCTATAAATACAGTTCCTGTTTTTCTGTAAAGACCACAACTAATGCTTATAATCTAAGCGAGTATCATTGCAAACATTTACGTAAAAAACTCATTTTATATTCATTGTTCGAACATCCATGGCTTTAGAGATGTAAATACCCCGTGATGACTATAAGCTTGAAGCTGATAATGAGAACATCACTATATTCAGGCAAAAATATTACATACTGTGGTTTCAACAGGAAATACAACCACAATTTTTAAATAAAAATTTTTCTCAGAGTACCATTGGAACATATACATTACCATCTGTAAAATAGATAATGGGAGCTCAGTCTGGTGCTCTGTGATGGCCTAGAGGGGTGGGATGGGGTGTGAGGTGGGAGGGAGGTTCAAGAGGAAGGGGACATGTGTAGACATATAGCTGATTTATGGTGTTGATCAGAAGAAAACAATACAACATTGTAAAGCAATTATCCTCCAATTAAAACATTAAAAAAAAAATTACTCTCAGAGTTCCACATGAATGCAAAGGGTTAAGGACTAGAACTCCTGGCAGCCTCGTCGCTAGCCCAGTGCTTCTCAGACCACCGCCCCCCCCCCCACCACCGCCCCCCACCGACCACCACTTTTCCACCAAGAGGGCCTCGCCTGGCCTGACTCCTCAACAGGCAAACAGTGGGCTGCCCACTGGTCTTTACTGAGGCTCCTGACAAGTCTGAGTTCTTAAGACTCAAGCTGGAAGCCTGGTCCACGTATAACAGTAAAAAACCCATAAATCAAAATGTCCAATCTTCAGGGGTTTGTGAACTGTTTTATGGCAATGTCCGTGCGAGGGAACACAGGCAGCCATTAAGATTTGAACATGTAAGGATGTCAGAAAAGACGGTCAAGATGTTAAAGTAGGTTTCAAACAGCAGGCTCTGTGTCACCCCATTTTACATACATATGTCAATACTCTTGTATTTGAGTGATTACCTGTATGGGATGGGGTTGCAGGTAGTTTTGATGAATGATTTTTATTTTCGACTTGCGTTTATGTATCTACTCCCAGACTTTCCACACTGAGCCTATATTGTTACTTTTTTTTTTTTTTTCCAGTTGTGCTGTTTCTATACTCAGAAGATAAGGTGCAAGTCCCTGAAGGTCTACAGCTCCCAGTGTCTGGCTGTGGGCCTGCCCTGGGGACAGAACCACTTGGAAGGCCTTGGGTGAGGGGCTTTGGGGGACCTGATGGGGCGGGGGGAGCGGTGTGGGGACGAGGGGCGGTCCTCACCTGGGCCTGGGCTGCCTCACGTTGGGTGAGCACGAAGAGGGCGTCGCGGGCGAGCAGCAGGGAGCAGGGTAGGTCCAGCAGACAGAGGTATTTGCGCAGCAGGTTCACAGACTGGAGCGTGAGCACCGAGCACCCTGCGGGGGCGGGGGAGGGCGGGGTGACTTGCAGCTCCAGGCTGGTTTTCCTGAGCTCCCCACTGGCGTGCATCAGAGCTGCTCTTTGCCCATTGTTCTCACAGATGAGAGGGTGAAAGGGCCCAGAACACCTGGAGGCCACCCTCTGTGTGCTCTGTGCCCCCAGCAGGGAGAGACTGACTGCTGGAGGCCAGGGTCAAACCCAAGGGGGGAGTGGTGCAGGCAGACTTTCTGTCTTAGGAGGCTATAGGCCTGGCTCCTGCGTCACTGGAGAACTCATGGGCTTGGGAGGTCCCTTCACCTCAGTGAGCCTCAAGTTTCTCGTCTGTATGATGGGTTGTTGGTCATTTGTGAGTGTGGGACCCGCCTGTCTCCCACATGCCATGTGGTTAGCTGCTCAGTCGTGTCCAACTCTTCATGAGTACATGCCAGGCTCCTCTGTCCATGGGGTTCTCCAGGCAAGAATACTGAAGTGGGTTGCCATTCCCTTCTCCAGGGGACCTTCCCAACCCAGGTCTCTTCTGTCTCCTGCATTGGCAGGTGGGTTCTTTCCCACTAGCGCCAGCGGGGCTGTCTTCTGGGGTTGAGCAAACACACCAGAGCTATGTTCCTGAGCCCCTACAGCTTCACCAGCCAGAAGCCCACCCAGAGAGGGCATGCTGCCTGGGGGTCCATCATTCAGTCCCCAGGGCTCTCCTGTGAGGGGTGCATGTCCACAAAGAAACTGGCTCAGGGAGGTGAGGGCGGTCAGACGCCTTCCCGTGAGTTAGGAAGTGTTTCAGACCTGTCCAGCACCCAGCAGTCACCTACAGCCTGGTCAGTTACCTGGGGGATAGATGTGAGCTTGGATGGACATCCTGAAAGGACACTAGAGGTGGGATAGAAGCTGGCCAGGGAGAAAGCCGGGCAGGTGAGGGGCAAGGCCCACAGAGGTGGTTACGTCCTGTGTCAGCCCATATGGGTCCCAGGTTCTTGGTCAAAATTGTTTCTGGGTGTGTCTGTGGGTTTCACATCTGAACTGGATGACTGGGGAAAGCAGAAGGCCTGGATCGGTCTTGTCCAGTCCATCGAGGGAGGGAGAACGTGTCCCCTTCTGTCCGACTGCAGAGCTGGACCCTGCTCGTCTGCCCAAGATCAAGACTGACCCTATCCGCTCCCTGTTCTCAGGCCTTTGGACTCAGACAGATTAAAGGACGCCCTGGCTCTCCTAGGCCTCCAGCTTGCAGGTGGTGGATCCTTGATTTCTTGGCCTCCATAATCATGTGAGCCAATTCCTTTTTATATATTATTATTGTTGTTCTGTTGCTAAGTCGTGCCCAACACTTTGTGACCCCATGGACCACAGCAAGCCAGGCTCGCCTGTCCTTTCCTTCTCCCGGTGTTTGCTCAGACTCATGTCCATTGAGTCAGTGATGCTGTGTAAACATCTGTATGTGTATAATATATACAGAAGCACATCTGTCTATCTGCATGTCCTGTTGGTCCATTTCTCTAGAGAACCCTGATGACACCCCCTCCGCCCTCACACACAGAGGATACTTCTCAGTGGACACAACTTGACCGTGAGGCCTGGGGAACCCACTGTGACAGGCACAGTGAGCTGAGTCAGGACAGTGTGGCCCTGCCTCCCTGTCCGCCCCCCTCCCGCCACTGGGCCAAGGGCAGCTCTCTGTATATTTAGCACATTTAGAGGGACAGTGGCAGCAACCTGTTGCAACAGGGCACGGCCTTACCTTTGGGTAGCTTCCCTTCTGCCTGCAGGGTCCTGGCAGAGAAAACGGAGAGAGTGCAAGTGAGAACCCTCTGCAGTTAATGGGAGGGGCTGTCAGAGCCTGGCCTGCCCCACCCTGGGGTCCCTCCACGTAGGTTTCCAGGCAGGTTCTTGAGCATAAGTCACCACAGAGATTCCTTGGACTCCATAGCTCTGGCTACGGCTGAAGGGGCTAGGGCGGGTCCTTCATCCAAGGTCAGCCAATCTGGAGATGACCAGTGGCTTATGAGGTGCCCTCGTCCAAGCTGTGCCCACCAGAGATGAAAGTAACAATGGACTCTTCAGAGTTTTTCTCCTTTATGAGATTGTGATGTGAGTGTGGTGGGAAAATATGTAAAGTGTTCATTGGTATTTCTTCCCTGACAGTCCTCTCCCCTTGCACACACCTCTTAGCAGTAGAGGCCATTCTGTGCTCACTGCCCTAAGAGGAGGCGTGAGGGGATTCCCTGGGGGTCCAGTCATTAAGACTTGGTGCTTCCACTGCAGAGGGCGCAGGTTCAATCCCTAGTCAGGGAACTAAGATCCCACATGCTGTGCAGTGTGGTGAGAAAAAAGCGTGTATCCTAAGAGGAGGGGTGAGCTGGGTCCAACAGCAATATGAAAATGAAATCCTTGTTTCGGAAGCTGACAGGTGGGCAATGGGACAAAGAGTCCCCTTCCCCCACACCCCAACACACAGACATATGGACTCATGGGGAAGGGGTTCTCAGGAGCAGGGATTAAAGACAAGAAGTTGGCCTGACTTACAGAGCTTGAGAAATAGAAAATGCCGAGCTCAGAGGCAGCTCATCCTGCACTCTGGGTGGAGCCCTGGGGATGAACTCCAAGGAAAGAGCTCAGAGGCAGATCTAAGGGCAGGAGAGAGGTACCCTGGAGACACATCTTCAAGCCCTGAAGAGAACGGGCACATTCAGAAGAAAGGTGTAGAGTCAGTCCTTGACCTCAAGCTGCCCTCTCCCTTCCCTAGGCTGGGTCCAGCAAGCTGCTTTTGGGCCCAAGAGGAGCAGGCTCAAGAGATCAGGACATAAGCTACTGATCTGTATGACCCCAGAGAAGTCCCTCAAGATCTGTGAGGGTTTTTTTTTTTTTTTAACCAGTTAAATGCAGGTGGTGGTCATGGTTGTTAGTTGTGTGGTCGTGGTTGTTAGTCGCTCAGTTGTGTGTGACTCATTGCAACTCCAGTGGGCTATAGCCTGCCAGGTTCCTCTGTCCATGGGATTTCCCAGGCAAGAATACTGGAGCGGGTTGCCATCTCCTCTTCCAAGGGATCTTCCTGACACAAGGATTGAATCCACCTCTCCTGCATCAGCAGGCAGATTCTTTACCACTGAGCTGCCAGGGAAGCCCTAAATGCAGATGCATGTCAGTAAAATGCAGTGGCTGCAAAGAACAGGTGAGATTTCAAATGATGTGCACATCCTCCTTCTCCAAAGAAAAATCTGAAATCAGGAGGATGCCCATTCATCGATCCCAGCCCTCAGACCTGCCCGTGAGCTACAAGGAGGTGAAATTTGGCTCTAACGTTTCCTGAGGCCAAAGCAGAGGGAGGAATCCAATCAGTTCCTGCATTTGGCTGCATCTGGGGACAGAGAGACTCAGCTATTAGGAGGCAAGGTCATAACTCTAGAACTTGAGGGCGCCTGCTCCTGGGAGGATAAGGTGAGATGACCCATGAGGTGGAGAGTAATGAGGAGACCGCCCACCCCAGCCACCCAGGGAACTGGCGCACCATCGTACCTCACAGCTGCATTCAGAGCCACGTGGTTGCTGTGCCCACTCACGCCCCCCTCATCGAAGGTCACCACCTGCAGAGACACAGAGCTGCACTCCAGACTGTCTGAATAGTCTCTCCCGCCTCCGTCCACACCACCTGGGACAGACAGGAGGACCCAGAACCCTGAACCTGTTCGTGTTCTGAGTGCATCAGAACTGACTTGGGAGCAGGTCGGTGGTGTGTGACTGCTGTTCAGCCCTGTGGCTGTGGGCTTGACTCTTCTCTTGCTCCTGGACAGCAGAGCAGAGTGGAACTGGGCCACGAGAGAAACCTGGGTTCAGCATGTCTGTGTTTCTTATCTGCCTGGCCTCTTAGCAGCACGTTTGGTTTCCCGAGTGGCTGCTGTGTGACCTTTGTTCATGTCGATGCCGTCTGATGATTCGGTCCCTCTTCCTGGTGCTGTGTTGAGGTCATGAAAGCGCTAGGGGACAGTGTCCACCACGCCCTGGGGCTCAGAGAAGCCCGTGGCTCCTCGTAGGCTGCCTCTGCGTCCACATTCTCAGACCAGCGTCTGCTTCTCCAACTATAAGCCTAGCCTAGGCTCCAGATTCATTTCTGCACAGATGAGTTAAAAAATCCAAAGAATAATTTGAGTAATAATAAATGTAATAGAATAGCTGGAATAAGTAAAAAAAAAAAGAGAGATGTAGGAAAGAAGACAGGACTCAGAGAAAGGCACAGGTGTGGCTGGTTGAGGGGGATGGAAAGAGGGGACCAGGCAGCCAAGAGAGTAGGATTACGGAGGAGCAGGGGCAGGTGAGCTGACATTTAAAGAAAAACGCTGTTGACCTTGAGTTAATAATTAGTGAGGCTGAATGATGGGAACATGAGTTTCATTATACTCTTTGCTCTACTTTTGCATGCTTGAAATTCTCCACAGGGGGAAATTTTTTTTAAAAAGGCTTACAAACAGATCCCATTATGATGGATACGTGTCATACATTTGTTAAAACCCACGGAACATACAGCACCAGGAGTGAACCCTAGTGTGAACCTGGGGTGATGATGACATATTAGTGTAGATTCACTCACTGTACAGGTCATGGGGCCAGGGGTACGTGTATACTTTCTGCCCAGTTCTACTGTGAACCTAACATTGCTCTGGAAACTATAGTGTGTTAAAAAAAAAAACAAAAAACACTTCACCCTAGAACCCAGGTACCCCGTTCTGATCCCATCCTTCTGTGGAGCCAAGCCTGGAGTGCCGAAGTCCACTCTCACCTCTGACCTAGTTACCCTGACCTTCGGGCATATCATAGAATGTCGCTACTGGGAGCGATTTCATCTTCAGTATCTTGGTTCTCTCATCTGTGACATTGGGAGAGTGAGGCCTCCCTCCTTTCTCTCTGGGTCAGGTGAAGGTCAAATGAAGCCCTGTGGGAACGTGTAGGACCTGGACAGCAGCCCAAGCTGAGTGTCTGCTGCCCTCGCTGAGGTGACTCTGGGACGCGGTTGTCTCAGGCCAGCCGGGGCACACTCCCTGGTCTGGGGGCTTGGGGCCACTGCAGTTCATCCCCATCACTTAAAATTCTCCAAGGTCTTGTTTCCTGTTTATCCCACACCTTGCAACAAGCCCTGAGTCTTCCTGCTGTGAGGAGGGCTGAGCTGAACTGTCTCCACCCCCTGGTCTCATGCAGATTAGGACCTGGCAGCAATGGCGTCTGTCCACCTTCCCCCCTAAACTGCAGAAATCTTTGTTCAGATGAAGTCTTCCCTGGACCCCAGTAAACAATAGGCTGCTTTCACTTCTCTAAGACAGTGGCTCACAGGACATGGTCCGTGAAGGATAAACAGCAACACCTGTCACCAGGGCAAGACACACAGCAAATACTGCCCCAAAGAGGGCTGAAGAAGTCACGGAGGGCTTCTGGGAGAAGGCGGTCTTAGCTGGGCCTGGACCACAAGTCAGTTTTCAGGGAAACAAACTTGGGAGATTCTTCTGTGTCTGTGCCCTGAGCTCCTCCCTGGATGTTCAGAGCTGTGGCTGTGATGTGGTCTAAACACGAACCTGGCCCCTCGGTGAGGTCCAGCCCTGTTCATCAGCCAGTGGCACCTTTGGGAGGGCTGGTCAGAGGTGGCCAAGTTCATAAAGATGGGGGTTTATCCCACAAGTAGGACTGACTGAAGACCAGTTGTTCCTATGAACCAAAGCCAGAGAGGAGAGAGTCTGGGGACTAGCTGTGGGCATGCCACTGCCCAGGAAGACAGGGTACCAAGGGTCACTGCAGCACACCTCATTGACCCTGCCCTGTGCCCCAGCCGGCCCTGAGGACCAGCTCTGTCCACCGCCAGGCTGTGGAGCCCTGAGAGGGTCTGAGTGTGGTCTGGGAAAAGCAGGGCAAGAGGAGCCAGGCCGGCTATCACCTCAGACCCTGAAGCAAGGTACATCCAGGAGGGGTGGGCCTGCAGCTGTTGGTGACCATTCGTCCGGCCAGAACAAAGTGTAAAGCCGGTGCCAATCCCTGGTGGGGCCAGCGGCCCCCCTGCACCTACAGCTCCGTGTGGTTCACAGCCAGCTGGCTAGGTGCCCGTTGTATTTATGTCATTAGAGCACAAAGGCAGTCTGACTAATCCACGAGAATCTGCCCTTAACAATGGCCTAATAACTCATTTCACTTGGAGGATGCATCACTGATAAGAAGCCTGACAGTGGGGTTCACCTTCTAACAAGGATTAATCAAAACTTAAAAGCCAGTGGCTGGGCTTTAAATGGTAGGATTTAGGTATTAACTTGTGAAGGGTTATTCTTATTTTAGACGTTCCTGGCACCTTAAGATGGACTGCTGGCAGCATGCAGGCTGGCGAGGCCTGAGCGTCGAGGTGGGTGTTCCTGAGCCTCCTGCCTCTACAGGTGAATCGAATGCCCACTGGAGCTCTAACCAGGCATGTTCTCCCCGCAGGGGCTGTGGATTTATCCTCGCATTTTTCTGGAGGGAAAAATGGAGGCTCAAACCCCTAGCTTCATGCTTGCCGACATTGGGCAGCTTCTGAGCCTCTGGGAACCTGTCTCCTCGATGAAGGTAAGCATTAGGACAACACTTACTCCCAGAGTTAGAGTGACACCCTAACATGAAAATGCTTGTTCTGTGCCAGCGCATGGAGGCATAGGCTCGTGGGGACCTGGGTTTTCAGAGGGCAGCATGGACGTCGGGGGGCGGGTGAAGAGGGCACAGTCTGGGAAAATCTCTGCCTCCCCCTGAGCTCTGTGGTTACGCAGGAAAGGTGCAGAGAGATGGGCCAGGTCTCTGCTGGAGAGGAGGGCGTGTACCCTTACCAGCTTGATGCCATTGGCCTCTACGTGCTGGAGGAGGACATCAGCCGCCCGCTCTGGGTCCCAGCGCACGTCTGGGTCATCTGGGAAATCCCTGGAAGGAAGAAGTGCACGTTGGAAACCGTTTCTAACGGGGTGCAGGCTCTCCCCTCAGCTCTGGTAGGTGTGCGTGCGTGTGGGGTGCTGAGGATGTACAGACCAAACACAGCACACTCAGGGGATCTTGGCTCATGTCATGGCTGGGCAGTTGGGATGGAAGCAGATCTGTCCACAAGCTGGGAGACAGGTGTGGCCCCCAAGAGCTGAGACATGGGGCAGAGCTCCGATGTGTCTCGGTAAAAGTCACAGGAATGGCTTGTTGGTAAAAGTACTCAGTACTTTGGTAAAAGCAACTCAGTTAACCTCAGTACTCGTTTAACCTCAGACAGCTATGAAGGAGCCTGGACCATGCAGGTGAGTAGCCTGCGTGTTGCAGGGCCGTTACGGTTGGGTTTGATGCGGGTTTTCTGACTTACAGGGGAGAAGTTTAGCCCCAGGGAGGTGCCCCCAGGGGTAGGGGTCTCTGCAGGCCACTCTGGGCCTTGTTTCTGTCCACTATCACCACCACCTGCTGGTCTGACTCCAGCGTGAAGACATTATTCATAGTCTTATAACTAGATGGCCATCTCTGCCACCTCAGGTCCTGGGCGCCACCCACCTATGCTGGGGGGACAGGGCCCCCTGATTCCCACCAGGAGGTAGATGTCAACTCTCCATGGACACAGGCCATTATCAGACTCGTTTAGGACTATGGTCAAAGGAGAGGTGCTGAAGGTTTTTTAGGAGGAAAACGACATGAATCTCAGGGTAGAACACAGCAACTTTCTGTGCTTCCTTGGCTGCCTCTTCCACACCCTGGGGAGCCTCCTGCCAGGGTGACTCTGAAAGCACCATCCTACCCATCATTCCCCCAGGGGCCCCCTAATGCTCCTGCCTCTATAGGACAGACAGCTTGGTTGGTGGCAGGGACTGGACGGGGAGGAAGGGAGAGGCAGGGACCAGGATGAAGTTCGTTAGGCCTCATTCCTGGGGAACGAGCTGAACATGGGATGGAGAACATGACCTACTGAGCTTGAGCAGGAAGAGATTCAGGAATTTTCCAGGGAATTCAGGAAATACCCAGGAATACCCAGGAGTGAGAACAACTACACACGTCCCCCTGGCTGAGAGGCCCACATAAATGCACCAAGGTGTCATTTTGGAAACCAGAGAACAAGGAGATGATCAGAGGTTGGCAAGGCCAGAAGCCACTGTTGCCTCTAGGGAAAGACATCAGAGCCTAGGAACAGGAGTGATTGATGGCAGGAACTACGAGGGCAGCAGCTGGAGGCCCGGCAAACATTCAGCTGCTGATAGAGGTGCCGTGAGGAGCGGGGAGACCTTCCAGTCTCCCATTATGGCCAACTATTGGTCAGACCTACTGAGAAGTCAGTTAGTTGGCAAGGGAGGCAGGAAGCATGGTTGCCGTCGGTCCAGGTGTCTGGCAGCACTCGAAGCAAGTGCCCAATGGACATTTGCTGTCAACTACGCCCCAGACTTGAGCCTAAACCTTCAAGGGTAGCAGCAGTCTGCCCTTCTGGGAATGCAATCACCACTAGCTGCCCAGGTACAGAGGGCAGCAGGGAGGTCACAGAGGTCACTGCTGGGCAAGCAGGAGTCCAGGCTCAGGGAAGACAGACAGGGCAGTGGCTGGTGGGCAGCTCCACCCCAGCAGCTCTGCCTATGATCAGAGTGGCCCAGTGTCACCAGCAGGCATCCTGATTCCAGGTCGGATGACAGAACACACGAGTTCCAGTTGCCTGCTCACCAGGTGCCCGGGGCCTGTGCTGTGTCATCCCTAGAGCTAGGAGGACCTGGGCCACACTGGTGACCTGAGAGCCCTGATGTCTAGGACTTTGTGTCACGCAATTTTTGAGTGAGGTTGAAATGCTGACGGTGGATGGTAGTTTTTAGGAAAGAGTAGGGGCCTTGGCGGAGAAGGCAATGGCACCCCACTCCAGTACTCTTGCCTGGAAAATCCCATGGACGGAGGACCCTGGTGGGCTGCAGTCCATGGGGTCGCTAAGAGTCGGACACTACTGAGCAACTTCACTTTCGCTTTTCACTTTTATGCATTGGAGAAGGAAATGGCAACCCATTCCAATGTTCTTGCCTGGAGAATCCCAGGGACAGGGGAGCCTGGTGGGCTGCCGTCTATGGGGTCACACAGAGTCGGACACGACTGAAGTGACTTAGCAGCAGCAGCAGCAGGGGCCTTGGATGAGCTTCCCAGGTAGCACTAGTAGCAAAGAACCCACCTGCCAGTACAGAACACAATAGATGCAGGTTCGATCCCTGGGTCTGGAAGATCCCCTGGAGGAGGGTCTTCTCATGCCAGGTGCTGCATTAAAGTGCTTGATTGGTTGACTGAGCCAAAGGCAGCTATACCTGCCTTTAGAGGTTGAAACATACAAATAAGAGTTTTAAAAGATAGTAAAATTTATAAAAACAGATTAGAGGCGAAAAGGAAAAAAGGGGATTTCCCTGGTGGTCCAGTGGCTAAGACTTCTTGCTCCCAAGACAGTGGGTCTGGGTTGGATCCCTGGTTGGGGACCTAGATCCCACATGCCACAACTAAAGATCCCACATGCTGCAACTAAGACACGGTGCAGCCAAATAAGTAAAAAAAGAAAAAATTGAATTGCAGGGGGAATAAGGCATCCCTAGGGGACCACTTCCCCTCAAGGCAGGAAAATATAAAATTTTATATTTTATTAAAGTATAGTTAAGTGTAGAAAAAGTGACGCCTGTGAGATAAACAACATGAGTTGTCTTTTGCCTATGGGTAAAAGTGTTAGTCACTCAGTGGTGCTGACTCTTTTCGACCCTCTCAACTGTAGCCCCCCAGGCTCCTTTGTCCATGGCATTCTCCAGGCAAGAATACCAGAGAGGATAGCCATTCCTATCTCCATGGGATCTTCCTGACCCAGGGATAGAACCTGGGTCTCCTGCATTGCAGGCAGATTCTTTACCATCTGAGCCACCAGGGAAGACTTTTGCCTAAAGTTCAGCCCTAATCAACTCAAGGCTTGGGTCCAAGTAGTAACTTTTGCAATAGTTCTTTTCTTCTCTGATGGATTAACAATCCCGCCTTAGATAAACATGCCAGCAGAGGTGTGAACACAAGTGTGAGTCAGCCATCCGGCCCCTCCTTAAGGGAGTGTTGGTGAACGGCCTTTGCCCTATTTTTCTTGGTGCTGTCCTGCGTTTTGCTGGCTGGGGTCAGGGAGGAGGGCTGGAACTGAAGCTGCCATCGAGATGCATGAAGTAACTTAGGTCTGAAAGCGAGGCAGAGTAAAGTTGCCAAAAGGAAAGTGCCCTGGCCCGCCACCAGAGCCCCAGCCAATGCATCTCCTATCACAGCTGTTGTAGTCACTGTGGGTTTTCTGTCATCTGCTGCATAACCAGATCTTGATTTAGATATGCCATCATTTTGTAAAGCCTCTATTTTACTGATTATGTAGGTTGTTTCCAGTTTTTATTATTGAAAAAAGTTGTAACTAGCATCGTTATACTTAACACTTCATATGAATCTCTCAATATTTCCTTGGGATAAAATCCTAGACATGTCACTTGGGAGTCAGAGATGAAGTGAGGAGAACCTTGCAGATCTCCCTGTGAGGAGCAGTGTTAAGAGGAGGAAGTGGAAAGTGGGTTAACTCACCAGGAACAGCATCACAGAGAGAGAAAGAGCAGTGTACTTCATAGGCTGGAGGGAAAGACAAACAAGGACAACTCTTCTCAGAGCTCCATGCCTCCTAAAAATCTCAGGTGTTTTATACCTACTTCCTTATCCTTATGACTCATGAAAGTGGAAGTCACTCAGTCACGTCTGACTGTTTGTGACCCCACAGACTGTAGCCTGCCAGGCTCCTCTGTCCATGGAATTCTCCAGGCAAGAATACTGGAGTCAGTTGCCAGTTCCTTCTCAAGGGGATCTTCCCAACCCAGGGATCAAACCCAAGTCTCCTGCATTGCAGGTGGATTCTTTACTGTCTGAGCCACAAGGGAAGCTGGCAAAGGCCAGTCATTTACATTTTTCTCCAGCTGGAGAGAGTTGGTTGGAAGGGAATGAGTTACACGTAGAGTGAGAGGCACTAGAGGCTGGCTAAGTGGGGCTGCAGTGGAACATGTGTGTTGTCAGGAGCCCCATTTCATCTTGGTAACCAGCCCTTCTCCTGGGAAATCACATGGATGTCGTTTAGCAATAAGAGTGAAATGGTGCAGGTCCAATTGGGACTTGAACTCACGGTCTTTTAACTGAGACCACTACACCTGGTCTCAGGACTTACTGAAGATCAGGTTCTTGATGTCTCATCACAGAAAGAATTCAGTGAGAGACAAAGTGATAGGTAAGAAGTGGATTCACTTAGAGAGAAACACACCCCAGACAGAATGTGGGCCATCTCAGAAGCCCAGAGTGGCACAGGGTAGGGGGTTGTCAACAGGGGTGGGTAATTTCATGAGCTACTGAGTGTGAGGAGTGTTCCAGCTATTTCGGGGAAGGGGTGGGGATCTGCAGGAATGGGGCCACTGTCCACTTTTTGACCTTTATGGTTGGCCTGAGAACTGTCATGGTGCCTGTGGGTGTGTTACTTAGTTTGCTGATGTGTTACAATAACGAATGAATACTGAGGCTCAAGGTCTAGTGGAAGTCGAGGGGTTGGCCATTTTGGATCTATTTGGTTCTAATTAGTTTCTGTCGTGTCTTCAGGCTGTGTGGTTCTTTGAAGTGTTATGCTGGCCCCCTTCCCTGCTGTTTCAATAGAAGAACAGAGGCCAAGCCGTAAGAGTAGTCAGGCTTCATATTTAAGGGACATCTGGACTTGCCATACCCAACCTGAGGTATGTGTGAACCACGTGGTGGGTTTGCTTCAGCGTGGACAAGGATTCTGAAGCTGCTCCCAGCTCTCCCCAAACCTAGATGTGAGCAGGCCCATGGCAAACAATAATAAAGTTACCAAGAGGTCCCAGAAACTTCCTTCAATTATTAGCAAGCTACTTCTTGGCTTTTATCGCAATTTTAATAAAAGTATATGGAGATACCTCCGGTGCTGGTGTGCCTGAGTAGCTCTGCTAACACGGAAAGCTGAGTAACTCTTTCTGGATGAGACAGGGGATAGGGTGGCTGAAAACAGGTTTCTGGTCAGGTTTTGCCAAGTAGAGCAGAGATGACACCTCTGCAGACTTGAGGATGAGGACAAGCAGGGGTTGTATCAGCCACCCCCTGCAGGAGGACTGCAACCCGCAGAGCCCTTCAGCTCAGAAATGAAGTGTCTGGCAGGTCACACCTTGAACCTAGACTCTTGATTAAGAGACCTGTCGTCGCTCTACGTCTCATCAGTGAGGTGATGGTTCCTGATAAGAAGCCGGCCCTGGAAAACCAGGAATGAGGGCAGAATTTACGAGGTCATTCACAAAGCAAGCCTGGAGACTAAAACATTATAAAGACCTGTGAAAGATTGTTTGAAGAGGCATTTTACAAAGCAGGAAATGCAAGCTACCAACATATATTGCTCTAATTCTCAGGAGTCAAACAAATGCAGAATTAAAGCAGGACCTGGTGTGGAGGAGGGCTCACAGGAAGGGGCCAGTTTACCGGCTGCACCTGTGCCGGAAGGCTGTTTGGCTACCCGATTGTGCCCTTTGACCTTTTTAGAAATGACTCTACGGAAGTAATCAGCCTAACAGTGGAAGTCCTCTCAGGCAGATACCACTTTCACTGCATTTACAGAGAGAAAGAGGCTGCAGTTCTCTAGTTCTGCCACCAGGGAACAATTTCTCTAACTTCCTGAACTGTGGCTTTTGAAAAATGCTAAAGATAACACAAGAGTTTTAGGGCATGTTCAAAGTCAAAGCAAAGAAAGTTAAATACACCCAAGGAAAGGAATGTTAAAATTGAAAAAAAAAAAAAAACAACACCCTCCCGTAACTAAACTTTAGTTTTGCTCCTGACTTAAGAATGAGACTCATGTGAAAGAGGAAATCTATTTAGGGGAATTGAATTCTGGAAACAAAGCCCTTCTGTGAGCGAACTTCCAAATAAAGGGCTCTGGGTTCAAGAGTCCAGATACCCTGGCCTGGGCTCCCTAGAAAGCAAGGCCTGCTGGGGGCTGTGACCCGGCGCGGGAGGGCAGTCGCAGGGGGAGGGGAAGCGGTGCAGACTTGCGGGCTGGCTCCGGGGTCCCGCGGGCTGGCTGCCGGACCGCGAGAAAAGCATCTCAGAGCCACGCATCCGTCCGTGAGGAGGAAGAGGGATGTACCGATCTTGAGGGCCGACAACGCTTGCAGGATTCCGTGCGAGGGCAGAATGGGGCGGGGCAGGGCAGGGCTCCTAGAGCGCGGGATTTCTGCACCTTTACCCGCGGGCCTAGCGTGGACTGGGCACCAACGCGGATGCAGGGTCCGGGGCGGGGGTGGGGGGCACCTCGTGGGTCCGCGGCCCTGCGACCCCCGAGGGGCTGGGACGGGCGCTCTGGACGCGACCGGACACACAGAGGATGCGGCACCCCGGGGGTGCAGTGAGCGAACACGGCCTCAATTCCGCCGGAAAAGGCCCCAAACCTAGCCCTGCCCTGGACCTCCGCGCTCGGCCCGGGAGATTCAGAATAACTGTGACCTGCTCTGCACTTTGTAGTGACTGCCCCCGGCCGTGTGAGGCGTGGCCTCGGGGTGGGGGGCGCGGTGGGCTGTCCCCTCCCGAGCCTGGGGACCCGGGGGTGGGCACAGTCACCGCGCCCCGCGGGCGCCGTGTGCGCCCTTATTTGGGCCTGTGGATCGTCCTCCACCACATCTCCATCCCCCACCCCGGCTTATTTCTAAACCGAGGACTTCCTCAGACCTCCGGGCGGGCAAAGGTCACCCGAGTTCAGGGCCACCGGAGGTGGGCGGGGCGCAGGCGGGTCACCTGGGCTGCTGCGGGGGTGGGGGTGGGGTCGCGTCTGGGAATCGCCAGGGACAAGTCAAGAGGAGAGAGGAAAAGAAACAGGGAAAGGCGAAGAGGAAAGAAGGGACCAAGAACCAGGAAGAGGCTGAAACAGACCAGTTGGTGTCTGTGAAACATCTGGGCTGCCAGCCATCCCACCCCCGCAAGCAATTTAAGAGCGCGGACAACGACCACGTGTCCCAGGAGACCCTTGTCCACAGAGGCGCCTGGCCCTCCTCAGGCACATAAAAGGGACCTGCAGGTCAGGGCTGTAGCTCACGTTTCTCAGGAAGACATGCATTTTACATTAATCAGTACCCCCATCAAGGTGTGTAAATCCTGTGAAGTTCTTATGAGATCTTTTCCCCCAAATTGCCAATTTGCTGTCTTACGTGGCAACTGAGAAACAGAACTGCTCACTGAGCTCACTTCAGCGGTCACAGGGCTCAGCTGGGAGGCCCAGGTCTCCGTCCCCACCTCTCCCCTCTCCCCAGGGCCCCCCTGAGCAGAGGCTGTGCAGTGTTGCTCAGGACAGAGATAGAAGGGCCGGGGCCTACACTTCGGACACTTCTCAATCTTCTGGTACCTGAAATGTCCGCCTTACTCCCTTTTTAAAAAAAAGCCAAATTTAGGGTCATGTCAGAGAAGGGGTTCATCCCTGACTTCAGCACACACCTGGAACCAAGTGAGAAGAGCAGAAGCAAAGCCAGAGGGTGGGATATGGAGTCCCCGTGGGCAGTGCAGTTAGCCCACTAGGACACCCTGGAGTCCCAGTGTGGGAAGGGGGTTGCCAAACCAGGGAGCCCCTGGGGCATCTCAGGGTGAAAGGGAACCATAACTGTAGGTTCCACTGAACTGCAAGGCACCTCAGGAGGATCAGACCAGTGCTCAAATAATTAAATCCAAGGCAAAAAGTCACTGCAAGAAACAGTCAAACACGTTGCTGTGGTGGTTCAGAGAGGAAATGTTAAGGTTGTACAGTATGGATGAAAGAGTCATGTAGGTGGCGGTGTCTGTGTTGGGTCAGGATGAACAGGCCTCCGGACAGGGGCTAGAGTTCTAGAAAGAGAAGAGTGGAGCCATGGTGTGTGGGGTGAGTGTGGGGCCGTGACTGAGGTCACCACCTGTCTCGTGTAGAGACCGTCATACAGGGGGAGGGGCACAGGGAGGTTTCCTCAGGGCAGTGGCTGGATCAGGTTTGCTTTAGGATGTCAACCTGGGAAAGTGAAGGGTGAACTTGGGGGTGGAGCACAGTTAGGCCTTGGCAAGGGTCCAGACCAAAGACGAGGCCCTGGGGATGGGAGAGAGAAAGGCGCCCAGAACATTTATGGAAGGAGACTTTGTCAGATTTAGTGCCTGACTGGATGGTAAGAGTAAGAAAGAAAACGCCATTGAAGGTGACTCCAGCATCACATGCGAGGACTTCATGTTTGCCTGGTGCCTTCCTTACAGTCAGAAAGTGTTAGTTGCTCAGTTGTGTCTGACTCTTTGGGGCCCCATGGACTGTAGCCCACCACGTTCCTCTGTCCATGGAATTCTCCAGGCAAGAATACTGGAGTGGGTTGCCATTTCCTTCTCCAGGGATCCAACCCAGGTCTCCCACATTGTGGGCAGATTCTTTTCCTGTCTGAGCCACCAGGGAAACCCATGTCAGAGGTGTCACTTTATTTAGTCATCACTGGGTGTAATAATGCAGAGTGCTAGGAGGGGCACTGAAACTGGTGGTACCCAGCTACAGAGAGCTCAGTCAACTGGGGCTTCCTTTTTTTTGGTTTGTCTTAAGACTGTCGAAATTAAAACAGTGCATTAAAAAAAAAAAAAAATCTCATGAAGGAGCTGTAGCCATGGAGAAGCTCTCCGGGAATTGCCTCAAGGGAGCAGGAACCAGAACCGTAGCTTGGTGAGCTTGAGTCAGGTTGGGGGAGAAGGGAGGGATGGTCTGGTGGGGCAGAGACGGAGCAGACCAGTCCACGGGACCGTGATGGCGGGGCTTGAGGAAGGAAAGGCTGCTGGATTTCACCTCTCGGGGGGACCATGGGCGGCCCTGGCAGCAGTGCCCATGAAAAGGGGCAGGTGGTGCAGAAGGATGGGCCAGTGGGTGGTGAGAGAGCAGCGCCAGGAGCTTCAAGAAGTTTGGGAGGAAGAAAGAGGCAGGAGGCCTGAGGGACTTGGGAGGCCAGGAAGGGTTTGTGCAGCTGTGAGGATGTCTGAGGATGCAGCAAACCAGTAGCCATGGTGGTAGAGAGCAAGCTACCCACATGGGGCAGGAGGGGACAGGTAAGGCCCGGACAATCTGGCCGCAGAGGATGGACGTGTGAAGCAGGGAGCAGAGCTGCGGACTTGACGAGGGCTAACAGCTCCCGCATCATCAGCCGTGGTGAGGATAAAACGAGGTAAAACCTGGTGGACACTTAGAGGCTGGCATGTGGTCAGGGTCCTGTAAAGGTCAGCTCTTGAGCTGACTCTGGATTGGATGGTATTTGATGCCAAGAAAGGAAAGGGGTGATGGGTGCTGGGCCACAGAGAAGGGCAGTCAGCAGCAGACACCCTGTGTGATTAGACCCAGGGGTCTTCAAAGGTTTCTGAGGATTCCACCTGTGTTTCAATGAGAGGACCTCTCTGCAGAAGCCTAGACGCAGAGGGTGGGGGTAGAAAGATGGAGACAAAATGGATACCTGGCTGGAGGGCTGAGTAGGAGCAGGGGAGGGAGCTGAGAGGTCCCGGGTACCCTCCACAGCAACCTTGGGGGCAGTGGTGCAGTCAGCAGAGGTGAGTGCTCAGGCTGCCAGAAGAGGACTGCGAGGAGGCTGAGGAGGGTTCACAGTGACCAGGCTGGCAGAATGGGGAAGCTGAGAGTGGCCTGCCTGATGGCTCTGGATGGACACCCCAGCACCAAGGGCGAGGCTGGGTGCTGGTTATGAGCACGAAGGGCACAGGGCCCAATGATTTACAAAACGGGAGGGTCCTGGTGGCCATCCAAGTTTACGGGGAGGTACACTAACATCCTCCCTACGAGTTTCAGCAGCTACGAGAAGGGCCTGGTGAGATCAGCTGCTGGCCAGGCACAGCTAAGCAAGTGTCAGGAGTGACCCCAAAGCTGTAACTGGCCTGCAGGGGGTCCTGGGCATCCCCAGCAGACAGGCTGGGAGGTGGGACAATGGGACAAGGCTCTAAGCAGTGTATTCTTACTCTAACTCAACAGGATTAATATTAATTGCCGACTTTGTAATAGTTCAGTGAGAACTTTTATATAATCAGTGAGGTAAAGTGTTTACAAAGTCTCACTGTTCGGTTGCTTAATAGAGATTAACATCTCTGCTGAGAGTGGTGAGTCCTAAGTGAGAGATTCTGCTCCTCGTGGATGGCTTCTGAAGCAGCCAGTGCTTCTGAGGTCTCGTGAGATGTGGCTGAGCTCAGAGCTGAGGCTGTGTCATTGGTACTTGGGCTCGGGGGACTGCATGCTCTGGGCGATACACAGAGGTCCCCTCAGGAATGCCAGTGACTGGAGACTCCAGAATTTTCTTCCTCACTCTCAGTCCTTCCTGCTCTTGCATTCCTATGAGAAAACTTGCTCCTATACTTATGCTCCAAGCAAAAAGACCAAATAATTCCCCTTCCCAGGTGACCTGATCCAAGCTTCCCCTGTCCTGGATGACCTGATCCAGGCTTGCCCACTCCACTTCTCTGTCTCAGGAAATGGGAGTTGCAACTCAGAAATAGCAGCTCAGAGGTTCCCAAACATTACTGTGCTTTATGATCATCTAGGGAGTCTGTAAAAAATGCAAAATCTAGGTTTCTTACCTCACTAGGGTCAAGGTCTTATCCTGGAGGTGGACAGGAAGCCCACACTGCAAACCCTGATGTGTAACTAAATAGCTTCTTACTCTATGTATCACTCCAGTGTGAACAGCTGTGGGGTGTTATTTATTTCACGATGGTTAATGATGTGGAGAAGCTCTATACAGTCAGCAAAAACAAGACCAGGAGCTGACTGTGGCTCAGATCATGAACTCCTTATTGCCAAATTCAGACTGAAATTGAAGAAAGTAGGGGAAACCACTAGACCATTCAGGTATGACCTAAATCAAATCCCTTATGATTATACAGTGGAAGTGAGAAATAGATTTAAGGGTCTAGATCTGATAGAGTGCCTGATGAACTATGGAATGAGGTTCGTGACATTGTACAGGAGACAGGGATCAAGACCATCCCCATGGAAAAGAAATGCAAAAAAGCAAAATGGCTGTCTGGGGAGGCCTTACAAATAGCTGTGAAAAGAGGAGAAGCAAAAAGCAAAGGAGAAAAGGAAAAATATAAGCATCTGAATGCAGAGTTCCAAAGAATACCAAGAAGAGATAAGAAAGCCTTCCTCAGCGATCAATGCAAAGAAATAGAGGAAAACAACAGAATGGGAAAGACTAGAGATCTCTTCAAGAAAATTAGAGATACCAAGGGAACATTTCATGCAAAGATGGGCTCGATAAAGGACAGAAATGGTATGGACCTAACAGAAGCAGAAGATATTAAGCAGAGGTGGCAAGAATATACAGAACTGTACAAAAAAGATCTTCATAACCAAGATAATCATGATGGTATGATCACTCACCTAGAGCCAGACATCCTGGAATGTGAAGTCAAGTGGGCCTTGGAAAGCATCACTATGAACAAAGCTAATGGAAGTGATGGAATTCCAGTTGAGCTATTTCAAATCCTGAAAGATGATGCTGTGAAAGTGCTGCACTCAATATGCCAGCAAATTTGGAAAACTCAGCAGTGGCCACAGGACTGGAAAAGGTCAGTTTTCATTCCAATCCCAAAGAAAGGCAATGCCAAAGAATGCTCAAACTACCGCACAATTGCACCTCACACGCTAGTAAAGTAACGCTCAAAATTCTCCAAGCCAGGCTTCAGCAATATGTGAACCATGAACTTCCAGATGTTCAAGCTGGTTTTAGAAAAGGCAGAGGAACCAGAGATCAAATTGCCAACATCTGCTGGATCATCGAAAAAGCAAGAGAGTTCCAGAAAAACATCTATTTCTGCTTTATTGACTATGCCAAAGCCTTTGACTGTGTGGATCACAATAAACTGTGGAAAATTCTGAGAGATGGGAATACCAGACCACCTGACCTGCCTCTTGAGAAACCTATATGCAGGTCAGGAAGCAACAGTTAGAACTGAACATGGAACAACAGACTGGTTCCAAATAGGAAAAGGAGTACGTCAAGGCTGTATATTGTCACCCTGCTTATTTAACTTATATGCAGAGTACATCATGAGAAACGCTGGGCTGGAAGAAGCACAAGCTTCTTCAAGACTGCTGGGAGAAATATCAATAACCTCAGATATGCAGATGACACCACCCTTATGGCAGAAAGTGAAGAGGAACTAAAAAGCCTCTTGATGAAAGTGAAAGAGGAGAGTGAAAAAGTTGGCTTAAAGCTCAACATTCAGAAAACTAAGATCATGGCATCTGGTCCCATCACTTCATGGGAAATAGATGGGAAAACAGTAGAAACAGTGTCAGACTTTATTTTTTGGGCTCCAAAATCACTGCAGATGGTGACTGCACCCATGAAATTAAAAGACGCTTACTCCTTGGAAGGAAAGTTATGACCAACCTAGATAGCATATTCAAAAGCAGGGACATTACTTTGCCAACAAATGTCTGTCTAGTCAAGGCTATGGTTTTTCCAATGGTCATGTGTGGATGTGAGCATTGGACTGTGAAGAAAGCTGAGCGCTGAAAAATTGATGCTTTTGAACTGTGGTGTTGGAGAAGACTCTTGAGAGGCCCTTGGACAGCAAGGAGATCCAACCAGTCCATTCTAAAGGAGATCGGTCCTGGGTGTTCTTTGGAAGGAATGATGCTAAAGCTGAAACTCCAGTACTTTGGCCACCTCATGCGAAGAGTTGACTCATTGGAAAAGACTCTGATGCTGGGAGGGATTGGGGGCAGGAGGAGAAGGGGACGACAGAGGATGAGATGGCTGGATGGCATCATGGACTCAATGGACGTGAGTTTGAGTGAACTCTGGGAGTTGGTGATGGAGAGGGAGGCCTTGCATGCTGCACTTCATGGGGTCGCAAAGAGCATGACTGAGCGACTGAACTGAACTGAACTGAATGATGATTCTAGCAAAGCCACGGGATGGATGGTTTTATTAGTCAAGTAAGTTATGATACAGGTATCCCATGGAGTAGTATGCCTCACTGAAAAAATGAAATATATTTGTGTTTCTGTATGTAAATCTGCATTTGTAAAGTATTGAAGGTATGGAAGTTTACACATTGAGTAGTTAACAGTGATTTTCTGAGGAGAGAAGCGTATGTGGAGGGAGATATTCGTTTTTCCTCACTGGATATATTTTTGTACTGTTTGTTTTTACAGTGCACATCATAAATATTGTTATTAAATATTACTGTTATTTCCAGAACAGCTTGATTGAGACATAATTCACATAATTTTTCAGTCCACTCATTTCAAGTGCACAATTCAGTGTGGTGGGGTTTTTTTTGGTATGTTCACAGAGTTGTGCAACTGTCATTGCAATTTTAGGACATTTTCGTCATCTCAGAAAATAAACCCCATTATGAGTCACTTCCCACTCCCTTTCCCTCCCCACTCTTGGCAGCCACTGATCTACTTTGTGTCTCTGGATTTGCCTGCCCTGGGTATTTCAGATAATCCCCTGTGTGGGGATAATGATTATACCCTGTGTGGCTGCCTGTTAACAGGCTTCTTTTTAGGTTCATGCAGTCTGTAGCATGTGATGGGACTTCACTACTTTTTGTGTAGTGTCCAGTGTATGGCCAGACCATGCTTTGCTCATTTACTCATCTGTGAATGGACACTTGAGTCATTTCTACCCTTTTGCTACCATGCATGGTGCTGCTGTGTGCATTCATGTACACATTTTCATCTGAATGTTTTCAATTCTTTTAGGTATTTATGTTGGAGTAAGATTGCTGGGTAAAGGTAATTCTGTATTTACATTTTTGAGGAACTGCCTGCCAAACTGTTTTACACAAAGCCACCAGTGGCTGAGGGGTCCAATTTCTTTGTATCCTGGCCTGCATTTAGCATTTCCCTTTTTATTTTTTTAAAAATGGTCAACCTAGGGAGTGTGAAGTACTGTCTCACAGTGGTTTTGATTTTCATTCCTGTAATAACTAATGATGTTGAAAATCTTTTCCTGTGCTTATCGGCCATTTGTGTATCTTCTTTGGAGAAATGTCTATACAAGTACTTTGACCATTTTAAAAACTAGGCTGTTTGTCTTTTTGTTGTTGCTTACAGAAGTTCTTTATATATTATTTTATATGTTATATATACTATATTGTTGTTGTTTAGTCCTTCAGTCGTGTCCAACTCTTTTGTGATCCTATATACTGTAGCATGGGATTTCCCAGGCAAGAATACTGGAATGGGTTGCTATTTCCTTTTCCAGGGGATCTTCCTGACTCAGGGATGGAACCCACGCCCCTTGTTTCACCTGTATTGGCAGGTGGATTATTTTTTTTACTGCTGAGCCACCAGGGAAGCCCATATATACTATATAATATATAAGGATATATTACATTTCTCTATATTGATCTCTGGATATCAATCCTTTTTCAGATATATGATTTGCAAATGTTTTCTCTCATTCTGTGAGTTGTCTTTTCATTTTCTTGATGGTATGCATCAAGCAAAAAAGGTTTTAATTTGATCTATTTTTCCTTTTGCTAGTGGTTGATACTTTTGGTGTCATATCTAAGAAGGTTCTGCCTAACCCAAACTCATGCAGATTTACTCCTATATTTTCTTGCAACTGTTTGATAGTTTTAGCTCTTCTTATTTGGGTCTATTTGAGCTAATTTTTGTGTTTAGTGGAGGGGAGGGGAAGCTTGTTCTCTGGTATGTGGATATCCATTTGCAGAAGAGACTATGTTGCCTTGGTGAGTTGTCTTGGCAGCACTGTTGAAAATCAACTGACTATATATGTGAGGGTGACAGTATTATTAAAAAAGGAAAAAAAAGAAAAAGAAAACCTGAAAGAGAGTAAACCCTATAAATCCTTCTAGTACAGAAACTGGCTAGTTAAGCTATGGGGCTTCTGAAGTGGCTCAGCAGGAAAGAATCGGCCTGCTGATGCAGGGAGACCCAGGTTCAATCCCTGGGTCGGGAAGATCCCCTGGAAGAGGAAATGGCAACCCACTCCAGTATTCCTGTTTGGAGAATTCCATGGACAGAGAACCCCGGTTGGAGATGACTGAGTGACTGAGAATGCAGGCCTGCAGCCCTGCAGAACCAGGCCTGTCTCACCATGACAGTTTTGCCAGAGGACCACCACATCATCTTATGTTGCAACACACACAGGCAGCTGCAGTGTTTCTTGTCCTAAGGGCTCTCATCCCCCAGATGACTAAGACTTTTTTCTTGGAACTTGGTGTGGTGGCGAAATAATCTGAAAGGCTGACCCCGTAACCTTTGTTCTGGGCGCAGACACTTTGTCTGTAAGGCCTGAGTGGGAGAGAATTAGTTGCCTCTCATCCAGAGTTTTTGGTTCCTACTGCAATTACTGCAGATGCTATAGACTGAACATTGGTGTCCCCTAAAAATCCATATGTTGAAACCCATTTCGCCAATGTGATGGTATCTGGAGGTGGGGCCTCTGGTAGGTAATGAGGTCACGAGGGCAGAATCCTCCTGAATGGGACTAGTGTCCTTAGAATAGGAACCCTAGAGCACTCCCTTGGTCCTTCCACCACGTGAGGACACAGCAAGAAGGCGGTAGTCTGTGAACCAGGAGACACGGCCCCACCAGACACCTCATCTGCTAACACTGTGATTTTGGACTTCTTAGCCTCCAGAACTGTGAGACAAAATTCTGTTACGAGCCACCCAGTCTGTGGTGTTTTTGTTCTAGCTTCCCAGATGGACTATGACAGTGGAGGTAAGGGTGAGCTGGCTAAACTCAGTTTGGTTCTTAAAGGGTCTACTTCTTAGTTTTTTAATATCCCTATTCAGGGCTTCCTTGGTGGCTCAGTGGTAAAGAATCTGCCTGTCGATTCAGGAGACATGGTTCCCTGATCTGGGAAGATCCCATCTGCTGCAGAGCAGCAAAGCCTGCGCGCCACAACTGTTGAGCCCGTGCTCTAGAGCCTGAGGACTACTGAGCCCTCATGCCCTGGAGCCCGTGCTCCTCAATAAGAGAAGCCGCCGCAGTGAGCAGCTCGCAGAGGCACAGCAACCTGAGAGCAGTCCCCACTCGCCGCAACTAGGGAAAAGCCTGTGTAGCAGCGAAGACCCAGCCCAGCCAAAAATAAGTAAGCAAATAATTATATACATTAAAAAAGATCCCGTGTGCATGCTGCAACTAAGACCCAGTGCCACCAAATAAATAAGAATAAAAATGTTAATTTATTAAAAAAATCCCTGCTCTGCTTCCCAAGGAAAGGACCAAAGTGTGTGACAAGGGACATAGTCTGCCATGGGTGTCATGAAATGTAGCTCAGTAAAATGGTAAGCACTTAAAAACAAATCAGCTACATTGCTGAGTTAAGCACATGACCCTCCATTTATAGAACCACCACATCTAAACACATTCTGCTCTACCCCTGAGAAGATCTAGGAGTTTAGGAAAAGTCACCATCTCATCCAGTCGTTGCACATATAAGACGAGAGAAGCCCAGAGAGAGGGCATTATTTGCCAAAGGTGACACAGCCTTAAAAGCTGAAGCCAAATTTCATGACTCCTGGACGAGAGCTCTTCCATCACACTGTACTTCCCTTTTTCTTTTCTCTGGTCTTGATTTTCCTCATATTCACCTTTCCTTCAACTGCCAGCAGGAATCTGTTTAAGTTGAAACGCAGACTTCCACTTATAGTCCTAGCGACATCTTCATTTCACTCTCTTCCCTCAAACTCCATAGCAAACAACAGCAAACGAAATAATTACAGAGCATCAACTTTGATGAAGCAAGTAAACCACCATATCAGAAAATCACAGGACATGGAACATACCCGCCTGGTGAGATCTGCCCCAGAAAGGGGTGCAGAGCTGGCCAGCAGTGCTCTACCTTGGCACTTCCCACAGGATTTGCAAGTGCCTCAGAATCAAGCCTCACCTTCCCAGAAACAATATACTGTAAAATAAATTCAGTGAGACTGTTGGTTTACAACTGATGTATGCTCATTATCAAAACTAAGGAAAATACAGAAGAGTGTAAAGGAAGTATATACTGCTTTCTAAACTCAGTATTCTATCAGGAACATCTTCCTATATTATGAACTATGCATGGAAAACTGAATTGTGTGGGACTGCCCGGGTGGTCCAGTGGTTAAGGCTGCAATTGGGTTCGATCCCTGGTTAGGGAATTAAGACCCCACATGCTGTGGGGCAACTAAGCCCAAGTGCTGCAACTACTGCAACAAAAGATCCCAAAGGACGTAAGGAATATCCCGAGGCAGCCAAATAAATAAATATTAAAAAGAAACTTTTAAATTGTGGCTTAATGTTCTGGACCATGGCTATATAATTAATCACCTACTGCTATGTTAGGTTGCTATCAATTTTTTTTGCTGTAATGAATATCACAACACACAGTCACCTTGGTTCCTATTTTTGTGGTATATTTACAGCCTCTTTCAAGGAGCAGAATCAGCCACAAATACATGCCTTGTTGAGGCCAGCCTCCCTGGTCCCACTCTTCTTCTAAACTGACATGTGACTTGACGACTCAGCCTCCCTCCAGCTCCCAGGATAACTTGCCTTTGAAGTAGCACGGGAGCAGCCTTCCATGTTGGCACAGTCGCTCCATATCAGCTTGGTCCACTGCAGTCTCCTCCCACGGCTCCTTTTCTAGGAAACGTCGTCCTTTGTGCCCTCTGGGAGGACGGGAGCCCTGCCCTGCTCTTGCCAACTGGGGCTGGAACGCTGCCCTCTAACTGTACCCAGTCACTTCTTTGTGTCTTTGGAGAAAAGGCCCTGCGAGGAGCTTCGTTTTATCTCTTTACAGTAAGAGGATGCTTGGTCACGTTCACTTTGGCACTTGGCATATGGTCTGTTTTGGTTTCTGGAAGGGGCCGGCTTTTACAGGGTCTCAAGAGGAGAGGGGATTAGTTACCAACGGGACCCCAGCAACCCCAGACTCTCTGCTTTGTGGCTTCCCTTTCACTGATTTGTGTGCATTTATTGGAAAACACAGAGACTTCTAGGAATTGGTAGCAGGCCAGGCTCATTTATGTTGCCTAGTGGGTACTGGATTCTATTTCCTTGTTCAACTCAAATCAGTCTGTTAAGGTCTTGGGCTTGTTAATGCCAGGATGACGTTGAGACGAGCAGTGGGAGAAAAGATGCTGAAACCTTAGGATGGTGGAGCCAAACTGAAAGAGTGGGAAAATCAAGATGTAGAAAAATACTCCCAAACCTAAGTGCTCACTTAGGACTTCCAAAAGGCTAAAAATAACCATGCAAGTCAGGGATCAAGACTGTTTTCTTTAAAAAAAAAAGTGAAAACAGTTTTACTGAAGTCTCAGGAATTGGTTTGCTATTCACCATTTCTGAGTCAATTAAAAAAAAAAAATCGAGGAAAGGGGGTTGGAGACCACACACTTATGGGGTGCCACAGGAAGGAAGCTTCTGGTGTGAGCCAAGTAGCCTGTTTATTCAACAAACATGCATTGAGCAACTATATATAAAGTGTTAGGATAGTGGTTGGGGATACATGAAGAAAAGATACAGAGGGGCTTATGGAGTAAAAAAATGATGTATATATTGGGATATGATGGGACAATGACAATGTAGCCAAAGTGCCCAAGAAAATCTGGGCAAATCATGGATGTTGCAGAGTCGAAGGTAATCTTGAGCTGGGGTTTCAAGGATGAATAGGAGTTTGCTAGACAGCCAGGATGTGGGGAGCTGGGAAGGGAGGAAGCAGGCAGAGGAGGGCCGGGCACATGCATGAGTGTGGATGCAGAAGAAAGCTTGGTGGGTTTGCAGCCTGACTTGCATATGAGAACAGACTGGGGTGCTGGGAATCCTCTGCTTTTGTGGTGGGAATAGATGTGATGTGGGTACGGCAGGTATGGGATGCTAGGAGCAGGGATCAGACCATAATCACCTCCAAGACCCCAAAAGTTTCTCCCAACGGTTGGTTGTTGGGCCCTGATGCATTTTTATGGGCCTGGTTATGACTGGAAGGTCTACTTTATTTCATTACAGTCAGTGTGTGTGTGTGTGTATATGTGTGTGTGTGTCTGAGTCGCTCAGTCGTGTCCAACTCTCCAATCCCATGGACTGAAGCCCTACAGGCTCCTCTGTCCATGAGGATTCTCCAGGCAAGAATACTGGAGTGGGTTGCCCTGCCCTCCTCCAGGGGATATTCTCAATGCAGAGATTGAACCTGGGTCTCCTGTGTTGCAGGCAGATTCTTTACCATGTGAGCCACCAGGGAAGCCCCCCTTAAACCCCTCCCCATTTCCAGCTTGAGCCCTTTGGAGAGCATATCTGACCCTCTGCCCACTGGTCCTTCAGAATGAGGCCCTGAGAAGACCACAGTGTTTATAAAAAGGCTTAAAAATCATTACTATCTTTTCAAGGAACTCTATTCTATGCTTTGAACTTACCAAAATGTATACAGAATTGTTTCTAATTTAGCCTTCACTTGTATGGATAGAAGCTGAGTACAGAGGGAAGAATTTTTATTAGTCATGTAGTAGTAGTCTTTAAAAATATATAATCATTTTATTGCACTTCACTACTGTGCTTTGAAGATACTGCATTTTTAATGAACTGAAGGGTTGTGGACCTATGACAGCAAAGTCTACTACTGGGGGCCTTTTTCCAACAACATTTGCTTATTTTGTGTATCTGTGTGACATTTCAGTAATTCTTGCAATATTTCAAACTTTTTCATTATTATTATATTAGTTATGGTGATATGTGATCCGTGACCTTTGATGTTATTGTTACAACTGGCTGAAGGCTCAGATGATATCTACTTTTCAATTAAGGTATGTATGTTATTTTTTTTTTAGATATAATGCTCTTGCATACTTAATAGACTATGGTATAGTGTTGATGTTACTTTTATATGCACTGGGAAACCAAAAAATTCCTATTGACTTGCTTTATTGCGGTGGTCTGGGCCTGTACTTGCAGTATCTCTGAAGTCTGTTTGTCTTTTAAAAAGTAATACAGGCTTCCTTTAAAAAAACAAACAAACAAAAGCAAAATAAAACTGTACAGAATTCTGTGAAAATTAAGAAGTGCTAGTGTTCTTCCCTGGCCCAACTAAAGAGCAGCAGCTATTGACAAGTCTGGCGTGTGTTCTTTTAGAATATACATACAGAAATGTGCATTTACTTTTTGTTTTGAAATGTAAATGAAACAATTCTATGGACTCCAACACAAAAGCAACAAATGAATACTCAGTCTGTAGGCTGCATTTCCCAGTCACATTCAGTTCCCAAGTGTCCGGGAGAGGGTCTCTAAGCCCTTTTCTAGGCTTGAACCTCAGCACGTGCACAACCACCATTTGTGCAAACACAGCAGTGGTGCCTATCAGACCAACACCCATTATCCAGTTCCTGGACCTTGAACTGTTCTTTTTCTTCAGCCTCTAGCACGGTGCCTTGCCCATTCCAGGAGCTTTAATCTGTATCTGTTAATCACATTCATTTAAACATCACATGGTCCTTTAAATTAGCAGAACCTACAAGTATTAAGGAACTGGGTAAGGTTACCAAGCGTATCCACTTAGTTGTCTAATGACTCAGATGCCTTCTCTTGAAAATGGAATTGTTTTCTCTCTTTAAGGCTTTGGCTAAGGGGTTTACTTAGGTGAGCTCCTATGGCTAAATACCTCCTTGGAATCAAGCCATAAAATTCAGAGCAATGGAAGACAGCACTGACAGTACACAACCTCAGATGTTCTCTTAAGCACATGTTGGTCGTTCGCTTACCCTAATCAAGTGGTGACCTACTTTCCTGCAGAAAGTCAGGAATCAATTCCGTCTTCCTTTCTGTTTCCGAATCCTAGCACTGACTGTCATTTATTAAACGTCTGACCTCAGAGGAGTCTCTTAAGCTTCAGTTTCTTTGTGTGAAACTAAAAAAGGATCATAAAAAAACCTGTTTTTGTTCAGTCAATTGAAGAATTGAATGAGGTGACCTTTGTGCAATTGTGAGTCAGGCTTGGAGGAGTCAGGGCGCAGTGACCAGATGGCCTTGGCTGCAAGGCCTGCTCTGCTAGTGTCAGCTGGATGACCCCAGGCAGATGACTTAACCTCTCACTAGTCCTCTGTTTCTCATCTATAACCTGGGGAAGTAACTGGATTATTTTCAAGATCATGTGTTTAGTGAGGTCCTTGGCATTGACAGTGAATTGAATGTATAGTTACCATGATTATTCTGAACGTGGGCCTTCTGTGAAACCTTCCTTTCTCTTCGTCCCCTTCATCCTTCCCTTTGACTCATCTAAATAACCCAGAGCAAGATTCCAGAGCTCTGCGTTGCTCAGTTAGGAAACTAGAGGCTGAAAGACTGAAAACTGCATGCTGCCAGGGACTGAACTGTGTTCTCCTCAAATCCGAGGGTTGAAGCCTTAATCCCCAATATGACTGTATTGGAGATGGGGTCTTTAGGAGGTCATTAAGGTTAAGTGAGGGGCTTCCCAGATGGTGACAGTGGTAAAGAACCCGCATGCCAATGCAGGAGACATAAGAGACTTGTGTTCGATCCCTGGCTTGGGAAGATCCCCCTGGAGGAGGGCATGGCAATCCACTCCAGTATTCTTGCTTGGAGAATCCCCATGAACAGAGGAGCCTGGCGGACTATGTTATGGTCCATAGGGTCACAAAGAGTCAGACAAAACTGAAGTGACCTTAGCATGCACGTGCACAAGGTTAAATGAGGTCATAATGGTAAGCCCTAACCCTATGGGGGAGAAGGAAATGGCAACCCACTCCAGTACTCTTGCCTGGAAAATCCCATGGACAGAGGAGCCTGGTAGGCTACAGTCCATGGGGTCATGAAGAGTCAGACACAACTGAGTGACTTCACTTTCACTTTTCACTCTCATGCATTGGAGAAGGAAATGGCAATCCACTCCAGTGTTCTTGCCTGGAGAATCCCAAGGATAGAGGAGCCAGGTGGTCTGCTGTTTATGGGCTCGCACAGGGTCGGACACTACTGAAGCAACTTAGTAGCAGCAGCAGCAACCCTATAGGACTGGTGGCCTTGTAAGAAGAGGAAGAGAGAAACTTCCCTCTCCCCACTGCTTGGGAGCAGACAGGGAGAAGATGGCCATTTGCATGCCAAGAAGGAAACCCTCTCCAGAAATCAACCCTGTTGCACCTTGATTTTATACTTTCAACCTCCAGAATTGTGAGAGAAAAATACATTTCTGTTGTTTAAACTGCCCAGACTCTGGTATTTTGCCATGGTGGCCTGAGCAGACTAAGACACCTGGCTTCCTTGAATCTTCAAACTGGCTGTGGAATTATTTATTTTTAACATGTTTATGACTCCTCTTACGAGTAGCATCTTACAAGTAGGGGATGTTGCTGAAACTGCATGATCTTTTGGATATATAAAAAGTATAATAAATTAAGTCAGATTCTTAATTTCTTATCTAAAGGACATATGTGCCAACATGAAAAGGCTCAATGGTCAAAGAGGAGATGATTGCAGTATCAAAGAGCATAATGATTTAAAGTGAAAAACCGAACATGTAAGTTCCTGCCTGCCTCATCCGACAAACCAACAAATAATTGGTTACTGGTGCAGGTACGTAGGGGATCAACTCCTATTCTGAAAATGGCAACAAAAGGGAAAGAAGCATTTTAGCCTGTCTTTTGGAGTCAAACTATATATATCAGGGTAACTAAATAGCCCCAGTTGATAAAGTTCTGCTTTATAGAAGAATTATAGCTGGTATATTTGGAACTCGGGAGATATTTAGAGACTCACCATTTTGCAATCCTTACTTAATTAATGATTACTAATCATGAAAGCACTACATGAAAGGTTGATGTGGGTCTTTACAATGAAAAGGAATGGCCGTTACCACGTAAACGCACCAGCTGATTGCAGGATCACTGAAAGTGAGACAGTACACGTCTCCTGAAATGATGGAATGGGGAGGACATGGAACGGCTTCTGGTCCCTGAAAGTTAGTGCCCGTTTCCAGTTTGCAAGAAATACAGAGGATAAAACCACCACTGAGGCAATACCACATGGAAGCAGCAGACAGTCGTCTACATGATGACTGCCTCAGTTTTTTCAACCATCAGTGACATTGGGAAGGGGAAGGGATATGAAGCATATCAACCAGCTATAACGTGTGCACTTTGTTTATATCCTGATTTGAACAAACCTACGGTGAAAAAACACTTTTGAGCTACTCAGAGCAGCTCAAAATGGACTGGGTGTTTGACAAACCAAGGAATTGCCATTACTATCAATTTTGTTTGATGGGTGGCTAATGACGTTGTGGCTGCATGAAGAAAAGTCTATCTTCTTAAGAGATCTATCCTTAAGTACATAAGGTAGAATAACCTGATGTACTGATGGTTGGGTTTTCTTTAAAATACTTCATACATGGGAGGAAAAAATTTGGGAGACTGGGATTGACATATACACACCGTTATATAAAAATACATAAGGACCTACTGTTCAGCACAGGGCACTCTGCTCAGTACTCTGTAATGGCCTATATAGGAAAAGAATCTGAAAAAAGTGGATATGTGTATATGTATAATAGATTCACTTTGCCATGCAGCAGAAACTAACTACAACATTGTAAATCAACTATACTCCAATAAAAAGAAAAAACACAGCTAAGTTATAACTGCATAATAACCCCTAAAACTTCACACACAAAAGATATATGGGGATACATGCATGCATAGCAAAGGCTTGATAATTACTGGCCTTAGACAACAGGCATGTGAGGGTTCATAATACTGTTCTTTACACTTCTGACATATTTTATAATTTTTTTTTAAGATTAAAAAAGTAGCTATCTTAAAACAAAATCTGAACAGAAGTTGAAAAAATTCATTTATGTTACACTGCCACTTGAAAACAAATGTGGAACTATATTCAGGCGACTTCTCAAATAAGAATGTTCTTGCCCACCCACATGAGTTTTTTGTCTTTTGAGTGTACACTGTGTATTTATTGCCACTGAATTTCCACATCGTTAAAAGATAAATTTACCTGTTTTCAATAATCATTACGTTGGAGGGGGGAATCCCCAGAACATCACAGCTCTGCAAGAGTTCCTTCTTACGGATCTCCCCTTGATTGTAGTAATTTCCTGAGGATAACAAATACATGGTCGTCCATTTCTTTATCAGTGGAGATCTATTGTCCACTCATTCTCATCTTGTTCCCTAAAGGACTTAAACTATCTGAAAATTTTGTGGTTGTGATAAAAAGTTGGGAGAAACACAACACTAGGGTTACTACTGTCAGACACACCTGTGAAGCACAATCTTTATAATCACCATTGAATTCCTCTCCATCTCTGTCTATCCATATGTCTGTCTGTCTGCCTGTCTGTGTTTCAGCCGCACGCTACAGGCTTTGCGTACTGGCTCTGCAGTTAGCAGATTTAGGACTGACTCTTCTGTAACCACTCAGAATAAGTAGGGTATCCAGACACACTACTCTTTTGGGCCTATTATTTATTTTTTAAATTGAAGTACAATTGATTTAGAATGTTGTACTGTACAGCGAAGTGACTCAGTTATACACATATATATAGACATTCTCTTTTTTATATTCTTTTCCAACTCAGTTTGTCACAGGATGCTGAATACAGTTCCCTCTGCTATACAGTAGGACCTTGCTGTTTATCCATCCTGCATGTAATAGTTTACCTCGAGTAAATCCCCAAACTCCTAGTCCTTCTACCCCGCAACTCCCTCCTCCTTGGCAACCACAAGTCTGTTCTCTATGTCTGTGTGTTTCTGTTACAGATAGATTCCTCATATAAGTAATTTCATGTGGTATTTGTCTTTCTTTGATTTACTTCATTTAGTATGATAATCTCTAGGTCCAGCCATGATGCTGTAACTGGCATTTTTCATTCTTTCCTATGGGTAACTTCCATTGTATATATTTCCCACATTGTCTTTATCCAGTCCTCTGTGGGCCATTTAGGTTGTTGCCACGTCCTGGCTATTGTGAATAATGCTGCTATGACCACAGGTGTGTATGTTCAGTTCAGTTCAGTTCAGTCGCTCAGGCGTGTCCGACTTTGCGACCCCACGGACTGCAGCATGCCAGGCTTCCCTGTCCATCACCAACTCCCAGAGCTTACTCAAACTCATGTCCATCGAGTCAGTGATGCCATCCAACCATCTCATCCTCTGTCATCCCCTTCTCCTCCTGCCTTCAATCTTTCCTAGCATGTATCTTTTTGAATTAGTGTTGTCTGGGTATATGTCATTTGGGCCCCTTTAAATTGATAGTCTTCAAATATCCGTTCAACACTTAAAGAGGCTGCCAGTCCTGAGTATTTTAGGAAAATATCCTCCTTTGGAATTTGGTAACCAGCTATTCCAGCATGCCTCTGGGGATCTGGACCACATCAGCACCCTAAATAGCTCATAAATTCTTTATTTTCCTGACACATACACTGCTGCTGCTAAGTTGCATCAGTCGTGTCCACTATACTTCCCAATAACAGTTCTGGTAAGTAACTGCTCTGTATCTTTACAAATAACTTACAGTGACATTTTGGTATCACTTAAATTGCATTTCGGGCTTCCCTGATGGCTCAGTGGTAAAGAACACAGCTGCCAGTGTAGGAAATGCAGGTTCGATTCCTGAGTCTGGAAGACACCCTGGAGAAGGGAATACCCACTCCAGTATTCTTGCCTGTGGAATCCCATGAGCCAAGGAGTCTGGTGGGATACAGTCCATGGGGTCACAGACTCAGACTCGACTGACTGGCTAAACACACAAACTGTACTTATGAGCAGTTGTCTGGCTGCTGCACCCCTCAATCCAACTCTCCATCAGATAATTGCGTATATGCTTTGTGCTAGTTAACTTTCCTGAGCCATTGATTTCTCCAGCTGTGAAGTGGGGACGATGGCCTTCTCCTCAGGCTTTCCTGAAGATTATGTGATAATACACATCCACTTGGTTTGGTTCTCAGAGTTAATCTCCCTTTTCCTTGACTTTTTATCTTTACGTTCCCCCTTTTCCTTTCCTTTCCCTCTGAATTACAATCCACCGTTATCATCCAGATCAAATGCCAATCCCTCTGGGAAGCCTTCTGCTATTTTCTTTTTTTGGATAATTGCTTTACAATATTGCACTGGTTTCTGCCATACATCAGTGTGAATCAGCCACAGGTATGCCTTCTGCTATTTTTCCCTGGCAAGTCATCGTTTCCAGTGTTCTGCTCAGAAGGATGAGCTCTCCTCTGGGATCTGATGATTAAGTCCTAAATGTCTTTGACCTTAAAAGCATCGGTCTCATTCCTGGTGTCAGCACCCTGCAGGCACTCATGAGGCCCCGAGAGAGTGGAGAGTGGCTCTGCTTCCTGTCCCAGAAAACTCAGAAACTCCCAAGTGAAACCTTTCCACTGCTGCAGGGGTTCCTCTAGGGTGAGTTTTGAACTCTTTGAACCCAGATAGGAGACAGTCGCTATGTTGTATCTGACAGAAGGACTAACCCCCAAGAGACTCCAGACAACAATTTCATTTTGTACTGTACTCATCACAAATTTTTGAGTCAGAAATTGTCAATTTTGTGACAGTCATCATATTTTAGGTTCCCCTCTCCTATTTTGTCTCAAGGTTACTTATCTTTGGTACTAAGAGCCTAACTTACACTAGTGATGTGATTCCTGATGTCTGAGGCCGAACACATTAGACTCTGATTATTGGTCATGACAAACTGCTTGGGGAGCTGATCTTATTGCTTTGTGTTTGAACTGAGGAACACAGAAGGGGTTACGGAGTTGAAGTCAGAGAGCATCTGAGGCGTTTTCACTAGGTCTGGTAAACACGTAGGCACTTCAGTGGAGTAAGTGGCTATGACCCTCCAGAACAGTGCACCCTGTCAGTAGACAGTAGGTGTCACAAGTCATATGCAGGTTCAAGGAGAGAAACAGGCTCCACTTCCTGATTGGGAGAACCAGTCTTTCCCTCCAAACCATCCTCCATATGCCACTGGAACGAGCTTTCTAAAATACAGAACTGTCTGTGCTAATTCTCCACCAAATGTATTTTACAACACCGTACTGTCTACTGTGGCTTTCTCCCATTTGTATATGAATAGATATCTCAGTGGTTGGGCTTCCTAGATGGCGGTAGTGGTAAAGGATCCCCCTGCCTATAAGGGAGACTCAAGAGACGTGGTTGGGAAGATTCCCTGGAGGAGGAGGACATGGCAACCCACCCCAGTATTCTTACATGAACTGCATGGAAAGAGGAGCTGGGGGCGGGGGGGGGGGGGTGGCGGTGGTGGTGGGGTGTGGTACAGTCCATGGGGCCTCAAGGAGTTAGATGCGACTTGAGCACACAAACACGCACACCTCAGTGGTTACATAAACTGGATAAATGCTGGACTAAACTAAACTAAATTTTAGGATTTTTTATAGCAAGACTTCACCAAGATGTGGACAGTCTAACAAGGACTATACAGCTTTAAAGCGGGGGGGTTGGGGATAGCATATCTGATTAAGTTCCCTAAACTTGTTGGGTCACGTTATTAACTTTTTTAAATAGCAGCTTGATGAACTGGTATTTCTTGGAACATACAATGGGAATCAAATGAGTTATTCCTTAACTGTCACAGCAACAAGATGTGTGAGGCAGATTGGATGTAATGGCTCAGAACTGGAAAGACCCACAGGGTTCTGGTTCCTCCATATCCTAGCTCTTAACTTTGGTTAAGTTACTTTTTTGTGATTTAGATTCCATAGTTTAGAAAAAGGTGAGGCGGGGGGGGGGACAAATTATATACATGTGTACCATTCTGTGTATTTAATGCTTATCATAGGATTGCTGAGAGGATTATATGAGCCACTAATAAGATACAATTTCCCCCCTGCTTCTCCCTACCCCTCAGAACTGGAGTTTTGAAGCATTCAAATGAGTCCCAGACTTACTTATGTTTTTACTATTTCTCTGAATGACTTGCCGTATTTCCTGTGAACCTAAGTCCTATTTTAAAAGACCAGCTCAAAAGAAAAGCTTTTCAAAGTTTCCTTACTCCAACTCTGTGAAAAGAAAATTCATGCTTTTCCCCATTTTGGGTCCACAGTATTTTCTCTGTCATGCAGTTACAGCTTTCATTATGTTATATAACAAGTTATTAACTTCCTGCTTTTCAAGTTAGAATAAATCAGGAAGGTGGCTAATGTTTAATCCATACATGTTTTCAATGAGTTGGGGATTTTAAAAGTAATTTTAAAAATTGCAAAGAAAGTTAGATGCAGAGGAAACAATGAAAGACAACAATACAGATACTAATATATCAGTATGTGTCCAGAGTCTGGTAGGTCTTATATTTTTGAAAAAATTTTGATTTCTGGCCTCAACCTACTAGAAAACAAGAAGAAATTTAGTAAAGAATCTCCTGTACCTATAATACTTTGTAAATAAAATTCAACCATCTCAAAATAAATTTTGCTTATATTGATTTCCATAGTTGATAAAAACATAAAATTAAAAGCAAAAAAAAAAGAGAGACCATTACTTGCATCTATTTGCAATTATTATCTTTAATAGAATAAACTGAGAAAAGTGCTTAGATTGAAATTCTCATTATATATGAAAAATGCTTTAATCTTTACTGCCAATAAAATTTTTTTTTGAGGAAAAAAATGTTAATCAAAGCAAGAAGTATACATAAAGAGGTTATTTGTAATAGAGATAAACTGGGGGGGGAAAAACTTCTAAATATACATACAATAATAAGGAACCAGAGATCAAATTGCCAACATCCGTTGGATCATCGAAAAAGCAAAAGAGTTCCAGAAAAACATCTACTTCTGCTTTATTGACTATGCCAAAGCCTTTGACTGTGTGGATCACAACAAACTGGAAAATTCTTAAAGAGATGCGAATACCAGACCACCTGACCTGCCTCCTGAGGAACTGGTATGCCTGTCAAGAAGCAACAGTTAGAACTGGACATGGAACAACAGACTCATTCCAAATCGGGAAAGGAGTACATCAAGGCTGTACATTGTCACCCTGCTTATTTAACTTATGTGCAGAGTACATCATGTGAAATGCCAGGCTGGATGAAGCACAAGCTGGGGTCAAGATTGCCAGGAGAAATGTCAATAACCTCAGATATGCCTATGACACCACCCTTATGGCAGAAAGCGAAGAACTAGAGCCTCTTGATGAAAGTGAAAGAGGAGAGTGAAAAAATTGGCTTAAAGCTCAACATTCAGAAAAATAAGATCATGGCATCACATCACTTCATGGCAAATAGATGGGAAACACTGGAAACAGTTGACAGACTTTATTTTTGGGGGCTCCAAAATCACTGCAATGAAATTAGAAGATGCTTGCTTCTTGGAAGAAAAGCTATGACCAACCTAGACAGTATATTAAAAAGCAGAGACATTACTTTGCCAACAAAGGTCTGTCTAGTCAAAACTATGGTGTTTCCAGTAGTCATGTATAGATGTGAGAGTTGGACCATAAAGAAAGCTGAACACCGAAGAATTGATGCTTTTGAACTGTGGTGTTAGTGTTGGAGAAAACTCTTGAGAGTCCCTTGGACTGTAAAGGGATCCAACCAGTCAATCTTAATGAAAATCAGTCATGAATATTCATTGGAAGGACTGATGCTGAAGCTGAAACTCCAATACTTGACCACCTGATGTGAAGAACCGACACACTGGAAAAGACCCTGATATAAGCAGGAGAAAGGGACAACAGAGGATGAGATGGTTGGATGGCATCACTGACTCGATGGACATGAGTTTGAGTAAGCTCTGGGAGTTGGTGATGGACAGGGAAGCCTGGTGCGTTGCAGTCCATGGGGTTGCAAAGAGTCGGACGTGACTGAGTGAGTGAACTGAATTGAAGGGATGACTAACTAAAAGACTTCCTTGGTGGCTCAATGCTGGAGACACAGGCTTTATCCCTGGGTTGGGAAGATCCCCTGGAGAAGGAAATGGCAACCCACTCCAGTATTCTTGCCTGGGAAATCCCATGGACTGAGGAGCCTGGCGGGCTACAGCCCATGGGGTCCCGACTTAGCGACTAAACAACAACAAACTAAATTAAGGTTTATCCCTATGAAACCATTTAAAAGGCTATATACCTAGTTCTAATTAATATGGATAAATGTTTAAATTAAAAGTTTCAGAAAGATGTGTTCATTACCTAACTCGTTTCAGTTTTATTCCCAGGGCAGAGTATACATCCTAGCAGACAGACTTTATTTAATGAAAAAAAATTTTTTTTTTAGTCAAGACTTTTTAAAGAGAAGTTTTAGGCCCACAGCAAACTTGAAGGTAAGATACAGAGAGTTCCCAGAGACTCCCTGCCCCACACTTCCACAGCCTCCCCATTATCAGATCTCCCACTGGATGGTACATTTGTTACAACTGGGGAACCTCCACTGACACCATCATCATCCGAAGTCCACACTTTCCATTAGGTTCACTCCTGGTCTTGTACAGTCCGTGGGTTTGGAGAAAAGTATGACAACCCACCCCAGTATTCTTGCCTAGAAGATCCCATGGACTGAGGAGCCTGTCGGGCCACAGTCCCTGGGGTTGCAAAGAGTCAGACACAACTTAGTGAATGAGCATGCATATAATGACATGTATCCATCATTATAGTATCAGAGTATTTTCACTGCCCTAAGAATCCTCTGTGCTCTGTCTATACATCCTTTCTCCCATCCAAGCCCCTGAGCCCCACTTTTTACTGTCTCCGTAGTTTTGCCTTTTCTTGATTGTCACGTAGGTGGAGTCATACAGTACAAAGCCTTTTCAGATTGGCGTCTTTCATTTAGTAATACGCATGTAAGATTCCTTCTTTTCATGACTTGACAGGTCATGTCTTTTTAGCTCTAATATTCCACTGTCTGAATGGACCACAGTTTATCCACACACCTACTGAAGGACATCTTGGTTGCTTTCATGTTTTGGCAATTACAAATAAAGCTGCCTTAAACATCTGGGTGTAGGTTTTTGGATGAACATGTTTTCACTTTCTTTGGATAAATACCAAGGAGGGTTATTGCTGATAAGTGTATGTTTAGGTTTGTAAGAGATTACCAAACTAACTTCCTTACAAAGTGACTGCACCATTTTGTGTTCCCATCAACAGTGAATGAGAATTCCTTTGCTCCACATCCTCACCAGCATTTTCTGGATTTTGGCCATTTATTATTATTATTTAATCTCTTGGCCGTGCTGTTTGGCATGTGGGACCTGAGTTCCTTGACTAGAGATGGAACCGGCACCCCCTACATTGGCAGCCTGTAGTCTTAACCACTGGTCTGCCAGGGAAGTTCCCTGCCTATATTAATAGTGATTAGTACACAAAAGTTTTTAATAAATATTTAAGAAATTAATGACAAAGTAATATTCTGTGACAAATCCTATAAAACATGCTTATTGGGAAAAATCTGTATAGAAAAAGAACTGGTAGGAAACACAACCAAATGAGAAAAGAGCTGACTGGGCATGTTACAACCAGCTTTATTGAGGTATGGTTTTTACATACCATCCATTTCACCCACTGTATATGTACAGTTTAGTTATTTCATTTATACAGCTGTGCAATTATCACCATAATACAGCATAATGGTCAATTTCTGTTTTCTCATCCCATCTTTTCTGTACGGTAAAGGAGGATTTATTCTTTGAAAGGTCCCTTCAGTGAAAGCTGGGTGGAGTGGACCGCTAAAATGACCTGTAAGATTACTCTCTAGTCTAATGGGCTCTCCCCTCGGTTTGACATGTACATTTTCTAGCACAGAATGAAGAGTTCAGCAGTCATGACACGGCCTAGATTCTGTTTGGTCGTTATTCTTGGCCCTCCTGTGAATGAAAAGGTTTCACAGAATACTGATTACAGCCAGTTCCCAGCGCAGATGTAGGTATTTATCGGAAGCAAATGCTCTCCAATCGCGGTAGCCGGGAGCCTGGCGCACATGCGGCCCACGTGCCCCCACTCCGGGAAGCCGACCCTGGCTGGGATCACGGATTCTCGCCCCAGAAAAGGGTCCTCCTTCAGTGTATTCATTCGCCTGGCGCCTACGACAGAAACCTCTTCGGTAAGAGGCTGACTGAAACAGGCCGGCGCCTGAATTATCTCCGCCGCCCCGAGTCCCCGCGCCCCGCCTACAGCCTCCTACCTGCGGAGAAGCAGAGCAGGAACAACTGATGCCGCAGGCGGGCCAAGCCTAGAATAGTGGGAGCAAAGAACATGGCTTCATCGTCGGGGTGCGCCGTCACCAGAAGTGTCCGGCTTCCGCCTCCGGGCAGGCCAGCCTGCTCCGGCCTCGTCATTCGCTCCCAGGAGCCCCAAACCCAGAGAACGCCCCATACCAGGACAGCCGCCGCCAAACACAGAAGCGGCGCCGCCACTTCCATGCCCCAAAAGGAGAAAGTGCGCCTGCGCAGATCGGGAGGCTGCCGCCGGGCCGACTCCGGCGGGAAAACCGAGCTCGCGGAAACCCCGTTCCGACTGTAAGTCCGTCCCGCCGGCCTCCCCAACGGCCGGAGGCTTTAAGCGTCGGGCTGTGTGCTCGGACACGGACGCCTCTCAGGCCCTCTTCACGGGCTCTCGCTACTTTAAGCGGCCTTTACGAGCTCTCATACCCGCTCGGCTTTAGGGCTGAGCGACCCCCTTGCCGTCCACACAGAACTTAAGGGGAAGCGTCTGAAAAGAACCCCCAACCTCTTGAGTGCGAGTTCTCTTCATGTCACTTTTTTATCACTCGTTTCTTAAAACCCGGGCTTTCTCGTAACTATCCGGGTGGACACCGACTGTGTTTCTCCTCCCTAATTGTGGGATGTGAAGTGGCGGCTTCTCTAAAGGAACAGTATGCGGTGGCGAGGCCCGTCCGGTCAGTTCCTTGGGAGCGTGAGGCCGAGAGCGTACTTGGCGGGCGCGGGGGCCCGGGATCCTCGGAGGGAGGGCTGGCATCCCGGGCCGGTCGGCCGCGCGCGGTGTTTGAGGGAGGCCCGCTGCGAACGCAGCCCGAGCCCGGGAAGCAGCGAGCTGGTGGCCGCGCGACCCCGGCAGCCCGGGCTCGAAGGCCCGCGTCTTTCCCTCTCCCACGCCCACGGGGAGGCCCGGGCGCGATGGCTCCGCGTTGGGGCCGCCGCTGTCGCCGGACCGAGGCAGGATGCCAGGAGGTCGGACACGGGCAACCCAGGAAACTCGGCCAGCGGAGGGAGTCGGCCTGCCAGCCTCCGGAAGGAGGAGGAGCCGGCGCAGGAGCCGCCTCAGCCGCGGTCGCCGGGCCGGGGGGGAGGAGAGGGGTTGAGTCAAGATGGCGGCCGAGGTGGCGAAGCAGCAGCGGCGGCGGCGGCGGCGGCGGCTGGAGTGAGCTCCCGGCTCGCCGCGCCGACCAGGGCCCGGGCAGGGCCGCGCGCGGGGCTGCGTCCTGCCCCTCAGGCCCGGGGCCGCGCCGTTCGCCGCGCTCCGCCCGCTCCCGGTGAGTAGGCCTGGCGCCCGCAGCCCGGCCTCCGGGCCGCCGCTCGCCCGGGGCCGCCGAGGGCTTCTGGGGCGCCCGCCGCCGGGGCGCCTTCCCGGCCGGCGAGGGGCGTCGCGGGACCGGCGTCTCGGGACCCGCCCAGCCACGGGCTTCATGCCCTCAGCGGCCGGGCGAGCAGGGTGCGGCGGGGAGCGGGGCCGGGCGAGTGGGGGAGGCTGCTGGAGTTTGGAGGAAGAATGGGCCGGGGCGCCCGGGGTGTCCTGCGGGGAGGGGGCTGCGGGGCCCGGGGCGGCGCGGGCCCGGGCGGCGGGTGGGGCCCGCGCAGGTGGCGGCCCGCGCTCCCTCCGGGGCGGAGTTGGTGGCCGCCCGCGAGTGTGCAAGGGGTCAGGGCGGGTGACAGCGGTGGACAAGTGCGTGAAGAGCAAACTAGTTCACCTTTGCGACCAAACCGCTTGGGGTGTAATGGCGAAGGGAGGGCGGGGGACGGCGGAGATGGGAACCCGGTACCTTCTGGCTTTTATCGTGGCTGTTTAACGTGGATTCTCTTTTGGGGGGAAGAGGGATTAGAGAAACTATCATTGAGAAGTCAGTCTTAGTGGCGAGGAGACAGAATTTTTCGAATTAACTGGATTAGGGGTATAGTCGTGTATTAAAGGTATGAGTGGGCATAAGTGATATTTAGTAAAAGTATTTGCTCAGAAGTGTCAGTTTTCTTTTAACCGACGTTGCGGGCTCCAGTCCCGCTTCTACAGAGTTAACCTTGGTTTGGTGGTGTGGGTAATTCTAATCTTTGGGATTAGTATTTTTACCTGCATCAGATTTGCTTCCCTAATTAGATCCTAATTGTATTGAAATTTACATTCCTTGCGTGCACCCTGGTGAGGCAGTGATGGGAGGCTGAACGTTTCGTAAAGAGCAACAGGCCAGGGATTTTAAAATGCCTTCAAATCATTCATTCGTTCAGCATGTCTTGATCAATAGCTGCTGCTGATGCGTCACACGTGAGTCTCCCTTGGATAGCTGAAGAGTTGATGGCATTATTTAGTTTTTAATAGTTTTCGAAAATGTGATGTATCCTTAAAGATAATTATTGGCAGAACCAACTGGTCAGAAGCAGACCAACTTTAGAATATTATTTAGACATGGGTAAAAATTACGGAAGAAATCTTATTTATTTCACAAGTTGTTGCAGAAAGAAGTTCTGTTTTTATTTGCTCATCCTGTTAAATCCCAGTGGAAGTTTATTTATTTTAATATTTATAGTACACAGTTGCTTTGCTGTGCTTTAAGCAGACCTGTTAATGGAAATCAAGGTTAACACACACATGTATATGAATAATATGCACATACATACGTAAGGATATGATTACTTGCAATATGAAAATTCTCTTTCCTTTTACAAAAGGCTTGCAATATGTTGAACTCCTCCCTCAGAGAAAATGTAATAAAGAGTCCTGATTGGTCTTTAGCCATGTGTCATTTTGGAACAGGATCAACCTTTCTCTGCTTCAGTTTCCTCATCTATGCTAGTAGGAAAATATCTGCTCTCCTAGGTTGCTACTGTGAGCCTAGGAGAATTAATAGTTGTGAAATTGCTTTACAAAGATCAAAAGGTTATATTTGTGTGTGAGAGTAACAGCTTCCTCTTCATTTTTGAAATGCTTTATCTGCGCATCTCTCACGGCATTTATTCTTTCTGCCTTGCATTTAGGTACCTACTTGTCTTATCTCCTCTTGAGGACAGGAGAAGCCCTTCTCTGGCTTTTAAGGCACTGCCAGAGGGTATTGACACAGCAAATGTTTATTGTGTGGATTAACATTGTATTCTAATTAGAAAATTGTGTTCACAGTTATAGCTTACAACTTACGGAGTATACCTGCTGATCTGCTGTCACAGATCTGTGTAGCTGTGATCCTCTTCATGACTTCTGAGGAATAAATGTTTTTAACTGGGTGTCTTGCTGGACTTCATATAGTAAAACGTAAGAATTTGGCCTGCCCACCTATTTTTTTGAAAAAGTGTAGAATGCTAAAAATTAACTCTTTCTTTGAATTCAATTGAGTAAAATTTGTTCCAAGGCTAAGTACAGATTAGTCAAGTTTTTCTAAGCTTTTTTTTCTTCTAAATTTTGTGGATTAGAGAGTTTGTTTTGCCATTTCTATCTTTGGGAGAAAGTAGAGGCTTTTAAATAAGCCAGGGATTGATGTAGGTTAATGTCAGGCTGTTTCTTACTCAGTTTTTTGTGTGTTTGTTACTCAGTTTTAATTGTATTTTGTAATCTCTCTTAACTGAAATTTCAAATCCGTAACTCATGTTTGAGGATAATAGAGATCTCGAATACTTAGTTATTTCCATGTGTTCATTTACTTCAGAGATTGAGTTTTACTGGAACGCAGTACAAAGTAGTAGTAAAGGTTGGTCAGAATTTATTATGTATGGACTTATGTTGTGTAGTTCGTTCACTTGTTCAGCCTGTGTGGCGTGCCTCATGTTTAGGGCATGTTACTAAGTGCTATTAAAGTATAAAGTTGACGGATCAGTTATGTGCACAAAGAACTCAGTCTATAGATTGTCTGATACTTTGTTCTTTTCAGGTTTCAGGATGCAAAAGTACATTCAGAGAGAAGGTTAAGGAAACATTGTCTTTCTCTCAGAACTTCCTTAGGAGTATTGAAAAGCTACCAGAGCTTCTGTCATGTAGCAAGAACTGTATGTAGAGCATCTGTTTTTTATTTTGGTATTCTTGTGGTGGTGGTTTTCCTTGAATATTTTTACTCTTCTACTATTTTTTCTAACCCAGAAGCTTGTGTGGTCAAAATATTACTTGGATATTACTTGGATTGTTTTCAGATACAACCTGCTTTTTTGGGGGGAAGGGGATTTCCTCTTTGCATGTGAAAATGAGAGCATACAAAGCCATGAGGGTGTTGGGGGAGTCTTCAGGTTGACTATGTGTGCTGCTGTTACCGTCACTTAACAGTAATCTCAAAGACAAATCTAAGTTGGTTAAAACAAAATGCTCATTATTTATAGAATTATAGAATATAGAGTCATGTAGGTTAACCAGTTGTGTTTTACTGGTGAGTATACCGAAGGTCAGTGAACGGAACAGATCTGGCCTGAACTGTTGCTATTGGCCAGCAGCAGAATCCAGTCCTCGGCCGTCCAGAGTAGCTCCTGCTGTCACACTATCATCAGGGGATGTTTCGGTGTGAAGGTTGACACAACTGAAAACAAAAATTAGGGGGTGGGCTGGAGAATGAGCGGTCAGTCACTCAGCTGAGATACTGAATTTGAGTTCAGTAATATACCTCCTTAACTGTACGTTTCTGCAGTGAAAAGATAGTTTGAAAAAAATTGGTATTGATCTATATCAGTAATATGATCACTGGGAATTACTAGTTTCATTTTTAATCTGTTATGATGAATATCTTCTTAAACAAAAAGGCCTTTAAGGTTATCTGGACCTACTGACATTTCATGGAATTTAAGTGTTACTGTGATGGAAATTTTATTATGCCAGTGGTTTAGAGACACAATTTGATAGGTTAGGTTATGTATCAGTTATTGCTTGCTTCACTTTCAAACTGCTACTTTTTTTTAAGTTTGAGAAGCTTCAGTTGTTAATATGAAAGCGTAGATAAGTAATGTGAACATGAACTGTCTTTTTAATGTCATGTTGAAAAGCTTCATATATAATGTTAGTTTTCTATAGGTACTCATGCCATAAAATTTATTTTAAAGGAAAAGGCATAGTTTTCTTTTTAAACTAATGTCCTCACATGAATACTGAAGCATGATATGTTTGTGTGTTTTAAATTCCATTTGGGCTGTTAAATAACATGCCTGTTTTGGGTTGTGTTAAGAAGGGTTGTTTTTTCCCATTCTGTGCTTTTTCCAGAATGCTGTTTCCCTACCGTACACTTCCATACTACCACATATGTATATTGCTGATTTTTTGAGAGGTATTTATCACATACCACTTCATCCAGGAAGTCTCCTTGCTCCTTCCTCTTGTCTGAAGATGACTTCTTTTGGTCTGAAAATTCTTAATACTTTACTTAAACCTCTGTTATAACATCATAGTTACTTATATACATGTCCATTTAATCCCTAGTAGAGTATACCATAAGCCCCTTGTGGACATGTCTATGTCTCACTTATTTTTTGATCCTTCTTCTGGCCCTGCTCCCAGAATAACTCTCTGTTCTTGAAAAAGGTGTAGTAAGGATCTGCTGAATGTATAAGAAGGAGCCTGGAGGTACTTGGTGCAGCTGTGGAAGCTGGTGGATATACACATGTGGGAACTTGATAATGAACAGTTTTTGGAAATTAATAAACAGGTAGAAACTCACCGGTGTCAGGTAAAACATGTGTTATCAGTGAATTATTATTAAACCATTTCTTAAAATATTTCTCTTGGGATTCTTGGGAGAAGGAGTAAGTGGGGAATTAGTTCATCTCAGATTATTTGTATTTCCAGATAATATTAGAACAAAAATGTGTTAACTTAAATATGCAGGGGATTTTTGAGTTGTTTTGGTGCTAGGGAAAAAATGTGAAGTAGGAATGGTGGGTTTACAGGATTACTATAAAATCCCTTTGAAGGGATCTCTTTGAAAGAATACTACTTGATTAATTTTATGTCAAAAATTAAATTTTTGAGTAGATTAGTCAAGATAGAAGGAAGAGAAGAGTTAAGATTACTCAATTATACATAAATCGAAATTAAACCAGAATAAATTGAGGTTACATTTTTCTAGGAAAATTTGACTTGTTAGGAGGGTCACCTTTATGGTTATAGGTTGCACCTCCCTCCCATACTTTAACTGATAAGCTGTTTTCACATTTTTGTTGTCATGCATGGTTTAGAGTCAGTAGTCTGTTTTTGGCAGTTCATTTCCCTTGGCAGTAGCATATGGATTTGTATAATTTTGAAATTTTTGTTCTAAGTAGTAATCATCATGACTTTGAACTTTTGTTCAAAGACATTTAATGTTGTATTACTTTTGATTAAGTTCTTTTAATTCAGCTTCGAATAACAATGACTTTTATGTATTTGAAATGAAACCAAAGCTTGTGCTTTCTAGGAGTTACAGCCTAAAATACACACAGTATAAATATGCCAGAAGTAGAGAGTGTGTAGTCCATTAATGGTGTGTGTCTGTGTGTGTGAATGGGGTGGGGCATAAACTGAGCAGGAGGGGAGGGGTAGAAGGAGAAGTTACACTCTATTTACACAGAACCATTTTAATGAGTGAAGGAGGATATGTTATTTTGAAGTCTTTTCTGTTTATTATAAGCAATACATTATTTTTACAGAAGTTCAACATGGAAGTTTTAAGATATAAAGAAAGTGAAAGCATCAATTCTTAGATGTAATTTGCTAAGTGTTGTGTATTCTTTCAGGTTTTTCCCCCATATGTTATGTAATGTTCTATATTATGAGACCTTAATATGCTCTTCTGCTATTCCTAGTTGGTGTTTTTAGAGCTACTTTGGTCATTAATAGCTACATAGTATTCCACTTATGAAAGAAGACAGGTGGGTTTCCCTTGTGGTTGAGATGGTAAAGAATCTGCCTGCAGTGTGGGAGACCTGGGTTCAATCCCTGGGCCTGGAAGATCTGGAGAAGGAAATGGTAATCCACTCCAGTATTCTTGCCTGGAAAATCCCATGGACGGAGAAGCCTGGTAGGCTACAGTCCACCGGGTGGCAAAGAGTCGGACACAACTGAGTGACTTCACTTTCACTTTCAGACCCTGACCAGCACTGAAAATTACTCTTTAAAATATTTTGTCAATTTAAGAAGTGGGGAAAAAAGTGATTCTAATTGGCCTTTTATCAATCACTATTGTTGTTGAACATTTTTTAAATGGAGGGAGTTGTATTTCTTTTAGAAATTATCTGCCTTTATTTTTGATTATTTTTTGGTTGGATTATTGGTGTTTTTTGGTTCTTTAGGTATTAGGGTGTTTACATTTTTCATATTTGTGCACACCTCCTATCCCCCACCCATCCTTCTGTAGTATTCTGTAGTCAGGTATAGTCAGCTGCAGTATTATGTAGTAAGTATTATTATCTGTAGTATTGTTAACTATAGTATTCTGTCGTCAGGTATAGCCCGCTGCAGTATTGTGTAGTAAGTATTATTATCTGCAGTATTCTGTAGTATTATCTGTAGTATTCTGTAGTCAGGTATAACCAGCTGGGATTGTGCTGGTTCTGTGACCTTGGGCACATTACTTCACCTCTGTAAGCCTTAATTTCCTTGTTTGTAGAATGAAATGGAGATAATGTAAACGATATTTAACATAGAGACTGGACAAGGTGAGTGTCTTTGTCTGTATACGACTTTCGGGTTTCATGATCTACTTAGACCTTCCTCACTCTAAGATTTAAAATATTCATCCATCTATTAAACTGAAGAAGCAAAGTGAGAAGTATTAAGTCTAGTATGCCACTGCTTGTTTTAAAGAGGAAAACTAATGGATACACATTTGCTTTTATATCATAGAATGTTTATGAAAGAAAACCCAGGACACTAGTATTGTTGGTTGTTGTAGGAAGGAGAGCTAAGTGACAGAGGCATGTGAGTGAGAGGAAGACTTGACTGGATACCTTTCTGCATTTTTAAAACAAGTCCTCAGATTTTAATTTTTAAAGGTTTCTTTTTCTCTTCAGTTTTCTTTTCCTTTAAAAAAAAAAAAAAAACTTTGAATTTTTGGGCTCCATCTGGAATTTATTTCTAGTATAGGAAATGAGGTAGACATATATTCTGGGGGGGATAGGAGGTGTGTATGTTTTTTCCCTGAAATAACCAGTTGTGTTCGCACCATTTGGTGAATAATCCAGCCTTTGCCCCAGTTACTAGATTTGTGCCTTTTATCATTTGCTAAATATACTTAGAACTTTTTCTTGGTCTCTTGTTATATGTTATGATATTCTTTAAATTACTATTTTATAGTTTTTATACTGATAGGGTTAGTCGTCTGTTCATTGCTCTCTCTCTTTTTTTTTTTTTCAGACTTTGACAGTTCTGGTCTGTGTATTCTTCGGGATGAACTTTAGAATCATTCTGTGAAGTTCAAAAAGAAATCTTGCTGAGGTTTTTATGAATAGTGATTGGCAGTATTGAATTCATGGGCTAATTTTAGGAAAGTTGACACCTTGTGTACTTCCTGTTATAGGAGTCATAGGAATAACTCCTATCCTGTTATTCAAATGACTTATGTTCTTCAGTAGATTTTCAAAGTTTTCTTCAAATAAGTTTGCACATTTCTTACTTCTTTTGTCCAACAAATGTAGTAAGGAATCAAGCAGAGAGTTTATATTCTAGTGGGGGAAATAGAACAAATGAATGCATTTCAGATTATGATTAGCCTATAAAGGAACAAAAGGGTAACTGAAGGGTGGCTGGGATAGGCCTTTCTGAGAAGATGGCATTTGAAACTGAGACCTAAGTTTGAGGAGTCCTAGGCCCCACGGCGAGCCAGGAAGAGCATTCCAGGCCGAGAGTACAGAAGGACAAAGGGCTGAGGCCTGGCACCAGTGAGAGGCTGGAGGGAAGCTCGAGTTGCGGCCTCATGAGCAGTCAGGGAGGAAGAGGCCAGTCAGCAGGGGCTCCTGGGCCACTGTGAGGAGTTCTGGTTCTGTCTGTAGTGAATGGCAGCCCCCAAGGAGTCTTGAGCAGGAGAGTGACATGTTCTGAATGATGGTTTAAAAGACTAAATTTAGCTTTTTTTTTTTTTTTTTGACATTTGGCTTTTTGAGTGGAGAAAGTGTTGAAGTGGGAAGTCTGGTTAGGATGAGACTGGGGGTAGTGGGGCTGGAGAATCTTGGGAGGCTGTGGGTGGGGGCATGAAGGAAGGGTAGGACTTGCTGTTGGAGTGAGTGTGTTGAGAGCTAAGAAAGAAGTTAGGTGGGGAGCCATGTGGGAGAAGAAGAGATGGCCGCTACCTTCACAGGTCTCTGGTTTTGTTTATTTTTTGTTTGCATTTTTTTTTGGTATAGAATTCAGTACATTTACGGACAAGGCAGTGGCAACCCTCTGCAGTACTCCTGCCTGGAAAATCCCATGGACGGAGGAGCCTGGTGGGCTGCAGTCCATGGGGTTGCTAAGAGTCGGATATGACTGAGCAACTTCACTTTCATGCATTGGAGAAGAAAATGGCAACCCACTCCAGTGTTCTTGCCTGGAGAATCCCAGGGACGGGGGAGCCTGGTGGGCTGCCGTCTATGGGGTCGCACAGAGTTGGACATGACTGAAGCGACTTAGCAGCAGCAGTACATTTAAGTCAGTTTCTCATTTACCCTACTTTCTTTTAGTATCTACCTTAGAAGTTGTTTGTTAGCCCTGTTTTGTGTTGCTTCCTAACCTTTACAGCCTCTCTTAGTGGGAGGCAGCAAAAAAACGGGATCTTTAAGATCACCCTGAGATAGGAAACTGTCTCGGGGAAGCTCCTCAGCCTCGCCAGAGCTTCACTCAGGAGAATCGTGGAGCTTGTGGTTTAGGTGAGCGCATGCTCGCCACTGCTAGTTCTCTGCCTGCGATGCAACAGAGACTTGGTAAGTGGCCACCTTATTACTCTCCTTGAGAGTTGTCTTGATTAATCCTGGTCAAGCAGCTAAAGTGAAAGCGTCTAATCTCAAACCTCTGTTCTTTGTGTTAATGGAGGAGAGGGTTGCAAATAGTTGTCCATTTTGACTTTGAAATATATTAATTTTCACGGCAGGAGTGAATGTTGTCAATTTAGAGAATTAGGTCAGTACAGTGCAGCCACATGGCAGAGTCCTCAGCTCCCCAGTGCTGTCTCCTGCCGCTCACTGTCTGGGGAACCTTCTCCCTTCTCGCCTTGGTAGGGATAGAGTAGTGGTGGTGTTTTCATTTCAGAATTACCTATTGAACATCTGGAATCTAAGATTAATGAAATGATTATGCCCATATTAATGCGTTCCTCTCAGTGCCCTACTTTATTGGGCGTAGGGTAGTCTAAACTAAAAGGTCTTTTGCTTTAGCTCCCCTTCATCTGTCTTCAGGTGAGATGTCATTATGTCAGAGAGGCCAAAAATAAAACACGATTGTCAATGGCATTCCCCTAGAGTAGCTTCTTTCCCTAGAAGGAAGAATGTTCTAGATTATTTTACAGGAGAAATCCTGTTTGGTTGGGCACCAATGACAGAGCTCACTGGGATGGTTTCTAGCTATCTTCTCTCCTGGAGGCTGGACCAGAGATAGGCTCAGATGGGCTTTCTCAGAGGTAGTTGGGTACCTCAGGGGGCCATCTTAGCCTCTCCTTGCCTAATGTGCATTTGGAGTTGGGCTGAGCTGAGCTGCTTTGTGAGAATCAGTGATACCTGATTTACCTCAGTTTAGAATCGGCGTCTGTGGTGTCATAGAGGTCATTCCCCTGCCACACTTTTGTATCAGAAAGTGTTATTTGATCCTTTAAAAGAAAATTGAATTGTGTATGTTATAGGGTCCTTTATCTGCTTTGGTGAAATACGGACTTCACCTCTGTTGTGACTCTTGGTGAAGACGTTCTTGCTCATCTGAAGAGGCGTCTGCAGTCCTGCCACAGCGAGGTATATTTTTAGCACTTTTTCCAAGATAGCCGAGGCCACCTTGAAAACCTATCCAAGTACGTTTTGGTTATGCAAAGATTGTAGGCCAAAAGCCAGGAGTTCCTGGGGAGAAGGAAATTTTTTTTTTTAGGGTTGCATTTGAAATCTAATTTTGCAAGATAAGTTTCCTGTTGAGTCAATTTTTGTGTTTGTGAGTGTGTGTCTTTATTACATTAGTATGGGAAGATTCAAAGGAAATTTAATAGACTGACTTCATTTTACTGTATTTTATTACCTGTTTGTGAAATATTGGAGGCTAGTTCTAAGTTTCTCTCTAAAATTCAGATAAAATGTGCTTCTGTCACTTACACAGTGACATCTAGTTTTATTTTCACCCTAAAATACAATTAAATGTATTGATATGAGGGAGTTGCACATAAAACCTTGACCAGGTTTCTTAAATATTTCACAGAATTTTTACAGTCCATGAATTAAGCATGTAACTGAGTTAGAGTTTTGAAGCTAGGAACTGAGCTTAAAATTGGAAACTGCCATTTAAGGTTTTCCCTTCCCCTTCAGCCAGATTCTTTTATTTCAGTTGTTTGCAAACTGTCAGTGTTCTGTGGAAGGTGTCTTGGTGAGCCAGGACTGGAGTGAGGGTCAGAGGCAGGACGGGGATGAGGAGGCTGAAAAGAGACCTAGTTTCCCTGTTCTCTCTGAATCTGAGTATTTCTTCTTTGGGTATTTTATACGTTTGGCTTCCATGTAAGGTTTTGAGGAGATAGTGCTGGTTAAAAAACAAAAGGTCTGAACTATTGCTGTACATCTCATGGATCAGTTTTGAGGAAGGAGGTCAGCTCATAGTAGGCTGCAAATTGCAATTATTGTGACCAGAGGTGGGGCCCGTTTGACCCGTAAATTTGTATCCGGTAAGGGCTGATCTCTAGCTTTGCTGGTGTTCTGTTACCCACCTGTGTTGGGTCGATAGTAACTGACTTTATCTTTAAAGTATTTCAAGTTAAACTTCACTAAAACCACATCAGAAAACTAGGATGTCACGAAGGATTGGTTATGATAAAAGGGAAACACAGACCAATTATTTTATATACATCTGAGTATGTGTTGTACTCAGGACTCAGCATTGCTGGAAATTAAAACAAAACAACTTCAAAACAACACCATACAGCATAGATTTCTCGTCATGTAAGCCATTGTTGGAAAAAAGTTTGGATGACCTTGAGCTAAGATCTTTCCTTTTGCGTCTCCATTCCATTTATAGCTTTATTTGCTTGGGATGTCTGAGTTGGAAGGAGAGCTCAGAGACCTCAGATCTCATAAGCAGGGGTGCAGATCAGAATTACTTGGAAAACATAAAATGTTTGTGAACATTCATACAGTGAAATGCATTACAGCAATAGAAAGAATGAAGGTCTTTATGAACTCATGAAAATGATTGTCAAGATGTGTTAAGATCTTATGTAATAAGAGCAAGATATTGGACAGTTACATATCCACCAAGGTCCCATTTATGTAGGGGGCAAAGTGTGTGTGTAGGCATTTTTAAAGGAGACTTTGGAAACTACCAACTTTGGTTGCCTTCTGGGAAGAGAACTGAGTAGAGGCTGGGGACAGGGGTGAGAAGATTTTCCCCTCTGTATTCTGTGGTACTTTGAGAAACTCTGAGATCATGCATATAATATATATTCCCCAAAACAAAACCAAAACAACCTCCCCTGTCCCTGGCTGGCTTTTCCCCTTCCACTGGCAAGTGCAGGTGTATCGGAGGAGAGCGCTGCCCAGGTGGTCTTGAGGGTGGTCTTATCTATCTCAGCTCCTCAGAGTAGCTCACTCCCTGTGAGAAAGCAGCACAGCGTCACAGGAAACACTAGCTTCTCCCATTTTTGCCATAGATGATTGTGATATAGAGAAATTTTAAAATTTCTCTGTGCTTTCAGATTCCTTATCTGTAAAAATCAGTGTTAGTTGGGTAAACCTGAAAACCTCCCGATTCTTAGATTTTCTAACTTTTGTGCCTTGGACTTTGGCGGGAGCAGGCAGGAAGCAATCAGCTGGCTTTTGCCGTCTTCTGACCCATTCTGATGATTAAGGAGCATGAATGTATTTTTAAAAGCTTTAAGAAAGTGTAAGAGGGGAATATAGAAGAATATTTTTAAAATTTGGGGTAGAAAAGGTCTTCGGAAAGATGAAATGAGTTGGGAAGGCCAAAAGAAAATGTTTGTACCATGCAGGTCACACACATGGCCAGCAGAACCCCATGGCCTCGGTCACCTTCTCCCTCCCTCTTCCTCTGCCTCCTCACTTTGCCTTAGGGTTTCTCTAGTTTCTCTCCACTGAATGCTCTTGTCTTTTCAAGGCTTGGGCTCAAAAGTCATCTTAGAATATAATGTGTTACCCAAACTGGAACAGTCTTGAGAGGGAAATGGAACATGGTTAATAACTGCACGGGGACAGTAGTTGTAAATTGGGTGTTTCAGAAAATTGGGGCATGTGATCATCCTGGCTTTTTACCTGCCAGGCATGTCTCCCTTCCCCTTCTCCAATCCTGTCTTATTTATAACACTTTATCATAGTGTTTGTGGTTACTTCGTGTCTGTGTCTCCTCAAAATAAGATGCCTGTCTTGGTCCCGTTCTGTGCCCGCATTTAGAGCAGTGTTGACAGACAGAGTATACAGCTCAGTAAATGTTTGCTGAATATGTACATGATGTTTCTGCCTTTAGCCTTAAATTCTTGTGAAGATATGATAGACATACATGAAAAATCAAGTGGTAGTGGTGTATGTAAATTATACTTTTATAAAACAAAATGTTCTCTTTTATAAGAACGTTTTTGTGCACGTAAGTAAAATTTTTCATTAGCTAAACTTTAAAAAATACTTATTTTTGACTGTGTCAGGTCTTGGTTGTGGCGCGCTCTCTCTGCAGTTGCAGCAGGTGGGCTCTATTTGAGGCATGTGGGCTTAGTAGCCCTGCGGCATGTAGGATCTTAGTTTCCTGACTAGGGATTGAACCTGCTTCTCCTGCATTGCAAGGAGGATTCTTAACCACTGGACCACCAGGGAAGTCCCTCATTAGTTAAACTTCTTACAAAACAATTTTCTAAGCTCTTGTATATTTAGGGCAGCTCCTTGAGAAACCGCCTCAAGCATTCATCTTGGATATGTCTATTGAATAACCAAAAGAATTCCTAGAAGCCGAGTTGCTGTGGTAGAGAATGTGCATATTTTCAGGGCTGATACTGCACAAATTGCTGTTCTTCTTTAGAAAGCAATCTGTACCCAGTTTACCAACACACCAGTCATGTTGTGAAACTACCTTTTCCTCCAAACCCTCACCAACACTGGGCATTATTTTTTTAAATATTTTGCCAATTTGTTTTTTACTTTTCTTATCTTTATTCAGATTGCCTTCATTAATTTTATTTCTTTTGTTAATCCCATAATTCTATCATGTTCTCATGTTTTATATTTCTGTTGTGATCATTTTTTCTTATTTTCTTATATATATATCTCAGTATATCTAAGCAGCCACTAATCTACTTTCTGTCACTATAGATTTGGCTGTTCTGGACTTTCATATGAAAGGAATCACAGTCATTGATGATTGGTGTCTTATACTTAACGTTATGTTTCAGAGTTTGTTCAATCTATAGCATGTATCATGCTTTGTTTTTTTTTTTCATGGCAGAATAATAATCCCTTTTGTGAATATACCCGATTTTATCTATCAGTTCCTCATCAGTTGATGGACCTTACATTTAGAGTATTCCAAGGTTTGTGTAGTTATTTGGGGACTTGAGATCTTGTGATATTAAGATGTAAACACTTATTCCACCTGTATTAAGCAAAGAGGACTCACTGTGAGACTACGTAGGCAGTTGAACAGGAATCCGGGGAGAAGGAAAGAAGCACAGTACCTCCTCCTGGGAGCTGATTCTGGAACACAGTGTCAGAGGCAGTTCCTGGTGTGTCTCAGGGGCACCCCTGCTCTTTGCATCCTGTTCTGGCCCGTGTCTAGGCTGACGTCCTCCGCTCCTCTCCAACTGCTCTGACATGTCCTTTGGCTCATCTTCACTCCCACTCTGACCACTTGGCAATAACTGACCTTCTCAGTTCAGATACCTGGAGGGGAATCTGATTGGTACAACCCTGCCCCATAGAGTGGTTCACTTGACACAAACATTGGGTTGAAGCCACACTTTGACAGGGCCAGGGCCTCTAGGAGGAGTCAGGGACCTGGCGCGACCCACATCTGTGGCTGTCAGTCTGTCTGGAGACGACCTAATTCTCTAGGCCAGCGACCATCACACTTGCTGGTCTCAAGACTCCTTTTATACCCATAAAGATTACTTGGGACTCCAAAGAGCTTTTGCTTATGTGGATTATATATGTTGATATTTACCATATTAGCTATTAAAATGGGGAAATTCAAAAGATATTTATTTAAAAATAATATAAGCCCAAATGTTAATGTAATGTATTTTCCAAAATAAAGCAAAGTTTGAGAAGAGTGACATTGTTTTACATTTTTGCAGACTTCTTCAGTATCTGAAAAGAAGATTGCTTGATTCTCATTTCTTCTTCTGTGTTTTAGTCCTGTGATACTTTGTTTTGATGGAAGCTTATGAAAAAAAGCTAGCCTCATATAGATATGTATTTGGAAAAGGGAAGGGTATTTTGATAGCCTTTTAAGATAACTGTGGGTATTCTTTGATATCATACCCAAACCAGACAAGTGGTAAGGTTTATTACTGTGTAGAATTTGCAGCCATATCAGTAAACCTTTCATATTCTGTCACATTAAACATTTATTGGTTTGTCTTGCAACTTATTGTGGTAAAATGTTTTGACTTAAAATGTTTTATTTATGCATAATCTTATAATTCTGTATTGGTCATTTGGAAAATATTGATTCATTGAGTTATGCAGATCTTTAAATTTCATTGTGTAATATCAAAACCTCAACATTTGTTAATATCACCACCAGTCTTGCTGGAAAAGTCTTTAAATGTGGGGAAGCTGCTAGGCTAATGGTGGCGGATACAGGTTTTTTTGAAACTCTAATTTAAAAAAAAAAGGGGCAGTAGTTTTCTTGAAGTGATAGGCTCTCGTTTTTCTTCCTTGAAAGCGTTTCTATCCCTAGTGTCTTCTTAGGCTGTCATTCTGGGGCCAGATTATTGAATAAAGACAATATTTCCTCTGCACAAACACCTAACCTTGTAACTATTCCTGAATCCTTTTAATAATTGACTTTTTACAGTTTTACAGCCATAGATTTTTGTTTTTGTAATGTTTAATATTTGTGTCTCAGGTAATTATTGAAAGAAAGGTATTTACTGAGCTGCTGCTGTGTGCTGGCTCCTGAGCTAAGATTTTATGTGTTCACTTTATGTAGCTACTGGTTTTATTTGTGATATGTTAAAAAACCTTCTTCTCAGTATAGAGGAAAAGACCCATTTCTGGTTTTAAAGCCCTTGTAACTTCTGTTATATTGAGTAAGTATTAATATACGGGAGAAAGCTTTTACTGATAATAGTGGTTTTGTTTATGCAGCTATGGTTATAAGTTATTAGAAGCACTCTTGGTGAGTTAGTTCTTATCATTTCTGTTTTTTCCCCATCCTGTACAGGTGATTTCCTAGAAGCATGATTGTTTGTTGCACTTGATCTCACAACCTGGTGAGGACATCCGTACTGATAATGTCAAGTTCAGGTTATCCTCCCAACCAAGGAGCATTCAGCACAGAACAAAGTCGGTATCCTCCCCACTCTGTTCAGTACACCTTTCCCAGCACCCGCCACCAGCAGGTAAGGAACAGACATCACGCAAACTGCACATGTATTCTATGTTTCTCTCTACTTTTCCTATGTAATACATTTGTTGATCAGAAACCAAACACAATTATATATATGTGTGTGTGTGTGTGTGTATATATTTAATGGCAGGAACCATTCTCAAAGGTTAAGGATTAATTATATTTATCTTCTTAGTGTGGCTTTATGCCAGATTCCAGGAGTTGGCCATGTCTCTGCTTCTGATGGTAGGAGTTGTTGATAGAGTGTCAATGACCTAGAGTTTCTAAGTTAAGACCTATGTTTATGTGCCAGGTTCTCGTTGAGCATTAAGCTGGATGGAAGACTTGGTGTCTTGAGTGAGAGCCAGGTCTTGAGCTTAGATTTTCTATGTGTGTGTTCATGTAGCTACTGGTATTATTTGTGACCTATTAAAGAACTTCTACCTTCTTGAGAGATTTGATAGTAGGAAGATGAGTTTGTGTGATTATTTTACCTTGTGAAAAAGATGAAATTACCAGCTTGGAGCAGGCCAGGGCCATGGGTGTAAGCTTTGAAAAAAAGAGATGGGAAGAGATGAAATGGTCCTTAGTTTCACGTTTTTTGCAGATGCCCTTTTTGGTTGAGAAAGTCACTCTCTACTCTTCGCTGAGGTTCTTAACCGTGGTTAGGTGTTGACTTTGGGTTGTGTGTCCTTACTGCCTCAATGCTGTTCATCTGATTACTGATTTCCTAGCTTATTGTTGCTGCTGCTGTTTTTAAATCAACTTTGGGTTTAGTTTATATATAATAACATTTCATTGTATGTGTACGTTTTGACAGCTTCATACACCTATAAGACTACCACCAAAATGAAGAGAGAGAGCATTTCTGCCACCCCAGGAAGTTCCCTTTTTCCCTGTCCAGCTCAGGCCCCCTCCCCCACCTCCTACAGACCTCAGCTCCCAGGATACCCATCTGCTTCCCATCATGACAGATTCCCTTTGTCTTGAATTTCACATGAATGCTTTTGTCAGTGGCTTCTTTTCTGTCTCATATTTTTGAAATATATCTGTGTCTGGCACATCTTGGTAATTTCTTTTTATTGCTGGATATGGATATACCACAATTTGTGTATGTAGCCACTTAGTTTTCAGTGTACAGATCATGAACCTCTTTTGTCACATTTATTCCTAAATATTTAGTATTTTTGTTGGGTTGTAACTGGTACTGCTTTTTAAATTTCAGTTTTCAGTTCACTGCTGCTATGTATATTAATTTTGTATCCTGCAAAATTACTTGTTACTTCCTGCTTTTTTATGAATGCCCCAGGATTAACTGTGTAGATGATACTGTAACCTGAGAATAAAGACAGCTTTGCTTTTCTGTTTCCACACTAGGTATCTGTTCTCCTTCTTACTTATTGCACTGGCTAGACGCACCGCCCCCCCACCCCACCCCCCGCCCGCCCCAAGCCCCCCGAGTCCCATGTTGAGTAGAAGGTGAGAGTGGACGTTCTTGCCTGGTTTCTGATCTTAAGAGGACAGCATTCAGCCTGTTAGGAGTGTTAGCTTGGGAAATGTTCCCTCCCCCTGTATTTTCTTTTTGTAAAAAAACTAAAACTAATTTTATCTGTTTATTTTGGGCTCTGCCGGGTCTTTGATGCTGCGTGGGCTTTCCTCTAGTTGTGGCAGGTGGGAGCTGCTTCCTAGTGGTGGTGCGCAGGCTTTTCATTGCAGTGTTCTTTGTTGTGGAGCAGGGGCTCTAGGGCATGAGGTCTCAGCAGTTGTGGTTCCCAGACTCTAGAGCACAGGCTCAATAGTTGTGGTGCATGGGTTTCAGTTGATCTGGGGCATGTGGGATCTTCCCAGACCAGGGATCGAACCCTTGTCTCCTACATATTGGCAGGTGGTTTCCTTGCCACTGAGCCACCAGGAAAACCCTATTCTCCACTTCTGAACTTTTCTCTTCTGGGGTATCTACTAAATGTCTTCTGTATTCAGTGAGGTTTCTTGTCACTGGCTGGAGGAAATTTGAATGAGTTCTGGCCATGTGTAGGGCTTCCCTGGTGGCTCAGTTGGTAAAGAATCCACCTGCAATCTAGGAGACCTTGGTTCAATCCCTGGGTTGGGAAGATCCCCTGGAGAAGGGGACGGCTACGCACTTCAGTATTCTGGCCTGGAGAATTCCATGGACAGAGGAGGCTGGCAGGCTCCAGACCATGGGGTTGCAAAGAGTCGGACAGGACTGAGCGACTTTCACTCTTACTGGCCCTATGGGAGCTCTGGGAATTGCTTGTTTTATCATTCCAATAGTTCTTTCTTCGGAAGTTGTTCTTGGTCCAGCCTTTTAAAGACAGGACTGTGCTCTCCTTATGCATTACAGATTGGAATTCAGCCAAGCACTTAAGGGAACCCAAATTCATATTTCAGGAAATCATTCTCTAACTCCCTTGGTGATTTGGTTCCAGATTTGTTTTCCTCTGAACTTGGAATATGTATTTGTCTGTTTTGTTCTAGTCAGTGTTGCTGATGAGAAGTCTTTTTTCAATTATGATCCTTCTTACTTTGTAGGAAACCAAGTTTTTCTGTCTTATGACTGATAGTTTTCTCTCTATCATTGCTTTTCTAAAATTCTGATTTTAATTTTAAATTTAATTTTAATTTTAAAACATTCTGGTTTAATGTTTAAAGTATGCTCAACTTTTCTCTTAGGCCCTTTGAAACCTGAGGAGAGGACTGAGTCCTTTCTAACTTCTGAGAAATGCTGCTTTTTTATTTCTTAGAATATTGCCTCTCACCTGTGGATGGATATTGAATGTTAGAGCCTTTTACTGTAGCTGAGATTTCTAACTTTTCTTCTGTAATTCCTATATCTTTGTGCTCTACTGTGTTCTGAGAAAATTCCTCAGTGCTGTCTTTGCTTGTATTTGCCCTTTACATGTGTTGTTCAAAAAATAGGAAGATAAACATAAAAACACCCACCTAGAATGAGGGAAACTGTTACTCTTAACTAGCATGCTGATCTCTGGACCTCTGTTTCTTCACTTGTCACTATACATGGATTTAACTAGATGGCTTCTGTGACCCTTCCAGCTTATCCATTTTAAATTTAAGATAGGAATACTTTTTAGGATTTCATATTGCACACATGGGTTTGAGATCCTACTAAGTAAATAATACAGATTAGGAGTTACTGTGATTCGTTATTAGAAGAATAAATCAAACACAGGTTGAACACGAAATTTCATTTTGAATTCTTTTGAGTGATACACAATTAATGTTGATTAATTGTGGTTAGGTTATGGGAAGAGAATTAGGTCAGTGAAGCATTGAAATCACCATTGCTGCTTCTTCCCATGCTTATTGGACCATAACTGCCTTTGTACATTTGCCCTTGGTTTGGCTGCATGATGCTTTTTGCTTGTTGGTTAATAATTAACGTGTGACTATTATACTACCAGGAATTTGCGGTCCCTGATTACCGTTCTTCTCATCTTGAAGTCAGTCAGGCGTCACAGCTCTTGCAGCAGCAGCAGCAGCAGCAGCAGCTTCGCAGGAGGCCTTCCCTACTTTCAGAGTTTCACCCGGGTTCTGACAGGTAACAGGTTCTCTTTCGTGTTTTCACCCAGGACTGAACTTGGGGAGTATATGGAAACTCCACATGTGTGTCATTTATTTTATTACTTTCAATTCAGTGTTAAATTTAGTCTTAATAGTCTTATTGTGCTCGGTCATTTACAGTTGTATTTTGAGTGCTTTTATATTTGTTGACCTTTTGGAGTAGTTGTCAATAATAGTTTATAAATTCTTAAAACCTTGTTTCCAGAATTCAGAGTTAATGCTGTACAGAGGGCAGTCCAATAGACCTAGATTTGAATCCTGGTCAGCTCTTGGGGCCTTGGTCACATTGTATAAGCTGGTGTTCTCTGTTCACCTTACATATTAGGAGCACCTGGGGAGATTGAAGAGCTTGATACCCAGTCTTATCTCAGAATAATTAAATTAGTCTTGGGGATTAGGCCCAGGTCTTTCTTATTCACAGCCAGGGTTGCTAGTCAGTGATTTAGACTCCTCAGACCTTAGATTTCTACCTGTAAAAATGAGGATAACAAGGCATTGTCTGCAAAGGATAGTGGGTATTTTGTCAGCTGATGTTGGTCTCATCCATGTCAGATACTCATTCTCTCCAGTGTCCTTACTGTCTCTGCGGTCTTTTACTCAATTCCGCGCCTCCCCGCCCCATGTTTTTTTTCCCATTCTCACTCTTAATCTAAAGTATCTTGAAATATAATAACTGTCTTTAGTAAATCACCTTTCTTGAGTCCTCGTTTTAGAAGTTTTATAAAGAACCTAATTTCCTATTTTAAAAAGTATGTTTATTGTTTAGGTTTTAAGATGGTAAAAAGTTTGAAATTATTCAGCCATGTTTAAAATCACTGTAAAATGCATTTCTTGGCGAAGATTATGGAGAGAAATCAGATCACTCTCCTCTGCTGTCTAGCAAATATACGAAGATAGTTTTTTTTAAGAAAGGGCTAAAAATGCACCCTGCACATAAAGAAGGAAAGAATATAGCCACTGCCATAAACTTGGAAGAGTGTTATTCGAGGAAGGAATGAGAAGAATCTTGCACAACTTGGCCTCCTAATTCCTGCTTCTACTGTCAAAGAAGCAGTGTTGAAGAAAGAAAGGTTAGTACAGTCCTAGGATTTCTCATGATTCCCCCTGATTTGGGAAAATGCAAGTGGAAGTGGTGATGTGATCGGTTGACTTAGGAATCCTCATTATGCCATCCTGTGGTAAGGATAGTTATAGGTGCCACTTTGCAAAGTGCTGAGCCAGAGCCCTCAGAACTGGTTACATGGCTGACTGGTGGAGCCAAGGCTAAGGATCACAGCCCCAGTTGAGTTTTCCCCTGACTCGCCCCATTTCTCTTGTTTCCTTAGGCTGTAGAGAATTATATAGAAAGCCATATCCAGTCCTCCATCTGTAGATAAACGCATACCAGGCAAGGTGGAGATGAGCAAGGAAACCGCACCCCCACCCCCCACCCCCATTCTGTACCACAGAGAGAGTCTGTGTAAGGCTGCTCATAGTCTACCTGAGCAGGAGGGTAAAGGATGCCATGAACCAGGAAAGCATACTCCTGGAAAGGAAGACTCAAGCAGTGCACTGTTCCAAAAACAAAAACCATTGTGTGTAAGAAGACAAAAAACAAAGAACATGCCCCATGAATGCTGTGCACTTAAGAACTTAAAATTAATAATGAAGTATTTAGAAAAATAAGACAACCGTATCAGATAAAGCGAGACTGGACATTCCTTTGCCCCCAGGGCCACATTTTAAATTCTGTGTATAAAGTGAGAAGGAACAAGGGATAAGATAGATGTGGCTGAAAGTCAGACCTTTGTTCTGGAAGAAAGGTCTTGAGATGATCACAGTAAAGGCAGAAGAAAAGGACAGAGAGATCAAAGCAATTAGAAAGAGGTGGATAAATATGGAGGGCAAATTAAAATCATCCAACATATTATAAGCACATGTGTTTCCTAGGTGGAGGACCTAGTAAGGGAAAGAAAATGATATTCATAATTAAAAAAAAAAAAAAAACACCTTTTTTCCCCTTTAACATGAGGGAAGAAATCTGTAGGTTAATAGGACATACCTTGCTCCAGGAAAAATTTACACAGGATGGTCAATACTGAGACAGATCCTGGTTGAATTATTATTAAAGTTTAAGGATAAGTAAAATAATCAGGAATCCAGCAAGCAGAACAAGTCCTCAATAAGAGAAAAGAATCTGACAGAGTAATAGCTACAAAGTTCTGAGGAGAAGAAATTGAGATCCAAAAATATTATATCAGACATGTTTAAAAGCAATAGGCAGACATTTTTAGACATGAAAACACTGAGTATTTAAAGCTTCTTGAAGAATTTCACAGAGATGGAATCCAGTTGAATAAGGAATGGAAGCCATGGTCAAAGGATTACAGTAGCCATAAACCCATTCAAGTGGAGGTTCCATATGAGACATCTCCAGGAATCATGGAATCATGGTTCCTTAGCAGATGTTAGTACTAAATCTTGACAAAGTAAAATAATATAAGTGCCCCAAATCAGAGATACGATAAGTATTGGGAGAATGTTTAAAGATATGTGTTTGAAAAGTGTGCCTGGAGTGATTTGATGACTTCTAAAAAGGAAAACGGGTTAAAAAAAATTCTTCAGTGCTTTTCATAATTATTTTCCTTACCCTTTTCACTTTCACCCTGTAGAAAGAATTTTTAAGGAACTGATTTCTTGCAGTAAAGGAATATTTAACTGGAATGTAGTAATTCCTTCCATTTTTAAGCCTTATTTTATTTTTTCTCATATATGTATCTGTATAAAAATAAACCAAATATTCTGTATTTAAAAAACACTCTATGTGATTCTTCTGTTTTATTTTTACCTGTATGTCCATACATCTGTATGTAGAAATAAAGGATGTCTGGTAATGAAACTCACCCCTGATTACAGCTATTGCTATGTGGTGGGATTTGGGGTGATTTGCTACTTAGTTCTGTTAATATATTCCTGGAATTTTTTTGTTAGCAAATGTTTATTATTTTATAAACACAGCACTCACAAAAAGAGTTATTTCTGTGTGAATATCATTCATCATGTTTTCTAGATTTCACTGGAAAAATTAGCCCAGAAGGGAGTCGCAGTCCACTCCAGTATTCTTGCCTGGAGAATTCCGTGGACAGAGAAACCTGGTGGGCTACAGTCTGTGGGGTTACAAAGAGTCGAACATGAGTGAGCGACTAACACACAACATCTAAAGTATTTGGATGTTTAATTAAGTAGGTACAGAACAACTGAGGTAGTTTCAGATACTATAAAAGAGAATCAGAGAATCAGATTTCTCTGATACTGTAAAAGAGAATTTCAGAGAATCAGAAATTCACAGAGGTCAACTCATATTTATACATTTTAAAATTTAAGTGAAATTAATTTTGTTTTGGACAAGAGTCTCCCTCAGCTGGGAATAAACACAATAAATTATAATTCTGATTGATCTTCATGGGCCATTATTTTAAATAACTATGAACTTTGTATTACCCCTAAGTGAAGGTTTATTACAATAAAAAATCCATTTGACAAATTTGCTTTAAAGCTATTTAAAGATGGTACTAATAAATGATGAAAGTCAGTAAAATGTAGACAATTTTAAATTTAAGAGTCTGCAGAGATATTTTAGTGTGAAATCTGGTGGGTTTTTTTTTTTTTTTTTTGGTTGGTTTGGAAGTACTACATTTTATTTTTCTGTTCATCAGTTGATAGCTATTTGAGTTGTTTGCACTTTGTGACTGTTGTGAATAATATTACTGTGAACATCCAAGCACAGATTTTTCTGTGGCTGTCTATATACCCCTTTGGAGAAGGCAATGGCACCCCACTCCAGTACTCTTGACTGGAAAATCCCATGGACAGAGGAGCCTGGTAGTCCATGGGGTCGCTAGGAGTCGGAAACGACTGAGCGACTTCGCTTTCACTTTTCACTTTCATGCATTGGAGAAGGAAATGGCAACCCACTCCAGTGTTCTTGGCTGGAGAATCCCAGGGACGGGGGAGCCTGGTGGGCTGCCGTCTCTGGGGTCGCACAGAGTTGGACATGACTGAAGCGACTTAGCAGCAGCAGCAGCATATACCCCTTTATACTCCACGGGCATGCTTCAGTCGTGTCTGACTCTTTGTGACCCCATGGACTGTAGCCCACCAGCCTTCTCTGTCCATGGGATTCTCCAGGCAAGAATCCTGGGGTGCATAGGGGATTTTCCCCACCCAGGGATCAAACCCCTGTCTCCGTCATCTCCTGCGGTGGCAGGCAGGTTCTTTACCACTAGCACCACCTGGGAAGTTCCATATGCCCCTTTTCTTGGTCACATACTAGGAGTGGGACTGCTGGATTAGGTGCTGGCCCCTTTTGTTTGCCATTTGGGAAACTACCAGACTGTGTACAAAGTGGCCACGCCATCATACAGTATTAGTTTTTAAAAGGTAAGTACTTTGTTAAAGATGCGTGTTTCATGCTTAACTCCCAAAAAATTGTATTTGTTTTCACCAAGATTTTCATAGTTCATTTAAATTTTTTTCTGAAATTTTAAATGGTAAATTATGTATTTATTTATGCATGAGTAGTTTTGTTGTAAAAAGAATTGGCAAGCTGAAATGGGGAATAGTTTGATTTCTTGATGGAGTGAGAGCTTTCAATACTGTTTTTCTTATTGTCCTGTGCCCTGTCTTCCTGGAGTTCTCCTCCAGCTGTGGGTACACCTCACCCACTGGCTTTGGTCAGTCTCCCAGGCAGAGTGGCTGGAGGTAAAATGTGATCCTTGGAAGTTAGCTTTTGTGGATTGTGTCCTGAACAGTGGTGCCCAGTTGGGGGGACGCAGCTAGGGGCCCCAGAGGGTTGCATTTGCTTATAGAAGTTCCACACAAAATCTCCAAGTAGGCCAGTAGCAGCCCTGGTTTTCAGTGCTGCATCGAGGAGCATGGCCTTTATCTGATTGCCCCTGGCTGCTCTGTAGAGGGTGGATTTGAGGTGCATAGACTGAAGCAGAGAGAATGTGTCAGAGAGCGAGCTGGGGAGAAGGAATGTGGACATCAGACAGGATACTGCAGCCTTATCAAATGCATGATTTTCAAATATCTCCTCCCATTCTGTAGTTTGTCTTTTCATTCTCATGATAGTGTTCTTTGATGTACTAAAATTTTTTATTTTGATGAAGTCCAATTGTCTACATTTTTCTTTTGTTGCCTTACCTTTGGTGTGATATCCAGGAATTCACTACTAAGTCCAAAGTCAGGAGATTTTCCCTATATTTTGTTTCTAGGAGTTTTTAAGTTTTAGATTTTTAATCCATTGTGAGTCCAACTTCATTGTTGTGCGTGTGGAAATTCCGTTCTCCAGCACTTTTTGTTGCAGAGATTGTCCTTGCCCTGTGGGAGGGTCTCGACAGCCTTGGTGAGGCTGACTGAGATGTGAGAGTTTATTTCTAGGTTCTTAGTTGTATTCTGTTGGTCTGTAGGTCTGCCCTTCTGGCTGTACCGTGCTCTTGATTATTGTATATTTGTAGTGAATTTTGAAATTGCAAAGTGTGAGTTCTCCAACTTTATATTTTTTCTACAGTTTTGGCTGTTTTCAATCCCTTGAGATTCCACATGAATTTTTTTTTTCTGAGCCAGCTGTCTTGTGGAATCTTAGTTCCCTGACCAGGGATCCAACCAGGGCCCATGACAGTGAAAACACTGAGTCAACGACTGGACCACTAGGGAATTCCCATCTCCATGAATTTTATGATTTTTTTTTTTAATGTCTCAAAAAAAACTGTTGGGATTTTGCTGGAGATTATGTTGAATGTGTACTTAGCTTTGTGTAGTATTGTTATCTTAACAATATTGTCTTTCAGTGCATGAAAATGGGATGTCTTACTATTTAAATTTTCCTTAATTTCTTTCAGCAGTGTTTTGTGATTTTTCAGTGTGTAAGTCTTGGGCCTCCGTGGTGTAATTCACTCCTGTTTTATTCTTTTGGATGCTATTATAAATGGAATTTTTTTGGGGGGGGGCGTGGAATTGTTTTCTTAATTTCATTTCCAGATTATTCATTGTCAATGTATAGAAATACAGCTGATTTTTACATGTTGATTTTTTTTAATCTCATAATTTCACCCTATTCATTTATTAGCTCTAACATTTTTTGTGGTTTCTTGAGAGTTTTCCACATATGAGATCATATCATTTGTGAATAGAAATACTTGACTTCTTCCTTTTCAATTTGGATGCTTCTTTATTTTTCTTGCCTAATATTCTGATAAGAACTCCCAATGTGATATTGAATACAAGTGGCTAAAACTGTCTTCCTTGTCTTATTCCTGAAACTTTCTATTGCAGTATTTTTTGTGATATTGTGAATTTTAAGGAGACAATGGGATCTTATGTCTTGAATGAGATTTCAGATTTTTGAAGTATAATGAAATTATCAACCTCAGGGTTTGTTTTATCACCTATACTAAAAACAAAACCCCATGATTAACTTCAAAATGGAAAGTTGTTTTGTGAGATGTTCATTTAAACCTTGGCCACAAGTAAAATGTCGCGTCTGGAAATACTTTGTAAATACTCTGTACAGTATATCGTGTAAGGAAATTGAAACCAGATTCCTGACGTTCAAGATACTTAGGTACTTGGGGAAATTAGACAGAAAGCATGTTTTGGGGTTAGAATTACATGTTCAAAGCAGTATTGTATTCCCACTCAAGACACTTGTTTTCAAGTCTTGATAATACCTCACAACTCAAGGCATTTATCTTTCCACGTGGCAGTTGCTGAAAGATTTTTTTTTTCCCTTCTTGCTTTTATTATTGATTGAAAAGGATGGCTCTTCTAGTCTAGATTATATTACTTCAGTTGTTATGGCATGGGTTTAAAAATAATTATTTTATGGAATTCTTTAGCACCTTTTAAATTTTCTGCAAGTTGAATCTTCTATTGCATCTTTTGCTACTTTACCACCTCTACTCCTACCTCCCCTTTTCTAGTAGAAAAGAAGAAACTTTTCTGTTAGAATCAGAACTTTAATAAGACTGAATAGTGAGGTATGTGTTCTCCTGGGGTGGGGGTGGTTTCATTTTGAAAGTAAGTGTAACTGCTCATTCATTTCAAAGTTCAACCAGGGGTATTAGCAGGAAGTTGTACATTACTTAAACATTTTTGAGTGATTCTTTTCTCTGTGTGTGTTAGGCCTCAAGAAAGGAGAACTGGATATGAGCAGTTTCACCCAGGCCCTTCCCCAGGGGATCATGATTCATTGGACTCCAAGAGACCGCGTTTGGAGCAGCTTTCTGATTCCCATTTCCAGCGGGTCAGCGCTGCGGTCTTACCTTTAGTGCACACATTGCCAGAAGGGTTGAGGTCTTCTGCAGATGCTAAGAAGGTAAATATTTGTTCTCTTACCCTGTGGAGTTGTCGGTCTGAAATGTGTATTTAGCCATATTCAGGCACAGTGCCTAAAAGAAAAACCAGTTATTCCATTCACCAAAGGTTAGTGCTGTGGGAAAGTAAAAATTTTGTTTAAACAAAACTAAAAAGCCACAAACTTAATACTCCAGACTTTAAAGTCAGTACTTTTGACTCTTTGGTAAATGAGAAACAATCTGAGGACTGCTGTAAAGAAAAATTGCTATTGAATGACTCTCAAGCATTTTGTACCAGCTTGCTGGGCTGTAAAATGTAGTCAGAGCTACTCAAGACTGTCACAGTTCTTTTAAATTGAATTTTAAATAATCCCCTTAAATTCAGTTGCAGTTTATTAACTTACTACATGGGAGAAGACATGTTTTAGGTAAGGTTTAAGTATGCTTATAATTTTTGTAAAGAAAAATTTTTATTCTCTTAGCAATAACTACTTTTAATATGAGCTATAATCTCATGACGGGCTTCCAGACAGTAGCTCAGTGGTAAAGAATCCTTCTAATTCAGGAGATGCCAGTTCGATCTCTGGGTTGGGAAAAGATCCCCTGGAAAAGGAAATGGCAACCCACTCCAGGATTCTTGCCTGGGAAATGCTATGGGCAGAGGATCCTGGTGGGCTATAGTTCATGGGGTTGCAAAAGAGTTGGACATGACTGAGTGGCTAAACAACAGCAGTCAGTTCAGTTCAGTCACTCAGTCGTGTCCGACTCTTTGTGACCCCATGAACTGCAGCACGCCAGGCCTCCCTGTCCCACACCAACTCCCGGAGTCCACCCAGACCCATGTCTATTGAGTCGGTGATGCCATCCAACCATCTTATCCTCTGTTGTCCCCTTCTCCTCCTGCCCTCAATCTTTCCCAGCATCAGGCTCTTTTCAAATGAGTCAGCTCTTCGCATCTGGTGGCCAAAGTATTGGAGTTTCAGCTTCAACATCAGTCCTTCCAGTGATCTCAGGATATTTCAAACAATATGTGTTGTGGGTTTATAAGCATGTTCTATTAAGATCATACCTCTTTTCCTTTTTTGTTTATTGTTACTTGCCTTTCTTTGGTGACGTGCATGTTTCTGTATTATACTTTTCATTTTATTGTATTTAACTATCTTGCTTGTCATTAGATCTTCAGATCAGGAATTACCTGGCACTTAGTAGGTACAGAATAAATATTTGTTTTAGAAAGAATAACCTAATTCATTAAAATGCTTTTTTAACAGAAAGTATTAACCCTTTTACTATCATATATTAATATCTCTTTATCTTTGCTTTTTTGTTCTTAAATCTCTTTCCAAAAATGTTTGTTTACCTTTAGGGCTAATGGCCCTTTCCACCCTGATATCAGATAACTGAATACCCACACATTTTCTTTGAGTTTTTATGGAGCGAATAGTGATTTAAATAAAAAAAAAAAACAATAAATATGTTTGCACTTTATTCTCAAATAGATCAACTGGGGAAAAAAGGTAGGTATATGTATATGTATACAGAGAGATCAAGCAAATACAGCAAAATGTTACAATTAGTGAAGCTAGATGAAGGGTAATTGAATCCATTATACTAGTCTCTCAACTCTTATGTAAATTTGAAATTTTAAAAATAGTAAGTTGGGTGGGTAAAGCTCTTTGTGATGAGCTAGAAATGAACTAAGCTTCTAGGAATATTGGGACCCACCTCACCATGTCTGTATTATAGTCATGTGGGTTTATAGGGAATGTTTGCAGCATTTAACAAAGAAGGAAAGAAAGAAGTGAATAAAGGTCTTCTTGCAAGGCTGAATAAATGAACACAAATGTAATTTATAGCTATAGATTTTTTTTTGGCAGAGAGCTTAAAACTTCATCCATTTGTTTTAGACGAGAGTATAGCTAATTTCCATTTTATAGTAGAGAGACAGATGTTAAGAAAAACTAAGTGACCTAGGTAGTGTTTCCTGAGTTGAAATGAAAACTAATAACCTGTGATTCCTAGTCCTGTTTCTTTCCCGCCTAAGGTGTAAGTCATGACTTTCCTTTTATTTTAGAAGTTGGGATTTTGAAAGGGTTAGCATTTGTTGTTTTTTTTCTTCACTTATAGAAGAATGAAATTGGATAAGCTTGAAGGAAAAAGTTTGTCTCACCAGTTTGTCGTTAATAATTGTGCATATTTTATTGTGCTTATTTTGTGCTTTGTGTATGACTTTATTTTTGCTTAAATACGTTCTGCGTTCATTTTGTGTCCTCAAGTTTACAGTTGTATTTTCAGTCATACTCCATATATGGATATAAAATAACTTACTTGTCACATATGTAGGTTACCTGCTTGTTCATTAGAATAATGACATATTTTTCTTAGCTTGATTTTGTTCGTTTCTTTTTTGTGTGCAGCTTGTGGTATCTTAGTTCCCCAACCAAGAAATCAAACCTGTATCCTCAGCAGAGAAAGTGTGGAGGCCTAGCCACTGGGCCACCAGGGGATTCCCTAGGTTCATTTTTTTGGTTTACATTCTTATTTACTTCCTTCAGGTAAATTCCTGTTAGTGTATTTCAAAGTATTCCTGGGTGTATCCAGTTTGCCCTGAAAAGGTGGAAAACCAGTTCTTGCTGCTGACAGCATGATGTAAGGGCACCCAGTAGCTGTGTGTCTGTACTGAAACCCCATATTTACTGTCTTTAAAAAGATCATTGTTAGTATGATAAATTTTTAACTTGCATTTATTTGCTTGTTATTAAAATTTAACATTTTTTATTTGTTTTTCCTTTTTTCCTGTTTTATGAATTGCTTTTCGTATGTTGCCTAGTTTTCTGTTGATGTGTTTTTTATTTTATGTTGAGTTGTTAGAGTTCACGTTGTGCAAATTATTTTTCCCGTTTGCCTTGTAAATTTATTCCTATTTTGTTAAAGAGAAAATTGTTCTTTATTTTGATTCATCAATCTTTTTTTAATGTCTTTTGCTGTTGACTTTCCTGTACTCAGTATAATATGAATACCTTTTGTTTGAGGCTACTTGTGATTTGTTAATAAATCTCATATAAATATTATTTGGCTTTCGTTGTGATATGTGGGATAGAAATTTAACTTTCCCCCCTCAAATAGCTAACAGAATGTCCCAGCACAAAATTAGAAACTCCTTGATGGCAAGCCTGTTTTGTTTACCTTTCTGCCTAGTGCCTGTCAGATGATAGGCACTGTAAACAGGAATTTGTTTTTTGTTAAATATTTAACTAGAGATGAAGTCAGTGGGAAATATTGATCTGTAATAGTAGTTGTTAGGGCATAGGTCAGACAGATCACCTGAGGAGGATTTTCAAAATCTTCTGAGTCGAAATGTAATCTGTTTTGGTATTACATGTGTTTGCAACACAAATGATCTCATACGCATATGTAAGAGAATGATGTTAATGTAACATGGAAATCCATGGTGAATGATTGTTGGACATGAATGTTTTAGAGCTCTCAAGATCAAGATTTCATAATTAGGAATTAGCCTTCTAGATAGATGAAGACCTTAAAAGATTTGAAAAGTCTGCATCTATCAGTGGTTTTCATTTAGTGCAGGTAGTAGCTAGCTTAGTGAATTCAAGAACTGCTCTGCTTGTCAGTGTTAAACTAATTAATGAAGATTGGAATGTTGAAAAGAAACTGTGAGACCTTTTTTCCTGTCCTTTTATGTTTTTAAAGGTTAATCTGCCTGCCAGTTCAGGAGACATGAGTTTGATCCCTGGGTCAGGAACATCTCTTGGAGAAGGAAATGGCAACCTACTCCAGTATTCTTGCCTGGAGAATCCCATGGACAGAGGAGCCTGGTGGGCTACAGTCCATGGGGTCACAAAGCGTCAGCTATGACTTAGTGACTAAACAACAGCAAAGTCTTTATACTGCAAATCTGATTTTTATTAACATTATGATGAAGTGTGCTATTTTGAACTGGAAGCAAATGACCTGAAGGATTAACAGAGGAGGCATAAACTACAGGGTTTACAGCTATCAAAGGATTGACTGTAGTCTGAATGCAAATGGTATTGGAGCTTTGACAGTATTATTTTATTAGAATTGCTCTTTTGTTAATGCTCTGCTTGCAAAGTTTACAGGTTTTAATAACTATAATTCCATTTTCCCCAGAAGCCTTAATTTAGCTATGTTACAGAATATCAGATTTTTCAGGAATATACATGTTATGTTTTAGTTAATCTCTGTTCCATGGTGTTTTGGAACAACTATCTGGATATATTTAAGTGCATTCTTGGTTAGAGCTATTGATTTCTCACAGTTACTTAGTTGTTGTTTAATACATTGAGGGCCCTCTGGTCTTATGAACTGTGCTTATTCTAGACTTCTTACAGCCTAAGAGAACCATTGTCTTAATCTGAAATTCATATGCTTTGCAGTATTGCTCACATCTTCACCTTGTACTGGGGATGAGTAGGCTGTGCGAGTGTGCATGTGTGTATTGGCAGGGTGGTAGGTTTTGGGTGGAGGCCTTCAGTCTACTGTAGTCCCTGCTCAGTATGGAGCTGGAGTGAGGAGGTGCATTTGGCTGGAGAGATGTTACGTGTTCTGTGAGACGGGCAGGCTTAGTTGCTCTTTATTGAGGGTGATCAAAGCAACAAAAGTTCTAGGTCATTCCCCAGACTTCTGTACATCAGTATTAGCCCTTGGAAAGCCTGAAACCTTTTGATAGGAATGGCCATTTGTAGCTGTTAAGTTGGGTGGGCACACAGAGTGTGTGTGTTCAGACGTTTTGGAGTGACATTACAACAAAATGGCTGAGGAATTGGCATCTTCCTTTGTTGTGATTGCATCATTATTTCTGCAGAAATTCTCTGTATGTCTCACTCAGTATTGTAGTAAAGGCTGGTTGGCCACTTAAACACCTCAATCCGTATAGCTTTTAGGATCTTCAGTGATTTGTCTGAACTGTGAACATTGGTGGTGTGTGAGTGTGTGTGTGTGAGAGAGAGGGAGGGTGGCTGGGAAGAAGGGAGAAAATTGCTGCCATAGGCTACTGTGTAGAAAGGGAGCACACATGGCTTTGCTAGGTTTTAAAATGCACTTTTTTTCAGTTAAGAGAATCTTTTTTTAATGAACCCATTGTGCTTTTTTAAAAATATTTTTATTTGTTTTATGTATTTGTTTGCCTGCACTGGGTCTTAGTGGCAGCACGTGAGATCTTCTAGTTGTGGCATGTGGGATCTAGTTCCCCGACCAGAGATTGAACCCGGGCCCCCTGCATTGAGAGCCAGAGTCGTAGCCACTGGACCACCAGGGAAGTCCCCGTTAAGAGACTCTTGATACTGACATTGATCTTTAGTGAGAAACCATTTGTTCTTGATTTTCTTCTTTAAAGGACCCAGCATTTGGAGTCAAACATGAAGCTCCTTCCTCTCCAATCTCTGGGCAACCATGTGGGGATGATCAAAATGCTTCACCTTCAAAACTTTCGAAGGAAGAGTTAATACAGAGTATGGATCGTGTAGATCGAGAAATTGCGAAAGTAGAGCAGCAGATCCTTAAACTGAAAAAAAAACAAGTAAGTGTTTGATTTTACTGCTTAGTACGTTCTCGGAATGTTTGTCTCCTTAAAGAAGAGTGTTGAACTTTCCATATTTTTAACTTTAGTTGATGTGCCATTTTAAATTCCACTAGCAGTCTCTGAGGGAGGGTTTCCCTCTCTCTTCTTCAGTGTTTTAAATAGCTATCCTAGTGCATGTGAAGTGGTATCTCATTGTGGTTTTAATTTTAATTTCCTTAGTGACCAGTGATGAATATCTCTTTATGTGCGTGTTGGTCATTTGTATATTTTCTTTAGAGAACTGTTTATTCAGATCCTTTGCCCATTTTTTTTTTAAAGCTGGGTTGTCTTTTTATTGTTGAGTAAGAGTTCTTAATGTATTCTGAATATTCATATATATGATGTACAAATATTTTCTCTCATTCTGTGAGTTGTCTTTTCACTAACCTGATAGTGTTTGTTGATGTACAAAACTGTTTTTTCCTCTGATTCGTTCAAATTCTTATTGAGCATCTAAGGAGATATAAAAGCGATTAAAACATGGTCAAAGAGATAAATCAAATGAATAAGTAATAGAAAGCAAAGTATAAGATTTGCTGAATCATAGCCATCAAACACAAGTGCTTTATGAAGCAGGAGTGAGATTGCTTCCAGCCTGGTGGGTGGTGGTGGGGGTAAATCAGGAGAGGGAATTGAGGTTAAAGTAGAAAACTTGGTCTGAATTGCTAGTGATACTCAGCTTGGACTCTGTCTCTTTTTCCTCTCTCCCTGTCTTAATTTATGAGGACTGTTCATCGTGCTTTTTTCTAGACTTGCCTGCAGTTTTACTTTAATGTCTTCTCCAGAACTAGATCCTTTTGGTGTTTTAGGAAGTTTGTGAGTGAGTGTTTGTGTTTTGAGGGCTTCCTAGATGGCTCAAGCGGTAAAGAATCCACCTGCAATCCAGGAGATAGGGGTTTGATCCCTGGGTCAGGAAGGTCCCCTGGACAAGGAAATGGCAACCCACTCCAGTATTGTTGCCTGGAAAATCCCATGGACAGAGGAGTCTGGCAGGCTACTGTATGTTTTGAAGGATTCTTGACTTTTGTTCCTGATGTTTGATGGTTTTGAATCTATTCCATTTTGGTTTGATCTGGTGCCTTTTTCGCTGGAGTGTCTTGTATAGATTTCTTTACTGGAGCTTTTTCTTCAGCTTCCTTTTCATTAGCAAGTTTTGCTTGTTTTCTGTGGAACCTTGCTACCACTTGCAGATATACTCCAGAGTTTCACGTCCTTCTCTTCGTCTTCTTCTGCATCTTCTAAGAGCTGTCCACTAATAACTACAAGCCCTGAACCACTTTTGGACCACAGGTGCCGTTCAGCTCCCCAGGGACAAATTAGCACGGCCAGGGCTGCTTCGTTGGGACCACCTCTGCTCTAGCAGTGTTCGCTTCATCCTTTGCACCAGCCCTGGAACTGACCTCTCTGGAGAGAGGAAAAGGAGACAGAGTCCAAGCTGAGTATAACTGACCTATCTCAAGATAACTGCTCATCTTCATCATTATCCACTTTAAAGTCATCTTTGTTGGTCTTTAGTTGACAACTGAAAGTTGGTTCCAGGGCCCCAGGGGCACACCTGTAGGTGGGAGAGAGGGTGGGCAGAGGTGAGTGACTACTTGCAGAGGGCTGTGAGCAGGGTGGAGTCACACCAGGGCAGAAAGCTTTCAGTTTTAACTGTGATGTAGTCCAGTTTATTTTTTCTTTCATCACTTGTGCTTTTGGTGTCATATCTAAGAACCATAATCCTCATTGCCTAATCCAAGGTCACAAGGATTTATACCTGTGTTTTCTTCTCTGGGTTTTATAGTTTTAGCTCTTACATTTAGGTCAGCATTTTTGGTGAACAGAATTTCTGTAGTTTTTGTATGTGACTACCCTGGGATCATTAAAAGAGTTTATCATCTTTTAAGAAGTTTTATAGTTTCTCATCACATTATTCTTAATCTACCAGAAGTTGAATTTTTATGTCTGCCTCAAGATAAAAGTCAATACTTTTTCCCCCATATTATTTTTTTTTTTTTTTTTTTTCCCCCATATTATTAATTTATTAAAAAGTTCATCCTTTTCCAGCTGCACTTTTAGCTCTATTATAAATCAGGTTTGGACTGATTTCTGGGCTTTGGTGTTCTTTGTGGTATTGATGTAGAAATATAGTAGATATCTGGATTTTTGATTTATCTCTTTTCCCTAGTAGTTCTCAGTTTAAAAGAAAATTGGGGTAAAATTGACATTATATAGCATCATGATTTTATATTTACATACATTGCAAAATGATCTCCACAGTAAAGCTAGTTAACTATCTCTCGCTATATATGGTTACAGATTTTTTTTTCTTTTGATGAGAATTTTTAACATCTACTCTCTCAGCAACTTTCAACTATACAATAAACTGTTGTTCAGTATAGTCACCAAACTATGGTCAACTATAGTTTACATCTGCATCCCTTACTTATTTTATAATTGGAAGCTTATACTTTTTGACTCCTTTCACCCATTTGGTCCATCTCTGCCTGCCCCTGCAACCACCAGTCTGTTTGAATCTATGAGCTTGTCTGGTGTCTGTCTGTGGTTTTGTCCCAGGGCTACTTAACTGTGAAGAACAAAATGTGATTTCCTGAAACCTGTTTATTTCTTTCTCTATACCTACTTAATGGACATTCTAAAAGAAGGCCTTCTGAGCAAAGGAATAAAAGGGCATGGTTGGAGACCTCATTAACATGAGAATGATCGTTTGAGGTTGCATGAGTCCTTTCTGTTCCAAAGTGGAAGTGGAACTCAAAGCTTCCCTCTTGAAGGATTTTTATCCTTTCATTGGGTGTGGTCTGACTTACATGATGAGGAACCTGACTCTCAGTCTTACTTGGAAATGTAGGTAATCTTTTTCCACTGGGCTTTTAGTAGACTTACCACCTTTACCTTAATGCCTTTTATATTATATCCATGTAGCTGTTTGTTGAGCATTTACTAGGTATCAGTTGGAGTGATGGAAGACAAAAAGCAGTGAACCAAGTTCAGTCCCTACTTACTTCAGTAGGTGATACTCACTGACCATTTATAGTTGTGCTTGACATATACTGAGTCCTTTAATCCACTCAGAAAGCTGTGTGTTAGGTAGGATGAATATCCCCACTTCACATATGAGGGGTTTGTATACTTGCTCCAGATTGAGGTAAGAACTAGAAAGGGTCGTTGGATCAAACTCCTTGTAAAGGGTGACCCTAGGGCCAAACCTGGGCAGAGTAGTTCACACAGCCTCCTGTGTTGTGGCTGCACACACTAGCAGTTCATGTGCTTTTGACTTTGCTGCCTCCTCACTGTAGAATATAAAGTCTGATGGGGGAGTGGGGTAGAGGGTGGTGCTGTGCTGAGTTAAGGGTTAACCCTTCAGTGTTCTACCATGCTCTCTCTGCCAGACATTAGCAGGCACTGTGTGTCTATAAGGCAGAACAGCATTATTCCAGGGACACAGAGGGTCCTTGTGATAGAGGCAGATGCAATACCTTCATACATTTAGATTCTCTTACTTAAGTTGTGGTTCAGGTGCCAAGTTTTGTCTGACTCTTTGCAACTCCATGGACTGCAGCACGCCAGGCTTCCTTGTCCTTCACTATCTCCAGGAGTTTGCCCAAATTCATGTCCATTGAGTCAGTGATGCTATCTAACGCTCTCATCCTCTGCCCGCTCCCTTCTCCTCCTGCCTTGTTTTTTCCAGCATAGAGTCTTTTCCAGTGAGTCGGCTTTTCGCATCAGGTGGCCAAGGTATTGGACCTTCACCTTCAGCAATAGGCCTTCCAATGAATATTCAGGGTTGATTTCCTTTGGATTTGACTGGTTTGATCTCCTTGCCGTCCAAGGGACTTAATGAGTCTTCTCCAGCATCACAGTTCAAAAGCATCAGTTCGACACTCAGACTTCTTTATGGTCCAGCTCTCACATCCGTAATGACTACTGGAAAAACCATAGCTCTGACTATACAGACCTTTGTGAGCAAAGTGATGTCTCTGCTTTTTAAATATGCTGTCTAGGTTCTGTCATAGCTCTCCTTCCAGGGAGCAAGTGTCTTTTAATTTCATGGTGGCAGTCACTGTCCACAGTAATTTTGGAGCCCAGGAAAACAAAATCTATCACTGCTTCTACTATTTCCCCATCTATTTGCCAAGAAGTGATGGGACCAGATGCCATGATCTTAGTTTTTTGAATGTTGAGTTTTAAGCCAACTTTTTTACTCTCCTCTTTTACTTTCATCGAGAGGCTCTTTAGTTCCTCTTCACTTTCTGCCATTAGAATGGTATTATCTGCATATGTGAGGTTATTGATATTTCTTCTAACAATCTTGATTTCAGCTTGTGATTCAGCCAGCCCAACATTTCACATGATATACTTTGTATATAAGCTAAATAAACAAGGTGACAGTATATAACCTTGTCGTACTCCTTTCCTAATATTGAATCAGTCACTTGTTCCATGTAAGGTTCTAACTATTGCTTCTTAACCCACATATAGGTTTCTCAGGAGGCAGGTAAGGTGGTCTGGTATTCCCATCTCTTAAAGAATTTACCAGTTTGTTGTGATCCACACAGTCAAAGGCTTTAGCTTAGTGAATGAAACAAAAGTAGATGTTTTTCTGGAATTCCTTAGCTTTCTCTGTGATCCAGGGAATGTTGGCAATTTGATCTCTGGTTCCTCTGCCTTTTCTAAACCAAGCTTGTACATCTGGAAGTTCTCGTTTCATATCCTGCTGAAGCCTAGCTAGCATGTGAAATGAGCACAGTTGTCCAGTAGTTTGAACATTCTTTGGCATTGCGCTTCTTTGGGATTGAAATGAAAACTGACCTTTTCCAGTCCTGTGGCCACTGCTGAGTTTTCCAAATTTGCTGGCATATTGAATGCAGCACTTTAACAGCATCATGCTTCAGGATTTTAAATAGCTCAGCTGGAATTCCATCACCTCCACTAGCTTTGTTTATTGTAGTGCTTCCTAAGGCTCACTTGACTTCACACTCCAGGTTGTCTGGCTCTAGGTGAGTAACCACACCATCGTGGTTATCCTGGTCATTAAGACCCTTTTTGCATAGTTTTGTGTACTCTTGCTGCTGCTTTTTAATCTCTTCTGCCTCTGTTAGTCCTTACTGTTTCTGTCCTTTATCATGCCCATCCTGGCATGAAATGTTCCCTTGATATTCCCAATTTTCTTGAAGAGATCTCTAGTCTTTCCCATTCTATTGTTCGTCTCTATTTCTTTGCACTGTTCATTGAAGAAGGCCTTATCTCTTATCTCTCTTTGCTATTTGATTCCCTTATTATTTTGCTTTAAATTTATCAGAATACGAAAGGGTTTATCTATCAAAAGATGACTTATGCTGTTTAGTTATTAGTCAAAATAAATCTGGTTGGGTTCATTAGGGCCTTTGGGTCCTTAGACCCTTGTTGGTTAAGTGATTACCCTGTAGAATCAGCGAAGCGTTGCTCAGAAGCACGTGTTGTCTCTGGTGAATAATTACTGGTGGGGCTGACGTGCAGCAGATGCCTGACTCTCCCTTTCTGGGTCTCTTAGCAACAGCTTGAAGAGGAGGCCGCGAAGCCTCCAGAGCCCGAGAAGCCTGTGTCCCCCCCTCCTGTGGAGCAGAAGCACCGCAGTGTTGTCCAGATTATTTATGATGAAAACCGGGTAAGTTCACGCCATTCTGTGGCAGCTCAGGGCTTGAAGACCACTGGGCTGTACCTTCTCCAGTTGTCTCTGTTCTGTGGTAATGTTAACTGTATTAAAACCTGCTTTCTGCTATAATTTTTTAATGTTCTTAAATTTTGAAGCTTGGTGCTTTTCTTTACATACTGAAGAAAAGTTGATAGTTGTGTCTTAAATTATTTAATATTTCATATTCATGTTATATGGTATAAATACTTATTTTTAACAGTATAATGTTATCAGCCAAATCTCCTGTTGTATAGTGTTAAGTAAGTGTGTAGCACACAATGCAGCCATTCTGTGGTTTTTCACTTTATAAGCGACATTTGATGCCAAGTACACTGTTGTAGTAGAGAATGTGTCATTGGATGTGGGAATGACTTGCATTGTCCAGAACTGAGAGTTGGGGTGTAGTTTGAATTTTAGTTATAAAGTGTGAGGCCACTGACCTTTAGGTAGAATTTTGCCTTTTTAGGTCTATTAAAACAATTTCTTCATGCTTATAATTAAAAAGTGTCCATGAATTTAGGAAAGCTGGACCTCAATTCTATGAATAATTTTGTGATGTTGAAGTTGGTTTTTGACCAGAATCCAGCCCAGGAACTAGCAGTTAAAGGAAAACCAACTTCCCCCTAATGTGAAGAGAACCTTGTGACAGAGCTGCTTATCATGGGTCTTCCAGAAGCCCCCATTGAAGGAAGAATTCATGCTTTATGTACCGTGTTAGAGAACTGGCTTGTCAGCTAAAGGCTACCATCAGCAGAAGTTGGGGGTTGTTGTTTCAGTTGTTTGCCCTGTCGTGAGTGGAGTCACCAGAATCAGTGCATCTTACACAGGCAGCCTACAGCCGTATTATCCCAGATCCTAAAGGAAATGGCTTTGAGAAAAGCAGCTGTGAGCTAGTCATTAAGTAAGCGTTTACACGAGTGATCTTGGAGTCAGGTGCATGGATGTGTGTGTATAGATGGATAACTGAGTCATCAGACACCCAATACTCAAGATGATGGTAATTGTCACCAGGAGGCAGAAATGTGGGTTAATTACCAGTTTCTTGACTGGGTTCAAAATCAGTCCAATTTATTGGACAGAACAGCTTCCGTGAAGGTGAGTCCAGTGAGGGTGAAAGGCAGTGGGTGGAGTAAGTGATGAGGATCCCTCAGGGCATGCCTGGAGGGTAGACTTTTATAGAAAGTCTCCTGCTTTATAAAACACACTAGAACAATAAAGCACTTCTGTGGGCTGATTGGCTTCAGGTCAATTTGTGACTCAAGGGTAAAGTAAGGATCAGAGCTGGTGATGATGGAAAAGGATTTTATAAAACACTGAATTCTTAGTATGAGTTACTTTTCAAGTATGTTGAATCCAGTGATATTTATTAATTGATTGAATTGCTTAATTAGCCTTCTCTTACAGGCTTAATAAACAGTTCCAGTGTTAGTGGGTTCTGCGGTTGCCTGACTAGGATGTGACAGAGAATCCGGTTTGTGTTTGATTTATATGTGTGCTCTTTTTCATTAGTTAGTGTAGTACGTGTTCCTCGATGCCCATCAGCAGAGCCGGAAAGCTCCTTTTGGACCTCTTCTTGCCACTTCAGCATTTATACACTCAGCTTGTTACACATTCTGCGTAGAAGAACCTAGCTTGAAATCTGTGTTAATATTAGACTTACAGTGAAGATTGTTTTTAACTCAGTAACCACAGAAATCATCTTTTAAAACAAATTCTTGGCAGAGCTTACCTGGAAGAGATCGAAGCCGGGTCACCTTTAAGGGACCTGGAAGGGAGTGTTTGGCTTCCGGAAGGGCGTTGCGATGTGGTTCGAGGTTCTCCCTGGGATCGCAGTCATGGGCGTGTGCTTGTTCATCCCGGAAATGGCCACCGCACACATCCACAGGTTCAGTAACAGGGGCAAGGAAAAAAGGGTTGCCCGTTATTCATATCAGTGGTATTTGATGGAGATAGGCGCGTCTCTGGAGTAAACCGTTTATGTGTCAATGGGTTTGGAGAACATTGATTAAGGAAATGTTTTCCTGGTTGATGAAGAACAACTCAGTTATGCTCTTCTATCCCTGCTAGTAGATTATGCTGTATATTGTGTAGCATGCATTGTATTTTGTAGTGTGTAATAAAAATAAAAAATAAAATCAGAAAAACAAATTCTTTTTGTATCCGCTGTTGCTAGTTGTCTGCTGTGGTAGTGCTTGTGCAGTAGGTCCTAGATGGTAGCAGGCGTCTCCAGGGGGCAGGGTGGAGGTCCTCGGGGGCGGAAGTGGAGCATGCAGCCTTCCTTACTCCTGACCCTGACCCGAACCTTTCTCCTCACCAGCTGCCTTTTGTCAGACCTTTGCCCTATCTGTGCTTTTCATGAATGACCTTACTCATTTTGACTCAGAAGGCAGAGAGCAGTGGTTGGTGACAGGGGTCGTCCCCTTCTTGTTTGTCAGCAGCACATGCTGGTTGCAGCCTAACATGTCTTGAGAGACTGGGGCCATGATCTGAGAGGCGACTTCTTTCTTTTATTTAGGACGTTAATGGGAAGCAGAAAACTGCTCACGCTGATGGTTAGCTTTAAAACTGTCTTAGTGAGAGAACAAGTGCTCTGCATCATAGTTAAACTTGAGGCCAAGATTCATTTAGTCTCTAAACAGACGCTTCTCAACTATTTTTAATAGTTTAATTTGCTGTCACCCTTCCCGGTTGTAGATCCCAAAAATATTTGTCAGTGCTCTAATTTCAGTGTTATAATACATATTGAAAGAGGGGTGTGGAGTGTAGTTTTCAGAAACATTTATGCTTTGGTTGAATGATTTGCAAGTTACTGTGGCACTAGTTTCACTAGAAGAAAGAGATTGACAATAGAGAACGTACTCAGTGCCAATAACCCCTGGTCACTGAGGCCATTGTACTGGAAACTATTTCTCTCTTTCTGCTACTCTGCAGATTTGGTTAATCAATGAGGAGCCTCAGTCCTGCCTCCTGAGTGTTGGTCTGGTCAGTTGCTTCTCTCTTCCTCCTTTGGCACTAGCTTATTTTAACCCATCACCTCACATAGGTGCTGAATTTCCTTCCTTCAGTCTTTTCTTTCTAATCCGTCCTTCATATTTGAGACCTCCAGTGTGATTTCCAAATAGAACTTTTTGCTAAGTTTCTATTTCTCTCTTTCTCCCAAGTAGCCCAGCCTTTTCATCAGGGCTCACATGCCTGCCTGGCCAGCCTGCGGGCCTGGACTCCTTTCTTAGCACTACCAGAACAGGTGTGAGTGTCCCCTTGATGACAGTGCTTTTTACCCTGTAATGTTGCCCCAGTGCCAGGCGTCCCTGTGTCTTGCTCGTCTTGTCTGTCGAGTGCAATCACTTCAGGACCCAAAGCAAGGATCATTTTCTCTGTGAAGCCTTCCAGGACTCCTTATCCTCTACACCAGAAAGTCAGTCTTATTCATTGTTTGCTTAGGGTCTAGCAGGTGCTTGTCACATGGAACATATTCAGTGTGTGTTTGAGGCATTAATTACTTCTATCTGTAGATTTAGAACAAAGTTATATTATGTAAATGTGAAGGTTTTAAATTAAAATGTTTCTGCCAAACAATTGATAGGTTAATCTGTTCTTAGCAGTTTAGCCAACATTAAGTCAAATATTTAATAAAATTTTGCAAAACTTAAATCTTGGAATATGCAAACACCTTCTAAATATCAGCTCTAAAATTAATCCTGAAGAGGTAAGTGCTTTTAATTAATAGGATACCAGTAAATATTTGCCATAACATAATTTCCCCCTTGTTTACCAGTATTATTTGTTTACAGTTCCACTTGGCCAGCTTGTTCTTGGTTGAAGAACAGGCTGTAGACTGTATAGTGGTGGAGTGCCTCTAGAAGGCAAATTAAAAAACTGGCAAGTGTAGATTATCTAGAGAGATTATCATTGAAGGTGCTAGATATTTCCAAATTTATGACCTGTGATTATGTTATTTGTGTGTTATTTAATACATGCCTTATAGTTAGTAAATTTGAATTTTCTGGTATGTACGTTTGGCTTTTTGAGAACAGTTGTTCTCAACTGCAGGCTTTTTTGATTGTTATAACTTGTAGCGGGGTGGAGTGCTGGTGGCGTCTAATGGATTGAGACTGGGGTACTGCTGAGTAGCTTATAATGCACTGGGCAGTCCCCATAAGAAAGAGACATCTGGCCCAAAATGTTAATGGTACCAAGGGTAATAAGTCTGCCTTAAAATTGTCAATAGAAATAGAATTCATGCGGCACATTGTATGGGTTGTTACAGTTTTGTATTTGACATTTTTGATAGGTTTATTTTTCATCTCAATAACATTTTGAGTTTCTTGGAGTTCAGAAAGTACATTACACTAGTTTGAGCCTTCTACACTGGTTAAACATACTTCTTTTCACATAATATATGCTAAGTAAATCTTTGACTGATTGACTGATAAAGGAAAAGGAGAATGTTTAAGGGAAAATCTTTCTTTATACTTGGGGATCCTTCTTAATTTCATTCCCACGATGTCTCACATCAGAAGTCCTGGAGAGTTCCTAACTGCAGTGTGTGGACAGTGGGAGTCTGTAGTGGACAGGGAACCCTTGTGACCAGTGAGCACGTGCTGGGCAGAGAGAGCTGAGAACCTTGACACTGTTACCGGATATAGAATTCCAGCTTAAACAGCTTGAGTGTCGAATTTTGTTGTATTTCATTTGTCTATTAAAGGTAGATTTCTGCTAGATAGCACTTTGGTCTAGATGATTTAACTTTTGAAAAAGACATGTGGTGTTGGTTTAGTCTCTAAGTTGTGTCTGACTCTTGAGACCTCATGGACTGTAGCCTGCAAGGCTCCTCTGTCCATGGGCTTCTCCAGGTAAGAACACTGGAATGGGTTGCCATTTCCTTCTCTAGGGGATCTTCCTGACCCAGGAATCTAACTGGGGTCTCCTGCAAGACAGAGAGATTCTTTACCAACTGAGCTATGAGGGAAGCCCCAAAAGGCATGTAAAAGTATATAATTCAACATTTATTCACTAATGAATACTTTGAGTAATTCAAACTAGTTTTTCTCTGTTATTAACAAGGTTTTCTTAAAACTAGAGAATATACTCATTATAAGCTTTTCTTCAAAGATACCAGTTTGGCCTACCATGGTAAAGATTGCCAACTTTATGTTATTTTGTGTTTTTAAATCATCTTTAAAGATATTAAGAGTTGAAGTTTTAAACATGTTTGAGGGATTCATTTCTAATAGTGAATCTCTGCTTCCTCTCCTTGGAATCTTATTAGTAATATCTATTTGCTTTTAAGAACTTAGCAATTCTTTGGGTTTTGCTTTCAAAACACATGTTTAGATTTGACTGATTTGGTGAAGGAGTTATGAAAACAAAATTAGTATTTTAGCCTATCATATGAAAGAAGAATATTTGGAAGTAAGGATAAGTTTGACTATATATTGGCCTTTAGGTAAATATTATTGAATTAGAAGTAATTTTGCATTTAGGTAAAGTAATTTTTACTTATATAATAATATTTTTATCTGTAGAAAAAAGCGGAAGAAGCTCATAAAATATTTGAAGGTCTTGGCCCAAAAGTTGAACTGGTGAGTAAAAAATTTTTTTCGTGTCTAATGCTCTTTTTGAAGCAGTTTTTCTTGGGATAAGGTGGAGTATGGTCGCTTGATTCAGGATGAGAGTACTGTGGCCGGACAGTAAGGGTGATAAGCTTGAAATAATATGCACAAACTTGGGACCTTTGCAGAGGCATTTTCCTGATCATGTTTTTGCCCGAGCAGCTGTTAAATCACTGAGGTAGAAGGAGGAAGAAGTAATAGCAGAAATGGAAAACTCTTTGAATCATCTTGTTAGGGTAATAATGGCATTTAATCCTCCTTCGTCTTTCAAAGTTAAAAAAAAAATTCTATGAGTGAAGCGACTATGGGGTACAGTGGATTTCATTGTTAGCAGATGGGGTGGACAGAGTTATTCAGAGAGGCCAGCTAAGTCTGGAGGTTGTGGCTGAGTGTTTGTGTGTAGACCCATTAGCAGTACTTTACCTGAGCTTCCATTGATGTGTAGGGAGTGTGTCTTTGTCTCTTAGTAGGCAAGTGTACAACATTTTGTTTATAAATGTTTGGTTTATTTTATAGCCACTCTATAACCAGCCGTCAGACACCAAGGTGTACCATGAGAACATCAAGACGTAAGTATTGATCATCTTTGGAGTTCTTCAGTTAAAGACCGTATATTCTATAGAGAGACCATTTTTACATTATCTGCTGACATAGTACTATAATGTAGTGTAGGTGTGTTTTAGATTTGTGTAATTTGCTGTCGTTTTACTATATGTTATCTTCCTCTGGCTTTTTGGGGGTTGGGGTAACAGCTTTGAGTTTCCGAGGCCAAAAAATAAAATAAATGATTGCATAAAACTAGCTGGTTTTATGATCTGCTAGTAAAAAAGGTGGATACTTAACATTGAAATGGCTTACCTTGAGGCTTGAATTTTTTGCCTCCTGTTTTGTCTTTTTTTCAGTGGAGTACCTGCAAGGCGCATGATGAAGTAAGATAATGAAGCTTTTTCATTTAAGACTAGTGATGACACCGTCCCCCACCAAGCCACATCTGCCATTGCAAAGTAGAAGTGCCACGGATCATTTTATCATTATTCAAATCCTATTCTAGGGAAATCCCTTCCATGACTCTTGCTAATGACGGTATTTGTAGACCCTTCTGCCGTTTCATGCCCTGGTGCCTCGGAAGCGCTCAGCCCTCACGTGGGTGCGGAGACTGCTCCACAATGTAGCTGGCTTAGCCTTGCTCCTCCCAGACACCAGGCCTTTCTGGATGCACATTTTGGAATAAGAAAATAAGTGAAAAGAAAACCTAATTTCTTGATCTGATTGAAGTAAGAGAGGAAGCTAGATAGGTATCTTTTTTTTTTAATTATCATATTTTAAGAGAATTTTAGATGAGTTATTCTTAGTTTGTAACAAAAATGTGATATTTCTTCTTTATTATGTTTTATTAACTATAACCAGAACATTATACTTATTTACTAGTACAGTTACTAATGAGCACATTGATATTTATATATATATATATAATTAAAAAAATTTTTTCTTACTGAGAGTATATGCAATAGTTAGCTACTTTGCAGAACTGGTGGCAAATATAATTTGCATGGTAGTATGCATGACAGAAACTGAAATTTGAATGATTTTAACTTTTGTTAAGTAAGTGGTTTATAATAAAAGTCATATACCTAGAATTTTTCTGTGAGATGCTGCTGTGGTCTTTGACAACCCTTAGAACTAGGTTAGGCAAAACATATAAAATATACCTTATTTTGGAACTGTTTAGCTGTTCTAACATTTTTAAAAAGGAGAATAGCAGATAAAAATCTAGTTGGCTACTTTTAATAATTTTTTTTTCCCACAAAGCTTCCATTATGTTTGTGTTCTGTCTTTTCCCTGATAGTTGCTGCAGAGCAGCCCTGTCTGATTTATTTCATATTAGCTATCGTCCTGCTATAGTGTTTAGCACACTATCCTGAGAAGGAGTTCTTCATGTAAATTCTTAGGAACCATTGTAAATTATATTTATTGATTGTCTTTTGCTGTTGAGTAGCACATAATTACAGCGAGAGCAAACTGCATACATGGAAATGCTTCCATGCTTTCCACTGCACACCATCTTGTGAAGTACCGTCTACTCAGCTACATGTGTCCGTATGGATCGTTCAGTAGCTGTTCTGTCATTATCATCATTTGCTTTGTATGAAATAGCAAATGTTCCTTTCAGTAATTCTCTTTAATCTCTTGGCTCCTTTTCCATATAGCCAGCTCCTGACTGTTCATGCTTATTTAAGTGGAGCCAGTGTCAGTGTTAGTCCGGAGTGGCAGATAACCAAAAAAATTACTTCTACTTGCCTTGGCTTTGTATTTATATTTGAATAATCAGCTTGAAATCCTTTCTGGAAGTAGGTGGGGTATAAATATTTATATTTGAACCTGCATGCCATTGTTTTTGAAGGTTACAGTGCTTCATATTTGAAAAGTGAAACTGTTAAGTTATAAGGGAGGACTTGCTGTCCTATCACATTGCCCTCCCCATGACTTCTTAGAGTGGACTGCGTTGTTTCTGTGCCTGAAGAAAGCCTCTGTTTACGGCAGAGTCAGCCCTCTGTGTTGGTACACTCTGAGGAGGCAGGGCAGCGTGGACTTGTGTTAGGAGGTAACTGTGAAAGCTTGGCCTCCTCTCCACCTCCCTCCTCCCAAGAGTGAACCAGGGTGCTTAACCTCACTAGGATTCTTAAGAAGAATCAGTAATTGTTATAACTTGAAAATAATATTTGCCTTATGAATGTAATAGTTGAAAATGAACTCTTTGTGTTAAAGCCTTACTATAGAATGGGAGGAAATTTAGTCCTAATTATTGGAGGAGTCTTGTTTTGCAGGGTGAAAAAATTAGGATTAACTTTGATTATATTGTATATTCTTAAGTGATCTTTGCTTGTTTTTCAGTGTCTCTGAAAACAAAGTGAATGCACTATTGAATTGTACTTTTTCTTAATGTCATACAACCGTATTTTTCTCTTCTAGAAACCAGGTGATGAGGAAAAAACTCATTTTATTTTTTAAAAGAAGAAATCATGCAAGAAAACAAAGGGTGAGGTCCTATCCTTGTTCACTGAAATTTGTTCAGCTTTCCCGTCCGTGCTTCTTCAGGCATTCGCTTTCCCATTGTTAGTGAGAACGGTTCTTGACCACACTTGAGAGCAGGTGCTGATTTGTAACTATAAATGTGACTTAGACATCAATCTGAGTCTAGTAACATTTTGATATCATAAATCACATTTAATATCATCAAATTCTCTTGGTCATCTGTGTATAGCATTTTCATCTAGCCAAAATAAAGAAAATGGTGAGTAGCTTAAAAAAATATGAAAGAGAAGTAGGATGATCTCATTTAGTCTCTTAACCTCAGACAAATTGGGTAAGTTATGGTCATGCCGATGAGGCATCACTGTTCTTTCTTGTTAGAATCTGGGTCAGCTAAAGTTCAGCTTTTTCAAATTCACGGTATTCTTTGTATTTATTATGACTTGCAGTCTAAAAATTTTGTGGTTATAATCTTCATGGAAATTAAGTTACAGAAAATATGATGCCACTGTTCTTTTATAGTGTGTTCGTAATAATTTTAGACTGTTAATTCATTTGAATGGTTTCTTGCTGAATAAATGATATATTTTGATTCACATCAGAAATGAACTTGTACCTTGTATTTAAGGACCTGTTAGTTTAATGAATTGTAAGAGTCACCAGCTTTTATATGGTATATAACTCCTAATGTTCTAATCTGGCAGTCTGGGCCTTCAGATACTTTCTTAAATTATCAGTCTTGAATTTTTTTTTTTTTTTTGGCCAAGAACATACACATATAAATAAATTAGCTAAAGTGTTTTTTTTCTATCCAGTAATTTTGTTTTAATTATGGTAATTGCTAAATTTGCTATCCAAAGAGGCAAACATAGAGGTCCAGACTTTGTTCTTATATTTCACCGAGTATTTAGTGATGAACTTTGTATGTTCACTGACTTGCTTCGTAAATACTTGTTGGCAGTTTCCCCTTTTCCAAGAGTGAACCAAGGTGTTTTATCTCACCAGGATTCGTAAGGAGAATCAGTAACAGTGTAATTATAACTTAAAAGTAATATTTGCCTTATAATTGAATGTAATAATTGAAAATGAACCCATGTATTATTCTACAAAGGGAGTAGATAGCCACGTGGCTTTAGCCCTTGGGAGTCTAAGGAGGAACAGGGCAGATGAGGGCACGGGTGATTACTGTATTGTGGTCATCTTGTGGTTCAGGACGTCCAGATGACTGAGAGCACGTAGGGGACAGCTGGCACATAGTGGACCCCAGGAAAACCAGCTGTCTGCCAACTTGTACAAGCTTGGGAAGGGCTGGGAAATGGAGGGAGCATGACAGGGCAGGGGAGCCAGGCCAGGTTGTGCATGGCCTGAGGGTCAGGAGGGGGCTTGAGGTCAGATGCTGAGGTCATCTGTGAAATGTTTAAGCTGAGGAAGGGAATGTGCATCTAGTTACACCTCAGGGTGCGTGGGAGTCGTGTAGGAAGCAGGCAAGGGGGTGACTTGGCGGTAGAGCCGAATGAAGGTAGATTCAGGCCCAGGAGGTGGACGGGTGTCAAGGAGACAGAGGGAGTATGGGGGACAGCGCTTTCCCTCTCTTCCCTTCCTGGGCCATCTTGAGCCCTTTCACACTTTTCTGTTGTTTTGTACCAACGGTCCTGTGCCCACAGTACAGGGTTCTTTCTTCTCTGTTTAAAGAATGAAGTCACACATTCATTTCTCTAAAAGCATTCATTCTCGATTTCATGTAGTTTACTGGATTTCTTTTTGTCATAGAGTACAACCAATTTCTGCCTTTTCCAGACTGTAAAAATGTTCATTATATGGCATTATTTATAGTAAGAAAAAATTGCAACTAACCAGAACTTCGAACAGTAGGAGGGTGGTCTAAGTTTGAGTGTTTTCTTTGACTGATGGAAAGGTGACAACAAAATGTTAATCTGCTTGCCTTTGGGATTACAAACTATTTACATATTCTATTTCTTATTTTCCTGACAATGAAGACTTAATTGTTATCAGAGTGGCTCAGCATGTAGTTTGTTGATTTGTGTAGTCTTAATGTTGACTAAGAAATCCAGCCATGATAGGCTCTGTGTGTGGATCTTTCATAGAAAACAGCTCCCTGTCTTTCTCTTCTTTCAGATCAAGGACACCTTTTCATTCACAGTTGAGTCATAGGCCAAATGTCCTTCTGACTTAGCCTTAAGAAGTAACCTGTTCTTTTAAAAGTATTAGGTTTGTCAGAATCACAGAGTTTAGTTTAATTATTAATTTGCTACGGGTATTTAATAGGAACAAAAAATCTGCCAACGTTATGATCAGCTCATGGAGGCATGGGAGAAAAAAGTGGACAGAATAGAAAATAACCCTCGGAGGAAAGCTAAAGAAAGCAAAACAAGAGAGTACTATGAAAAGCAATTTCCAGAGATTCGAAAACAGAGAGAACAGCAAGAACGGTTTCAGCGGTAAGTGGTTTGATGTTTTTCTGTGAATCATATTTTTAATTTTTCACAATATTTATTGTCACCTGAATCTAACCATTAAGAAGGTTCATAAAGAATTTTGTTATGTTTTTCCTTTTTTTAAATAAATCAAATATAGTTGATTTACAGTGTTGTACCAGTCTCTGCTGTATAGCAGAGTGACTCAGTTTTACACGTACATACCTTCCTTTTTAAATATTCTTTTCCATTATGATTTATCCCAGGATATTGAATATAGTTCCTTATGTTATACAGTGGGACCTTGTTGCTTATCCATCCTATATATAATAGTTTGCATCTGCTAATCCCAAACTCCCAATCTATCCCTCCCCCACCCCTTGGCAATCACAAATCTCTTCTCTACGTTTATGAGTCTAAGAACTTTTATTTTGAATATAAAACTTGGTTATCAATTAGCAATGTTTATGTCTTGGTGAATCTAATAACTTTTTATATTTAATCATGCTGTTGAATCTAAATTTAAGTGAATATGTTGAAATTAACTCTTCAGTTCTTGAAAATGCTCATTCCTTTTGAAATGACAGTAAGAATAAGACAGTGTTTCATGGTCCTTCGCTACCCTTCAGCATAATCAAAAGTCTTATTAAATTGTTTGCTAATTAAGAAATTCTCTGTTATTGGTATGTAGTTTCTGATTTGTTTTTACTTTAGAGGACAAGTGCTTTTGCAAAGGTAGAATCTTTAGTTGCCTTTTCTGCTGTCTCATGTACGTGAGTCATGAAAGCCCTGGTAACCACAGTTAAGTTGTTGTGAGGAGTGATGATTGGATTTTTGTTCCCCTCCCTTTAAAAATGTTTTATGAATTTTTCTAAGTCTGCTATCCTGTGCTGTGGAAGGCAGACAAAAGACTGCTATTTGAAATGAAAATGACACCAATAACTAGTTTTCCAGATGTTTCCTGCAAATAGTTCTGCCATTTGAATTTAGACTTGTAACCTTTAAAAAGAAATCTTAGCATTTAAATTGTTCCTAATTTTATAGATAAATGACTTAAACATATTGCTTAAAAGTAGTTACTCAATAGCATTTTAGGTTTTTTTCCCCTGACTTCTAGTCCCACTCAGAAAGCAAATTGATGTAAAAGTAATTAATTGATACTTCTTTATAAAAGGCCTTTAAATATATATGTAATTTCTCCCTCATATTTAGAGTTGGGCAGAGGGGAGCTGGTCTTTCAGCCACCATTGCTAGGAGTGAACATGAGATTTCTGAAATTATTGATGGGCTCTCTGAACAGGAGGTAAGACACTTAATTAATTCATGTTAATTGATTAGGCATTTTAGTGTCATACCCCATGAACTAAGGGTTTATTTGTATATATATGAGAGAAAGCTTACGGCATATGGATTTTTCCAAAGTACATGGCCTACCATAGAAGGTTTTAAACAAGGCTGCCCTGAGATCTTATTGGCGTTTTATGAAGATGGCTTCGGCAGCAGGGAGGCCTGGAAAGAGGTGAGGACGCTGTTACGATTAAAAATAAGGGCCTGAATCAGGGTGACAGTGGTAGAAATGTGTTAAGAGGGGCCTTATAGGACAGATGAGTAGAAGGCAGAATGGATAGGACAGGAGTTGGGGGAAAAGACGAGCAGGTTAGAGGATGGGCTGCTGCTGCCGTTTTCCTGAAAGAGCAAAGGAGCAGGTGTTTGTGTGTTGGGTTGTGGACCTGAGGTTCATTGGGGGTGGAGTGGGGGGTGATGTCTAGAGTGTGATTTCTAGCCAGCCGAGCCTGGGAGAGATCGATATGATGTTAATAAATCAGTTCTGAATAAGAATAAATTTCAGTTCCTAGCACTGAGTCTTCATGGCTGGGTTCATACTCTCTGAAGTTTGGTCCGAAAGCCATGTATTAACTTTTGCTAGTTTTGGTTTGAAAATATGGCTTTTTGAAAACCTCATCTCTCAGTTCTGAAGTGGTGGTCCTCTTAAGTAATAATCAAAGACAATTATTATATTCCTGTACATTTCAGGGTTTGTGGCTGTGATCTCTGCAGTGATGACTAACTCTGCATTTAATTTCTTTGCTTACTGTTTGAACTGATTCTATAAGGGCGGGGGGAGGGGGGCATCTGTAAGCAACCCAAGCTAGTATTAGGTGAATACTAGCTAAATGTGAAGCTAGTGAATGTCAAGGTGAATGTCAAGCTAGTGTGTCTGTCCCAAACCACATTTTGGTGTTTAGACAGACTGAGGTAGAATGTGCTAAGTCGCTCCAGTCGTTTCCGACTCTTTGCGACCCCATGGACTGTAGCCCTCCAGGGTCCTCTGTCCATGGAATTCTCCAGCAAGAATACTAGAGTGGGTTGCCATTTTCTCCTCCAGGGGATCTTCCTGACCCAGGTATCAAACCCGTGTCCCTTATGTCTCCTGCATTGACAGGTGGGTTCTTTACCACTTGAGAGTCCCTGTAAAATGAGAAACTCTGTCAGGAATTGACTAAGGCAATGTCCACTGCTAGAAGAGTTTTAGAAGAAGACCTAGCCTTGTGTTGGGGTCAGTAGTTATAATTTTTGGTACAAGTTTTCTCATGGAAGTTTGTGCTTATAAACTTACTGGCTTAAGCTTTGGGAAGATAAATTATATAACTGAAACCAAGTTTTAGCTGAAATTCGAAGGATGATAGTCTTAAATTTGCAGTGGAAAGATTATGTAAGTTTAGCAACAAGTGTTTGATACTTGAGTAAGTTTAGTTAATCTAAAAACAATGACCTTAAGATTTTGGTTCCTATCTGCGTATTTTTCTATTTTATTATTCTATAAAATGATGTTGAGACTTTTTAAAATGAGGCAATATTAATGTTAATAAGTGCTTCATAAGGTCATTTCTTCAGTGATCTGACATCATTGTGTGTCCTTTAGGTCTAAGATCCATCTGCTGCGTTTAAGGAAAGAACTCTTCTCACATTGTAGTGGTGGATTTAAAAAAGTACATGTACTTTCTGCCTCTCTGCCTCTGTTATTCATACAATGAGTATTTATTAGATTCGTATATAATGACCATATGTTAGATGTTATGGTACCACTGCCATTGTCATTAAAGTGCATATGTGGTGTTTCAGTGTCTGTTAAGATAGTCTGTGGCCCTCTTTAAGTTTAATTCTATGTACATTGCATTTCTTCTTTGTTTTCCTTCAGAATAATGAGAAACAAATGCGACAGCTCTCTGTGATCCCACCTATGATGTTTGATGCTGAACAGAGACGGGTCAAGTTCATTAACATGAATGGGCTCATGGAGGACCCTATGAAGGTTTATAAAGATAGGCAGTTCATGAATGTTTGGACTGACCATGAGAAGGAGATCTTTAAAGACAAGTAATTTAAATTTTAAATTATTCTCTAATAGAAGCTTATATGAGTTAGTGAAAAATATTGGCATTTACTTGTAAATTGAACTGTTTCCCCCAAAACATGGCCCCATTTTGGCATTTGAATAACGTGGGAGGCAGAGAAGACAGATAGGATGCAACCTTCCTGTAAATTTATAGCTGGAAATATAGGTACCAGCTTAGAACAGAGTTGTGGAGGCATTTTAAGAGTGGTACCCAAACCTGAGTGGTGTCAGAATCACTGGGGGTGCATTTGAAAGTTACAGATATCTGTGCAATACTGTATCCCAATCCAGTCAGTTCCTGGTGGACTGTGCTCAGGAACCTATGCCCTTTAAGAGGACATTGGCCTTTACGAGTCACTAGGAATTAGTCTACATTATATTTGTATTCCCAAGGGCTTCCCCCACCTCTTTTTAAGTTGTTAAAGTGTGTGTGTGTGTTGTTCTTGTTTTACTCAGGTTTATCCAGCATCCAAAAAACTTTGGACTGATTGCATCTTACTTGGAAAGGAAGGTAGGAAGTGGTTTACACTGAGATTGTTGATAGATTTGGGTTGGTTGCTGCTTTGAAAGTTTTGTGTGCTAAAGCACAGAAGTAGTTAAATAGTTTTTGCAAAGGGCTTGACGTAGAAAAGATTCGTATGTGAATAATATAGTGGTGTTTACAGTCATATGACGATGATTCTAAGTACAACACAGACTAATTTTCATGGTTAATGAAAATGACCTGATACTATGTTTCCCTAAAAACACACAGGTTACAGTGTTTTTCTGAACATCATTAAACTTCTAATTAAAATTTCAGAGTCCTGATTTTCCCTGAATTTGTTCGACAGTGTATTATTGCATGTTGGGTTTATGAACAAAATATTTAAAGAGACATTTTGAATATTTACTTATATAGAGGAAGAAAGAGAATTTAGTTACTGGTTAATAAGAAAGTGCTTGAATGCTTCTGATAGTTCCTGGTATCTTTTACATAATTTGTGTTAAGACAGCTGTAATTGTCTATCAAAATAGTAGATACTATATATATGTATATTTTACAGCCTAGATATGCCTTAAAGAGCTAGCCATTTGTGTTTTTCTCCAGTTTATATTTTGAGAACACTAGAGATTTTCCTTGAAGATGTTGCTTGATTTTTTTTTTTAATTCAATCTCATTGGATCCTCAATTTTTTTTATAGAGTGTTCCTGATTGTGTTTTATATTACTACTTAACCAAGAAAAATGAGAATTATAAAGCCCTAGTAAGAAGGAACTATGGAAAACGCAGAGGGAGAAACCAGGTATGTTTCATTATCATATGGAAACTATTTCAAGGTTGGTGGACTATAAAGATGAAAAATTTTATAATAGGGGCTTTCTCTGTATTATACTTTAGGCATTGACCTTTCTATCAAATTAATTAGAATGTTATGAACATGCTTTGATTATTTTGAAGTTAATCTATATTTAATGTGTTGCATTTTCTATTTTGAATGCGTTTTAAGTTTCTGGCATACCAAAATTAATGAGAAGTTTTATATTTTCATGATACTGAAATTGTGCACGTCAGAGTTAACAATTGTAATATAATTAAACACAAGCACTGTGATATCTTAATGAATACACCACCCTTTCCAGTCCTTTGGTCTGTGAAGGGGACAGGTAGAGTAAGGTGACTATAGAGTCAAGGGTTGTTTGCTAAAATACTTAGAACCTGATTGTTTCAGGTTAGCTTCAATTCTGGGGTTGGAGCACTCGATGTCAGAGGATTGTGTCTAATGCAGTGCAGTGTGTGTTTTCACAGTGGCAGTTCAGAACTTTAGAAGCTCTTTTCCTTCGAATAGCTGGTCAGCTGCCGCCACAGCTCCCTCCTGCTCTTCTGTGTGCCACATGCCCTGAGACCACTCAGGATGGTGGCACCTGTGAACACGACGGCTACTGCCGTCATGAGCGTTCTGAAGTGCTTTGTTCTCCACAGCCCCCGCCTGCCTTCCCTGGTCATGCTGATCTCCAGATACAGGTTCCCTCATGATGTGTGGTCAGAAGTGTCTTGTGTGTTCTGTGTCATTGTTTCCTCCAGAGCAATGCCACCTTTTGGGATGTGGTCTCACAGACTTCAGAAGCAGTGTTTTTTGGTCAAGAAAAGTATAGAGTATTTGAGGAGTCAGCTGCGTAAAGGCTGCTGGAGGTTGGGGAAGCCACAGTGGGGTGAGGGGCCAGGACTGAGATCCTAGTAAGTGAGGGGCATCGGTGGGTGGTGTGTGCAGAGCACAGATGTCCCTTTGCTTGTAAGGTTCTGCTGTGGGCTGGTTTCAGGTAGCAGGGCGTGTGGGGGTGTTTGCTTACCTGAAGACCCTGGTTGATATTAGGGGCAGAAGAGTATTGGGGGAACATGTGTTGTTCAAACCTGAGGACAGTGGACCTCTTTCCTTGTCTTGAGCTGAGTTGACACTTCCCCATGACTTTTCGGGGCTGTAAACCGTTTCTGGGTTATGCAGCCTGCTTGCTAGGCAGATGGCTGAGTTTGTCATTGGTGTGCCATCTTGTTGGTTCAGATGACAGATGAATGCTACCTTTGTGGGGTACAGGGTGAGGTTACTAGCATTTGAAACAGGTCTTGTGACCACTGTGGCATACTCGTGAGTCAGGGTGAATGAAACATTCCCAGTTGTAAAGCAGAACTAGTCACAATTGGAGAGTATGCATTTGAAAATCTTCCCGATTTCTTAGTTTTCTCTAAGGTGATAATGCATACTCAAAAGAAAATGAAACTTGCAATTAAAAGGGTGTGAAGCTGTGAAGGTCAGATAAGGCCAGCAGGGAGTTGTGATAGTGAAACAATCTAGCCAAAGGCCCAGAGTGGAAGAGTGGATTCCATTCTTGATGAATTGTGGAAATTTCATAGAATCAAGATCATGAGGACAGAAAGCAGGATTGGCAACAGTGGAAAGATGGGATGTGGAGGGCTGGGCACATGAATAGATTGCAGAGTCCTGGAGGTGACGCATGCCCACTGAAGATGGTGGTGGTGATGCCCTGTGGGAGGTTTTGATGGGTATGACCTGAAAGTATTTCACACACAGGATATCATGTTGATAGAAAAGGCAGTGACTAGCATCTTGAATCTGAAGAATAATGACAAGGCCTAATGGCCCATGAGAAATGCTGGTCTGAAAGAAGCACAAGCTGGAATCAAGATTGCCGGGAGAAATATCAATAACCTCAGATATACAGATGCTACCACCCTTATGGCAGAAAGTGAAAAAGAACTAAAAAGCCTCTTGATGAAAGTGAAAGTGGAGAGTGAAAAAGTTGGCTTAAAGCTCAATATTCAGAAAACGAAGATCATGGCATCTGGTCCCATCAGTTCATGGGAAGTAGATTTGGAAACAGTGTCAGACTTTTATTTTTTGGGGCTCCAAAATCTCTTCAGATGGTGACTGCAGCCATGAAATTAAAAGACGCTTACTCCTTGGAAGAAAAGTTATGACCAACCTAGATAGCATATTGAAAAGCAGAGACATTACTTTGCCAACAAAGGTCCGTCTAGTCAAGGCTATGGTTTTTCCAGTGGTCATGTATGGATGTGAGAGTTGGACTGTGAAGAAAGCTGAGCGCCGAAGAATTGATGCTTTTGAACTGTGGTGTTGGAGAAGACTCTTGAGAGGCCCTTGGACAGCAAGGAGATCCAACCAGTCCATTCTGAAAGAGATCAGCCCTGGGATTTCTTTGGAGGGAATGATGCTGAAGCTGAAACTCCAGTACTTTGGCCACCTCATGCGAAGAGTTGACTCATTGGAAAAGACTCTGATGCTGGGAGGGATTGGGGGCAGGAGGAGAAGGGGACGACAGAGGATGAGATGGCTGGATGGCATCACTGACTCGATGGACGTGAGTCTGAGTGAACTCTGGGAGTTGGTGATGGAGAGGGAGGCCCGGCGTGCTTCGATTCATGGGGTTGCAAAGAGCTGGACACGACTGAGTGACTGAACGGAACTGAACTGAATGAGCCATGTGATGAAGTCATCTCTGTGTCCCTGGGAGACTTTGAGAGTCGATCCTTAATACTAAATGATGAAGAAAGGTGTCATAGGTAGACTTTCTGAAATTTGTAAAAAGATTTTAAACACCATGGTTGAACAGTGTTCTAGAAGGGGCGGTTGGGAACAAGACGGGTTCTGATTCTTCTTTCCACCTGGGTTGGAAGGAGGCATAGTGTAGGACATTTTCTGGAGAAGACCGAAGAGAAATTATCTTAAGGAAAAAGCTAATGGTAGTTTTGGGGAGTTGGTAAAAGACTTTGAGATTCCATCAAAAATTAAGGAAAATTTTGCTTTGTTCTGGGCAAAGGCATGAAAATGTTGGGTGTGCTGAGGGTAGCCTGAGCACAGACCCTTTGGGAAGGAGCAGAGACTGGAAAGAGGTACTATGCCTGGGATGGTCCTGTTTGGTTAGGCCGTTGGATTTCTTCAATAAACAAATGTAATAGGACTCAACACAAACTTAATTTTACTTTTCTCTCAGAATCACAATTCTAGTACTCGATACATCAGAGATACAAGGGTCTATATCTTATCTCTCCCAGTCTTTGTTATATGCTTATTTACAGTCACTTAGTTGTGATTACAGCTTAGATATATTTGAGTGTTTACTTTTCACTTTGTTGTATCCATAGTATTTTTCCAAATTGCTTCATTCTTGATAATGACCCTGACTGTCTACTATTCTGATAAATGAATGTTTCCCCCAAAGACAAACAACATAAAGAGGTTTCTTGTAGTATTATCCATAATGATGAAAAAATTGGCAGCATATTAAATATTTAATACTAGGGACAATGGTTTGATAAATTATAGTTTATCAAATTTCACAGCAGAATTGAAATGTTTGACAGATTAGATGTTGGAATTAAGAGTATCAACCTCCCTCAGATTTCTGAGTGGAATCCTAACATTGTCACCTCTCTGGATCCAAACACAAGGAGCATGTGTGTGTGTGTACCCTTGTAAGCAATACATACAGATTACATTAAAGAGCTTTCAGATGATTTTTAATACATGACCCCTAGTTACATTGTGGAGGATTAATTAATAAGTTTAATTTGTTGCATAGATATTTATTATTACAATTTGAGGAGCTATTTCTTTTAACTTTCCAACTTTACAAATGATGGTTCATTCTAGCAGCAAATTGCCCGACCCTCACAAGAAGAAAAAGTAGAAGAAAAGGAAGAGGATAAAGCAGAGAAAACAGAAAAAAAAGAGGAGGAAAAGAAAGATGAAGAAGAAAAAGATGAAAAGGAGGACTCTAAGTGAGTTAGTTAAATATTATTGTTATTTGAAAATAATGAGATTGAATCTATTGAAGGTATAAAGTTTTAGATTTTAGAAAAATAAATGGGATATGTGTTTTGTCACCTAGTAGTTATTTGACATAATTAAGGGGTGGAATATTCTAGTAAGTATAACTTTTGGATTGATGGACTTACTTGCCAGATATGACCTAGTCTGTTTCGGAAGGGATGGACTAAATAATACACAAGTAGTTGTTGCTTGTGTAGTTGTTCATTTCTTTTTAATATTTATTTTGTTATTTCTCTAATCTTGGAAATACTGAAGGTTTGTCTGATTTTGAGGCAGTTAAAGCAGCCTAAATCATTTGTCATGGTTTTTAAAGTGTTAGATACTCAGGCCATTCTAATTTTGTACTTTAGGAAGATGAAACCTATAGTTTTGTTCTTTTTTTTTTTACTTATTCAGATAAAACATTTGTCCTCACCACGTGGTCAGTGGTTATAAGTTACTCATAAGTGCTCATAAGTTACTGCCACATCTCGTTTTGACTTTGTTCTTAAAATCCCTGGTTTGTTTAATGAGCGCGCATACGCTGCTTCTGAGAGCTCAGTCTTCTGGAGGGTACAGAGACCTGCATGACATGTGCTCTTTTCGGGCAGTTTATAAGCCAGGAGGGGAATTAGGCAAGATCCAAGGGAGGAGAAGAAAATGGCCTGGAAGGCATGTGCAGAAGCTGGGAGACTGAGAAGAGCTTGAGATTTTCTTCCATCTGTATAGTCTAGAGGACTTCATGCAGGAGCTAGTGGTCAGTGTGGGTACAATAGAGGGTGTAGCGTGGATGGACAGGCCTCCTTGGGAAACGGCAGATAGTGGTTTCATTAGACTGGGACATCAGACGCCTCAGGAGAAAAGTAGAAGGAGGTTGGGGTTCGATATGTAAAGCCTTAAATCTCAAATGTGGACTTCACTCAGGGAGTGGTATGGCTCTGTTTGGGAAAAGGTAGGCTTAGCATGGCTGAAATGATTTCCTGCCACAGGTCTTCCACTAGAATGTGGCTCTGTGAGCAGTTTAGGATGAACGGAGAGGTGGGAGGCAGGCAGGCAGGCGTGAAAGGCTGGGGCTAGGCTGCTGGGGCTCTGGACATGTGCAGCGGTGAAAGAAGCACAGGTGGTGGGAGAAATGTTAGTGAGATGGAAGGTTCACTGATGGGGAGTGACGAGTATGGGAGAGAGCTGCAGGCGCGATCAGGTCTGTAAACTGGGTGATGGTGAGCGTGCTGGTTTTGTCAACAGCAGGTAGTTGGGGCCGAGGGAGCAGGAAGCAGGGAGGGTGAGTGGGCATGTCTTTGGGTAAATTGAGTTTGTGTTGATGAGAAGCCCAAATGGTTATTCCAGGTAACTGAGAGTTTGGGGGTGAGGGGGGCAGTTTGTTCAGTTTCTGTCTGAAGAATTTTGAAAGCTTTAATCTTTTTGGTGTATGTATACTTTTAAATCACACAAAATGTTCTTTGGCCACTGTTTCTAGAGAAAATACCAAGGAAAAGGATAAGACAGAGGGAACAGCAGAAGAAACTGAGGAGAGAGAGCAGGCCACACCCCGGGGCCGGAAGACCGCCAATAGCCAGGGCCGTCGGAAGGGCCGGATCACCAGGTCCATGACCAGTGAGGCTGCGGCGGCCAGTGCTGCTGCGGCCGCGGCCACTGAGGAGCCCCCGCCACCTCTGCCACCACCGCCAGAGCCCGGTGAGTGGACAGGGCTGGAGCGAATGGGCCACAATTTTGTTTGGGGTTCCGTTTCAGTGCTGGGGTGCCGCAGGAGGGACATCTGATATGGGCAGCGTAGAAATCCTGATCTAAAACTCTGGCCTTTACATTTGTTAGACTGAAATATCAAAGTCTTCTGAAAAAGAGCACCAGCCCTGACCTCACTACCCTAAGACTGTGGGTTTCCTTTGTACTTAGTTGTAATCCTAGTGTGCGTGCCCCCTTGTTTTCTAAGGTTTTAACTAGGCACGTGTCACGAATGTCTTCTAGTTTCTGAGTGATCTTTATTATCACTTTTGGTAGCTGTGAAATGTTGGCCATCTCTTCCCCCTTTAAAGCTAACATAGATGGCACTGTAATGAAAAAAACTGTATTCACCTGGCATTTTCTTTCTGTTAAATTGACTTTCATAGGAATAAATTCTTAGACAAGGAAATACTGGGTCTAAGCATAGGCATTTTTCTCTCTTATTAGGAACTATCTTCATTAGTTTATAAAAGGATCATATTAATGACGAGTCCTGTCACTGGTGGCTCGGTGGTACCAAGTTTATTATTACATGAAGTATTGATATGAAGAAAGTGCAAGTTCTGGGAATGACAAGGATAAAATGAAATAATTTAGACAGGCGAATGGGGACAGATCATGGTGGGCTTTGTTTTGACTATATTCTGCTTTGCTTACAAAACAAAGATTTTTAAATAGATGAGTGTTGTAATTAGATTGGTGCTTTAGAAAGATAACTGGTGAGAGCGTGGAGGTGTGTTTGGAGTTAACAGATTATATGCTTGGTGCTGTATAATCTGTGGATGACTCTTCTCTGACTTACTGAGTTCTACCTTTGTTTCAGTTTCTACGGAACCTGTAGAAACCTCTCGATGGACAGAAGAAGAAATGGAAGTTGCTAAAAAAGGTAAATGATAGTAGTTCAGGTTCTTCGGGTTTGTTTTTGTTTGTTTTTAGGGTTATTAGTAATGAGTGATATGGAACTAATTCCTTTTTAATCAAAAAAAAAAAGTTCTTCCACAATGGAAGCAGAATTTAGAAGTACACTTAGAAGGTTTTTTTTGACAGTATCCTGCTCTGTAACATACCCCAGTGTGTCTTGTTTGAGGGACCCACTTTTGAGGGATTTAACATTCTCTCTCATTTTATTTTGAATGTCTTGTTAGAGAGCAGGTAAGCCCTTTCAGTTTTACAGAAGAGTTGTGATTAAATGCAATTAATGTTGTTTTGGAAGGTATTTGATAGAAAAAGTCTCTTATTTAAAAGTTGCATTTAATAGAATGATAACTATTTCCTCAGTTTGCATTTAGTAAGGCTAAGTTTGATTACAAATTGCTAAGAAATTGTGCTGTGATTCAAGAGATGAGAGCATGGACTTTACAGCCAGACAGATGAAGGATTGAGTTCTGCCTCTGACACTTGTGTAGCATATGGCCTTCATTTTACTCTGGAACACTATGGGTCTTTTGTTCTTCTGTTCTTGCTTATGAATGACCTGTATAAAGTACAGGTCATACAGTTAGAAATTAGCTAAAATTTCTAAAAGGATAAATAATTGGTTTATAAATAAATTCTTTTTAAGTAAAATAATTTTGAGAAAATTTAGCCAATTCTTTTGAGGGTTAAGGATTTACCTTGCAGTTCCAAAGAGAAATTAGTACAAATAGCTTGACCTTTTAGTGACACATTTCAGATTTATTTTCTATTTAGCTGGTAATGAGTAACACATTTAAGAATCATGTAAACTTTGCCTAAAATACAGCAGTTTAGAGTGTTCTGTCCTCAGAATATTTTTATTTGAGGTGTGTTTGCTGTGACAGTTGTACTCATATGCATTGCTGTCATCTGACCGTCACAGCGCAGTAAATGGATGCCCACGTGGCCACAGTGTGGTCTGGTCCGAGGCACATCCCCACACCCAACTGCTCCTGCCCCTTCCTTTCAGCTTTTGTCATATGCTGGCAGAAACTGGAGGTGATCTTCAGTTTTCATTGTGAAGGAGTCTACTGGTGTTAACCTTGAAAAGTTGATGTTTTCCCTGCCAATTGTTGAATTTGCACTAGAAATTCCTGTTTGGATACACCTGTGTCTAATGTACATCCTGTGTCTAATGTACATCTCTGTTTATGCATTTATATGCCCATATTTCATGCACATATGTTTCTGTGTGCATATGTGTGTCATTTGTTGGAAGGAAGTCAGATTGCATAGGTTCCTGTGATGCATTGTGTTACAGAAGGTTTAAGAAAACCTGGTTGAAAAAGAGACACTGATGTATAGAACAGTCTTATGGACTCTTATGGGAGAGGGAGAGGGTGGGAAGATTTGGGAGAATGGCATTGAAACATGTAAAATATCATGTATGAAACGAGACGCCAGTCCAGGTTCGATGCACCATACTGGATGCTTGGGGCCAGTGCACTGGGACGGCCCAGAAGGATGGTATGGGGAGGGAGGAGGGAGGGGGGTTCAGGATGGGGAACACATGTATACCTGTGGCGGATTCATTTTGATATTTGGCAAAACTAATACAATTATGTAAAGTTTTAAAAATTCAAAAAAAAAAATTCAAAAAAAAAAAAAAATCTTCCAGAAAGAGTAAAACAACAACAACAACAACAAAAAGAAAACCTGGTTGATATTTTTGAGGGGATCCTTGATTGGAAATGGACTGGGGACATGTTGATTATACCTGGAGCCTCAAGTATGTGTCTTTACTTGGTGTTAGTCACTCACATTTGATTGCCTTATTAACTTTGTGCTGATACAGTGTTCCCCAGGATCTAGAAGTACCTAACCACGCAGTTGACAGTGTCTGGGCTCTCCCTCCCTGTGTGTCTGCATTGTCCTGGTCCTCTGGGAGATAACACAGCAAGGGCAGGGTCACATTCTTCCAATATTGAGCATGTTTGAACTTTGGATAGAAAAATAGAGCTGTTAATGAATTTGTGTCAATCACATTTCAATAAGCATTGAAATGTATCAATAAATAACTGAAAACACAGTGTTAATGATGGTGAGTGCAAGGATTAGGGGTATTGTATTATTTTTCTTGTATCAGGTGACTATTCAGTTAATGTTTGGTTTGTTTTTAAAATACAGGTCTAGTGGAACATGGTCGTAACTGGGCAGCAATTGCCAAGATGGTGGGAACTAAAAGTGAAGCCCAATGTAAAAACTTCTATTTTAACTATAAACGGAGGCACAACCTTGACAACCTTTTGCAGCAGCATAAACAGAAAGTGAGTGTATCAGAGGTGGTGAATCTTTTACTTACTGTTTTTTGGGGTTTTTTTTGCGCTTCAAAGATTGCTCTTGAAGAAAACTTTTTTGTAGCCTTACCTATAAAGGATATGCTAGTTTCTTGGCACAAGTTGACTCTCTTTATTGCCCGGAGAGAAAAATTTCTGTTAGTAGTAATGGCAGTGCAGTACTTTTGAATTACTGTAAACTGGATTTGAAAAATATAAGCATTTTGGAGTTTGAATTGAAAACTTCAGAGTTCTGTTGACCATATTGAATGAGTTGATCTGGCTTATGAAAAAAGACGTTTTCTCAGAGACTCCATGGGGTAAAGACTAAAAACCAGCAAGTTTTGAAGTGTTACGGAAAAAATTATTTAAAGATTATGAGAGATTATTGAAAATGCGTTAACAAGGAAATTCCAGTGTTCTCAGAGTCTACAGAGCTCTTTGAGGGCTCCATGAATATTTTGTTTTCATAAGAATATTAAGCTGTTCCCTTTCCCACTGTGTGGACATTTGCATCCATGGGGTCAGAGAAGCTGTGAGTGAGAGTGCTGGTACGCTGGTGTGGACCTTGGTGGCACCGCCAAGCTCAGTGCACTCTTCATCTCCAGGCAGTTGCAGCTTTGTTTTTGTAAAACGGCAGTTTCACTTAGTGCCTTTGGTGAAGCAAATAAAACTTGGCTTTGGTAAACCTTGAGCCTTGCACACGTGTCTGTATAATGATGGGCGGGGCAGAGAGCCCTCTGTACTGTCTTGGGCCAGGGTAGCACTCAAGGAAAGGCACACTGGGGTTGTTTGAGCTCCAAGCTAAACAAACCTCGCCTTTGTCATGGAATGTCATTTTTAATTAAAAGCATGACAGAAAAACCAGGCTTTTCAGACCTGAAAGTTTGCAGACATTTTCTTGAAAATGAATGAGCCTGTCTTGAAAGAAAACATCCATTAATATTGGTTGCCATTTTTAAATTTCCAGCTGTTAGGCAAAAATTAAAATTTTGGTAAATGTGTGTCTCTCACCATGAGCTTAACATCTTCACACTACTCAAAGACTTTTCTGATGAGACTCTCTAGCTGCTAGCATTATGAGCAATTTTTATTTTTCTTAACATAATTTTCTGTCTTTCACATTCCATGACATTATTTTTACTAGAAAATAAATGTGTATGTTATTTTTATTAGAAAAATAACATTTTTTGGAGGGGGAGAAGAACAGGAGTCTTTCAGGCTTTGGCTGTTTGTGCATGTAGAGTGATAAGTAGTTCCGAAAATGGTTTGGATGTGACTTTTGATCATTCTGATAAAAGCGATCTATCTGCACACAAGGCCTGTTAGTGGTCCCTGAAGGGACTGCCTGCCCCCAGCCAGGGTGCTTGTCAGACAGGCAGCTGCTGGTCTAGAGTACACCTTCTGCCTCAGCTCAGCTGTGAGAAGGCTTGCTTCTTTCCTTTCAGTTATGTAAATCCCAAGTAACAGTAGTTTTACTCTTCTAGGCCTCACGGAAGCCCCGTGAAGAGCGAGACGTGTCTCAATGTGAAAGCGTGGCCTCCACCGTCTCGGCACAGGAGGATGAGGACATTGAGGCCTCGAACGAAGAGGAGAACCCTGAGGACAGTGAAGGTACCACCACTCTTCCGTCTGGTTGTGGCGTCTGCTGGCCCACATGCGTGATGGGCGCCTTAGTTGTTTGGCTGTCTAGGGATTGCTTCATTCAGGAAACGAGAGCACAGCGTATTTATCATTCAATCACACGTGTATTTATGTAGCTCCTGAGATGGTCCAGGTGCTGCAATTGAAAGGTCTTGAAGGATGGCAGTCCTACCTGAGGCACTAAGTGCCGACGTCCATAAGCTGTCACTGTGTCTCTATCGTTGCCACACATGTTGGTTCAGTCAGTACCTTCAGTTTCATTTTCCTCTTTCTTTATTTTATCGAGCTTGATTTATTTCAGCATTTATAAAGCTGAACATGTCATATTGATGTTTTCATGAAAAAAATGTATTAATGTCCCAGAGGCGTTGGCCAAAGAAATGTCAAGAAACTTAAATAAAATCCTTTATGCTTTTGAAAAATTAGTGACAACTTCCTCAAAAAGTAAATGTTTTCTTGATTTTTTTCGAATTAAAAAAGGTACCTAATTTAGTTTACATTACTATTAAAGTTTCTGTGAATTTCTTTTAACTGTCCTCTTCTCAAGTGGGGATTTTCACAGTGATTCCAGTAGCTTTTAATATGTTATATCTTAAACGTATTCATGTTTTATGTATGCAAATATTTTCTCTATCTCATTTGCTTTTTATCTTTAAATTACCAGAATTAAAGCTTTGCAGGTAATTAGAGCTGTTTGCATTTTCCTTTGTAGGCGCTTATGTTTTAAGCTTAAAAGGTTCTACACCTTCCAGGAGTTTTAGAAATACTAAATTCTGGTTTTTCTACAAATTGTTGTCATTGGGTTTTAAACTTAAAATTTATCTTGAAATGGGTTTTGACTTTGAGCAATAAGTGAACTTTATTCTGTGAGGTTTTGTGAAAACCGAGGTCAGGTCAGTTCAGTTCAGTCGCTCAGTCGTGTCCGACTCTTTGCAACCCCATGAATCGCAGCACGCCAGGCCTCCCTGTCCATCACCAACTCTCAGAGTTCACTCAGACTCACGTCCATCGAGTCAGTGATGCCATCCAGCCATCTCATCCTCTGTCGTCCCCTTCTCCTCCTGCCCCAAATCCCTCCCAGCATCAGAGTCTTTTCCAATGAGTCAACTCTTCGCATGAGGTGGCCAAAGTACTGGAGTTTCAGCTTTAGCATCATTCCTTCCAAAGAAATCCCAGGGTATTGCCAAAATGGAGAGACCACTGGAGCAGGCTTGCCTGGGGCGAGCTGAGGGGCTGCAAGCAGTCTGAAGGGGTGGCTGGCATTTGGAAAGAGGTCCTCAGAGTTTGCTGACTTCAATAGGGTTGTAACTGGTAGCCAGTATTGCCTGGGTTATAAATGTACATGAAGCTTTTATTTCACAAGACTGGGTGGCTTAAACAATAGAAACTTACCTATTGTATTAGTGCTTAGTCACTCAGTCATGTCCAACTCTTTGTGACCTCAGGAACTTTAGCCCAGAAGGCTTCTCTGTTCATGGGATTCTCCAGGCAAGAATACTGGAGTGAGTTGCCATTTCTTTGTCCAGGGGGTCTTTCCCGCCCAGGGATCGAACCTGGTCTCTTCTGCATTATAGGCAGATTCTTTACCATTTGAGCCACCAGGGAAGCCCTTTAAATTAGGGTCCAATTTTTATGACCTCATCTAACCTTTATTATCTCCTTTTAAGGGCATTATTTCCAAATATAGTCACATTGAGGGTTAGGGCTTTAACATAAATTTGGGGGTGGGGTGGGACACAGTTCAGTGCATAACAAGGGCCAAGTCTATTTGTCATATGTATGTTTATTTCAGAACATGGAATCCTGTTGCATGGGCTGACATACTCTTAAAAATTGAACACCACGAAATGACTTTTTTCCTTCTCTTTTCTTCCTGTTTCTTTGTCTTTGTGTGAAGCTTTTTCCAAACTGTCAAATGAGGTTGTCAGGTTAATTACAACCTGGTATTACAGCAATGCTTCCGTGGGCTCTAGTGTGGACTGGCCTGGTCACATCATGCCATTTGTACGTGTGTGTGTGTTGTGACGTCTGGTGATGCTGGTTTAGTCGCTAAGTCATGTCTGACTCTTGCAACCCAGCGGGCTGTAGCCCGCCAGGCTCGTCTGTCCATGGGATTCTCTAGGCGAGAATACTGGAGTGGGTTGCCATTTCCTTCTCCAGGTCTTCCTCCCAACCCAGGAATTGAACCCATGTATCCTGCATTGCATGCAGATTCTTTACCGACTGAGCTATGAGGGAGATCCTTGGAATGATGACATCTGGAATGGTTTCCTATTAGTAGGAAATGAACTTGCCACCAGAATGGTGGGGTCTCCAGTTCCTTTGACTTAATTTCACTTGTCAGAGAAGAGCAGCAAGCACAGTGCATTTTCCATGAGCCCTGATTGGTCTTAACTGCTCAGTTCAGGGAGACCCTGAAGCCACATGGGTTTGTGCCCTCAGGCTCTTGCGCTCGGGTGAGTGGAGATAGCTGCTAGAGGCCAAGTCTCCATGTTGGCTTCCTGAATGGGCGTCTGACCATATGAGTATCTTTCGTAATTCGATGAGTTACATCAGAAGGACCAAACCTTTTTTGTAATTTAGATTTTCTCTTGGTCTGAATCATTCTTTGAGGTGTTCTGAGGGGGAAAGAAAAAGACACTCACACTTGGCTGGTGCTTGGTAAAGCACTGAGACTTGAAAGAAGAAGATAACTGAAGGAGTGCTTATGCCAGATGATGTCATCTGCATAATCACTGACGTGTCCTCCAGGCTTTGGAGGAGAAATGACTTGTTAGTTTGTCCTCGAACTTGGCTTCCATCACTGTGTGAATAGAAATGATGCTGCTGCTGCCACTGCTAAGTTGCTTCGGTCGTGTCTGACTCTGTGCAACCCCATAGACGGCAGCCCACCAGGCTCCACTGTCTCTGGGATTCTCCAGTCAAGAATACCAAAGTGTGTTGCCATTTCCCTCTCCAATGCATGAAATTGAAATTGAATGTGAAGTCTCTCAGTTGTGTCCAACTCTTCGGGACCCCATGGACTGCAGCCCACCAGGCTTCTCCGTCCGTGGGATTCTCCAGGCAAGAGTACTGGAATGGGGTGCCATTGCCCTCTCCGGAAATGAGGATGAAGTCTGGCTTTTTGTCTGCCTTTCAACACTGGTAGCATCTTTCACCAACCATAATTGCTGCTGTCCATTAGACCTTATAACACATGAGGTGCTCTTCTGAGCTTTTGTCTTTTGATTTTGTTTTTGTTGTTGAGACTTGAGCTGTTATCTGAGTCCAGGCTCACACATCTAACTGCCTGTATAACCTTTGTATTTGGGCACCTAAGGGTTAACAGCATCCGAAACCGACCTGTGTCTCTCACCTCCACACCTCCCTTTCCCTCCAGTCTCCCCCTGGGTGCGTGGGTGCATCTCCTTAGATCTCCCCTCCTCCATTGCTGCCACCCCACTTAGAGCCACTGTCCCTTCCTTCAGTGGCCTCTGGATTGGTCTGCTTGCTGCTGTTTGTTCCATTATATTTTTTTTCCTCCAGAGAGCAGCCCGAGTGAACCTTGTAAAATACAAATCAGGTCAGGTCTCTCTGCTCCACATCCTGTGATGCTTCTCCCATCTCATTCAGAATCAAAGCTGGAGGCCTGCAGTGAGGCGTGCAGCCTCCCTGTAGGCACTGGCCCTTCTTACGTCTCTGGCCTCTGGCGGCCCCTTCTGTTGCTCACTCTGTTCTTTTTTACTGTGGTTAAATGAGATAAAATTGACATATAATGTTACACTAGTTTCAGGTGAACAACATAATGATTCAGTACTTGTACATTATGAAATAATCTAGTTCATCATCCAGTAAGTCTGGTTAACTTTCATCATTGCATAGTTACTTTTCTTGTGATGAGAATTTTTAATGTCTACTCTTGGCAACTTTCAGATTTACAACACAGTGTAATTAACTGTAGTCACTATGCCGTACGTCACATCCACAGGATTTAGTTATTTTATAACTAGGTGTTTGAGTCTTTTGACACATTCATCCCTTTTGCCTACTCCTCACCTCCTGCCTCTGACAACCACCAGTGTATTCTCTCTATTGGTGCTGTTTTCTTTTTAAAGATTCCACACGTGAGTGAGATCATCCAGTGTCCTTCTCTGTCTGACTTATTTCACTTAGCACAGCGCCCTCAAGTTCCATCTGTGTTGTCAGAAATGACAAGACATATATTTATATATGTTTACATATATGTGTGTGTGTGTATATACATACCACATTTTCTGAATCCTTTCATCCATTGACAGACACTTAGGTTGCTTCCATATCTAGGTTATTGTAAATAGTGCTCCAGTGAATGTTGGAGTGCATATATTTTTTCAAGTTAGTGTTTTTTTTCCCCCTTCAGATAATACCCAGGCATAGAATTGCTGGGTCATATGGTAGTCCTGTTTTTAATTTTTTGAGGAAGCTTCATACTCTTTTTCATAGTGGCTGCACCAGTTCCCTTCCTACCAGCAGTGCATTAAGGGCCCCCTTTCTCCACGTCCCCCCAGCTGTTGGCACTGCTTGTCTTTGTGATGATGGCACTGGCAGGTGTGAGGCGCCACTCCCTCTGTTTGCCCACTGTCCTCATTGCTGCGCCCAAGCTGACAACCCCAGGTGAGGGGCTTTTCCGCGTGCTCATTTCTTCCTGGCATGCGCTTCCCCACTTCCTTTGGGCCTCTGGCGATGTCATGTGAGTGCTCTCATGCCTCTGTACCCACTGGCTCTCAGTGAGTTCCATATTCACTGCGTTTATTACTACCTGATGTGTCAAGTGTTTATTGCTCATTCCCTGTTTCACCCTAGGATTTCTTCTCCCATGGCTGGGTTACCAGGACCTCAAACAGCTTCTTATATGGCAGGTGTTAGGCACATATTTGAATGAATGAAAGCATGAATTTGTCGAGTTATTAAAAATTATGTTATGTGTGAAAAGTATTTGTTCTCATATGATCATTTAAGTTTTTATTTTTACTGTTTTTTATATAAAAATGATACATTTATGGCATCAGAGTTTCCTATTTTGCTTAAAATATTTCTGCATATCTCTTGAGGTTATTTGTATTTCGTACTAGATTATCTTCTTAAGAGTTTTAAAAGGATTTATCCCATTTGGAATTCTTTTTCTGCATTATGTAAGGCAGCATTCGTGTTTTTCTCCCACCAAAGGACCAGTTCTGAGAAATCGCACTCATTAGCTGTTATCCTGCCTCAGAGATTTAGAGCACTGGCTCTGGCATGTATCAGTTCCTCACGTCCATCAGGACCTGTTCCTGACCTTCTCTTCTGTACCACTGGTTTGTCTTGTCTGTCTCTGGGGCAGCCCCAAACGTGTCGTAATACATTGACTTTGTAGTGAGTTTAAGTGTCTGAGGAGTAAGTCTCTCCCATGCTGGTAACATTTTCTAATTTTCTTGAATTTTCTCAGGGACTTATTTTTTCACATAAATTATAAATTGATCTTACACACCTTTGGGATTCTCATTGGAGTTATATGTATTAATTTTAGGGAGATGTAAATTTTTTGTGTTGTCTTGTAGTCTATTTTAAGAAAATAATCGAAAACATAATGTTGAAGTGAGTATCTCTGTGTCCTGTTCATAGCAGTGTCGCGTTGAAAGTAGCCCAAGGGTTCAGTAATAGAGGAAAGGTGACATAAACTTAAAGACATGTTCACAGCCACTCATTCATTTCACACCGCATCAGGTATGTGAGCCCGCTCTGTGCCAGGACCTTGGCCTTGTGCTGGTCACTAGGACTAAATGAAAAGCGAAATGTGTAATCCTTACCCGTATGGTGTTCACAGGCTCATGGGAGCAACAGCCAGGGGTCACGTAATTGTGAACAAAAGTAAAATTGTAGCTGCAGTCAGTACATGTGCTGTGGAAGCCATCAGCAGCAAAGTTCAGCTTTGTTGAGGTAATCAGAGAAGGCTTTTTTTTAAAGTATGTGGTAGTTGATCTAATATCCAAAGGAAAGAGTAGATGAAAGCCATTCAGAATGTGTGTAGTCAGTAGTAAGGGATGCATGGACCTTCAAAGAACTGAAAGAAGACCACAGAGGAGGCGGGGCTGGAGAGAGAGCGGGCAGCTCGCAAGAATGGCCACACCCAGCAGCTTGGGACTGGATCCTGGGAGCAGCAAGGCTCCTGGAGACGTTTTAAGCGGGAGAGAGTGCGAGTGAGTTTTGGTAAGATTGGGCTTTTAAATTCACTCTGGCTTTGTGGTAGAGAGGAGTCTGGGGTGGTGGTGAGAAGAGTCGTTTCTGGAGTCAAATGGCAGTTGTGAAATTGAATAGAAATGGCTGGATTTGAGGGATATTTTTAGAGAGAAATCTATAACTCATCAAGGTGCAGAATCTGGAGATAAATGAGAGGAGCGTGTGAAAGATGACTCCTGGGTTCCTAGCTTGTTTGCTGGATACTAAACTCTAAAAAAGAGCTTGATTTGAGACTTGGGAGAGTTGAATACCAGTCCAGAGTAAGACACAGAGAATTTGTAATTCCTTTGTGACATCTAGGTAAAAGCATTAAAAGTACATGTATGAGATGGAACAAATGGTGGGAAAGACCAGTGTTACAACAAATTAAATGACAGAACCTATGTAATATTGTCCTAGAGCTCTGCTATCCAGTGAGGTAGCCACTGGACACCCGTGTGGTGGTTGAGTTCTTAAAATGTGATTGCAGTCTTCCCTCCACCTGAGGATCCTGCATATGCGGGTTCAACCAGCTGCGGGTCCAAAATATTAAAAAAAAAAAACAACCCAGAAGGTGCCCCAAAGCAGAATTCCACACTATGGCAACTATTTACACAGCATTTGCATTGTTCGTACAGCTCTTCAGACAGAAGTTTTATTAGGTATCATAAGTCATCTCGAGATGATGTGAAGAGTACTGGAGGATGTGCATAGGTTGTATGCAAACACTACGCCCTTTTATACAAGGGACTTGAGCACCCGTGGATTTTGGTATCTGTGGTGGGGTGTGGGGGTTTTCCTGGAATCAGTCCCCTCCAGACACCAAGGGACAGCTGTCGAGAAAGTTGAGATGTGCCGAAATGTGAAATAGCAAATTTTGAAGACTTAGTACTAAAAAAAGGTAAAACACCTTGTTACTAGGTTTCTATGTTGGTTATGTTTAAAATGGTAATATTTTGCACATATTGGGTTAAATAAAATTATTGTTGAAGTTAATTTTACCTGTCTCTCTTCTTACTTTTTTAACGTGGCCTCAAGAAAAATTAAAATTACGGATGTAATGTGCATTAGGTTCCTCTTTGGATGGTGCTGTTCTAATGTCAGCTCTCCTGGGTTAAAAAAAGCAGAGACAGGACTGGTAGAAATAAATCAGAATGTCATCTTTTATGGAAATGTTTTTGATTTAGTTTTATTCTATCTTTTTCAAATTTTGTATGAATTATTTTTGGACATTAAAAGCTTTTATGCTTTCTGTTTCCAAAGACTGAGGCAATTTGAGCTTTCCCTTTCGTACTTTTTAGAAAACTTGTTTTCCCAGTGCTGTGGTACTTCAAGGGAGGTCATCACAGGAGGATAACTCATCCTAAACAAGTACTTTCAAGCATGGCTTCTGTCACCACCTGACACATGTTCATTATCAGATTTTTATGCTGTATCATTATCTTTAAGGTGCTGAAAATAGTTCTGATACAGAAAGTGCTCCTTCTCCTTCACCAGTTGAAGCTGTCAAGCCTGGCGAAGACAGCACTGAAAATGCGCCTCCTCGAGGGACTGCTGAGGCCGCGGCCGAGCTGGAGGCCACCCCTGATGCCGCGCCCAGGCCTTCTCCCTCGCCGGCAGCTGCGAGCACAAAAGTGGCCGAGGATGACAGTGTGGAAGCCCCGGCGAATGATAGCATCACAGTGGACACGGCCGAGCCAATGGAAGTGGAGCATGAGGAGCACGGGGCTGAAGGCACTTCTGCTCTTGACCTCCCCTCTGCCACCAAGGCCGATGCTGTGGATGTTGAAATGCGGGTGCCAGAAAGCAGTCCATCCAGAGTCGAAGGGGACCCCAAAGACAGAGACCTGCAGAGGAGTGGCGAGAAGCCGGAGCCTGGAGAAGACGATCTAGGGGTGGCCCAGCAGCTGAGTGCCCCGAGGCCCGAGCCCCTGTCCGACCATGATTCCAGCGCCACTTGCAGTGCAGACGAGGACGTGGACGGGGAGCCCGAGAGGCAGCGGTGAGGCTCCCTCCTTGACCTCCCCCGTCTTTATTCTGCTGGTCGCAGACTGAACCCGGGGTGGTGCTGGCTGCCAAGGTTGCTCCTGTGTAAATACTGGCCAGTGAGAGAGTCTGTCTGCTTTTACTGTTGGGTTCTGATGCTAGTCACCTGATTAACCAAAAAGAACTGTGTGGTCGTTATTTTTTAAAGAAAAAGACTTTAACTTCTTTCCGTATCAATTGTTAGGTACATCCCATATGATAGCAGAGAATGGCGGTCAGCTCCCAGAGCTGTGACCAGAACCGCAGTTGCCTGCTGCTGTGGTGGCCGAGCCATGTGACGTGGTGGTGAAGGGGCAGGCGGGAGGCGGGGGCCCCAGCTCTGCCCTCGGATGGAATGGCCTCGGAGCGAGGCCACAGTGCCTGCGTGTGAGATGTGAGAGATGCTGAGGGCAAAAATGGGGACTGGAGGAAAAGTGTGTTAGAAAGCATAATCTGATTCAAGTTGGTGGTGATTGTAATGGTCACCTTTTTGTATCACTTAAAACGGTAGATTATTCATATTTGTAATTTAAAGTACAGTATGATACAAATTAACTTACATACTTTTAGTCAAATTAATATTATAGAAATACAATCTTTATGGTTTTTATAACATTTGCTGTAAAAAAAATAAATTTTTATAGGAGTAGATACTACCTTCTTTAGTATACTCAGTTTCTTGGGTGTTTACTTTTCCCTGAAAAAAATGCAGTCACCTAGAATCACAGTACCTAGAATCATTTGTACCATGTTGAATTGATTGGTGCAAACTGTAGAATGAATTAGACCAAAATGTCATTTGACCAGAAACCCAACTCAGCTCTTTTTTTCTATGTTCCCCCTTTTTAATAAGAAAGAGGCTCTCAGGAGACAGCCAGATTCTGCTCAGAGCTCTGCTTCTATAGTGTGTCCTGGTGTCATTGTGCTTTCGGTCCGTTTACAGTGTATTGTACATCTTATATACTAAAGAATGGGACTTGATACTAGAATGGTATTGAACATAACAATCATGATTTCTCCAAGAAGATTTTTATGTGGTAGATAATAGAATTTTAATCAGCAAAAATAGAAATAATATAGGGCTCCTACTTAACCATGGTTTTTCAGAAAATTGAAGGTTCTAGCATTCTTCTTCTCATGTCTCAATACTGTGGATTTTAACTGTTCCAAACTTTAAACATAAATGGATTCAAGCTGTATGGTCCCTTTTTAAGCATGTTTTACTGAAATAATGTCATCTAAAATAAGAGTCATGTGTTCTGTGCTGTTGGCTTTAGTGACTTATTTATAAATTTATGACTGAAGGGAAAATTAGGATGGCAGTAATCATAAAGGGGAGGAGCACCTGAGGGCTGACTGTGATAGTGGTCATGAAGTTCTGACGTTCCTTATCAGCACATGGTACTCTGTGGATGATCCTCTAGTTCACTTTGCTTCCAAGCTGGCAAAATGACACTTTCTGTTGTTTGTATCTTTAATAATATCTTGATTCTTTGTGTAAAAAGTTGTTTTCTTTTACACATTCCTGTTTTCCTACACATTTATACCTTTTCAAATGTTCACCTTTCCCGGTAACTGACAACACTGGGAAATATGATGGCGCCTGTAAGGTATTGTGTTCCAGTTCCTCTTCTGGACATCCTTTACTCAAGTGTGGGTCCTGAAACTAAGTGAAGTGGTGCAGTGTGCGGTGGCAGAGGGTGAGCGGGAGCACGGGCTGGGTGGGGAGCGCGGGCAGCCATGTGAGCTCAACCTGCTGTTGCCTCGTGGGAGTGCTGCCTCTGTGGTGCCGTTTCTCCCCAGTTTTCATGAGAAACCAGGAGTCTGGAATTATGGGTGAAATTTTTTTGTTGTTTCTATTTCTTTTTTTTTTTTGGTGTTGCTGGGTCTTTGTTGCTGTGTGCAGGCTTGTTTTCTCTAGTTGTGATGAGTTAGGCCTGCTCTCTGTTGCAATGTGTGGGCTTCTCAGTGAGATGGCTTCTCTTGTGGAGCTCAGGCTCTAGGCTCAGGCTTTGGTAGTTGTGGTGCTCGTGGGCTTAGTTGCCCTGTGGCATGTGGGGTCTTCGTGGACCAGGAATGGAACCCACGTCCCCTGTATTGACAAGTGGACTCTTTACCACTGGACCACCAGGGAAGTCCCTGGGTGAAATTCTTGATTTTAAAATGATGGTGGTTTATTCAGATGTTTTAAAAATACTCTCTCATCTTAGCAAAACACTAGTTTGTAACCTATGTTAATGGTAAATTAGGACCTGACATTCTCTAATGGCCCTTGTTCAGATTGTTCTGTTGGTTAGATGCAGATGAGTATCAACCTATAAATTAACATTAGATTTCTTTACCTGAAAATTTAGCCTTGTAGATTTTTTCCTTACTATTCAAATATGTAAGGTTAATGTTATATATGTGTGTGTGTGTACATGTTAACTTACAAGGAATTATGGTGATTGTATGTTTAAAGTCTTGAATAAGAATATATTGATTAGTCATTTTTAATTGCATTTTCAGAATGTTTCCTATGGATTCCAAGCCTTCGTTGTTAAATCCCACTGGGTCTATACTGGTCTCATCACCCATAAAACCAAACCCACTGGACCTGCCTCAGCTTCAGCATCGAGCTGCTGTCATCCCACCAATGGTAAGTTTTCAACGTGAGTAAGAAAAGTAGAGTTGAAAACAAAGACCTTTAGAGACATTTCTTCTTTAATCAGTGCTTGATTTTTTTTTTTAATTGTAGTAAAAATCATATAACATGAAATTTACATCTTAACTCTTACGTGTGCTGTTCAGTAGGGTTAAGTATATCTATTAAACCATCACTCTCCCCTGCCCCCAGCAACCTACACCTTTTTACTGTCTGTTTTATGAATTTCGCTACCTACAGAAGTGGGCTCATAATACAGTGTTTGTGTTTTTTTGTGGCTGTTTTATTTCACTTCGCCTAATGTTCTGAAGATTATTCATATTGTGGCACATGTTGATTCTCCTTCTATCTTAAGACTGTGTGTATAGACCACATTTGATTTATCCATTCATCTGTTGAATGCATTGCTTTTTCAAATGAATTCATGTGAGAATTGATTGAAATGATCCATTTCCAGTTAAGTTAAAAAGAGAAATGTGGTGCTCTAGCCATAAATGTTACTGAGTTTTGTGTTTGTTTTGTTTTGCTATAAGATAATAGTAAATATAAATAGTGTATCTAGATGTTGAATGTTTAGAATAAATTATAGAGGTTATGGTTAGCTTTAGTATACAGTTCCAAACCTAGTTTTATTTGCATATTATCTTATTAATCTCTGTGAATTTGACTCCCTTTTGATCCTGAATTCTGGTATTGGGTATTGATCCTTAGTTATGTTCTAGCTCTTTATTTCAGAGGATAAAAATTTGTTCCCTAGGTCACATGACAATACATAAAAGTTAAGTGTGTGCCTCTGATAAATAGGCTCACCAAAAAAATCATTAAACATTTGTTCATTCGTTGATTTACCCAAATGGACATAAATTGAGGGTCTGCCGAGTTCAAGGTAACATTTTTCTTATGTTTTGTGGAATGTCATAATCTCTGACTTCAGAAAATTTAGAGATTGGTCTTGATAATAAGACATAGAAGCAAATCCTGTTTCTTGTTCTGCCTCAGTTTTTAGAAATTCATTTATTCTAATTGGAGGATAATTGCAATGTTGTGTTGGTTTCTGCCATACATCAACATGGATCAGCCATAGGTGTACGTATGTCCCCTCTGCACAATAAAAATTTAAAAGAATTAAAATGTGATGCTCTGTTAGGTTGAAAAATATACTATGAGCAATTCAGAGGAAGGAGTACTTCCTGGTTAAAGAGACACTTAAAAACTCTTCATAGGAAATAATGTTTTGATTGGACCAACGCAGTTCATTTTGCTTTATATTTATAGTAAAAGAAGGAGAAGGCACATTTACATATAAGCTAAAACCCAAAGGCAAGAAAATTATGTGTGTATTATGAGTGCAGTGAAAAATCCTACCTACAGCAGTGGAAAAAACTGTGGGTCTTTAGGTCACAGGTTGTAAAAGGGTCTGCTCTCTGCTAGTCCCAGGATGCGCATATTCATGCCAGAGCAGCTTGGATTCTTTTCTTTATGAGGTGGGAGAGACAGAAGACAGAGAAAACAGGAGTCTAAGTTGCCCGTTGTGTCAGTGATGTGCACTGTGAGAGCGGAGCAGGCGGCAGCAAGAGGGAAGGCAGGAGGGATGGCAGTGTGGCGTTGGATGGTGGGGCTGGCCTGTCTGAAGAGAACTGCATCTTATGAAGTTGGTGGTGGACGGGAGGAGATGGGTGAGGCCGTGGTGGCTGCCAGACTTCTGGCTGAAGCTGCTGGGGTTCTGCTTTGTACGAGAAGCCAGAGAAGTGTTCAGTGTAGCAAATGAGAAGCTCCATTTTGAATGTGAGTTTTGAGGTGCTTTGAGATAGCTGAGTGGAGTTGTTAAGGGCAGTGACTGTGGAACTTGGAGAAAAATGTCTCAGAAATATTTGCTTATGAGCCATTAACATAGAGGTGACATTTAAATCCACAGGAGTGGGTGTGAGCACCTATGAGGGTCAGGAAGAGGGTGGGCCAGACCTGAGCCACCAGGGGCTCAAAGTCTTAAGTTAAAAGCAGATGGAAATACTGTGATTTCTGACTTTGATTTCTCTTAACACAACTTTCGGAGAAGGCAATGGCACCCCACTCCAGTACTCTTGCCTGGAAAATCCCATGGATGGAGGAGCCTGGTAGGCTGCAGTCCATGGGGTCGCTAGGAGTTGGACACGACTGAGCGACTTCACTTTCACGCATTGGAGAAGGAAATGGCAACCCACTCCAGTGTTCTTGCCTGGAGAACCCAGGGGCCTGGGGGAGCCTGGTGGGCTGCTGTCTATGGGGCACACGGAGTCAGACATGACTGTGAGGTGATTTAGCAGCAGCAGCAGCAACACAGGTTTGGGATTTATATCGTGTTCAAATCTGAAAGTAATTGTTTAGCATTTTAAGCATAAAGCTTGAAGATTTCTTTGATTAAAAAAATGGTAAAACCACTTCAAGTAGTCAGATTATATAGAAATAAGGGTTACTTGCAACAGATGGTAAAATGGCTACTTTGTTGGTGTCTGGTGTATTTAGATTTTTTCCTCCCTGTAGGTTTCCTGCACCCCGTGTAACATCCCGATCGGGACCCCTGTGAGCGGCTATGCCCTCTACCAGCGGCACATCAAAGCCATGCATGAGTCGGCACTCCTGGAGGAACAGCGGCAACGGCAGGAGCAGCTGGACCTAGAGTGTCGGAGCTCCACCAGCCCATGCGGTGCCGCCCGGAGCCCCGGCAGAGACTGGGAAGGTGGGTAGTGTGCGCACCGCCCAGGACACAGGTGCAGGTGGTGGGAAGCAGAGCTGCATTTGAAACCTAATGGCGCTGTCCTGAACAGATAAAGTTCCTTACCTTAACCTCCGTTAGACTGTCAAGGGATGTCAGTGTTTTTGATCACTGAAGGATGGCGGTGATGTTTTCAGTAGACTTCTTGTTAATGTGAATTTTGTGATGTTCACTTTACTGCTGATGATTGTGTACTGGCTGTTCTTTCTGCTGCGTTCATCTGAGTTTTCAGAGTCAGTGAGAATTACCTGTCCTCCAAGCAAGTCAGGGAAATATTCTAAACCTCTGATATGATGAGATCAACTTGGTGTAGCACAGTCGATCAGACCTTGACTTACCCCTCACTATGGTCGTGGGCAAGCCACTTGACCTTCTCAGCTTTAGTAAAGTGCAAATAATACATCTGTCTGTCTAATCTAGCTATATCTCTGCCTTTCTGAAAACGAATGCACATTCAGTATTGTTTTATAACGTGTGGTTCAGCATTATTTTACATACAGTATGATAATTTACAGCAGTAGTATATTAGCACATGCATAGTGTAATAGACACCTTGAAGAGTGCTGTTATCCTTTGTGTCACTGTTGTTACTTCAAGTGACAGATTTGAGTTGTGCATGTTCTTTTTAGTAGGTGCATGATACACTTAGTTTCTTTTAAAACAAGAAGAAAGGGAGCCATTACTAAATTTTAGTTAATTCTTCTGTTATGGTTAGAAAACGGCACCTAGTAGTCAGTACTCTGTAGTAGTAGTCTGGTTGATAGTAACCGATGGACTGCCTAGTACAACACACTTAGAATATGAGACCATTAAAGTCTTCTCTGACTATGGTTTCATTTTTTGTAATGATTCAGTAGACTGTTGGTAGTACCTTGTATAAGATAAGGGCTGTTAGCTATAGAACGCCATGCATTTCAAGGACTGTTTAACGTAAAAGTGGAACTGTGGTGCTTAACTGACCCTGCTGACTCCTTGTCCCTGTCCCACCAGGAGTAAACGGTTAGTTACTGAACGTCCTGTGTCAGAGTTTTACATATAAGATTGCTAGTGTTTTAAATATAAATCTTAGGCTATTAAAAATGGGAACCAGATTAATACCCACCATGGCTATATGTATAATAGGTGCTAAATGAATATTTCTTGAATGAAAGTAGAAAAAATATTGTTAACTTGTGAGCTTTTAGTATATTGCCTCTAGAGAATCCTTAATCCCTAACTCAGTAATTGACATAATGTGTACTCAGCAATTACATGTTAAAGGAATGATTTAAATGGAGTAGGATAAAAATGGATTTAGCAGAAGTACTTGTCTTTTGAGGATTCCAATGATGAGAAAAATCTGTCAGTATGAAAATTATAAATTATAGAATAAGTCTTTTGATCTATCCCTTACATAAATGATTTAGAATAAATTTTTTTAAACAGAATTAAAATGTGGAAAAACTAACATTCAAATAGTGTTTTCTGAACTTATGCTAAAGCTTAGCATTTTTCAGCTGACAACATCTGAATCATTCTAATATGTCTGTATAATTGTTTTAAGAACTGAGGCTCTTTTCTTTATCTCCGTTACAAGTGGGTTATATTGGCAGCCCCAAGTTCTGAGACTTCAGACTGTGAATTGCATTTCTCCATGATCAGTCACATTAATCCATGTGGTTTAGATCTGAATGGTATCCTTTTTTGAATAGTGATACAGTGGTGTTAAACCCAAACTGTCATTATTTATGTGATCAGTATGACACCAAAGTGTTTGTTAATATGACATCACTTTGGTTCAAGGTGACTCTACAAACTGGGGTGGTTGATTACATTTTATTCTAAGGTTAAGTTTTGTTTTAGCTAATCTAGCTAGTATGTTCATCCAGTAATTCGTTTAACAAGTGCTGAAGGCTCTCCTGAATTTATAGCTATTTTGTAGTTTGCTTAAAGGATAATCTCCCAAATAACATTTATATGTTTGCAATTAACTCACTTGTATGTAGAGTGTTTGATAGGAATATTTTCAGTGCAGCATCATAGAATAGTTTATAGAATGGTAAATACAGTGAGAATGAGTTCTAACATATAAACCATTACCAACTGGTGTTGTCCATGTGAGGTAGGAACACAGTTCTGGCTTTTCCTTTCACGGGCTCATTTAGAAGGTAATAGGCAGCACCTGTTGTCCACCTGTTGGATTGTGTTCACCTTCTCTTTATGAGACAGGCGGTTTAAGCCTTTCCATTTGTAGAAAAGCTTGAAAAAGCCTCAGAGAAAAGTTGTTCTCATTTTCTAGTAACATTTGTACAAGTTGACTCCTGCTTTAGTTGGAAACCTTTTTTCTGCAGTGAAAGAACTCAGACTTGACATATGTAAAGGTAGAACTTCACTTCTAATGAAGTGAAGTTCTAATGCAGGTTTTAACAAAATCCAACCAAAATAAGAGTTAATGCTTCTGTGCAACTGAATCTAGTTTATCTTTTTTATTTTTTCAACTGAGTACGTGATGACTTAAATGGTTGTATTTAGAACCATCTAAAATTTCATCTTTTTATTTAACACTATTATGACAAGTATATTTATTTTTATGCATGTTTATAAACTTATAAAGCCATCCTTCACTGAATATATATATATATAATGTGCTCTCACGTTAAATTGTCTAGAAAGGGAGACATTTTTTTTTGTAGTTGGTTTATTTTGTAAATCTGCACAGTATTAGGACACTTATTAATCAGTCAGAGAAGGAATGGGTAGCATCATCCTGATGGTGTCCCCAGAGGCATCTGAAATTTCTGCACCCAGTGCTCAGGAAGCCATCACTGCACTGCGGCTCAGGGCTCAGGCCAGGAACTGCACTGCTGCAGGAAAGTCTCCAGCCTTGGTTGGGCAGTTAGGGTGTGAGTCTTTTGAGCCTCAGTTGCCTCCTCTGTCAAACGGTCTTAATGATCTCAGTCCTGAGAGCTTAACGAGATACTTCCTGTAGTCTTCAGTGCTCTGCCCATAGTACAGATTCCTATTAGCTGATGTTACTTTCAGTGTTTCCGGTTTTTAAAAAATACCTTAATAAGCTCAAGAACATTTTAATTGTGCTAGTCAATTCTCTACTTGAAACCAGTCACAAACCTTCTACTTCACAATGAGAGGCGGGAGACCTTCTCTTTAGAAAGGACCTGTGAAGATGCCATGTCACTGCAGTTAAGGGAGAAAGGAATCAAGCAAGAGGGCTATTGTTGAGGGAGAAGGCAAGTTATTTTTCACAGGGGAAGATTATCCACCTAGGAAGCCTGAAGAATTAATTGAGAAGTTATTAGAGCTAAGAGGAAAGTTCATTAAGTTTCTCAGAAAAAATTGATATACAGAGATTTGTATTTATCTTTCTTGTATCTGCAGAAATCAGATATATATATATATTTATACTAAATATAAATACTAAACAGATGGTTTTCCTCACAACAAAATAAAAAACATCTATTAAAATTATATGAAATTATGAAAAATGACCTGTATGAAAAAATCAACGTTCCTCAATTGGAAAACTCAGTATAAAATGTCAAGTCTCCTGTAAATATACATCCAGTGAAAATTCCAGTGATACATTGGGGAGGAAGTACTCAAAATGATTTAAATTTAGATTTATCTGAAAGAACAAGTGGATAAAACTAGGTAAGCAAAAGAATAAAAGATGAATGGGAATTTGTTCTGGCAAACGTTAAAATGCCACAGTTTAAAGTGGTTTAGGTTACAGATGATTTTTACTTTCTTTTCTAAAATTATAGTATGTCAATTTTACTTCCTTTAAAAAAAGAAAAGATGATATATATATAATATAGAAAATTATATAATTATATATATTTGTGTTTTTTCTTAATATGACTGCATATCTGATATGCCCTTGAAATGCTTAAAGTTTATTTTTATACTTCATGTGGAGGTAAATTAGTAGAATAATTTTCATTAGCATTGTTATAGTAAAATTCATAAGCTTGCATAGCCATTCAAAATGATTTTGATCTGCATCTTTTGAAATCCTTCTTCCGTTTCTTGATTGCATTTATTTCTCTAATACTAAGCAGTGGGCTTCAAGAGGCTAATTATAAAAGTCAAAATCCTCAGCATTCTGGTCTCTAATTCAGGGTATACTTGAATTCATAGAATGGCTGGATAATCCGTTGTTTGCCTGTTGTGATCTTTATTGCATGTGAAAAGACTTGATTCTCCTAATAAGAGGACAGAGAAGTTCTTTGTGCTTTGAAAGAAGAAATTGTTATCGGATTTTTGTGGATTTCATTAGGTCAGAGTACTGGTGCTTACACAGAAGATTTGGATGTGTAGGGTTTTGTAACCTAGACCTCTATAGTAGTATAGAGTTGGATCTGCCTCTGGACAGTGTGGGCTGGTCCTGTCACACTTGCTATTTCAATCTGGGGTTCTTCCCTTATGTTGGTAACTTTAACTTCCATAGGAAAATCAGTCGCCTATATGCCCTATGCTGAGGCCACACGTGCTCTAGAGCAGGAGGCACAGATGCACAGTACCGCGGCCAGGTCAGCGTCACCGTGTAGGCTCTCTCCGCAGCCCGGTGTGGGTGCAGTCCGTTCTAGTGGCCCGCCAGGTAAATACCGATCCTCCTGCCGTGGCTGCTGGCCATCCACCTACACTGCTGGCAGGGGTGGTTTGCTCCCAGGACATGTCCCTGCTATTTCAGAATTCCTTTCTTGTTTCTCTGCATCCCATCTTCAGTTGTATTCAGTTGAGATTCACTGGGCCACTGGGAGGTTTGTGTTCATACCTGTATACTGTGACGTTGACTGCCTGTTCTCCTATGAGTACATGTACTTTGTGAAAATCTTGAGATCCACCCCCTGCTAAAAAATATTCCAGTGTCTATGAGAGTCAGAATCAGTGTTTCTCAAATTATGCAAGATGCAAAGAGGACATATAACTGGCTGTCAGTCATATCTGTATATTTTCTAGAGTTGTAATATCAGCTGTCCCTAAGAAATACCCTTCTTTTCACCTCCTGTGTGAGGTTCAAGGAGTGGTGCAAAGAGAGAAAAAATCACTAAAGATTGCCATTTGCATAAGCTGAACAGAAATAGTCTGAAATGGACATCAGTCTGAAAGCTCTGGTTTGACAGGGAGTTGAGTATTTCAGTGTCACAGATACCATTTGTGACCTGAGTATGGATACAGATTTAATCTAAGTGAATTCATCTTGCACTTACAATTGAATTGTGATTGAAGAAATAATTGGGATAGGTGGGAACATCACAAACTAGGAAACTGACTATTTCGAATAATTTTTTTCTTCCTTTTAAAAGTCCTCCAGCCTGCTCCACATCAGGTGATAACTAACCTCCCTGAAGGGGTTCGGCTTCCAACAACTCGGCCCACTCGGCCGCCGCCTCCTCTCATCCCGTCATCGAAAACCACAGTGGCTTCCGAGAAACCATCGTTTTTACTGGGAGGCTCCATCTCGCAGGTAAGAGGGCTTCTCTTCCCAGGAGATTCTCTGTTGGTTACTGTTCTGTAAAGATTTTCCCTCCCTCCCATATTTATTTGTCAGAGTCTAAATGAAAATCTATTTATGACGAGACATTGACTTAAAAATGCAGCAGTCGCTTTGTCTTCCATGGCACATGCAGGTTTGTTCGAGTTAGGTCCCCAAATTGAGTGAGTGTGTCATGTGGCCACTCAGATCTCTGTCTGCTTAATCAGTGGTCAGCTAATGATCAGGGAGCTCTGTGCCCGAAGGACTTAAATTCCCCAGTCTTTACCAAGGGGCTCATCAGCCAGGCAGCCGACAACACTGCCTTCCTCCTCACTTCCTGCTATCACAGAGCCTTGAGGTGGGACCACACATGGTGAGGACACACGGCCTTCTGGAGTCTCCCCTGGCCGGTGTGCAGCCTGCACGTGTGTATGGCCTTCTAGGTCCCCAGGGAGATGCTGGACCTCTGCAGACCCCTGTGGACATCTCGTTCTTTAGCTTGTCCTTTTTGTGGGGAGGTGTGGGGTCTACCTCAGAGGATGCAGGATCTTAGTTCCCTGACCAGGGATGGAACCCTCACCCTTTGCCGTGGAAACATGGAGTCTTAACCACTGGACCACTAGGGACGTCCCTCTTACAGTTTATGGTTAGCCTGATTGTTTGCTCTGCCTGCCTCGGCCAGGGGAGAAGTTAATCCATTGACTCTAATTGTTTCTGACAAGCCTACACCTGCTTCCCCACCCCGTCAAGCCAGATCAAGACAGCTTTGCAAGTGGGGTCTCTTAGAGAACCGCTCAGCCAGTCTGATAATGACAGTCACCTGAGACTGACCCCCCGTACTTTCATGTGACCAGAGCTGTGGGTTCTAAGGGCTGAAGCAGACCGGCAATGGGGGTCAGCAGAGCAAAGTTCACAGGTCACAGAGCTCACAGTTCTCACCGGAGTTCGCCGTTTTCCTGAATAAATGCTCCCAGATTTCTATAGGTCTTTGGTTATAGAGTTGGAAAAGAGTTCTTAAAGGGCTGATTCTTAACCTTCCTGCTAGTTTTCTGGTTTGGTTGCGTTTGTGGAGGAGGGTCTTTGGAAGTTCTTCCTCCACCATTTTTTCAAGGGATAAATGCAGTTAATAATAAATGCAGTTAATAATAATAGCTACATCTGAGGGTATGGTTAAGTGTTTTCAGTTATGTAATTTGTTAATAATACACATCAATCTACCTAAAATTTAGGGTGATTTTGGAAGATGTCTCGCTCCTTTTAAAAGCTTTTAAAATTTAACCAATCTGCGACGAGGATTTTCTTGCTTTATGTATACTTATTCTTAGTTTTGGTGTGGGGGGTGGATGGGTGGTAGGTTTTCTAAACAGAAATGTGTACCTTAACTCTAGAGTTGACCTTGTGAAGAGACAGTGTTATTCTAGTCCTTTAACATTATTTTTAGGGAACACCCGGCACTTACTTGCCTTCTCCTAATCAGGCCTCCTACGCCCCCGAGGCAGCGAAGCCCTCAGCAGGCTCCATCTCTCTGGGACTGCCGCGGCAGCAGGAGGCCGCCAAGCCAGGTCAGTGAGGAGGCGGGGACCGTGGCCGCTTTTGTGGCGCACCAGTCGGGGACTTGGCACTTGAGCTCATTCTGTCTTGCTCTGGCCCACAGCCACAGTGCCCTACATCAAGCAGGAGGAGTTCTCTCCCCGAAGCCAGAACTCACAGCCTGAGGGTTTACTGGTCAGAGCCCAGCACGAAGGGGTGGTCAGAGGTAAGACACACTGTAGGGCAGAAATATACTCTGGTCCCCAGTAAATGGGTTAAGGGAAGTCAGTAATATGTTTTAAAGATGGGCTCTTAAATTAGAGCCTTTAAATTTTCTTTCCATATAAAAATCATTTTAAAACTTCGAAATTTTGTGTTTCTGCAGTGCTTTTTAAAAATTGTGAAATTATTTTTAAAGTATGTTTCAATAAAACACTGTTCCTTTTGTGCTGCTGTTCCCCTTTTTTTCTCGTCTCTCCCAAGCAGGGGCTGGTTTTGTTGGCCTGTTTTTCTTCTAGGTGTGGGGGTGTGATTGGCTGATGATTCTGTTGTTATCCAGGTACCTCAGGAACCATTCAAGAAGGAAGCATAACTCGGGGAACACCCTCTAGCAAACTCTCTGTGGAAAGCATCCCATCCCTCCGAGGTTCCATCACCCAGGTCAGTTGTTCTCCTTCCCAAGACCCAAACCACAGCTGGTGAGAAAACCAGAAGTGAAGTCTCAAGTGGGTTGGCCATTCTAGCACAAATTTTGTGACAAAGTTGTTCATTGTTCTGGGATTTGGGACAGGTCTCAGTGATAAACCTGTGATAAACCTCAGATGATAAACCACAAGCCAAATCATCTATACTGTGTTTCATTGAAAAAGGTGGATTATTTGCAGATTGTCAGAAAAAACAAGTTATAATTGATGCAACTCTGCCTGGCAAAGCTTTTAACATGTGTTCAGCTTAAACAGAAATTGAGAGGAAAATCATAAATTGTTTGCTTGCTTTTACAACTTGTCGTCTTTTTCTTACAAATTTTGAAAAAACTTGACTCCATTTGCATGAGTTTAGGCCTTAAGACAAATTTTGTTTCTGAGAGTTAAGTGCTTTCATAGTGGTTTGACCTTGAGGTGGGGAAGAAGGCTGACTCAGTTCATATACCTGTTGGCATTTTAGGAAGTTTTGCATGGAGGGTTCAAGGACCAAGGTACAGTCTTCCTTTATAAAACATGTCCGGTTTCCCATCATGTGCTGGCCTTTCTTATTTGAGGTCATGGCTTGATCTGATGCTTGGTGTGGCAGGTTACATTTTCTGAGCATTTGTGTCCTGTCAACTGAAGTGATGCTCATGCTGCCTGTGTCTGATTGAATGGCAGGGCACCCCAGCTCTGTCCCAGGCTGGCATACCCACTGAGGCATTGGTGAAGGGACCTGTTTCTAGACTGTCCATTGAAGAGAGCAGTCCTGAGAAAGGCCGGGAGGAAGCCGCCTCCAAAGGCCATGTTATTTACGAAGGCAAAAGTGGACACATCTTATCCTATGATAGTAAGTATCGCCTCTCCACTCCAAGGCTGGTGCTGTCACATGTGACAGGGGTGTGGGGCTGGCTCATTACCTGCTGGCTTTGGGAAAGTGAGTTTTCTTTCCCCAAGCCCAGGTTTCCTCTCTGTAATGTAAAAAGGGTTAACGTGAGTACTTCTCTTGAAACTTTGGTGAAAAATTAACTGAGTCAGTCAGTGAAAAATGCTTAAGAGCGCGGAGCCCAGAGTAAGTGTCCCCTGAGTGGTGGCTCCCCACTGCCAGCTGTGGTCATTAGATTTAGCCTAGGAAAAGAATCTCTGTTTAATAGAACCACAGCTAAATGTCTGCTCAGCAAAAACAAGTCCCTGTGAATGCTATTTGACCCCCTTCTATTTTAAAGGAATGCCAGTTTTACTTGTTAAGGAGTAGATAGTAGTCTGATCATCCTAGAAAGAGTACTGAATTTAAATTCACCTTAAATGTAATTGTTTTAATGCCTGTCTCTAAACATTCATCTTTAGATGTGTTCATGAGTTTAAGTTTCAGCTTGCCCACTGTTATGAGCAGTGTGCTGAAATCTCACTGTCCTGCCCAGACATGCGTCTCCCCTTTTTCCACTGTGTCCACCCTGGCTCAGCTGGCGATGACTATCATCAATCGCATTGCTGTGTCCAGTGACCCTTACCTGAAATTTCATGTGCCCAGATCCCTTTTCAGCAGTTTGATCGCCTGCTGTCTGTAGTACCTGTTAGTGGTAACTGCCATTAGTTAACCTGGACCCATCACTATTGTTAAGTTCCTTGAGGGAAAGGACCTAATTTACACCCTATATCTGCAATCCTGGTTTATGCCTGACCAGTAAATATATTTGAATGAATGAAAACATTTTTATAAATATCATCTACACAGAGGTAGGTATGTAGTAGATTAAGACCAGTTTTTATATTACCTTCATGAGATCATGAGATCATGAGGTTAAAGTAACTTATTTAGGCCTTGGGCTAATAGGCCTTGGGCTCTATCCGAGCAGTGCTTGTGTCTGTGTCCTGCAGATATTAAGAATGCCCGAGAAGGGACAAGGAGTCCGAGAACAGCTCATGAAATCAGTCTCAAAAGAAGCTATGAATCAGTGGAAGGAACAATAAAACAAGGGTTGTCCATGAGGGAGTCTCCCGTATCAGCACCGCTGGAGGGTAAAGTGTTTCCAGAGCTCTGTTTAGATACATTTAATTCTGTACAGCCAGTTTGCATTGTTGGGTTAGGTTGCATTTAATATCTGTCATTTCTACCTGAAATTTATATCAATCTATAAATGAAACATATCATGTAGTATAAAATGTGTAATAGTAATTAATATACTAATATGAAAGTTGTATTAGTAAACATTTAAATTCATGTTCATCTCTACATATAAATCAAGCAGTACATGACAGTGAAGGGGGAAGTAAAGACAAAATTGATCTTATCATAGGTAACTGTTAGAATGCTCATGTAATTTGTAGATTGATCCTGTTTAAGTGAGTTTAAAAATGTGAAGTTCATCATGAGCATTTGTTTTTATTGTGGGGCCGTCAGAGTGGTATATAACGTACAGAGCAGAGACGTGTTTGAATCTCGCTCTTTCCTGGCGCGTCTGTCTGTGCCCATCTCTTGCTCTGTCAGCTGAGGGCTTGTACCTGCAGTCATGTAAGGAAGAGAGACAGCTGTGCAGCCCTGTGCTGATCATGTGGCATTGCCTTCATCACACGATCACCATGGTTTGTTTTGTGAATGGTTCACTTTCCTTAAGTCTTAACCTGACTCAACTGTTCTGTTTTAATCTAGATGAGAAATGGGAAACAGGGTAAGAATTCCTCAGTCTTGAAGGCCTGTTGAAATTTTCTAAGAGCTGAATTTTCTCTGTAGTTAAAAAAAAATTCTTACTTTCCTCGATTCAAATTTGTTGGCAATGTAACATGAAACTTCTGAAAAGGTTATTTACTTTTGTTTTGGTTTGCCTCTTTAGTGTATTTTATCTGTTTTTGAGGTATCCATCTTTCATGTTTTTCTCTTCAGAACTTAACAGTGATTTCCTAACCCTAACCCTCTGTATTTTCTCTCACCTTGATAAAAAAGCACTGAGAATTTAGACTTGGCTTTGAAAGTGTTGTTCTCTAGGCTTTGACTTAGATGTCTTCCTTGGCCATTTTCTGTTTGCAAAAATGTTTGAAAAGAAACGGTTTTAAAAGTGGATACTTCCAGCTTTTACTGTTTTTTCCATGATGTTCTTCTGAATAGTTTGCAAATCCAAAACGGTTCACCTTTTTCCATGGAGCTTATGTCAGAAGTGTGTCCTCTTAGAACAGTTAGTTGTGTGCCTGAGTTGACACCTGTGCTGTATCTAACACCAGAACCGCCTGCTTGTTTTGAAAGGGCTCATCTGCCGTGCACTGCCCAGGGGGAGCCCTCACTCTGACCTCAAGGACAGGACCGTGCTGTCTGGGTCCATCATGCATGGTAACTCTCTGCTTGTTTGCTTCTGTTCACAACTGTCTCAGGGGCGAAGTAGTTTGAAATTAACGTGCAGGATGTGAAGCCTGTTTTTCAAGGTATCTTCCCTTTTGACATGTTAGGTATTTAAACCCTAACTATAACTCTTCTCTGAGGTTCATAGTTTATTTCAAGATGATAGTTGCTTAATCTTTTAATACAGACATCTTCATTATGTAAGAACTACTCTTGATTGTGCTGAATGATATATTAAGTCTTGAACAACTCTCCCCCCACCCCCCGCCAAATAATGGCCAATGAATATTGACATAAGGATCTTACTGTAAACAGAAAACTGATTAGAAACTGCAAACAGCAAGGCATTAATTTCTTTATATTGTGGTAATTTATATGCAACAAAATTTACTGTTGAAACAGTTTTTAAGTGTATAGTTCAGTGGCATTAATTTACCATGTGTGTTTCTTGAATCCTTCTTTGAAGGCACACCAAGAGCGACAACTGAAAGTTTCGAGGATGGCCTTAAGTACCCCAAACAGATTAAAAGGGAGAGTCCACCCATCCGAGCTTTTGAAGGTGCCATCACCAAAGGAAAGCCCTATGATGGCATCACCACCATCAAAGAGATGGGGCGCTCCGTTCACGAGATCCCCCGGCAGGATGTGTTGGCTCAGGAGAGTCGGAAAACCCCCGAGGTGGTGCCGAGCGCTCGGCCTGTCATTGAGGGCTCCATCTCCCAGGTACCATCTGCTTTGGACCGCAGTGCAGCAGTAGTTATAGGTGGTTCTAGATCATTTTAAACATCAGGTCTCCTGAAAGTAAATGTGGAGGTCTCTGTGACCTCAGTTCTGGTCTGGGAGCATGTGCGGCATGGGCACTCAGCAGTCCTTCCCTGGCACACGCCAGTGTGGAACCTGAGATGGAGCCGGTCTGCAGGGTTGCCTGTAACACTTGTCTCTTGACCCACAGGGCACACCCATCAAATTCGACAGCAGCTCGGGTCAATCTGCCATCAAACACAATGTCAAGTCCCTGATCACGGGGCCTAGCAAACTGCCCCGTGGGATGCCTCCACTGGAAATTGTGCCCGAGAACGTGAAAGTGGTAGAAAGGGGCAAGTATGAGGACGTGAAGGCAGGAGAGCCTGTGCGGTCCCGGCACACATCGGTGGTGAGCTCCGGCCCCTCAGTCCTCAGGTCCACTCTCCACGAAGCTCCCAAAGCACAGCTGAGCCCGGGGATTTATGAGGACGCCAGCGCACGGCGCACGCCAGGGAGCTACGCCAGCACCGTGTCCCGGGGCTCGCCCATGCTGAGCAGAGCTTCCGAAGGTGTGTTGCTCTCATATGCTGTCTGACCATTCATGCTGTCCACCGCAGCACGTGGCCCAGCGTTGGTTCCAGGGGCTTGCAGCCTGTCTGCTGTGCTCTGGGAGACTGGCTGCCCATGAAAATAGGCATCATTGCAAGTAAAATGTCTAATGTTCTCATTAAGTGCAGGGTGCACTGCAGTCCAGAAATGGTGGAACAGGTCATGCTTGGGCATGGATTTTCAGCTAGGCCGTGAGAATTTCTGGAAGTTGGTCTGGATGGTCAGCTCTCTTCACTGTCTGCTGTGTGTCTGCTGTCTGAGTGCTAAGGTCATGGGGCTGGCTGCTTAGGGTGAATCGAGGTTCTTACTGTACTGAGTTGGACACATTCCTTAGCTTTTTTGTGCTCTAGTGTCCTCATCTGTGAACTGGTGGTGTAATACCAAGGCTGGCCTCATAGGATTGCTATGCAGATAAAGTGAGGTGATATGTTGAAAGGACTTTGGCAGAATAGTGCACAGAGTGTGGGAAGAACTCGGTAACTGTGAACTGTTATTACTGTCGGTTCTGTTTTATGACCAGAACCCACCCCTCCTAGGGGTTCATGCTGCTGCAGAGACATTTGGGGGATGAGAGGCATGGATTTTTACCAGGTGGCCTGTGAACAATCTGAGGCCCTTAGAAGTATTTCCACTGAGCGTTTTAGATTGTATTGCAATACTCGTTTATCGAGGGCTTATGTGCAGACTCCCGTGGGCGGTTGGAGGGGCCACACAGAGGGAGTAGAAGAGGGAAATGTCCGTCTAGGGCCATGGTGTAAACCTACATCCTGTTGGTTCTGGTCTTGAAGGAGGAGAATTGCCCTGCAGAGGGAGAGGCTCTGCCTGTTAGAGCGAGCTGCGGCAGGGAAGGGAGGTGATAAACCAGCATGATTTCTTGGCTTCCACACGTAGGTTTGTGTGATCACAGCAAAGTCGATATTATCAAAATAGTAATTAGATGGTGCTCATGGTTGCACGGTGTTGTGTATTACTGTTGTTGAAGTATACCCTATGAAATGGCCAAACTTGTAAATTTTATCCTCTGTTTCACCACAGTTACTGAAACAGTGGAAGGTGATGGCTGGTAGGGTTTTCGTTTGGACTCAGTAGAACTAATGAGATAATGAAACTTCTGAATAATGTCCTGTAGAGAAGAAGAAGCTGGAGCAGGGAGGAGGCCAATGCTGGTGAGGAAGTCTGTGTGGAAGCACAGAGCAGGGAACACTGTGTGACCCAGCAAGGAGCCAGGCAGCCAGGCAGAGAGAGGGTGGAGGCTTGGTGTGGGCAGGGTCTGGAGGCATTAGCCTATCAGGTCAGAGATGACAAAGCACTGAGCGTCGACTTTCATTCGTAATTTTAGGTGATAAACCGGGCTGTGACCTGAAAGGGGGCAGTCTCCCAACCCAGAGGTGCCTGCATGTTCTGCAAGATTGATTGTTTCATGTTTAGTAGAAAGAGAAGATCAAAGAGATATATGTATATGGTCTGTATTGGAATGGTTGAGAAATAGATTAACATTATCCTACTTAACAAGCTTGCTTAAGGATTTGTGGTGTTGGCTGTTTTTTTCTAGTTACAATTTCTTCTGGCAAGTCTGCTAATCATGAGAGGAAGTCAACCCTGACCCCTACCCAGAGGGAGAGCATCGCAGCCAAGTCTCCGGTGCCTGGCGTGGACCCTGCAGTGAGCCACAGCCCCTTCGAGCCGCACCACAGGGGTGGCACCCCCGGGGAGGTGTACCGGAGCCACCTGCCGGCACACTTGGACCCAGCCATGCCCTTTCACCGGGCTCTGGATCCTGGTAAGCACAGTGCTCAGTGAAAACTGAAGGCAGAGCAGTAACACGGCTGTGTGCCTCTTTAGACGTTCTGTACAGAATGCAGGCAGTCACGTGTGTTATTAGGATACAGTTTAGTGGATTTTCACAAACTCTACAGCTCAAGCCCCCAAATCAAGACACAGAATATTACCAGCACCCCTTAAAGAATTAAAATACTGGGTATGTGGAAAGCCCTCTTGTGTGTGGCATTTGATTGGAAAGTGGGTTCATGTGAAGAACTGTTTTTAAATAACACAGGCATACTTCATACATTTTAGTTTACAACATAGCCTTTCTTCACCAGTGTTCTGATCTCTAGTCAGGGCACTGGTTACACCTCACAGTTCTTCCTTATGCAGATGATACATCTCCAGGTTTGTCTTTTTAAGTGAAGTTGAAGTTTAAAAACACACCAAAGGAATCTGTCAATAAATACAGTATCCTTCTAGATTTTTTTCCTCATCTTTTAAAATTATCTAGTCCATACCTAATTCAGATTCTATATTGAGTCTTTCCAAAACAGCAGCGTCATTTTTTCATTGTTTCATTATTGTAGTAGCAAGTACAGCTGGAAGGAACTTTTGAACAGATACCACTGACCGTCAGTGAACATGGTCTTAGTAGGTGTAGAAGCATGTAGGTTTTCTGGAGGGTGGGCTTCCCTGGCACAGCAGTGCTGCCTGCGGGGCCCGGGACAGTGGGCTCTGCCCAGGAAAGGGCTTCCTGTCCACAGGTGGTGGAGCATCTCTGCTGGACTGTGTGAGGTCAGTACCATCACATTATCTGTCACCTGAAAACGTCAGGTCCCTGAGGCGCCCACACATGCCTGATTGTTCAGGGCCTGTCCCCAGAGCTGGGGCGGGAGCCTCACCCCTACCCCCCACTGTCGGCTGAGAGACCCCACTGGGAGGGCTAGAGGAAGGGGGAGCAGACACTCCGAGAGTCTGTCATTTGTTCTTCTCAGGAGAAAATGTGTTCATAAACTATATCACTCAAACTCTCAGACAGAAGTGAATGTTTATGCTTTCATTTAGTGTGTATCATAATCCTTTATTTTATAGCAGTTTTCTTTGCTTGTCATTGTTGAGCTTGAGCTGGATTATCAGTATTTTGAGGATAGAGGCATCATCTCCTGTTGCAGTTTTGTTGGGATGTAGTGGACCTCCGGCACTGCATAAAGTTCACTGTGTGTGCTCAGCTCATGACCGCACCTACAGTGTTCAAGCACCTGCGTCATGGGGGCCTGGTCCTGCTGCTGCCTGTTGGTGCAAATAAAGTTTTATTAGAATACAAGCCATGCCTGCTTGTTTGTTTTGTCTGTGGCGGTTTTTACACTGTAATGGCAGAGTTGAGTCAGTGTGACAGAGCCATAGTGTCCACAAATCCTCACATATTGACCATCTGGCCCTTTGACTAATCTCTGCTGTACACGCACACACTGATTAAATGCCCATGGACAGTTTATTTTCAGCACCCTCCCCCCCAAAAAAATAAAGTTACCATTTGTTACAAATTTTTCCATTTCTTTGGAAACTTCAGGTGAAAAATCTAATAAAGTTACATGTCAAAGACTGAAAGTGAAACTACTTGAGAGTAGGTTTTAGCTGCTGTTCTGGTGGTAAAGGTTAATACTTTTGTTTTGTCAGATCTGTCATCCTGGTTTTCGTTACATCTGACATTAGGATGTTTATATTCACACTGCTGCTCTGTCAAGGTCCAAAAGGAATCTGCCGTAATCCTGTGTCCCCCTCCCCCTGCCCCAACCCTGAGGTTGGTAGAAGCTGATTGTGCTCAGTAGCTCAGCAGATGGTTCTTTTCCTTACTCTTTCTGTGGGTGATGTTTAGCAAGTGGATTCTGCACAGACTCAACTACGTGCCTGTCTCTGCTCTCTCCATCAGCAGCCGCTGCTTACCTGTTCCAGAGGCAGCTGTCACCGACCCCCGGCTACCCCAGTCAGTACCAGCTCTACGCAATGGAGAACACGCGCCAGACCATTCTCAATGACTACATCACCTCCCAGCAGATGCAAGTGGGCCTGCGGCCTGACGTAGCCAGGGGGCTGTCTCCCCGAGAGCAGCAGCTGGGGCTCCCGTACCCAGCGACCAGGGGTGTGTGTCTGTGCCCAGGACTAGTGCTTGGTGGGCGGATGATAGGAGGAAGGAAAAGCAGGCTCTGTAGCCGTTAGCCTTGAAGGCAGACAGGATGATGCATCGAAACAGGCTGTTTTGGCAGCACTGGAATAACGAGGCCAGATCGATGTCCTTGAGGTTGGAACCCGTGGTCTGGCCAGCTTCACACTCTCCCCCCACGTACAGGGTGGGGGTTGGGGGTGGGGCAGTGTTCATCTGTTACTCTGATGAAGCAGGTCTTTCAGAGTCATGCTGAACTTAAGCACTTTTTTTGTCCTGTATGCAAATTATTTTGGGGTTAGAGAAACCCAAGAGCCATGTGCAGTTCTTTATCTTTAGAATAACCCTTTAAACATAATTTTGTTTTTTCTTTTGAACAGGAATCATTGACCTGACCAACATGCCTCCAGCAATTTTAGTGCCTCACCCCGGGGGGACGAGCACCCCCCCCATGGACAGAATCACATATATTCCTGGTACACAGATCACCTTCCCGCCCAGACCTTACAGCTCCGCGTCCGTGAGTCCAGGTGGGTCTGCGCATGCCCCTCTCTGCTGGGAGCAGTGTGCTCCCGTGTTGCCAGCACACCCTCTATGGGTGTTTTGGGCACTTTTCCCCAGTCTGCTGTTTTTCGTTTACTGTCTAGTCATGGGTCCTCCACAATGTCTGTCCCTAGATCCTCTGAGAGCTCCTGGGAGCTCGTGTTATGCTCCAATATCATTGAAACTCTTAGGAAAGCACACTTCCTACTGCTCAGATTTGGAGCTTTCTGAAAAATGTTCAGTCACTTGAGAAGGTAAAGCTTGTTTGATGCACTTGCCAGGTTGGTGTTATTGTCCTCAGGCTGCAGGTTTGTGTGTTTTCCAGGACACTCGACACACCTTGCAGCCGCGGCCAGTGCTGAGAGAGAGCGGGAGCGGGAAAAGGAGCGGGAGCGCCTTGCCACGGCCTCCTCGGACCTCTACCTGCGGCCGGGTGGGTGGAGGCACTAGCCTCGTGCTCAGGGTGGGATGCCCTCAGACAGTGGGGCCCTTGCGTGTGTAGGCTGCTGAGCTGCCAGGCAGGGCGGAGGCAGTGGTGTTGTCATGGGGACGGTGGCATTTGGATTTAGCAATACCAGTTGGGTCTGAAAACGCTGGGCTCAGAGCTCATTAAAGCTGAAGCCATCCAGCAGAGGCTCACAGAAGATTCTTGAAGATAGGTGTGGCATTTGGGTTGGCGTGTAAAGGGAGGATGCAGTGTGCTTAGAAGGTTGTCTGATTAATGTAAAAGAAATCCCTCAGTGTCTGACTGTAGGAGGTGCTTTAATGAATCATGAGCTGTTCTTGTCGTTTAATCACTCAATTGTGTCCTGCTCTCTGTGTCCCCATGGACTGTAGCCTGCCATCCTTGGGGTTCTCCAGGCAAGAATACTGGAGTGGGTTGCCATTTCCTTCTTCAGGGGATTTTCCTACCCAGGAATTGAACCCGCGTGTCTTGCATCTCCTGCATTGGCTGGTGGATTCTTGACCACTGAGCCACCTGGGAAGTGGATCATGAACTAGCACCATAATATTGATTGTATGTTGATTGTATAGAAACTGCAGAAATTGACTTAACTGAAGAAAGCCAGGTACAAATCCTACATAATGTCTGTAGGAACTATGTTTTAAAAATGCTTGTGATCCCACTGATGAATAACATGCAGCTTTAAGTCCATCAAACATAATTTTTCTCCATCAAACATTTGAAAGTTTGATAGTATTGTGGTGTTTGAGGAAACACTGCCTCTTACACACTGTCAGTGGTAGTATAAACAGGGATAACCTTTTCAGAGACATAAAAACATGAGCAATAATCCAGTCCTAGGAATGCACTCCTGTGGGAACGCTCACATAAACTGTTGTGTGGTCAGACGGGAGGGAATCGCTGAATGGCTGTGCTAAGTGGTATGTGCTCTGAAAAAAAAATATGGCTGTTTGCTAGAACTGCCAGCTCAAGTGAGAAAGAGTGAGTCTGAGAGCCCGAGGAGGTGGAGGAGAGAGTGAGGAAAAGGAACTTGAGGTCCTGCGAGTGAAGGAGCTTTGCTGTGGGAGCCATGGTCAAGTGGAGGAGCCACGGAGCTGCAGGCCGGGCAGCCTTGGGCCCTGCTGCAGCAGAAGCTCATCATTTGCATTGTGATTCAGAGACAGTTGTTCCAGGCTTGATTTTGGAAATAAGAAACACACCAGAGTTTGAGGAAAAGTCAGAGACAAACTTCCTGATTTGTATTAGTGCTCCGGTATTGGTGGTTTTTTGTTTCTCTTTGGAATCAAGATAGAGACTTATCACAGGAATGGGAACGAGAGTAAAGTGGTAGCTGACCATTTTGTTTCAAGTTACTAGTGTGGTTTTATTGCATCTTTATTGGAAAACTCTTAAAGCATTGATTTCTTGAAAGGCCAGAAAGCAGGGTAGTGAGTTTCTCCACCTGCTTTCCTTTCTTCTATCTGGGAATGTGAGGAAGTCAGCGACCCTCTGTGCTGCCATCCAGCCTCTTCCTGATGGCTCGTCCCTGCATCCCTCTGCCCCGCAGGCTCGGAGCAGCCTGGCCGGCCCAGCAGCCACGGCTACGTGCGCTCCCCATCCCCGTCAGTCAGAGCTCAGGAGACCCTGCTGCAGCAGAGACCCAGCGTCTTCCAGGGAACCAACGGGACCAGCGTGATCACCCCACTGGACCCTAGCGCGCAGTTGCGGATCATGTAAGCCTCCGAGTGCACTTGGACCAGACGTGCTGTCTGCTGCATGTGTCACATGCTCATCAGCATGTGACTGCAGTAGCACTGCACACTGTGCTCACCGCAGTCTGTCCTCCTGACACCCCAACACACTGGGAGAGTCTCCCCATCACAGACTTGTGCTTTGGTTTTCTTTTCAGGCCACTGCCTGCCGGGGGCCCTTCCATCAGCCAGGGCCTGCCGGCCTCCCGTTACAACACCGCTGCGGATGCCCTGGCTGCTCTTGTGGACGCTGCTGCATCTGCTCCCCAGATGGATGTGTCCAAAACGAAAGAGAGTAAGCACGACGCCACCAGGTTAGAAGAGAATGTGAGGAGCAGGGCAGCAGTCAGTGAGCAGCAGCTAGAGCAGAAAAGCCTGGAGGCGGAGAAGAGAGCCGGTCAGTGTCTGTACACCTCTTCAGCCCTGCCGAGTGGCAAGCCCCAGCCTCACTCTGCAGTAATTTACTCTGAGGCTGGGAAAGAGAAAGGGCCTCCTCCCAAGTCCAGATATGAGGAAGAGCTAAGGACTCGAGGGAAGACCACCATTACCGCAGCTAACTTCATAGACGTGATCATCACCCGGCAGATTGCCTCGGACAAGGACAGCAGGGACCGTGGCTCCCAGAGCTCAGACTCTTCCAGTAGCTGTATGTATCTCGGCCCGAGCCCGCCCCACGGGGCCACACATGGAGTCACCTGACTCCAGGGGAAGCGAAGCACACGGTGTGAATGTCATGGAGAGGTGGTGTGGGTTAGTGGTGCACGAAAGTCTCTCCTGCTGTTACGCCTTTAAGTATCTGAGCATCTTAAGTGCACTGTCACGTGTTTCCTTGAGGAACTTGGCCTTTCTGGGGATGAAGTCACAGGGAGGCAGACAGAGGCAGAGCCGCTCACATTTCAGGTTCTGCAAATGGGTGTGTCACACGCTCCACGCTTCGAGACCTCATTCCTCAGGAGACCCTCCTGAGGCATGCATCAGGGTCTAGGGTGGTGCCCCAAAGCCACTAGTAACCTTTTTCTAAGATATAGATATTTTTAAAAGACCACCTTATTGATAATTATGGTTATTGGTAATTGGTATTTCTTATAAGTTGGATTTTGAGCAAGTGTAAGAATTCAGCAGACTACAGTAAAATGCTAGAAAAGTTGTTTTAAATGTATTTTTAACTACATCCTAAATTCTCTATTGAATTTCTGAAGGCAACTATTTAAACACATATCCCTTAGTATTGAAGTAATGTAACTACACATAGTAACCTCTCATTTCCATTCGTGAATCGAGTAGAGTCGGAGACCGTGACCAGTGGGGTCCTGTGCACTGCCTGGCATGCAATACAAGGTTCTGGCTAGTCTGCTCCTGATCCTGATTTGTTTGGATAAATAAATAGCCCCATGGCTGAGGTCTGGAGAGAAGCTTGGTAGTCCTATGTGTCCATGAAAGATATCTGTTAGCCTGGACTGTGGAAATCTGCAAAATCGGTGCTGTACCTACAGAGAATTGAGACAGTCTCTAGTTGTGTGACTGGGCCGTCTGGCGGGAAGTTACTGGCACACGCGTGGTAACCATCCTGGGGCTTGTGGAACACTTGCTAACTACCTGACATCACTTCCTTTTTGCATCACAGAATGTCTGCAAGCAGTCTGGCTGCTTTTCTGATGGTTTATGTCTCTGAGCATAGTTTTATTTTCATCACTGACTCCATTCCTTGTGTGAAGCGCCCAGGGTCCTCCCGATTACCCAGCGTGGCTTTCAGTTCTTCCTCAAGCCCCCTCTTCCTGGCCCCCGCCCAAGACATCAAGAGCACTGAGCTCCCAGGAGCACCAGGCCTCCTGCCGCCTGTGCTGCCTTGGGGAGCAGAGTTTGGGAGCAGCACGCAAACAGTGAACAGTGATTGGTGCCCTTCCCAAAGTAGTACCAGTTAGTTTGCATATAGTGACATATTTTAGTTTCCAAAGCTAATTTCCACCCATTACCAGGTCTCTGTCCTGAGTATACTAGAGCCAGGTCCTTGCGGCTTCCATGGCCTGGTGGGGCGGGAGAGGGCTGCAGAGTTGCCGTTGGAGCAGTGGGTGGTGCACTAGTAGTGGGGTTCTTCCCACCCTCTACCCTGTGTCCAGGACCTGACCACGCTTGCTGATCTAGCCAGGGTCACATACTCTTTGGGTCGCTGATCATTTCCTCAGGTGCTTCAGTGCACCCAAAAGTGCGCACAGCACTCTTGAGTCAGAAGGGTCCTGAGCAGGAGGTCACATCCCTCCCCAGCAGCTCCCCTGTTTTCGAGTCTGAGGCCCTGGCAGGACTGAGGAAAGCGCCTGGACCCCCACTCCTTAGACCCTCAGTTCCCAAGGGCACCATCTCTTGGAGGGCCCGGCTGTGACGGCGCGTGCTCCCTTCCTCCCTGCAGACATTCACCGCCACCTCTGTTCACGTTCATGGTGTAACATGGGGCTAAAAATGGGAGTCATTTTTGTCAGGAGCACTCAGTGATTTGAGAAAATTATTACGTGATGTTAATCCACAGCGTTGAAGTTGTCCTGGTGAAGAAGAGCAGACTATCCGGGATGGAAGTGACTTGGAAGTATGTACTGTTGAGGTCTCCTCTCGTTGGTTTAATCTCTTGTGATGAATTTCCTGGTGATTTTCTTTTTCAGCCCCCAGGAGAAGGTCGAGCTCTGTTTCTGATCTGCTTCACCTCAAGGTTTTAGAGCCTGCAGATTTTCAGGAAACTCTGTACCTTGCCAAGATGAGGAGCCTGAGGAAGCGATTAACTGACCTTTGCCACAATGCATTGAACTCCTTGTTTGTTTTTTCATTAACCTGAGGTGCCATTGAGCACTTCTGACGAGTAAAAACTGAAAATATGCAAATAGATTTGAAGAGCTTGGGACTTCTGAGCTTGACATAAGATTAGTTTTAAAATAGATTCTTTTCTTTTCTTCAAGTATCTTCTCACCGGTATGAAACACCTGGCGATGCTATTGAGGTGATAAGCCCCGCCAGCTCTCCCGCACCGCCCCAGGAGAGGCTGACGGCCTACCAGCCGGAGGTCGTGAAGGCGAGCCAGGCAGAAAGTGGGTCTCCTGTGTCTTCACATGTGCTTCCTGTTGTCTGTCCAGGGCGTGTTCAGAAATAGCTCATTTTGTTAGTTTTGTTTTAGAGTAATCTTCTATGAGTCTAGATGGCAATCTACTCCAGTACTATTGCCTGGAAAATCCCATGGACAGGAGCCTGGCAGGCTAAGTCCATGGGGTCGCAAAGAGTCGGACACGACTGAGCGACTTCACTTCAATGGAATACTATTTTTAAGTCATTGATGACTTTTTAAATATGTTTTAATGATATTGAAAATAGTTGATGTTAATTTTGTTTGCCCACTTGTGCTTTCACATTTTAGTCTATGCTAATATTCTGATGTCTCTCAGTGAATAAATATTTTTTCTTCAAAATTAAGATATGAATTCCCCTTCCTGTGTTTCTCTGAGCTATGTTTAATCTTTGCTCATGAGTGAAAGGTGGGCCTCCCTGCAGTAAGACGTCTGTCTGTCCCCTGTTAGACGAAGCCCCCAGACAGTACGAAGGACCACTGCATCACTACCGGCCGCAGCAGGAGTCCCCGTCCCCGCAGCAGCCGCCGCCCCCACCCTCACAAGCCGAGGGGGCGGGGCAAGTGCCCCGGACACACCGGCTCATCACACTTGCTGACCACATCTGCGTGAGTTTCTCACTACTCTTACTAGTTAGTGGGGTCTTTGTACACAATCACACAGGGCACGTTTCACATAGAATCACAATAAAGATATCTAGATTTTTTTATGTTACACTTTTTTTTGACAAGTGCTCAATGGATTTAACCAGTTCCTCTTTTTCTCATTCACAGCAAATTATCACACAAGATTTTGCTAGAAATCAAGTTTCCTCGCAGCCTCCCCAGCAGCCTTCCACTTCTACATTCCAGAGCTCACCGTCTGCCTTGGTGTCTACACCTGTGAGAACGAAAACATCAAACCGCTACAGCCCAGAATCTCAGTCTCAATCTGCTCACCATCAGAGACCAGGCTCAAGAGTCTCTCCAGAAACTCTAGTGGACAAATCCAGGGCCAGGTATGGTCTCCCTTGGCTACACGTAGGTTCCCCAGCAGTGAAACAGTCGTACTCTACCTTCACGTTAGGGGATTCATTTCTTACCTTAAGGTAAAGTTTCTTTACCTTAATTCCCTGGAAAGTGTAAATGATAGTTTTTCCTTTGTGTATTATTCTTGGAATGTCTACTGTCTGGGCAGTTGGTCCTATATGTTTTTATTATGTGTCCACAAGTTGATTGCTGTCCTCTGTCTGTGGGTTTGCAGACAGTGCTGTGGCATGGATGGTTGGGTGGTAATGTTGGGACACGGCCTGGGTCTTCAGAATCACAGAGTGTTCAGATGTTTAGGAAGCTGGCGTTGAATAATGTGAGGCTGCTCAGTACAGGGCTCTCTCCAGTGTTCTCGCCAGTGCTCTGCACTTGGAAGTTGAAGGTAGTGGACTGCATGTTGGTGCTCATGTTAGTTGATGGAGAGCAAGCAGCACAGATTTGTCAAGTTCATAAAGATGCTGAGAACGAGTCTGGGGTTCAGCAGGTCAAAGACTCTGCAAATATCTGGAGACACATGGCAGGTGGATGGACCAGGGCAGTGGGAAGCGGCAGTTGATTTTGTAGCAGGCCTGGTTCTCCAGCCTGCCTGCCAACCCCTAAGTTAGCAGAGAACATAAAGGAGTAAGAACAGTGTATTTAATAAGATGAACGATACTCCTTTGGGAAAAAACTTTATTGTGGGATTTTTTTGAACATATAGAAGTAGAGAAAGTGTAACATGCCAGCACCCAGTACAGGCCCCATGAGTTTCATTATCCCCACCTCAAACTGGAGTGTTCTGAAGTAAATTGCAAATGACATAAGACATCTCAAGCAGCTGGATGATCTTAAGGACATGATGAAAGCATTCTCTTTTAACAAAAAAGAGCTTCAGTTATCAAAGAAGAACAGAAAGTTATGTCATTCATGATACATTCTTCATACAAAGTGCTATGTAGATTTTGAACAGTTGATAGCCATTTATGAGAAACAAATCATTTTGATTTTTTCACTTGTAATTTCCACATCATCACACCTTGCTTTTGAATGAGGAATGTTACATTTCTTTCAGATTACCTGGTTTTATAATTTAAAATATTTATATAATCCGTACTGTTATAAAATACCATTAACTGATTTTTCAACTTATGAGCAAAACACAGAGGAGTTGCTCTAGAGTTCTGGAACAATGTAAATGCTGTAAATCATATAAAAATGGCTGAGCAGGCTATATAAAGTAGACAAGCTAAAGATTAAAATCAATAGAGAGAAGATAGTCAAGTCCTTCATCTTTTGTGGTAAGACTGATAGCTACTGTTTCAAGTTTTGATACACCAATAAAGGTATATACCATTGGTAAAGTGTGAAAGTCACTCAGTCATGTCCAACTCTTTGCAACCTCACAGACTATATACAGTCCATGGAATTCTCTAGGCCAGAATACTGGAATGTGGGTAGCCTTTCCCTTCTCCAGGGCATCTTCCCAATCCAGGGATTGAACCCAGGTCTCGATCCCACATTGCAGGCGGATTCTTTACCAGCTGAGCCCCAAGGGAAGCCTAAGATTGGTAGTTACCTCTAAATCATCTAAATAATCAAAGAGCTAAAAGAAATGGTAAAAAATGGCCACCTCTAATTGGATGGGGTAGACTGGGAAAAGAAATGACAAACGATACTAACCTATAATGGTATTGAAAGCATAATGTTAAAGGTCACTGATGGCTTTTATTCATTTTTTTAAAAAAAATATTTGGCTGTGCTGGGTTTTAATTGTGGCACTCGGGATCTTTAGTTGTGATAAGTGGGATTTATTAATAGTTCACAGTATTTGAGGTGACTTTTTTCTAATATTCAGTGTCAACTTTTGTTCTCTGAAATGACTGAAGTAACCAGCTAACCAGTGTCTGTGTGTGTGTAGGGTGAGCCAAGGTGAGCCCTGAGAAGACAGTCTCACATTTCATATGTTGCAGCATCAGGCCCGGAAAGTCCCCAGAGAGGAGTCACATCTCTTCGGAGCCCTATGAGCCCATCTCCCCGCCTCAGGCTCCTGTTGTGCATGAGAAGCAGGACAGTGTGCTGCTGCTGGCCCAGCGTGGAGCCGAGCCCGCGGAGCAGAGGTGCGTAGGGGTAGGCCGCGTGGCTGTGCGTGCGCATGCACGCATGTGCATGCTCGCACTTGGTGCCTTCCGTTTTCCTGAAGTCAGTGCACTTTTTTCTCTCTCGATCACATGTCAGGAGAATCACTTTGTTTTCCTAGTGATCAAATGCTAGTGGATTTTACTGAAGAAATTCTAATATTTAAGTAGATGATAGAAAATAATTGTTCATTATTCTCCTTGAAATTAATTCCTTCTGGATCTTTTTTAAAACCTTTTTGTCTGTGTGGACATTGAGAACCTCAAGTGCCCGCCAGGCACCTGGTGTCATGTGCAGTGTGTGGAAGGTTGCAGTGAGCACTGCTTGCTGTTTTCTCACCAGTTTCTAACCCTTACCCCCGCCCTGTGAATTAGTAGATATTTATTCTATTGGGTTTAGACGCTTTTAGTTTGGCCCCTATACAATTCACAGGCACCCAAATAGGTGTTGGTACCTTTCAGTGAAATGAGGAAGAAATCCTGTTTTGGAAAGGGAGTGATGGTAACTTCAGTTATATGTTTACGTGTTTTCCCCTAAGCTTGTGAGTTTTTGAGGACAGAGACGACATCTTAAGTCATTTTTCTGTTACCTTCTTTGTCATGTTCGAGTGATGGACCCAATTAGGTTATCAGCACCTTTCATGTGTTCTCTGTTACCGTCTCTGGCACTAGTTGGCTCCTGGGTAGCCCTGAGCTAGTTGAGGAGACTTGTGTTTTTAAATGTGTTAGCATAGGAAGCCGCAGATGAAATGTGAAAGCCTTTACATGATACTCCGCTCATGCAGGCCTGGAGAGATTCTAACAAATACGCAGTTTTATTTCTGCATTGTCGCTGTGCTGTTAGGTCTAATTGTCTACCGCTTAGGTGTGAGTGCTTGCTATTCTATAGGCAGGTATGCTAGTAGTTACAGTCTTACTGTTACTTCAAAGTAATGTTGCTGGTTAAACGGTCCCCAGATTATGTGGTCACCCTCAGTACACCAGGGTCTGTGCTGCAGAGAAGACAGGAGCATGCCAAGCTGTTTTGAGGGCTCCTGTTACCACCTGTTTGCTCTCTTGGTTCTAGACCGTCTCCACTCCAGGGCTCCTTTTCTGACATCCTCTTGGCCCCAGATATGTCAGTGCTCAGACAGAGAGGGCCTCGGGCCTGGCACTCGTCGGGGGTGGGGGAGTTGGGGGTAGGGGTGGGACAGGGAGGGGAGTAGGAGTGTGTGGTGGTAACACATGACTGTTCCCAGCAGGAATGACTCCCGCTCACCAGGCAGCATAAGCTACCTGCCTTCATTCTTTACCAAGCTCGAGAGCACATCCCCCATGGTGAAGTCAAAGAAGCAAGAGATTTTTCGTAAGTTGAACTCCTCTGGTGGAGGTGACTCTGATATGGGTAAGTGGGATTTCTTTCATGAACTCCCATAAAATGTGCATAAATAATGATAGCTCCATGTTGCCTCTCACGTAACCCTTGAGTATGAGGCTCTGGCAGGCTGGTCCAACCACATGTGATATGAACTCCTCCACAGGCCTGCATTGGCTCTGCTTGGGGGCTTTCTGTGAGGGAGCCCCACCCAGCACGTGTGCAGCTACCCATTTTCTCTTCGAACAAGTGTGGGTCTCAGAAGTGTGTGTCTTACATGGGGCTGGATTGGCTCTCCAGTGTTTACCCCCTGGTCTACCCCTCATTTGGGTAGACCATCCAGCTGTCTGCAGACAAGGTCGTGCTCCTGTAGTTGTCTTTCCAATGTGGATGTGCGCAGGCAGCCAGCTCTAAGCATTCCTACCATCCCAGGTGCTGGTCACTAAAAACCTTTCATTCAGTTAGCCTTTCAGTCGGTTCTGAGTACTGTGGTAGGACCCATCCCAATTCATCATCTTAAGAGGGTCTGGGACCACACTGGGTGTTTCCATGACCTGTGTTCAGTTCCAGTGACTTAGTGTTGGTACCAATACCAGCCTCCTTCAACGAGCTGCCCACGGCCCATACCTCTCCCTGCTGTCCTGTGTCGATGTGTGTACTTGTTTGCGCCTTTCTCTGCTCTACCAGTCTTTGTGGATTAGCTTCAAAGCGCACCTCCCACAACTGAGGATGGTGCCGGCCTCAAGGCAGCGGCAGCAGATGGTCTGGGCACCACTGCCTGCTCTAGGCCCTGTTGTCAGCGTGAATGTGTATTATCTCCTGTCACCTTCACAACACTCTCCATGCCACATGTTGGCATCATCTCTTTGTAAATGAGGACACTGAGGCTTGGGTTTAGTGACTCTTGAGGTGATGGGGCTGTGGTTCAGACTCATGGATGCCAGCTCCAGAGTCCATGCCTCCAGTAGTTCTGCACGCAACACCCTCACCAGGGCTGCCCATAAATGCCCACAAGGACAGAATTCTGAACAGCTGGGCTGGAACCTTCCTTGCCTACTGTTTTCACACTCACGCCATCAACCAGGTTCACTCGTCCCCTTCTCTTTACATGTATCCAGCGATCCAAGGCTCTTCTACCATCAGTAAACCCTGCCAACTAGAAACTGCCAGGTGGAGTTATGTTTGGATCTGTGACATGGTGATTAACAAAGATTGAAAGTCCCAGAGGAGAAAGGATGAGCCCAGTGTCACATGTTGTTTGTGTAGTTATCCCAGCTCTTAATTACTAGATTCGAGAAGTCCAAGCCCTCGGCAACCGAGATGGCTTTGCTTCAGCTCAGGGTTCCCACTGAGGACATCAGTGCTTTTACTCTGCAGAAGCCTTAACGCTCTAAACTTAGCGACTCTTTTCTCCCTGCTGTTGTTAACACTAGTGAACAACTTACCCCTTCCAGAAATGCCCTGTTCCCTTGGTTTTCAATACTGCTGTTTCCAGTTTCTTCCTCTGCTTCTTTGGTTGATTTTTGTGTCTCCTCAGAAGCCCGGTCTTGCTCAGCAGGCCTCTGAGATGTTGGTTTGCCTCCAGCACTATAGAACTGCCTTTCCCCACCTCTGAGGAACGATCATGTCCTCTAGTAAGCCTGTCTTACACTCCTGTCGGTCCTGAGCAATGCGGGGATCTGGGAAGGCATTTCAGTCAGCTCCCAGATGATTTCTGCTCTGAGGGCCTCAGGAAGTACCTGCTAACCTGAACCCCACAGGGTGTATTTAAGTCCAGTATGTTATTGTTGGTTGAACAACATGAAATTGTCTTCACCTGACCATTTTTGACCAATAAGAACATGATTTTATTATTCAGCCAAATAATGGCTTGTATTTGTATGGCTTGTAATGGCTTGTATCATTTCACAAATAATGGTATGTATTTGTAAAATGAATAAGTCCTGTACTCCAGGTTTCTATGAGAACTACAAGGCCCTCCTTACCCCCTTGTGCTATTTCAGGTTCAGTCGGTTTACTGTTCCCTGATCCACAAGTCAGGCGCCTCCTCCCCACCCCCCTGTCTCCCTGTCCCAGGAGTCAGCATCCAGGCCCCCTCACCCCAATCTGCGTGGACAGGCCTTCTCCCTGGTGCAGGGCCGCTCTTCTCTGGGACACTTGTTTGTCTGGCTACTAACTTACTTCCTGGATTCTTTTTCTTTCAAGTTCTCAACCTTGAGTTGGAAGGCATGATAGAAACACGGTTTCTGTTCCCAAACTTCTTCCATTTTGGGCACAGTGCTTTACAAGTAGTTCCCAGGTTGTCCAAGCTGCTGTCATTCAAATTGAGCAAATGACAGACTGCACAGTTAGCAGAAATGAACAGAACCGACAGGCAGGATCTCTGCCTCACCCTGGCAGCTGCAGCAGAGACACATGGTCATGTTCGTTCCTTTCACGGGGGCATTCTCCCCAGGATCTAATCTCACACCTGGCTGTTGGCAGGGACTCTTCCCTGGAAGCTTGGGTTCCTGTCCTGAGGCCAGCTTTTTCCTATGTGTGTTTCTCTGGCTCTGCAAAAGGTCCTTTCCTTCCTGGGCTGTATTACTCCTGTTCTGATTTCCTTAAAAAAGTAATTATTTCTCTTTACCTTCACTTAATGGGTAGAAAATAAAGTTGATCATGGAAAATAAGGTTAATTTACCGTAGAATTTTTTTGGAGACTTTCTCTTTTTCCATGTACGTGATCATCACATCTCAGTTAATTAACTTGAATGTTTGTTTTAAATACAGCAGCTGCTCAGCCAGGAACTGAGATCTTTAATCTGCCGGCAGTCACCACCTCAGGTAAGATTCAGAAAACTCATACAGTAGCAGTCAGTCCAGCAAATAGGCATTGCGTAATGGCTGCATGCCAGGAACATCATTTAGTCGGGGTGGGGGGGCGGGACACGGAGGCAGTCACAGTAAAAAGTGAATTGAGGGTCAGTAAGTACTTGTTGTGGAGAAGGCGATGGCACCCCACTCCAGTACCCTTGCCTGGAAAATCCCACGGATGGAGGAGCCTGGTAGGCTGCAGTCCACGGGGTCGCTAAGAGTCAGACCCGACCGAGCGACTTCACTTTCACTTTTCACTTTCATGCATTGGAGAAGGAAATGGCAACCCACGCCAGTGTTCTTGCCTGGAGAATCCCAGGGACGGGGGAGCCTGGTGGGCTGCCATCTATGGGGTCGCACAGAGTCGGACACGACTGAAGTGACTTAGCAGCAGCAAGTACTTGTTGAAAACATAAATGAACAGAGAATCAAAACTATAGAGCTAAAATGTAGAGAAGAAAACCGTCAAGCAACTTTCACACCAACAGGTACCTGATTTAACACAGGAAAGCGCATGCTCTCAGGGGATTAGCCGCCTCTGTGGGGCTGTGCTGTCAACACTGCCGGGCCGTGTGTCCTGGGCGGTTCCTGCTCCCGTCCTCCCTCAGAGTCAGGCAGGTGCTGTGCCGTCTCCTGCAGGCTCCGTGAGCTCCAGAGGCCACTCCTTTGCTGACCCTGCCAGTAACCTCGGGCTGGAGGATATCATCCGGAAGGCGCTCATGGGGAGCTTTGACGACAAAGTGGAGGATCACGGGGTGGTCATACCCCAGCCGGTGGCAGTGGGGCCTGGGGGCGCCAGCACCTCAGTGGTGACCAGCGGCGAGACCCGGAGGGAGGAAGGGGACCCATCACCTCACTCAGGTAAGGGGCTCATTTTTGTGCTCTTCCCCATGTCTCCCAAGAAAAAGCCAGTCCATACCTCAGGTTCTGATGGGTCATGAAGAGATTTCATTTATATGCTCAGTCACCTCAGTGTTTTTTCAACCTCTTCAGACATGTTGTAAGTGACATAAAATTAAGGATGAAAATTTCTACCCAGAATGTCACCCTCCAGTGTATCAGTGTTTTTGTTTTCATCTAGTCCTTACCTGTGTGCATACATTGTAATTGTAATACTGATGCAATTGCATATTCTGCTTTTGAATCAAAGTGACTTGCTATTGTAATAAAAGTGACAGGCCCCATATAAAAGAATTTTAAGCTGCAGAAAAAAGTAAGGGGAAAAAAATCCTTTCGATCACATTGTATAGAAAGCTAATGTTAAAAAGGGTAGCTTATTGGAATGAGGTCATTACACATCCTGTTACAAGCACACAAAAAACGATGACTCTGCTTTATGTTAATATATAACCTTTTTTCTTAATCTGTTGAGAATCTCTCTTATGCCTTAAAAATAAACTGAAGGTCAGCAACATTTCAGGTTTGTTCTCCTGTTACGGTCACACTGTTATGGTCACACAAAAGATTTCACTAAGGATAAGAAAATGATTAAAGAGATGAGTGGTTTTGTTTTTCCCTATATATGTTAACATTAGGACAATATAAATTCATTTCCTGCTCAAAGATGAGGCACTTGTCTTCTAATTTCTGCTCTAACCTTCAAGTTTTATTGATTTAAATGTGTGTGTGTATGTGTGTGTGTGTTTTAAGTTATAATATTGGTGATTTACAGAGTTCTCCTTGTTGTGTAGTCTTTTTATCATGGCATTTCTTGGTGGTGAGGTTTCATACCCTGTTTTTTCAAAAAAGCTGTGTCCTGAGGTCCTTCCTGCTCGAGAAGGTCTTCTTGGCTGCCTTTGTTTAACGGTTTGGCAGGTATTACAATACTAGGTTGGTGCAAAAGTAATTAGTTTTTGTATGGCTGAAATTTGCTGTTCTATATTGGAGTACTTTCTTAAATGTGGTTACGTTGTACATCATTTTAATGCACACTTATGTTTTTTTGCTAATGACTTGTTACTTGCTGTTTATTTTAGACTATGGAAATGGTGTTAGACAAAAAGCAAATTCAAGCGATTTTCTTATTCGAGTTCAAAATGGGTCATAAAGCAGTGGAGACAACTCACAACAATGAATTTGGCCCAGGAACTGCTAATGAATATACAGTATAAGTGGTGGTTCAAGAAGTTTTGCAAAGGAGATGAGAGCCTTCAAGATAAAGAACATCGTGGCCAGCCAGCCCAAGTTGACAACAACCAAGTGAGAGCCATCATCAAAGCTAATCCTCTCACAAGCCCACAAGGAGTTGCCAAAGAACTCAGTGTTGACCATTCTACATCTATTTGAAGCAAATTAGAAAAGTGAAAATGCTGGATAAGTGGGTGCCATAGGAGCTGCAAAAAAATTGTTTTAAAGTGTTGTCTTCTCTTATACGATACAACAATGAACCATTTCTTGGATTGTGACATGAAAAGTGGGTTTTATATGACAGCCAGTAACAACCAGCTAAGTGGTTGGAAGCAGCAGCTCCAAAAGCACTTCCCAAAGCCAAACTTGCACCCAAAAAAAGGTCCTGGTCACTGATGGTCTGCTGTCCGTCTTATCCACTACAGCTTTGAGTTCCGGTGAAACCATTACATTTGAGAAGTACGCTCAGAAAATCGATGAGATGCACCGAAAACTGCAGCACCTGCAACTGGCAGTGGTAAACAGAGCCTGATTCTGCACGAAGCCTGACTGTTCAGCTTCTGAAGCGTTGGTTCTGTGACGTGCGAACTGGGCTATGAAGTTTTGTCTCATCTGCATATTTGCCCGACCTCTCGCCCACTGACTACCACTTCTTCAAGCATCCTGATAACTTTTTGCAGGGAAAAGGCTTCCACAACCAGCAAGATGCAGAAAATGCTTTCCAAGAGTTCATTGAATCACAAAGTACAGATTTTTACGCTACAGAAATAAACTTACTTCTCAATGGCAAAAATGTGTTGATTGTAAGGGTTCCTATTTTAATTAATAAAGATCTGTTTGAGCTTAGTTACAATGATTTAAAATTCACGGTCTGAAGCTGCAATTACGTTTGCACCAACCTACTATTAAGACACATACTTTTCTCAAAACCTCCTGTAAACATGGTTGTATTTCTTCTGGTGTTCATTGTTGTGTAAGAAGTAAGACTAGATTCCGCCACCACCTCCCCTTTTTTTTAGTGATGACATTTTATCTGCCCAAAGAATCCTTTTTTCCTCAACTTCAGTAAGTACCATCAGTGTGTTAGTGTTCTTCAGCCTGTGTCAATTCCCTGATCACCAGAGGGTATGTGTACCTTCCCAGTTTCTGTGTACAGGGGAAAAAATTCTATCACATGTTCCTTAGTTATTTTCTCCCATTTGAGAAAGTTGCCTTTTTGCTGGATAGTCTTTGTTACCTTCTCATTGTTTTAATCATCTTGATCCTTTTTCTGTTGCTTTCACTCTCAAATTTTTCCTTTGCACCAGTGTCTCCTTTTCCTTCATGGCTTGACTTCCTAATAAGCCTTTTCATAAGCCTCATTCATTTTGGTGATCTCTTCTTTGAGCTTCTTTTGTAAATGGCCATCATGTATTGTCAAGTTTTCCCCAGTGTTTGAAGTACACCCAACCCCCATTTTCTGTTGTGTTATATCGTCCTCTTTATCACCAAGGACTTGCATTTCTTCTCTCTCCAGACAGAGTGGTAGAAAATGCTTTTTCTCCCTTTTTTCTGTACCCCAAGGATTGGGGGCAGGGTGAAACCATTCTGCTGGGGCTGCTGACCTGGGCTCTGATCTCTTCTGAGATCCTTTTAATGTTCTGTGTGAGCGCCCAGTTGGGGCTTCCCAGGCCTGCAAACCAACTAAACAGCCTGGAGAAGCAGAAAGGGCTTCCTTGACTTGCCCAGCCCAGCTGATGTCCAACAGCTTGAAGGGGCTTCTCTTGTGCAGATTTTCTCCTTCCTCTCTTCACTCTTCTGTAGATTGATGAGGGCAGAGATAGTGAGGATTTAAGATTTTTGTCAAACAGTTTTCATTTTCTTAGCAGTTTTGTGCTCCAAGGCCAAGAAAGAAATGATGTTTCAGAAATGTTAGTTTCTTGGTTACCTGTTTCTGAGTTTATGGCATGAGGACGGACATTGCCCCTTTGAATTTAGTTGCTGCGAGTGAGTTCTGGCTGTTTCTCGTATGTTACCAGGGTCTGGATTCTTCATGCTCCCACCCTGCTTTCTCTTGCAGCAGATGGTCAGCAGCACTGGGGTGCACTTTCAGTTTGTGACTGTGACTACTATGTGTCATTAATGACAGTTTATTCCACTTTCAGGAGGAGTTTGTAAACCAAAGCTGCTCGGCAAGGCTAATAGCAGGAAATCGAAATCACCTGTCCCGGGGCAGGGCTACCTGGGAGCGGAGCGGCCCTCATCGGTCTCCTCTGTGCACTCAGAAGGGGACTACCACAGGCAGACGCCGGGCTGGGCCTGGGAGGACAGACCTTCCTCGACAGGTGAGGGGCTGCTGCCAGAGTGCAGGTCTGCATGCAGCTGACGTCAGGGCCTTGGTTAGTGATGCTCCTAAAATCAGATGCTCTGTTAGGAAAATGCTTTCCATTATGGTATGGTTAAAGGGTTCCACTGTTCTTAACAGAAACTGAATTTACACAATCTAAAAAATTTTAAGAATGCAAATTTGATTACCAGCAGAGAAGAAGAGCTGTGAGCACAGCTGCCCTCAGGCCCCTTGCACCTGTGGAGAGCCGGCAGCGGCACCTGACGCAGGTGCGTGGCTGGGGCCTGTGGCTTCAGCTCTCCCACACCTTCTGCACAGATGTCCTCGGAGAAAGTTCTTAGGAGCTAATGGGAACTGAAGCCAAACACGGAAGAAAGCTGGCACCCCTCTGTAGGCTGTCTTTACAGACAAAAAACTCTAGGATATTTTTAACGTTTGCCCTTTTATGACTACTTACAAGCTTTGTTTCTTTTTGGCTGCACTGGGTCCTGGTTGTGGTGCTTGGACTCCTCTCATTGCTGCAGTGCAGGGCTTCCTATTGCGGTATAGCAGCCTGTCTAGCTGTTGCCTGCTCTCAGCAGTTGGGCTGCACATACTTGGTTGACCTATGGCATCTTCGCTCCCTGACCAGGGATCAAACCTGAGTCCCCTGCATTGGAAGCAGGTTCTTAAACCACTGGTCCACCAGGCAAGTCCCCATTTTGTAACCTTTTAAAAATTACGAATAACCATGATAATAATGGTGGGCTTCCCCGGTAGCTCAGACTGTGAAGAACCCGCCTACAATGCAGGAAACTCAGGTTTTCCGATCTCTGGGTCGGGAATGTCCCTTGGAGAAGGGAATGGTTACCTACACCAGTATTCTTGCCTGGAGAATACCATGGACAGAGACTGGTGGGCTATAGTCCATGGGGTCACAAAGAGTCGGACATGACTGAGTAATGAACACTTCCACTGTAACGGTCATCTTGAAAATGAACAATTTTTTAAAGTAAAACTGGGATAGTTGCTGTGGATTTTAGAGTTTCATCTGTGCTTTTCAGAGGAATTAACTCCACAAATAGAGCAATGAAAAAATCTAGTTAAAGGAGGGCACAATTCAAATTTCTTATTGGTATTATAAAACCTAATTTAAGGTATACTTAATCACTTTATAGTTTTTCCCACCACATGCAGAGTGGGGGCTTACTGGTTTGAAAACTTCCTAGGCCAATGACTCTTTTTTTTTGTCTCTGATGCTGTGGTATGTGCTCTGGTTTTAGCATTTCTTAGATTGTAGGTGGCTTCCTGGAGACAATGACACGGTCTAGGCATTGGCAGGAGGTGTGGTGCTATTGTGAGGCTTGTGTGTGTGTCCCCCTCTGAAGCCTGTCCCTGGGTCTGTCTGCCCCTGACGAGCTGGGCCCTTGTCCCCAAACTTCCTGCTTCCTCCTGTGTTACCAGAGTCTTAGTTTGAGCCAAAAATCCAGGAGTTCCACTTGGATTCAGCAGCAGCCCAGCCTTGAGTACTCACTGGCTTTGTGGTCCTTCTGGATGGTTGGTTGCTTGGGAACGGCACAGCAGGGAGGTCTGTTCTGCCCTGACCCTGCGCCCCGCTCAGATGTGCTCACCTCTCTCCACAGGCTCGACACAGTTCCCCTACAACCCCCTGACCATGCGGATGCTCAGCAGCACGCCCCCCGCGCCCGTCGCCTGCACTCCCACCTCGGCCAACCCAGCTGCCCCACACCAGCCGAGCAGGATCTGGGAGCGGGAGCCAGCCCCGCTGCTGTCCGCACAGTACGAGACGCTGTCTGACAGCGACGACTGACCTGTGGGCAGGGGTCCCAGGGTGGGGGGGGCTCCAGTTTCTGGTGGCTTCCTTTCTAACTGCAGGCCTGATGCCTGCCCGCCTAGGATTTATGCCCAGAGACCTTTCTGGAGAGCCTGGACCATGGACGGTAAAGAGACAATGGAAATTCATTTTGGGGTCAAATGAGGTTTGGAGAACTCTGCCTTGATACAGGCAGTTCTGTGGATTATAGTAATAGTGGAGGGTCGACATGTAGAGTTTTTAAAAAGTGGATAATTCCTGTTCTTACATCTGTTTGTAAAGAAACCATGATGTCTCTAATCACTCTGTAAATAGAGGGCCTTTTCTGCAGTGTTCCCCGCGCTGTAGTATCTGGTGTACTTATGTTCGATCAGCACATCAACTTGGGGGTGATTTTTAAGAAATCTCTTGTCTACCTTTTTAACCCTTGCCTTCCAAACAACGTCATACAGCCCAGTTCCATGGTGTCGGCTGTCAGGGGCACTGTACTTTTATCCAATTTTGTCTCCTTCTAAGCTCAGATTCCCGGTGATGTTTAAAATCTTGTGGAGATGTTTAGATTTTTAACAGACGCTGCCATAAAATCTGTACATTAACGTATTAGGGTCTAAGGGAGAAACAATTCTGCCATATTGTAAATTTCCAGGGCAGGCTTTTTTTTTAAATTAGAAGCACCGAAAACAGTACTGCATGGGTATTGTTCTAGTTCAGTTTCTAACATTTTAAAGGCTTATTTGAGGTGTACGTACCTCCCTGTTACGCACACTGGTAATTAACCCACCTTGGGTATTTGCCTGCATTTGATGCAGCAAAGCTTTTGGTTTGGAAATAAATCTGACTGCCCTGTCCACCTGTCCATAGCTATAGTAGATGATTGTGACTGAAGGCTTTGGTGTCTCAGGTTAGCTGATGTGTCACTGGCCGAGCTGGAAGGTGACACCCGGTATGGAGCCTCTCGGCTGTGTGTCTCGGCTCTCCTGGGCTTAGGAGAAGCAGACGGCCCTTCCGCTGCATGCTGCCTCGTGCTTATACTTTCACTTCGATTCCTTGTGGGCAAGTGTTTGTCATCAAATGTTTTCATTTCACTGAATCTCAAGGAGCAAATAATTTAAAAGACTGGTACTGGAGGACCAGTCTTAATCTTCATTAGTAACTGCTTGTTGAATTAAATTCTTTTCATACACTCAAGCATAGCACTGGCGCATCCTTCTGCAGCGCATGGATGCTAATGGTTTGGGGAGGTGTTTAGAAAGGAAAGAGATCTCTCAAGATGATAAAACCTAGGACTTTACAGACTCCAAACTAGACCTGAGTTTTTCAACATTAGTCCTCAAGCCTCCTTTGTAGTGACTGAGACCCTCCCATCCCTTGGCATCTAGTCCCTGTTTAATAGGTGTGGACGCAGGTTCAGAATTTTGCCCATGTTTTAGAAAAGCAAGAAGGACAGGAATGCTAGCTAACACCTCTTGAGGCCTGTGGCTGCACCCACATGTAAGTGAGCTCAAAATAAGCTTCGGGTGGGGTGGTCAGGGCACCACTGCCTGGGCAGCTGGCCTCTGACTTCAGCCCAGTCGGTGGTTAGTCCTCCTTGCTCTGGGGCCTCAGTGCAGGGAACCGTACAGACAGGCTCTCTGCAAACTCGACCGTGTCACTGAGGGGGAGAAATTCCTCAGTAAAACATGCGAAGCAAAGAATACCTCCCTTTCAGCAACTCATGCAGCTGTGAAAAGGTAAACGCACATAGATGCTCAAGGTGAGTAGTTACAACCAGGCTGCACTGAAACTTGATTAAAGGAATTAACCTGGTGAGACAATGAGAAGATGCTTACATCAGCAAAATAGAAGATTATTCTAATAGATTCTGATTTGAGCCTAATTCCTGTATTTTTAATTCTAAAGAGTCAATGACTTTTTATGAGAAGCTCAAAAGACTTCAGTATTGAATACATACAATACTGTCGTGGCATCTCCTGGTTTATTAGGAATGGATCCTCCTCGCGTACACAGGAGCCAAAGGCACTAGTTCATCCTCCCCACCCCCACACCAGAGGGACTGCAGGACTGCCCCAAGGCAGGGACAACGCTCTCGACACACCACCCAGGTTAGGCCACACTGACCTTCTCCCAGGGCTGAAAGAGTCCAAAGACCCCCACGGGGAGACTGAGAAGCAAAATTCAGACTGAGAGCTAGGGCTGGGGTCCAGGCAGTGCTTCCTCTATGGCCCCATTACTGTCAGTACAATACCCCCAGGGTTCCCCTCTGAGTCAGGGGACTTGGCAGCCCTCAGACAGCTCTGCCCTGTGACTTGGTCCAGAGGGGTGCATGCTCAGAGGGGAGGGACCGTAGGAATTGTCATTCCTTTTCTTCTTTTTTTCACAGTGGTCTACAACCAGATACGTACAACAACACGCAGTCCACTTTTATGTATAATCTAAATAAAGGGCACGCTACTACTTCCAAGTGCCTGATTCCCACTTTAAAGCTTCATGTCTAATGCTTTGTAGCAACCAAGATACTACTCTTTTATGCATTAAATCCCACAGTGGTCATCATGAGATAGAGAATAAGAGAAAGCAACTCACCATCATGAGATTGGTAGCTCTGTTCTGCCAGGTCTTGATAAAATAAGACATAGCAGCAAATCAATGAACCAAAACCTTATAGTAGAGATGCCCCCATGCCAGACGAACACTGGCCCCTCTTATCCTGGCATGGTTCAGCACCTCCCCAACCATCCATTAAAACAGAGCACCGCCTGACAACGGTCCTTAGAAACAGTCAGGGGAGGGGGGGTGGGGAGTGTCCAAAACAAACAGCACAGCTTATCCTCCACCGAGGCTTAGTTGAGGGGACGTGCATGTCACAGAGAGAATTTAAGCCACTGATCGGGAGCCGCCAGGACTGGAACAGAGGTATCAGTAGTCATGACAAAGGTCTGCTTTTTCTTGCCAGCTCGGCCAGCTCTTCCCTGATGTGCTGCACAGAAGCCTCGTCTCTCTTCAGCTCCGCTTGCCTCAGTGCTTCCCTATAGGTCTCTTCTGCTTGTGCGTACAGTTCTGGAACAGCCCGAGAGAAGGGAGAAAATGCATGTTTCATCGTGATTCTGAAATGTTCTGAAGAGAAAGCACGTGCGATAGGACAGCTCTAGTTCACGGTGTGAGACCTGGTGTGAGACAAGCTATGACCATGGGACACCGGGACCTCAGGGAGCCCTTCCCTGATAGAGGTTCGGGTAAGGGACCTGTCCCTGCAGGTTTCTGAGCAGAGGGCAGAGCTTCGTGAGGACACATCGAGCTGTCCACATGCCAACGAGGAGCCTGCAGAGCACTCCAGAAACAAGGGACCATGGCCTCACTGCCCACCCTCAGCCCACCACCCAAGTTCCTGACCCACTGATGGGCACCCCGCACCTCTGTGCGTCAGGACTGCAGCCAGATTGCTGAGCAGCACATGCAGTTCAGGGTGTTCCACCTGCCTCGCCAGGTCTGATGCCCTCTGTGCGTGAACACAGGCCTCGTCAGTGCGGCCCTGTGTGTCCAGGGTAGTGGCCAGGTCATTCAGCAGCACGATGGTCTACACGGGAGAAAACAGCTGCTGCTTGCAAATGAAGATTCGCTGGAGAAGACAACAGCTACCCATGCCAGTATTCTTGGGCTTCCCTGGTGGCTCAGCTGGTAAAGAATCCACCTGCAGTGCAGGAGACCTGGGGTTCAATCCCTGGGTGGGAAGATCCCCTGGAGAAGGGAATGGCATCCCACTCTAGTATTCTGGCCTGAAGAATTCCATAGACTTGTCTATGGGGTTTGCAAAGAGTCAGACGTGACTGAGCAACTCTTCACTTTCCATAGCCCTAGTGTCTGGTGTTCTGTGGATGCCCTGAAGGGCTGTCTTTTCTAGCGGCGCCCCTTGGGGGCAGGTGTCTGCCTCTGTAAGTCAGGTGCATTTATCATTCACACTGCACAGCAGCAATCTGACTCTCTGGAAAATGATACAAACCTGGAAACTAGGTAGCAGGATGAATATTACTTATTAATTTGTCAAAAAAGCAGCAGCAAATAAACATAGCAAAAAGTAGTGACAGGATGTGACCCGTCCTATGGCAAACCAGTGCGCACGGAGACCTCTGGGCAGATCCAGTACCTCCCTGGCAGCCTCAAACCCTTCCTAAAACGGAGGGTGGGGGGAGTGGATGCAACAGGGCCTTCTGCTGAGGGTCTGTCCACATTTCCTATTCTGGATTCTGAAATCTTCGTCTTAGACGCCTGCTGTTTTTAGACGCCCCGCCTTACCTGTGGGTGTCTTTCTCCAAGTATTTCCTCAGAAATCCGCAGAGCTTTTTCATACATCCTCTGTGCCTGAGATGGCTGCTGGGAGAAGAGCAGGTAGCGCGCGTAGGTGTCCAGACACATGCCCAGAAGGAGCTGTGTGTTGGCCTTGTCATCGGCTGAGAAGGAAACGCGAGCAGTGCTGGGTGCAACGAGCAACAACCAGAAGGCAGGGCAAGTGCTCTGAACACAGTCACTAAACCAGTCCTCCTGACCTATCCTTTTACACAAGGTGATTAACATCTACACTGGCTCTTGGACCCAAGTTTGTGTGGGGAAGGGGGATTTGCCAAACCAACAAGTAGGTGTATCCAAGAATTCAACTCCCCTGACACCACCTACCCAGAGTCCCCAGGTAAGCCCCCACCCCACTCCAGACACCGGTCCAGGGTGTCACCTGGAGATGAGAGGTTCCCAGGACTCCTCCCCTCAGGTTCAATCAGTCTGCTAGGGTGGCTCACAGATCACCTGTTTTTATAAGGATACAACTCAGGAACAGGTGAGGTGTGGGGGAGGGGCTTCCTGCCCTCTCCAGGTGCCACTGTCCCTGTGCCCTCCACAAGAGCCCCAGGCCCCATCCCCTGGGGTGTTGATGGTGGCGCCTTTATTAAAGCGCTGGCAGCTGAGTCACCTTCCATCCCAGTCAGGGGTAAGACTGAAGGCTCCAACCCTCCAACCACATGGTTGGCTCCACTGGCAACCAGCCCCTGTGCTTTAACAATAAGCTAAATCATACTCCACACTCGGGAAAATGTAAAGGATATGGGGAGTTCTGAGGCAGGAACTATGATGAACAAAGACCAATAATGTATGAGACATTTTCATCATCTGAATGACCAAATAGATATTTCATGTAAGTCACAATTATTGTAACATAAGTAATGAACTTTTCCATACCTTTTAAGATTGAGTATTATTTTTAGTTTGAAACTAGTATTATCTAGCATGAACCAGGTGAAGATAAACTCCTAGAACAACAACAAAAAGCCTAGGGCCAATAAAATTTTCTGGTATGAAAACAGCACACAAAGGAACCAGAGAACACTCAGAATCCTGGGATGGAGCATCATAACCCAATTTAAAGAACAGCTAATCTGTTTTTTGAAGAACAGTAATAAAGGCTGCAATGTATGGCAGCTTCCAACGTACCGTATCTGGAAAAAGAGCCAGACAGCAGGGCTGGGTACCAGCAGCTAACAGCAGTCGGCCAAGTAAAGGCCTTGGAGCCACGACACAAACAGCACGCAAGTGGTGGTGAGCCAGCGGAAAGGACACTGTGCAGACAGCTTTGGCGGAGGGGAATGTTCACATGAAGGACTCAGAGGTTCCCTCAGATAACCTCACAGAGCACGATTACTGGATGCCCACGTGAAGGGGTGCAGACGGGTCTGTTTACCAACAAAGGGATCACCACACTGAATACAACTCCTTCCCTATCTTCCAAGTTTAAATGGTGCATAGACTTTAAAGATGACGATGTTGCCAAATAACCCTATGATCAGTTACTGAGGGGATAGTTTAAATAAAACAATACAAATAATCTATAAAAATAATCTCAGAAGGTAAAAGTGAAAATAAAACTTTGCTTCTAGTAAAAACCCAAAGTTCTTCTAATTATATAAAAGGCAAATGATAAAAACCAAACCAAGTTTTAAATAGATCACCTTACAAATTTTAAATTATTTTTAAACAAAAAGCACATAAAAATTCATGGATAAATATAACTAATATAAAAAAGCAAAACATAAGATGGCACCAAATAAATATCACTTAAGATACCATTTTTCTGTATTAAAAGGAAATGCTGAAGCAATAAAAATAGATCTCACTAGGAACACTCTTTAAATGCTGAGCAAAAAGCTTGTAAAATTAGCAGTTTAAGATCCACACTATTGGGGGATAACAGCGTGGAGAAAGGCCCAGGCAGAGCAGCTCTGTGCCCCCCAGGTACTGACACAGGTCCCAGGAGGCTGAAGAGTCACAACACCTGCAGACACTAAGATCTGCACTCCTGGAGAACAAGACAAAGATGTTTACCACATATCGAAACCATCACAAAATAACGTCTACGTTATTCCAGTTCTGAAAACTGTTTCAAGAATGACTGCTGACTCATTACTGAAACATGTGCTACTTCTCTCTAAATATTTCTACATTAAAAAAAGTATACTCTGTATACTTTAAAATTAGAATATATGTTCAATACTGTAACTCAAAAATATAAGAATGAGGTGACAAGTAATTCTAGTGGAAAATTATTACCCCTGATACCAGTAACGGTAATTAAACTAGAATGGCAGAAAAGATAAAGCTTTTTAGAAGGAATTAACTGATGAGGTAAATTTTAGCTGTTAATATTTCATTATTAAAATACATTTTAAATTCACAGTACATTCTAATCATAGTAACATAAAATTTTTAACATATATCTCTAAATATAGGACAAAGGGAGAAATAAAGACTCCATAGTGAGACCATCAGCACACTGCTAAGTTCATACCTCAGTAAAGTACCAGAGTTCCTTTTTCTAATAACAATTAAAACATGCTGCTTTGAAATACCAATATAAACAAACACCACTAGAAGTCACACACCAAAGAAACCTACTGACAGCAGAGAAACCGCCACCCCCAAAGGCTATTCAGATCTGAGGGGAGGGAAGTGTATTTATCTCTTCAGACTTTAATTATAAGTAATTCTTTATCACAAATCATTCCTAGGAGAAAAAGATGAGGCAACCTAAAATCAGTCTATGAAAAAGATTCACCACAGAAATCTTTAGTCAAAATACAAGCAACCTGAATTTTCAAATGCACTAAGGATAAATGCACCAAGCAGCTTTTATTCCAGGAATGCTGAGAATGACTCGGTGTACTCTATCTGCACCAAATCAGGCTTGCATAAATGCAGAGTCTCCATCAGTGATTTGGGAGAACTCAAGCACAGGTACCCAGCAATAATAATCTGGGAGAGGCTACAGGGTCTTTGAAGCTAAAGGCATTTGCTGCTCATGCTCCAGGAACGTCCTTGACATGCCAGGCTGCATCTCATCACCTGACTAATGACCCTGGTACTTTCCGAGACCACTAATGGTGGCAGTGGAAGGAGTTTTGGTTCCAGTAACATGACAGATAATCTGAAAACCCTTCTGCTTCAAATATTAGATAAATCATAACACATACCTTTTTACTTGCACAGCTGACCTCCTGAGAGAAGGAAATCCTGAGGGCCAGCAATTACAAAGGAGCTAAAACCCAAAGGGGAGAACACGAAACAGGGCCCAGTTCTGGCTGGTTGTGTGGTGGCCTGGGTGTCTCTGAATCCAGAATTGGGTTCTTCATCTCACACAGGACACAGAAGTAGATCTGAACTCCCTATAAAGCTAGGATGACCCCAGAGGCTACAGGGGGACAGGGACCACATGGAAACCCATCACAGACACCCCCCACCCCACCATGCTTGATTTGATGTCTAAATCCAAGTCATCCCTTCCCCAGGCTCGGACCTGAGAGTCTGGAAGAACAAAGCCAGGCCAGAGACTCATTTCTCAAAGCCGCTGAAGAGTCTGTAACCCGAGTACGTAAACATGGAGACAGCTCAGGTGGGAATCAAGAGGATGGTAAGAGGAGGCCTCCCCTGAAGATAACTGAGTGACCCCGGCTGGAACTCTTCCTCAGAGGTCAGGGGCTCCACCTACGAGCCCTGCGCCGGCCCCTCTGGCCCTCATCCCTCAGCTTACATCCCCATTCTTCAGCCATCTTCAGATATGCAACGACTTCAGTGGATGTTTGCTGTTTTTCCTCCACTAGAAACTGACCAGGTGTTACTTACAGCTATATCTAACGTGCATCCCAGTGTTTCCTGACTGGTTGAATGAACGAAAGAGAAAAAAGAAGGTATGAACTATACACGGGAGGTATGATGACACCAAACATTAATTTTACCTACAGAAGTCACAGGAGCAGGACGTGAATCTCTGGAAGCTCAACATAGAGGTGTCATTACACACCAGCGAGAAAGGGACTCACTAATAAAGCAGCCCTAAGTTAAAACCCAGTCTGGGGGAGGAAAACATAACAGCATTGTCTTACACCACAGTAAAAACAAATTCCAGGTAATGAAAGACTCAGTGGAAAAGAACCAAGTACTTATTTACTTGTGGATTATTATTAGCATGTTAACTGGTTTCCTCTGGATTATTGTTGATTCCTGGTTGATGGAGTATCAAAGAATTATTATGAAGCTCCATTAGGAAAAGATAAAAAGAAAAATGGCAAAATTTACCTCTGAGGTCCGTACACACGACCCCATCATGACACATTCTCTAATTTTTCAGTCATTTTGCAGGTATCTGGACACCTAACCACTGTCAAAGCGATGTGTGGAGATCATGGTTTCCAAACAGTGTCACTTTTGGCTATTGATATTTTGACAGATAATTTCTGTGAATTACAGTGTTTAACTTAAATTTAGTCAGATACCCATTAGATGTCCACCTCCCCTCCGACCCCAGCTATAACAACCAAACTATCACCCTAAGGTGCCGGGTAGAAGCCAAGTCTTTACAAGAGACTATTTTTCTGACCTTAGAAAGTGGAGGCTTTTATTAAACAAGACTCGGAAAGCACAAACCATAAAGGAAAATACCAAAAGATTCTCTAATCTGTCAAATGCCCTAAAGTGAAAAGACAAGACCACAAAGAGAGAATGTAACCAACAAAATAGATGCTCGGGGAAAAAAAAAAAAAGATGCTTAAATATATTAAGAATTATTTACAAATCATTGAGGAAGAAAAGAAAAACACCCTTCAAAAAATAAGGGAAAAATTTTAAAATGAAATATAGCACAATAAGAACGCCAACACATCGCCGACGAAAATATAAAGCGGTAAAAGCACACTGCTAAGTGTTCGGTAATGTCTAGTGTGGCAGGCCAGCAGTCCCACTCCTCGGTACGCCCCTGGGGAACAGCCTGGCGTGTCCACAGAGACGCAGGTCCCAGCATTACTCCCACAGCAAGAGAGGCAGGACCTCCATGTCCACCGACGGGCGAAGTGAGCACATGTCCACAGCGGAGGATCAGGGCCTCCACTAGCCTGCATCTCTCCTCTGGAGGATGGAAAAAAGGCGAACCCCCCGCCGCCCTGACCCAGGAACAATCGCGGGAAGTCACCTCTTCTGAACAGACATGCAGCCTGACAAGCAAATAGGGCCTTTGTGCGAAAAATATTTTAAGTATCAACGTGGATAAAAGCTCAGCAATATGATGAGTGAAGAAATAAACTGCAGAAACAATGGTACAGTAAGACACTGTTCATATAAAGTTTAAAAACATTTTAGTCCCATAGTTTACTGATGTATACAAGTATAAACAGGCAGAAGACTCATAAACACCAAAACCAAATCCAGGATTACAGTTACATCAAGCAGAAGTACCAAGGGTTTTAAACTTCCCCAGACCAGGTAAAATACTGGGTTGGCCGAAAGGTTTGTTCAGGCTTTTCTGTAAGATGGGATGAAAAACCCGAACGAATAATACCTAAGACTTGCCAAAGCTAAGGGTTTGAAAGCATACAGGTATCTATTAAAGTTTCCACTATTTTTGTGTAAAATCTTTAAGAAGAAAGATATAGTACTGACTTTTCTGGATAAGTCAGTAATACAGAATACACAGTGGAAAAGAGGAGACAATATATTTATATACTATAGAACAAGAAAAGAGGGAGGCCAGGACTATCCTGGTGGTCCAGAGGATAGGAATCCACCTGCTGATGCAGGGGACCCGAGTTCCATCCCTGGTCTGGGAACTAAGATCCCACATGCCTCAGGCCAACTTGGAGCCCATGTACAAGAGAAGCCTGAGCACCACAACTACTGAGTAGCCCCTGCCCACAGCAACGAGCTAGAGCCCACACGCAGCAATGAGACCCAGCACGTCCCAAAAAAACCCAGAAAGGTTCACCAAAGACCAGGCAGAATTCAGAGAGACCAACCCCTAACCTTATTATGCTAAAGAGCTTCCAATGCCTACAAAGTAACCAGGCAGGAGAAAACAGGTTATTTACAAAAGAAGGTGAACAAGTTGGCTTCCACATTCTCTGCAGAAAAATCCCACCAGGTGCAAAATTCCAGATCGCAGAGAACTAGGGGAAAGTAGCAGATTTATTACCCTGTAGTCATCTCATCTTACACAGGAAACTGAAAATAAAAAATTTTTTTCTGAGTCAAATACATCTTGAAGAAATTTTAGGTTGCTCTTAACAGAACTGAGAACCGTATTATGTGCCTTCCTTCCAAAATATAAAAGGACATTTAGTGAGGAAAACAACCCTTTAAGAGGGACTTGAAAACACAAGAAATAACAAAAAATGGAAAGCTTTTAGTGCAAAAATTTAGACCAAATACCACTTTCAATTCTAGATTTAAGTAGGTTTTATTATCACAAGGCAACAATACTCAGCTTAAAAAAAATAAAAGATCCAAACACAGCCTTCTACAAAAGACATACTGAGGGAAGCCCTGGTGGTTAAGAATTGGGCTGCAGATTCAGAGAACACAGGTTCGATCCCTGGTCCAGAAAGATCCCACGTGCCACAGGCAACTAAGTCCATGGGTCACAACCACTGAGCACTCGCTCTAAAGCCCACGAGTTGCAACTACTGACCCCTCGCACCTGGAGCCAGTGCTCCACAAGAGAAGCCACCACAGTGAGAAGTCCACGTACCCAAAGAGAGCCTCCCAACTAGAGAGATGCCCTTGCAGCAAGGAAGACACAGCACAGCCAAAAAAACCCCAAAACATACTGAAAACAAAATAACTCAAATTTTAAGAGTAAGATACAGTCAACAATGTGAAACTAAAATTTGTGACAAATACCTTAAGTAGGACAAAAAAGAATCACTCTTCTGATGAAAGGATAATTCATAATGAAGCTGTGTGTGTGTGTGTGTGTGTGTGTGTATAAAATCTGGGACTCTAAACAGCATAGATATATAAAGAAAAAAATCACAAAAACATAAATATTGTCTACAACTACACAATGTCAGCAAGGGTACAGAAGCCTGAACAACTCTATAAACCAACTAAAGCCGACACACATCTACAGAGTACGCCTCCTCTCAGATGCACACGCAACACCCCCAGATAAACCATGTTGCTGTTGTTTAGCTGCTCAGTCATGTCCGACTCTTTGCAACCCCATGGACTCTTCTGTCCATGGGATTCTCCAGGCAAGAATACTGGAGTGGATTGCCGTTCCCTTCTCCAAGGGATCTTCCCAACCCAGGAATCTACAAACTCTTGTCTTCCGTGTCTCCTGCATTAGCAGGATTCTTTACCACTGAGCCACCAGGGAAGCCTGGATAAACCATGTACCAGGCCATGAAACAAATCTTGATAAAATGTAAAAGGACTGAAATCATACAAAGCATGTTTTCTGATCATAATGGAACAAACCTAAAAATCAACAGAAGGAAATTTTGGAAATTCACAAATACATGTAGATTAATCAACACTCTCCAAAATATCCAAGAGATCTCAAAAGAAATCACAAGAAAAGTTAGAAAATATTTTGAGATACATGAAAATAAAAACACAACACACCAAAATTCATGGGATGTAGCTAATATAATAGAGGAACATTTTTAGTTGTAAATGGCTACATTAAAAAAGAAAGAAAGGTCTTGGGAAGCAGACTCAAGTGTGTGTGTGTGTGTGTGTGTGTGTGTGTGTGTGTGAGTGATTGATTAGGATTGATGTACAGGAGAAACCACATTACAGAGCAGTTATCCTGCAATTAAAAAAAAATCTTAAATCAACAACCTCATCCTCTACCTAAGAAACTAGAAAAAGAGCAAAATAAACCCATGGCAAGCAGAAGAGATATAAAAGATTAGAATGGAAACAAATGAGGTAGAAAACAAACGAACAAAATTAGAAAATGAAACCAAAAGTTGGCTCTTTGACAAGGTCAAGAAAACTGACAAAAACCAAAAAGAAACAAGTATAGTCAGGAAAGTCTTTCCTAACTCATAGGGGTAATCGTAACAAGAAGAGCTAAACTTAATTGACAGGTTAACAAACTCTCTGATAGTCCCTGATGAGCCCGGCCACAATGCTAGAGCATCTCACCCCCACAACAACTCCACGAGGAAGGCTCTCCAGTCATTTCCATGGATGAGGTCCCACTGCTGTTCTAAGTGGAGAAGCCAGAATTCCAACCTGGCTCAATTCAAAGAATTCATGAAACCAAATATGCCACCAGAAATACTCCAACTTTCCAAAAATGTTTTACTTAAAATATGAAAATCTGGGGAAGAAATATGATCTTGAATACATAACAGAATATTGTTAAGCTATGCTTTATAAATATAATTCCTAAGAAAATTTCTTCCAGGAAAATACAGAAAAAAAAAATTATAAAATTCTTTCATCCATGCGTTCACTTACTGTCCCAGGTACTGAAAGCAACTCAAGAGAACAGAACCACCTTAAATGCATAAGGAACCAAGGAAGGAAGAAAAAAGGGTGCCAGAAAATAACTAAAGGAGATCTGACCCACACGGTTTCACAGATCCTACGATTTCCAAGGACTAGGTCACTCCGAGTAATGCCTCACACCTACTCCAGGAAACACAGAGAACATGCCAACTCATTTTATTACATTAATACAATCCTGTGATGACAAGCTCGGGAAATCAACTACGGATTTCACATGAGAAAATAAATGCAAATGTCTAAATAAAATATCAGCATTAAATATTATCCAGCAGTACTAGCAAGCTTGATACAGTACATCTACTCATGCAGTTTGACACCAAATTAGATTTAAGACAAAGTTGTCCAGCACGGCTGTTACTTAACATTCTGAGACTATGGCCAATGAACTAAATTTAACAAGGGGGGGGGGGTAAGGGACACAGGAGTAGAACTATGACTTCCCAAATAGTTCATTCTGCATCTGGAAATAGTGTGAATATCAACTGAAACCAAACAGTTTAGTAAGGTGTCCACTGAGAATCAGATGTGACAGAACAGCATCACATCTGTGAAGAAATCAGCCCGCAGCCCTGAGTGGGAGGACGTGCCAAGACTGACGTCTGCCAGCAGGGATGCCATTCATTCATGTCAGGAGCCACTCTCTCATGTGATTCAAGAAGAGGGATTCTGAACCCTGTCAGGAATGGATCCTGACCAGTTTTAACCAGTCATGGTAATCCCCTTTGGTTTGCCAAGTACTGGGTTAGAAATGCCACATGACCCACCCCAGCCAAAAGGAGTAACGGTAAATCCCCGGGGTGGGGAAAAGATTCCAGCGGAGACAACCTGGCCTCTAAGAGAAACATCCGAGGAGTCTCCCTTTTCCTCTGGACGCTGCTGTTTCTGGGCGAGGTTCCTGGGACCTGACAGTCACTTTTCACCCACAGGGAAGCGCAAGGAGAAAGCCAGTGCACTGAGAATGTCAGCGAGGGCCGGTGGGAAGAGCGCCCTTGGCTGAACTGCCAGACACATAATCGTGTCCTCATTATTTAACTCAATTTAGTTGAATTTTTTTTTCTGTTAGTAGTCAAATGCTAACTTATTCAGATGGCAATCTCCCCAAACTAGTATCTTAAAATTCAGTCTCAAAGCACTTTGGGAACCTGACAAAATGATCTAAAATTCATGTGAAAATTAAGGGAAAAGCCAAATGGGAGCCCTTCCCCCGTGGTTCAGTGGTTGAGAGTCCGTCTGCCAATGTGGGTGACATGGGTTCGATCCCTGGTCCGGGGGCTCCCGCATGCTGTAAAACAACTAAGCTCATTCGCCGCAACTACTAAGCCTGTGCTCCGGTGCCCAGGAGCTGCAGCTATTGGGCCCACGCGCCTAGAGCCGAGCTCCCCAACAAGAGAAGCCGCTGCAATGAGAAGCCTGTGTACTGCAACGAACAGCAGCTAGCACCCACTCGCCGAAACTAGAGAAAAGCCTGTGCAGCAACAAGGAACCAGCAGGGTCGAAAATAAATGAAATTATTTTTAAAAGGATAATGCTTAATACTTTCTGAGTACCCAGTATGCATTAGTACATACTGTCCTAAGTGCTTTACGTGTAATTCTTTTAACAGTCCCAAGAGAAAATATTACTCTTAATCCCATTCTGCGGATTAAAAATAGAGATTTGACCAAAGTCACAAAGCAATACATTAACAGAATCAGAAAATGTAAATTAATACAGTCCTTTCTAAAGCAATCGTGCAGTATTCATCAACAACCTTGATATGTGCTGACTGACCTGCAATGTCACTGCAAAACCACCCGGAGGAGTCAGCTCTGAACACTGCCTTACGTTCAGTAGCGGAAGGCTGGGCCACCCCGCCTGGACTGGACCCACAGGGTTATACTCCACTCCCTCACTCACACGACAGCCCCAGGAGAGACTGAGAGGAAGGGGATCTGGAGTAAAGCAAGCAGCCCAGTTAGAAGAGTTTGCCATATTCATAAAAGACAGGTGACAGAGGTGAGAGGGAGGCTGGGGGGCGGGGCACATGTGTACACCTGTGGCTGATTCACGTTGATGGGCGGCAGAGACCAGCACAATATTGTAATTATTTTCCAATTAAAAATCAAGAACAAAAACACCTAGCAAATCCAGTCACCTACTGGCTTTGGAGGAAAACAAAGGCTGTACACAGAAGAAACTACAATTTACAGCCCTGTTACTTGGCTCAGCAGTTAACGCGCTTATATTGTATTCATAGTGTGCACGCCTCAAATCTGTGGTAAATCCTCACTTCCAAGCCACTAGATTCTAAAACTAAATTAAGAAATAATAATTTTATGTTATTTAGAAATAAAATACCGGAAGAAATTGGTTAAGAGTTCAAAATGACTAGGAACAAGCGGGGCAAAGAAAATGATGTTTATTTTGAAATTGCTATTTTTAAATTAAGTTGTAATACTCTTTGATTTTTTATATTATTCAGGTAATATTAGAAAGTAATTTTTAAAAGAAAAATATCCAGAAAAGCACAAATAAAATATAAATCCCCCATGAAGCCTATCAGCCAGAGAGATTTTGGTATCATTTCAGCCTGTGTTCTATACTTACATTTAATCTCTGTATTGTAAAAAATTAAGACTGCTCCTAACTATATTGTTTTCACTTAATTTGTTAGGGCATTTCCTCTGTAATTAGAAAACAAGTTTTGATCTGAAGTAATATATTCCTGGGATGAAGTTAGTCATGTCAATTGAAAGCACACGAATGTGATAATGGATTTGCTTTGTTTAAAACTGAGGGAATGTATTTCCTGAGAAAAAGATAAATCACATTTACAAGAGAAATTAATTTGCTCTGACAAGACTCCTTTCAACTAGAAAAAAGGTGCTTTCCCCATACACTACATTTTTTTTTTTTAAATCAGGTTACAAAGTACAGTGTGATCCCTCACTTCCTTGCTAAAATGTGAACGGCAGTGGGCAAAACAAACCTAAAAGACAGACACCGAAAAATAAATAAGAATTCTTGGCATGATTATAAGTGATCTTTATTTTCTTAATGCTGTTTGAAATTTTATTCTGTGAAATGAAAATACCTCCTTTCATATCAATAAACAAGAAATGTCACAGCCATCAGCGATTTCTAGCCTGCGAATGTGAATGAGGGCTCCCAAAACCTCAGGTGCTGCCGCCTCCCCATGGTGACTATGGGGGGAGGGGGTGATGCAAGGAAACAGGACTGGCCCCAGGCAGCTGAGGTGCATATGAAAGGAATGAATTCAGTAAACCCAGAGGTTTGCATTTTTCCATGCTTAATTTTGCATGCTAAATTCTGTGGGGATGAGAAGACACCTGGAAATACCCACCCAGGGTCTAGAAACTGGGTGGAGCTTGGTTGGAAGATCCTGAGAGAATTCCCACCCAGGAGAAAGGCACAGGTTGGGGCAGGCTCAGTTTCTACCAAGAAATACCCAGGGTCTGGCTGAAAGACACTGAGGTGGCTCAATTGTAGAAAGACATAAGGAACGGAGCTCAGACTTGCAAGTACCTAGTTAACTAGACAAATTAAATCCCATCCTAAATATCAAAAAGTGAAAGTCACTCAGTCGTGTCCGACTCTTTATGACCCCATAGACTATACAGTCCACGGAATTCTCCAGGCCAGAATACTGGAGTGGATAGCCTGTCCCTTCTCCAGAGGATCTTCCCAACCCAGGGATCAAACCCAGGTCTCTCACATCGCAGGCAGTTTCTTCACCAGCTGAGCCACTGAGGGAGCTCTTTAATAGGTACGCAGTTAAAAATTAAAAGCTGGCTTCACACACACAAATCACAATCTAGCGACCAACTCAGCAGGCCAACCATGCTTCCCTTATAGACAGGCCAGAGAGCGTGTCAGTCGCTCAGTCATGTGGGAAACTTTGTGACCCATGGACTACGGCGTGCCAGGCTCCTCTGTCCATGGGGATTCTCTAGGCAAGATTACTGGAGTGGGTAGCCTATTCCTTCTCCAGGGGATCTTCCTGACCTAGGAACTGAACCGGGGTCTCCTGCATTGCAGGCTTCCCTGAAAGCTTGGTTGGTAAAAAATCAAGTTGCAATGTGGGAGACATGGGGTCCTAAAGAGCTGGACACAACTAAGCAACTTTCACTTTCATTCCTGCATTGCAGATGGATTCTTACCAGCTGAGCTACCAGGGAAGCCCTACAAATGCTAATAAAAGCAATTAAGAATATCAACAAAAAACAGGGGGGTGGGGGGAGGTCTTATGACCAACCTAGATAGCATATTAAAAAGCAGAGACATTTCTTTGCCAACAAAGGTCTGTCTAGTCAAGGCTATGGTTTTTCCAGTGGTCATGTATGGATGTGAGAGTTGGACTGTGAAGAAAGCTGAGCACCGAAGAATTGATGCTTTTGAACTGTGGTGTTGGAGAAGACTCTTGAGAGGCCCTTGGACTGCAAGGAGATCCAACCAGTCCATTCTAAAGGAGATCAGTCCTGGGTGTTCTTTGGAAGGAATGATGCTAAAGCTGAAACTCCAGTACTTTGGCCACCTCATGCAAAGAGTTGACTCATTGGAAAAGACTCTAATGCTGGGAGGGATTGTGGTCGGGAGGAGAAGGGGATGACAGAGGATGAGATGGCTGGATGGCATCACCGACTTGATGGACGTGAGTCTGAGTGAACTCTGGGAGTTGGTGATGGACAGGGAGGCCTGGCATGCTGCAATTCATGGGGTCGCAAAGAGCTGGACACGACTGACCGACTGAACTGAACTAGGGGGAGGTCTAGTTATTATTTCGATGAGGTAAAAAAATATTAAAAAAAAAAAAAAAGGAGTTATGTCAAATGAATAAAAAGTTCTTTGGATGGTTATTTAAAATGGGATAAATAAAACAGACATATATGCCTTTTACCCAGAGCCTTTTACATTAAAGTAGGTAAAATAGACAGGGAACAGAAAGAAAAAGCCTTCTAAACTCTCCCTCAAGACAAAACTTGTTGATTGGATACTGATGAAAACTTAAGTTAAAGGTATAGAAGCTGGCACAATTTCAGTTCAGTCGCTAGGTCAAACTCAAGTCCACTGAGTTAATAAAAATGTATGTAGTAGTAGTGAAAGTCACTCAGTCGTGTCCGATTGTTGTGAAACCATGGACTGTAGCCCACCAGGTTCCTCTGTCCATGGGATTCTCCAGGCAAGAATACTGGAGTGGGTTGCCATTTCCTTCTCTAGGGGATATTCCCGATATAGGAATCGAACCCATGTCTCCTGCACTGCAGGCAGATTCTTAACCAACTGAGCTAGGAAGGAAGCCCAAAAAAATGTATGTAAGTTGGTATATTTAAATGGGCTTTATATAAGGTGTTAAAGCTCTTATTTAATTATATTGTGGGATAAACAAGGCATATAGATTGCCACTAAGAAAATATTAACTAAACGCACTGAGAAAACTAATAGTTACCTGAGTGATACAAAAGGAGTAAACGGGGAACTGACACGGAAGGGTTAATTTTTTAAAGTGATTTTCCTTTGCTTTAATTAATAAACTCAGAAAGGTCTTTGCTAAATGCCTTATAACATAGAACTTCGTAAATTACATTTCAGTTTGACAAATATCCTGCCACTGATTTTCGTATCTTTAGGCGACAAAACCATCTTTTAAAATAACTAACCAACGGCCTTTTGTCTTGCAAATGTCTAAACCAGAATATGAATACAGGCCTCAAAGAGCTGAGACAAAGCCCAATTAAGCAGGCACGACTGGGAAATCAAGAAAAAAAAAAAAAGTGGCAGTTTTAAATCTAAACTGCTGAGAATGTTCCCTCAGCAAAATCTTACAGATAGTATGCCTTAATCATGTAAACAAGCAACTTTAAGGTATTCCAACTGTTTGTTAACCAGTAAGTTTATATTGTAATACCTGGTAAAGCCATGAGATCCCTATAGCTTATGTCTGTATACACATAGAAGATGCCTCTACTTCTAAAAGGTATTATTAGAACAGGATTTATAAGGAGTGCTACTTAATTTTAATAAAAAGTGCCTACATTAAAGAAAACTGGCCAAGATGATTTTCAGGTTCACATGAAGTGGGAAATACTCAATATTAAGTTAATATCTGAGATTAATGTTTAAGTTTAAAGACGTCATTTAAGAATCATCATTAAGAAGAGGTGGCAAGAACACATAGAAGAAACTGCACAGAAAAGGTCTTAATGACCCGGATAACCACAATGGTGTGATCACTCACCTAGAGTTAGACATCCTGGAAGGCAAGTGGGCCTTAGGAAGCATCACTACCAACAAAGCTACTGGAGGTGATCGAATTTCAGCTGAGCTATTTCAAATCCTAAAAGATGATGATGCTGTTAAAGTGCTACATTCAACATGCCAGCAAACTTGGAAAACTCGGCAGTGCCAACAGGACTGGGAACTGTCAGCTTTCATTCAAATCCCAGAAAAGGGCAATGCCAAAGAGTGTTCAAACTACCGCACAACTGCAGTCATTTCACATGCTAGCATTTTTAGTAACACTAAAAATTCTCCAAGCCAGGCTTCAACAGTACACGAACGGAAAACTTCCAGTTGTACAAACTTGATTTAGAAAAAGAAAAGGAACCAGAGATAAAACTCCCAACATACGATGGATCATTTAAAAAGCAAGGGAATTCCAGAAAAACATCTACTTCTGCTTCACTGACTACAGCCTTAGACTGTGTGGATCAAAACAAGCTGGAAAATTCTTAAAGAGATGGGAATACCAGATCACCTGACCTCCCTCTTGAGAAACCTATGCAGGTCAGGAAGCAACAGTTAGAACTGGACATGGAACAACAGACTGGTTCCAAATAGGAAAAGGAGTACATCAAAGCTGTATATTGTCACCCTGCTTATTTAACTTATACGCAGAGTACATCATGAGAAACGCTGGGCTGGAAGAAGCAGAAGCTGGGAATCAAGACTGCCGGGAGAAATATCAGTAACCTCAGATATGCAGATGACACCACCCTTACGGCAGAAAGTGAAGAGGAACTAAAAAGCCTCTTGATGAAAGTGAAAGAGTGAGAGTGAAAAAGTTGGCTTAAAGCTCAACATTCAGAAAACGAAGATCATGGCATCTGGTCCCATCACTTCATGGGAAATCGGTGGGGAAACAGTGGAAACAGTGTCAGACTTTATTTTTGGGGGCTCCAAAATCACTGCAGATGGTGACTGCAGCCATGAAATTAAAAGACACTTACTCCTTGGAAGGAAAGTTATGACCAACCTAGACAGTATATTAAAAAGCAGAGACATTACTTTGCCTACAAAAGTCCATCTCATCAAGGCTATGGTTTTTCCAGTGGTCACGTATGGATGTGAGAGTTGGACTGTGAAAAAAGCTGAGTGCCAAAGAATTGATGCTTTTGAACTGTGGTGTTGGAGAAGACTCTTGAGAGTCCCTTGGACTGCAAGGAGATCCAACCAGTCCATTCTGAAGGAGATCAGCCCTGGGATTTCTTTGGAGGGAATGATGCTAAAGCTGAAACTCCAGTACTCTGGCCACCTCATGCAGAGTTGACTCATTGGAAAAGACTCTGATGCCGGGAGGGATTGGGGGCAGGAGGAGAGGGGACGCCAGAGGATGAGATGGCTGGATGGCATCACCGACTCAATGGACGTGAGTTTGGGTGAACTCCGGGAGTTGGTGATGGACAGGGAGGCCTGGTGTGCTGCAATTCATGGGCTCGCAAAGAGTCGGACACGACTGAGCGACTGAACTGAACTGATGCAGAGTACATCATGTGAAACGCCAGCTGATGAAGTACAAGCTGGAATCAACACTGCACGGAGAAATATCAATAACCTCAGATATGTAGATGACACCCTAATGGCAGAAAGGGAAGAGAACTAAAGAACCTCTCGATGAAGGTGAAAGAAGAGAGTGAGAAAGTTGGCTCAAAACTCAACATTCAAAGAACGATGATCATGGCATCTGGTCCCATCACTTCATGGCAAACAGATGGGGGAAAAAAGGGAAACACTGACAGACTTTATCTTCTTGGGCTCCAAAATCACTGCGATGGTGACTGCAGCCATGAAATGAAAAGACATTTGCTCCTTGGAAGAAAAGCTATGATGAACCTAGACAGTGTATTAAAAAGCAAAGACGTCAACTATGCTGACAAAGATCCACATAGTCAAAGCTATGGTTTTGCCAATAGTCATGTATGGATGTTGAGAGTTGGAACATAAAGAAGGCTGAGTGTCAAAGAATCGATGCTTTTCAACTGCAGTGCTGGACAAGACTTTTGAAAGTCCCATGGACAGCAAGGAGATGAAACCATCAATCCTAGAAGAAATCAACCCTGAATATTCAATGGAAGATGCTGAAGCTCCAATACTTTGGCCACCTGATGCAAAGAGCTGACTCACTGGAGGAAAAGGGGGCAACAGTGGATGAGATGGTTGGATGGCATCACTGACTCAATGGACATGAGTTTGAGCAAGCTCCGGGTGACAGTGAAGGCCAGGGAAGCCTGGAGTGCTGCAGTCCATGGGGCTGCAGAGTTGGACACAACTGAGAGACTGGAGAACAAAAGAGTCATCTAAATTAAGTATAACATTTTATTGTATTTAGGTTTAATAAATAAGACCTTACTATCTCTTACAAGAAAATAACTGCACATGATGAAACTTCAAGGTAAATGAGATAAAAACTTTGGGACAAAAGCTTTAAATATTATTTTAGAAATGTCTACTTAACGTGATCTTTCCAGATGTTTAATAACTTAAGATTCTAAAGCTGTGCCAATTTAAGCTACATGATGAAAGTTTACCTAAAAGATACTAAGATTACTATAAGTCATCAATTACTAGAAAAAAAAATTTTAAGTATCTGAAAATATTAATGAAAACGTTTGGTATCACCTAAAATGTTCTGTATAAGAAAACAGGGTTTCAGATGGTAAACAATCTGCCTACAATGCAAGAGAGCTGGGTTCCATCCCTGGGTTGGGACGACCACCTAGAGAAGGAAATGGCAACCCATTCCAGTATTCCTGCCTGGAGTATTCCACGGACAGAGGAGCCTGGTGGGCTACAGTCCATGGAGTTGCAAAGAGTCAGACACGACTGAGGAACCAACACACACATTAAGAAAATAAATGTTTTTTAAAATTATCACTATTGTTTAAGCGCACCAATTTATAAAATGCCAATGTAAAGACAGAACCTAATTATTTACTTCTTAGTTTCACCAAAATTAATGTTTTAAGAGTTGAGGATTCTAATTTAAACATGTAATTAAAGCTATGAGAAACAATACAGTAACTTTTCAAAATACGGTAAAAGATACAATGTATGTTTTCAGTAAAGAAGATATGAGAAATGAAATTACATCTTGGTAAAAAATAAATGAGCTGGTTAATTTTATTTAGATGAAAAATGAAAGGTTGGATACAAAAAATGATGAGAGATTACGAGGAGGAACCTTGAGGAAAGTTTTATGCATAGTCACGATTAATGAAATTTAGACTGAAGTTAACTAAGTAAATGGACTGTTAGATGAACTAATGCAAGACTGGAAATTTTGTCTCCTTTAAGTTCTCCTTTTGATAACAGACTTTTATCAAACCTGCAGAGAAAGAGGATCAAAGACCAAGCGGAGGCAGAAAGACTTCAGAGAGAAGAGCAGGGACAAGGCTGGAGAAGGCAATGCTCTTGGAGCCTCTGAGAGAGGAGCTGGGGCTGCAGGCGGAGGCGGGCCTGAGAGGGCAGGTGGGTGGGAACGCCTTCCCTAGGGAATGAGGGAGCAGGGACCCCTGGGAGGGAACGACCACAGGCGCCCAGGCAAGAAGCACAGGGGCCTGGACCACAACGGGGCAGGAGGGCCTGACGGCTGTGACGTGGATGTACTGCCACGGCAGTTTCAGTACAGCTTGCTGGTGAGCTACAAGCAGGAAGTAAGGAAGAATCACAGATGGCACCAAAGCACCAGGTAAATGGTGGTGCCAGTTACAAAACAGGCTGCCTGGTGAGAAGCAATTGTGAGGGGTGGAAATCAAGAGATCCATTTACGGGGGTGGGGTGGGGGTGTACAATATACACGAGGGCGTAAGAAGGACCAACTCTTTTGATGTCAAATTAGCTACAATGATATAGGGCACAACACAGGGACTGTAGCAAATATTTTACAGTAACTATAAATGGAAGACAACCTTTAAAAATGGAATCACTGTACTGTCCACCTGTAACATATAACAAACGTCAACTACACTTCAGTAAGAAAAACTAGATCAACGCAGGAAAACAGAGAGACTCATGTGGAACATATGAAGTGTGAGATGATCATCAGGCATTCCGGTCAAGATGTCAGGTAGACAAGCTCCCTCACAGGCTGCGCTGAAGATGTGGAGCCAGTACTGGAAGCACAGGCCTCACGGTTGCCTCCCAGGGTGCAGGGGCAGAGAGGGGAGTGGCCCAGACAGCGCAGAGGCCCACGAGAGAGGTGACCCAGCCAGCACAAGCGACCAGGGAGGTGGCCTTGAAGTCCAGTAAAGTGTTTCCAGCAGGAGATGGTGATCACTGGGCTGAGCTGCCAGGGAGGAGCTGCTGACCTTGATGCGGGGAGCTTCAGCAGAGCTAATGGAGGAAAACTGAGTTTTGTTCCAGGGAAAACTGTTAAGACCACGGAGGACAGACACCTCCCTGAAGCCACATGTACTGCCTTCAGAGATACCAGAGCTGTGCTCCACCTCCATCATCGTGCAAGCGCCCAGCAAAGAGAAGTGTGAAATCAAGAGTCACCGAACGAATGTCAATCTGAAGATTCCCAATATTTCAACCCACAGTAAGAAATCTGAATGCAAGGACTTCCCTGGTGGCCCAGTGGTTAAGAATCCACCGGCCAATGCAACCGACATGAGTTTTATCCCTGGTCAGGGAACTAGATCCCACATGCCTCAGAGCAACTAAACTCGTGCACCGTAACTGCTGAGCCTGCGCTCTAGAGCCCATGCTCCGCAACAAGAAGCCCCGAGACAAAGAGTAGCACCCACCTGCCACAACGAGAGCAAAATAAAATAATTAAAAGGAATGAAACCCCAAATGCACATGAAAAGGTGCTCAACATCCCTAATTATTAAGAGAAATGCAAATAAAAACTATAATGAAATAACACCTGACAGCAGTCAGAATAGCCATCAGAAAGTATATAACCTCTGGAAGAGGTGTGGAGAACAGGGAACCTCCTACACTACTGGCGAGAGGAAAGCTGGCGCAACCTATGGACCACAGTATGGAGGCTCCTCAGGAAACGAGAGTTACCAAGCCCACTCCTAGGCATAAACCCAGACAAAACCGTAATTCAAAATGACACACGCACTGTATGTTCACAGAAGCACTATTCACAACAGCCAAGACAGGGAAGCAACCTGCCTGTCCATCAACAGATGACTGGATAAAACACACGCGGCACCTACACACAATGCACTACAGCTCAACCACAAAAAAGAACAAAATAACACTATCTGCAGCAGCACGGACGCAACTAGAGATCCCCACACTAAGTGAAGTCAATCAGACGGAGGAAGACAAATATCATGATGTCACTTATATGCAGAATTTAAAATAATGGCACAGGGCTTCCCTGGTGGTCCAGTGGCTAAGAATCCACTAACCAGTGCCGGAGACACAGGCTCAATTCCTGGTCCAGGAAGATTCTGCATGCTTCAGAGCAACTCAGCCCACGCACAACCACTGAGCCCAAACTCCACAACAAGAAGCCACCGCAGAGAGAAGCCCCCGAATCCCAACTAGCGAGCAGGCCCCACTCACCCCAGCTAGAAAAGGCCGCCCGCAGCAGTGAAGACCCAGGGCAGCCAAAAATACATAAAATAAAATTATAAAAAATAAAGTACAGCACAGATGAACTTATCTACAGAACAGAAGCAGACTCAAGGACAGAGAACAGACTTGTGGTTACCAAGGGGAGGGAGGAGGACTGGGCATGTGGGGTTTTAGATGCAAACTATGACATTTAGAACTGAGAAACAAGAAGGCCCTACTGTACAGCACAGGGAACTAGACCCAATATCCTATGATAAACCATAGCGGAAAAGAATATTTAAAACAGAAGGTATGTATGTGTGAAACTGAATCACTGCTGTACAGCAAAGATTGGCATCGCACTGTAAACCAACTACTTCAATTAAAAAAAAAAAAAAGACACTGGAATGGCGGAGAGCCAGAGCCTCCTGCCCATCCCACACGACATCACACCTTCTCGACGGGGACGGACAGACTCTGCACTGCTCTCTCACCCTCGTGGACACCGGAGCTAAGCGACTTAATGTGTATTGTGACCGCGGCTGAAGCAAGAGACCAGAGAAAATACGTCCCTTCTCCCCCCAAGTTTTCCAGAGACTCTAAATGTCAACGACATACTATGAACATATCACCATGGGGTTAAAAACAAAACAAAGCAAACCGGTGATCGAGTCATTTAAAGAAAATCTTACTCCAAACCCTCTGAGACCTTAGGAACAGCCACAGTTAACCTAACGGTAATCCCCCTCTCCTGACTGACACACCTCTATGTCCTGCACTGCAGCCTGACAGCCAAGCCCTCGGCGGCAAAGGAAGGCCAAAAAAATAGCCAGGTTTCCTACCTGACAGAACGTCTTCCGATAATTCCCTTTCTCGTTCAATTTTCTCCTCAAGAGTTGAAATGCAGAATTCATAGCCAGCAAGAGCCAGTTCCTGCCTATAAAGCAAAGAGGATAAATCAGTTGTCCTGTCTTCCGCCTCGGGTTTGCATCATCTAGTGTTAAGACGGATGGGAACTCGGTTTCGAGTCCCTAAGGGGTGTCAACTTCTCCTCTGTCAGAAGTTTGTTTTTCGTCATCTTGGAGTGCTGCTGGGGTTTCAGTAACCCACAAAACCAGCGCTCCCTCCTTCCCACTAGCAGAGCCAAGGGGCCAGCTCCTCCTCCTGCGAGAGCATCTGACGCCTGGTCAACCCAAGAGCAGCGCCAGAGGAGGCCTGGGCTCATGGCAGAATTCTGACTGCTGACCTCGTCCATTTCCGGAGGGTGTATCAGCTCACCACTCCTCTCAAGCTGCAGGTCTCCAACACAAGTTTCTTTTACAGAAATGGAAGTCCCAACCAGGGTGCTAAAAGGCATTTGGCCCCAGTCTGGGGACCCTCAGTCACCAGTGAGGACGCCCAAGCGGCCAGCAGGCCGACTCTGGACAGAAAGAGGGCTGCCTGCTGGCATCTGAGATACGGTGAGCACCACAGAGCATCCATCTGTCCTGGTCTTTGCTCCTCCACTCTGGCTCTCAGCTCCTCACTGGAAGCAGCACTAAACAAGCTTACCTCTCCTCTGGGCTTGGCCAGACAACCCCTCTCTACTCCGTTCTCAGAAGAGGAGCAGCTTTCCCCGAGCCAAACCTCGGCAGCAGCAGGGACCTCATCCAAGCAGGGCGTGGAGCAGGGGAGGCTGCCCACGAGACGTTCTCAGTCATCAAGAGAGAACGCTTCTGAGCAGGGTAACTTATGGGCTAATTACTGTAGGTACCGCACAGCTTTCACCTCTTGAGAGAGCGTGGGCGTGTCTCACTGTCCAGTGTTACCATCTCCGGGCTTCTCCTTAACCCAGGGGGCCACACCCACCAACATCTGGTCCTGTCTGTAACCCGTCCAGAGAGACTAACCCGGCTGCAATGCTCCCTGGCATGAACCAACCTCAAAGTTTCTCTATAGACTTGGAATCAGAGGCCCTGAGGCTCTGGTCCATCCAGTGTCCAGCCAAATGCCAGGAGATGGACCGGGTCCCCCAAAAAACAAAGGAGCGGACCACTCAGGCTGCAGGTGCCAGTGCCAGGGTCTCTGGCTGCAGTGAGCACTCCTCCTACAGCACTGGGCTAGGTACCATTCAAAACTTGCAGTACCCAATTTCTGCAGCAACTCAAGGGCTAAGGAGAAGTCAAGCCTTCCCTTAAATTTACCCCAAATTAACCCTCCAGGAGTCCTCTTACATCCTCTGAGTTTTCACCTAGAGAGTGAAGGGCACCAGGCCCCTCTGTCTATGTCCCTGACCTTTGGCACACATCTAAAATGTTTCCCAAAGCCTTTCCTATGTGCCTGGCAGACTTTTCCTTCTGTGTAAGAATCTAGACTCATCCAATACTTTTTAGTAGCACTGCTTTCCTGTCCCACTCGTCCAAAGGCCTCTGCCCCATGCCTCAGTGCCTCCTTGATACAACCTAGCCACCCCATCACCTCTACAGCCTTAAAACCGCCCACCGGACGAGCCAGTGACACCCTCTCACAGCAACTCTCTCATCACATAACCTGTACCTAACTTCCCGCTTTGTTGATACTTCCACCAGCAAAATATGCCACCCCCAGCCACTCTTGCATTGCTCCCAGCTCTCCTGCTGCTGCTGCTAAGTCGCGTCCATTGTGTCCGACTCTGTGTGACCCCATAGACGGCAGCCCAACAGGCTCCCCCGTCCCTGGGATTCTCCAGGCAAGAATACTGGAGTGGGTTGCCATTTCCTTCTCCACCCAGCTCTCCTAGGAAGAGCAAAACTAAGGTTCTAACGACTTCCCAGTTCAATCAGGAACAGAACACATGACCAGGCCTGTCACAGTGCAGCCACAGGGATGAGGGCTGCAGGCCCCACCGGGCACGCTAATGGACTCAGGAGGGGCAAGACTGGAAAAGGCTCAAGATCTCAAAGATGAGAGATGGGACACCAGGAGTGTGACAACCGAGATTTTAGATACCCAGGTGATTAGTAGGATGAAAACTGTGACACCCCAGGGTCAGTTTCTGACCCACAGCCCTCACCCACCGCTGCTCCCACACCCAGACTCCGACTACACTTACCTACTCTGAGCAGCGTAAATAGTGGCCAACTTTAGGGAGATCTCTATGATTGCATTGTCTTCCTGTTGGGAAAAGAAAAAGGAAGTTCATAACAAATAAAATTTCCACATGAAGTATTTCGGATTAATTTCTAGACTGACTACACCCTGAAAGCCATAGTCTTGATGCTTTTGGAGGAATCAGGCATCACGCTTTTGCATGAGTGAAAGACTGGCAATTTTTATACTGGTCTTAGGGAGGAAAATCCCAACTTTTTGGTCAAAACACATGTGGGGGCTATTTTGAAAACTTCCTCAGCTAGGGTGCAATACTATGTAATGTCCTTACCTGTTGCATGCCCCCTCCAAGCAGGTAACTCATTGTTGCTTTAAAAAGTTTTTCTGCCTAAAAGCATAAGGAAGAGATTTTTCTTTTATTTGGGCCCCATATCTAAATGACCCTGCATTCTAAGTACTAGTCTAAGGCAGCATTCCTTGAAAAACACACATAGAGAGAAAGGTAACCTTTTGTTGGAAAAACAGACTAAAATACTGGGACCCCACATCCCCTGGGCACCTTGAATACTCTGTGATGTGTAGAACCAGCTTCAGAGATCAACTTCCCACCTAAACCCACTGTGGCAGAGACTGAAAACTAGCCCTAACAGTCACTCTCCTCTCCATCTTTTCCGGTACAGTCTCCTCAGTTTCCATTAGGTCAAGGGTCCTTCCTTTGCACTTCATGTGTGATCATATGAGGAGGCTGCGGCCAAGAGATGCACGCAGTTTACACGAACAGCTTCAACAGCGTACTTCACAAGGACTCTGCTGGCCCTCCGTCCCTCTTCCTGCCCACAGCTGGAGATGAGCCAGTGCTCGTACTCAGGCGAGAACACATCTTAGAAGGAACCTGGGCTCCTGGGTCACTTCATGGGGTATAAGTGCTCACCCCTCTTCAGGGTTCAGCCGCCTCTGGATTAATGCATTAAACGGATACGCTTCCCTCTTATTTCAGTCACTTTATCTTGGGGTCTCTTTGTTACAGAAGCTTTGCCTGTACCCTTATGTGCAGAGGTCTAGCTAGCAGAGGTCTAGAGGCTAGCCATTCACAAATTCACAACATTACAACATGATTTACTTACATTTTCAAGCTGACCCCTTATAAATGCTAAGTTCGCCATCTGAAAGCAGATTATAAGTTGTTTTTTCAGTTTAAAGCATTGTGTTTCCACTTACTTCAAAATCTTTACACTGAAAACTCCCCTTTGCTTTCACCTTCTATCTAAAAAAAACAGGCCAGGAACTGTTGCTAATCTGCTAGAAGCAAAGTCCAGCAATGGGGTGACAGTACGCGCAGACTTTGATGGTAACAATTCTAGATCCACTCTCCACTGAGAACACAAATATTAATGATAATTGTTTCTTTTCGGTCTGGGGTTGAAGTTTCTTATACATGACAGTCCAAGGGTAATAAAAATTGAAAGCTAAAGAAAACTTAGTAAAACCAAAACCCAGAAAGACATCCTGCAGGTCAGGAATACTAATCAGGAACACTAACAGCCCTTCTCCTGCACCACTGGCGGCGGCTCAGACTGGTCAGAGGAGTTACCAAGTCATAAGTGTAAGCGATGGCCTTTGTGTTGTGACTCTTGTGGGCAAGATGAAGAGCGTCATGCAAAATAAGCTCTGCCTCTTCTGGCTCATCTTTCATGATGCACAACTGAAAAGAGAAAACAAAATAAAAGAAACTGAAACACGAAAAGAACAGAGACACGCACCACCAGACAGAAACAAGTACGGCTACGTGTCCCAGTACACAGAGGGAAGCTAGTCATTCATTCCTCGAACACTTATTGAATCCCTGCTGTGCAAAGGTATGGTGTCTGCAGTGGTGACTGGAGAGGGGCTCCCCTGCAGCTCCGCATGGCCACAGATATAGCACACTGGCTGACAGACATAGGCAGCAGGATCGTGAGCACTTTTCACGAACTCTTATAACGGAGCTGCTGGCCCTACATCCTCCTCCGCTCTTTCCTGCAGGACAGGTGGGCTCAATCACAACCAATGATACAGGCTGTGAAGGAAAGCAAGAGAAAGGAACAAGGGGTTTCCTTCAAATGGGAGTCAAGACAGTTAAACAGAGGTAAAAAGGAAGAGAAACAGCCAACTAAGTAAGGAACTGTGGGGGGAAACTGACCCAGAGAGCAGGGAATGACCGAAGGTGCTACAGGCTGAAGATGACGGATCTTCAAGAACCACTCAAACAATCAAAGTGAACAGATGCGAACTGAGGATGGTGACTGTTACTGCCAAGTAGGGAGGCAATGGGGGTAGGACCACAGGTCTCACCAGCCAGGGCAAGGAGTCTGGGTTCTACCACAAACGCTGTGACGGGTCAATCAAGGCTTGTGGGCACGGGATGACACCAGCTGATTTACATTTAAATGATCGCTCCAGCTGCTGTCAAACCTGGATGGCAGGGGGCAACAGGGCAGACAAGACTGCAGGCTGTAGCAGCGTGGCCAGGGTGACTCAGGAGACACAGAAGAGGCGACAGGTTTGAGAAGCATTTTGGATTTGGTGGCAAAATCCAAAAATTCGTTGCTGGATTCTCGGTATATGGGAGGTGGTAGTTAGGTACCACAAGTTCTCAGAATGACTATGGAGCGTCCAGGCAGGAAAACGGGGCAGACTACAGCAAAGAGGTACTGAGGGAAGGGGTCGGAGAGATGCCTAAGACCACAGGTTCGTTTGGGTCAGCTGAAGCCTCAAACAGAGTTGGCACGCGGGCCGCACCCGCCGTGTGTGGGCACTCGGGTGGACGCGTCGGGCATGAGGCGGTGGTCAGCCCAAAGAAGGAGGCCCGGTACCCCGGGAAAAGGAGAAAACATTCAGGAAGAGGAGGCCCGCCCCGCTCCCCTCAGCCTGTGCGCACTTCTCCCCGCGCTAGCAACCTCGCAGCCCGCAGCGCCGCCTCTACCTGCGCCCGACGCGCTGACCCCAGGACTCCGTCCACCGGGGTCCCCATAGCCGGGGGGCGCGCTGCGGCCCCTCACCTTGGCTCGCTTCAGCAGCTGGATGATCTCGGCCTCGGCGTCCCCGGCCGCAGCCCCGCCCGCGCCCCGCCGCTCCTGCTCCGCCGCCACGGGCCTCGAGGACCAGGCGAGCGCTGCAGGAAAGGGCACTGAGGTCACCGCGCTCAGCCCGGCCCGCCCGGCACCCCCGGCCCGCCGGCCCCGCACCCCTCACCTGCCAGCAGCGGCACCAGGCCCGAGCCTCGGCCGCGCGGCGCCCCTCGGCACGGCGGCGCCCGGGCTCCCGGCGGCCCGGGCAACAGGCACACGGGGTGGCAGCGGCCCCGCCGTCCCGCCACCCGCAACAGACCTCGGGCCAGACCCACAGCCAGAAGCCGGTACATGGCCGCCCGCGCGTCCTCTGCGCACTGCGGCCACGGGCTCCGGAAGTCCCGTCCCTGGCGCCGAACGCCCGCCGATTGGCCGGGCAGCCCGCATGCGCCGGGACGCAAGTCTACGTCACCTCGCCCTCCTCCCCCGCCCCGGAGAACGGGGGACCTGCCATGGCGGCTCCTACTGGTCCTCTCACGCTACCAGCCGTGGTGGAGGAGCTGCTGAGCGAGATGGCGGCGGCTGTGCGGGACGGCGCGCCGAGTACGGGCGGGGGCGCGGGAGGCAGCGCCGGCGGGACGGGGTTTGGGGGTCCGGGCCCACTGGGGAGGTCTCCACCCTCTCTACTCGCTTGTAGCCCTTCCTTCCCGCCGTCTGTGTTTGTTCCAAACGGTTCCACTCCTTACCTCTGTGCACGAGTGACTGTTTCAGGGCCGCAGACGCAGGACTTGAGGGGTCCGGACGCTGTGGCTGTGCCTTTATTCCTCTGACCAGCAGAGGATGCTCTGTGACCAGGCTCCCGCATTCCCTGGCCGCAAACGCACGGGCCCAGAGCGCGTCCTCGTTGAGCTGCGCCACCGGCATCTGAATGACCATCGAATACATCGGTTAGGCCTCAGGACTGCCCCTGCTGGTTCACTTGGGCGGCGTTTGTTTGCAAAGGACCGCACTTTGAAAAGGATTTACCTTGACTTATTGTTTTTTAAGAATTGAGAGCAGGAAGCCAACTTTTCTCATTTCAGTTAAATCTAAAGCAGTACATGTGCTTAAAAGATGAGACGAGCCAGGTATCCGAACATCCTCTAATCCCAAAAAGCTTGGGGGGAAAGCCAGTCTGTTGACAGCTCAAACAGTGGTTGCCAGAAAGGGCTGTGTGTGAAGAGGACAGTGTGAGAGTCTTGAAGGGGGCGCCCCTGAGGCTTGGGGCTCATAGAGACCACTATCACCTATTCACGTTTTTCAGAGCCATTTTCTGCTATTTAAAAATGTTTGTTCTTAGACAGTCATACACTCTTCCTGAGCCCCCTCCTCTGACGATAATTTGCTTTAGATCAGTATTCTGAGTTTACACTTGTATGGTGATGTAAAAATCTAGTCACAGCTGAGCCATGTAGGAAGTGATGACTACTCCTTTACTGTAACTTTTTGCTTCCTCTCAAAACTGTCATGATTGCATTTGTTTGGTTGTTTACTTTTCTATATGTTTATTCCTAGTTCAATAACTTCTTTATAGCTCAGATGGTAAAGAATCTGTCAGCAATGCAGGAGACCCAGGTTTGATCCCTGGGTCAGGAAGATCCCCTAGAGAAGGAAATGGCAACCCACTCCAGTAGTCCTGCCTGGAGAATTCCATGGACAGGAGCCTGGCAGGCTACAGTCCATAGGGGTCACAAAGAGTCAAACACGGCTAAGTGTTAGTCACACACATCCATAATTCAACTTCAAACTCTTACCAGTGTTCTAAATCCTCTACTCAAGATGCTGAGGTGTTTTGTCCATTTCATTTTCCTCTCCTAGAGCTTCCAGGGTGCTCTCCTGAGATCTCCCCCCACCATTACTATCTGGGGAATTCCCTTAACCTACTTTGGGCCTTAATGTTTAGTATACCGTACAATTTTCTTTTTCTCAGTTTACTGTCTTATTTTATAGAGCACATATTCTCCTGTCCTGAGACTTAATAGTTTGGCTAGGTGTTACTGAATTATATGTTGGAAATATTTCCTCAGACATCTTAAAGTATTATTCTACTACCTTCCAACTTCTTAAACTTACTTTCACAGAGTCTTATTTTAGCCCTCCTGCTTCATTCCCACTCCAGAGCCATCTGGTGCCACCAATTTCTGGAGGAGGGTTTTTTTTGTTTTTTTAGGGAGTGAGGGTACTAGAGTCTGAAGTTAAATCAGGATGTTGCTTGGCTCTCCTATTACTAGCTTAAGTTTCAGTTTTCTCAGGTCTTGTAAATAATTTTCAAACATGTCTTAGCTGTGTTTCTCCCTGTCCTCATCCTTGAGAGTTTATGCATTTTAGAAAATTCTTTTATTATTGTTTAGTGGAATATTGAGGAGTAAAATTTGATGAGTAGGTTCAGTTCACCATCATACACATAAGTCTTTTTGGCTATAAGAGCCTTTGAAAAATGTTTTTGTCTCTGGTCACTGGTTTAACACAATTCACTTACTTTCCATTCCTGTTTTACAGTTCCCGATGAGTATCTGTTATCGTAAGTATATATCCTTTTGTATTTGGGATTCTTTATAAACTACTAATGTGTGTTTTTAAAGGCCAGTTCTTTCAACATCAACTCTTTTTTTTTAGAAAATATTCTTACTAAGCTAGGAACAATAGTTTATTGATGTGATTGTTAAAAATCTGTCTCAAGTGAATAACCAGCACCGTACTTGACAGTACAAGGCACTCCCTTATTGTGCTAAGTGCCACTGTATTTTGACATCGTTCTAAAAGGTGTAGCTCTTACACTAGTAACACATGGAAAGAGAAGGACATTTGGCCCTTGAACAACAACTCTTACACATGCAGTGCTCGGGGGAGCCTGTTTCCTGAGTATTTAAGAAAGAAGATGTACTAGGTACATACACTAGAATATTATCCAAAAGTTAAATTTTAAAATATATATTTGTGTATATACATATATATACGTGAGCACACACACACGTATATATGTGCATCATTCTCAGAAGCACACTGAATGGGAAAAGAAGTTGCCCAAAAAGCCCAGAATATACTGTTCATATTTTAAACTTAGAAAACATCACCATATGTATATATGTATGTGTGTGTGTGTATGCACATACACGTATGTACTATGTATAGTAAAATATAAAAACATTAATATGAAATGCATATGGTTGCCTTGGGGATGAGGAAATTGAGGAAGAACAGGAAGACCTCTGACATATAAAGAGGCTTCTTTATAAACAACATGTTAACATTTATTCTGGGCGGTTGATTATGTGGGATTTTGCTGTATTACGGTTTTTTCCAAATTAAAATAAATTTTCAGAAGCTGCTGCTGGTAACCCTTCGGGTCGAGTCAGAGCGGTGGCTTTCAGTCCATCGTCTAACCTGAGGCTCCTCTCCTTCCCAGGCTGAAATTTGTCTTCGGCTCATCAGCCGTCCAGGCCTTGGACCTAGTTGACCGCCGGTCTGTCACCTTAATATCCTCGCCCAGCGGGAGGCGTGTTTACCAGGTAGAAACCCGGAGGTGGAGTAATCTCAACCAGATCCCCTTAGGACAAACGTTTTCATGAATCTGTATGAAAGCTGGTGGACAGTTGAAAGGACTTGACCCAACTTAGTGAAATGAGAGTGTGAATAGTTAGAATCAGAAAGATGTGGCCGGTTAACCCCACCTGGGAGCAGCATGTGGAACCAGCAATGATCCAGAGAGGCTCTTTGCCCAGGTCTGATAGTCACAGCCAACTTTCCCTTTCTGTCATTTGACACTACAGGGATCACCCTGTTCCTTGTCTCTTGCTTACAAGCAAAAGCCAAAATGCATTTTAAGGTCCTTTCACATGTCAAGGTTCATCTAACAGAAACGATCTGTCAGAACTGTTGTTGGAAGCATTCACGAAGGCCACACTGTGCTCAATGTGGGCAGTTTACTTGGACCTTAGTTCAAGCAGACCTTAAGGTAGGCAGGTTTGTAAAGTACAAATCAGACTCCTGTCAGACTCTGAATTACTTTCATGTATTGCTAATTCTCACCAAAAGCCCGGAAAGATATTTATTTTGCTGAAAACTGAGATGCAGAAAATTAACAGCCCCCTACGGCAGCAGGGTTGTATAGCTGGCAGACGGTCCTGCCTGTCTCTATGTCAACAGCGGGCCAGACCCTCCACTCCCCAAACCCCAAGTTTAGCCACGTTAGATGTGGTAAGCCAGCTGGGATTCAGAGAAGGGGATCTTGTGAATGAAATAAAAATGTTGGCAGTGGTCTCCAAAATTTTGTGTGTGGAAGGGGTAGAAGCAGAGGCCATCAGCTCTTGTATGATATCCAGGCATTGTTGAAGACCAGGAAAGGTGGAACTTTTGAGCATTTGGGTTCTGGTTTACTTATGATGACTGTCTCAGAGTTGAGACTGTGTTGATTCATTTTTAGCAAGTGACTGAGCAAAGCCTCTCAGGCACATGGATGGCTTGGCCCATGAACTCACTTTTCCATGCATAGGATGGTGCAGCCAGCTGGCACGTCCTGCTTTCTGCGTTTCTGCCTGAAGTAAGCTGGGGTGATGAGTGCCGAGTGCTACAGTTAGAACTTCTGCATTGTATTTACTCAGAAGAGGCTGCTTATTAGAATTTTCTGTTGGTGAACATCATAGATTAAGAATCAGAACTCTTAAGTGATGTTGTTTGTACCTGAGGAAGGATTTCCATTTTCTTTCCTAGTGTATTTATTTTTGGGTTTTATGTAGCTAACATACCCTTGTCAAAAAGGGCTTCTGAGTTTTCCCATGTCTTTTAGTTTCAGATTCTCTTGTCTCAGTTCCAACATCAGCAGAACACTTGACCCACACAAGCATGATCTTGCTGTTAAAATCTCAAAGACTGTGTTGGAAATATTTCAGTTATTGTTGACTTATTATTCCTCCCACGATCACCGTGACTTGTTTTAGTTTTCATCATTCACATTCTGCCTTATGTCATGTTGCTTTATTTATCATAAAAATGCAAAGTTCTTAGAATTGTGTTGGACTTTGAATTAAATGAGTTTTTAGAAACCTTACAGACATCCTCCAATTAACTGCAATGGTTTCACTGTATATAGTAATATGGAAAGAATTCGGCTTAATTCAGAGGTTCTGTGAGATGATAAAGGTTGAGTCCGATGTTGCCTTGTTATCGTTCCATAGGTTGACCATCTAACATTCTCACCTCCTCCGGGTGTGGTGGTTATTACCCTGAAGTCACACTCATGTTGTCACCTGAGTCACTTTTTGATAAACTTCAGTCCTCCTAGGAAGGGGGATGCCAAGTTACATTTGGATCAGTCAGAAGGGGCCAAGTTACATTTGTAACAATGACCCCTAAATTTAAAAGCTACAGATTTATGTCTCACTCCCTGTCCATCTCCATCAAGAGTCAGTTGCAGCTTTGATCCAGAACCTCGTGGCCCAGGATCCCAGGCGATGGAGCAGCCTGTGTCTGGGACACTGTGGATCTCATAGCAGAGAGAAGTCAGGATATCATAGGTATCCATGTTGTTGAACGTTTCTGCCTGGCCAGTCACACTTTACTGGCTAAAGCAGGTCACATAGTCAGCCTATATGTAACAGGGCAGGGACATATCAGCCTCTTTCCGAGAGGCACTGAACTCAGGGAACGGTGAATCGTATACAGTTCATCACTGTGGTGGATGCTGAGGGCTTGGAACAGCCATAAAGTAAACTGCTTGTGGGTGGATGACCGTCCAGTGGGCCAGTCTCCTTAGAGCCTCACTGCAGCCGTAGCAGACTCCTCCCAAGGAGGTGTGGGCAAGTCCAGCCTGGGTCTGAGTATCATCCTGCCTACATTACTTTTGTAAAGGCTCCCCTCTGGGACTGACACTCCTGGCTCCGAGTGAGTGAGCTTGGAGCACTTCCTGTAAGAGGAGTTGGTTTTTTCCACAAAGGGTGAATTAGACAGTCCCTGAGGTCAGTTTCCAGCTCCAAACAGATCTGACTCAGATCTCTGCCCGATTATCAGGTTCATTAGTCGTCCACTGCTAGATAGAGAAGGCAACTGAGAAGTGACTCTCTTTACCGTATTCACCGCCCTGGGCAGCTGCATGTCCTGAGTCCCAGCCAGGGAACTTCTGCAGAATTTCTCCCCACCCTTGAGTGGCCAGGCACTTACTTGGCCTCAGGCAGAGAGTAATTGGCTGGGGACCCAGCATAAGGAGGAAGTAGTCTGTGTGGAATCCCAGAGGCTTATGCCTAATTAACCATAAATCTAGAGAGAAGAAGAAACCATTGGTAATGGTTTAGAGACCCAAGAATTGTTGGTGTCCCTGCCAGACGTTGGTGGGTTTTCTTGCGGGACTGAGTGGGATCCAGTCTGCTCTCACGCTCTCTCCTCGGCAAAGGGCAGCTCCTTCTCGCACCCCCAGCGCTCACCAGTTACAACACATCAGCGTCTCAGGACTGGAAACGTGTGGTGTGACTTTCTTAATGTCCGGTTTGTAATGGGGCTGAAATGTGTAATGGGTTCAGTAGGCGTCCTGTTACCCAGTCACTGGCCACTTCTGGTCATCCTGCAGCCCCCAAGGAGTCCTCCTGACTTGGCAAAAAAGACCCATAGCGACATGCCTGCACCAGGCGAAATGCTAGAGAGACAACACCTGACTCAACACTGCTATTTTTCAGTGGAAGTCTTACCTGTGTGAGGAAAACGAAACAATTCTAGGAGCACTGACGTTCCTTTTCTCCATGTAGATTGTCATCTCAGAGCCTGAAACAAACGTGAGGCCCTGGGGCACGTCCCCCACGGGCAGTTCCCTGTCACTGACCCACTGCAGGGGGTCTCTAGGTCCCTGGGATAGTAACTTTACTCCACTGGGACAGTAGGAACAAAGCACTCCTCTTCCTGTCTCTGGCACCTGGGGGTGAGGATGGAGACAAGCCATTTCTCCAGGTCTGTCCAGCCACCCTCCAAACACAGGGTCCCCCGTGTGCCCTGACTGACAGCAAGGCCGTTGGCTCTGAACGTGGCCTCCTGCCGGCCCTCCCAAGTCCATGCCCTCATTCCGTCCTGCTAGGTGAGCGGGCAGACCTGGGCTTGCCACTCCCCACGGCAGCTGAGTCACCCCGTTACAGGAGTCTCTGTTCCACGTGTTCCTCCCACTCCCCACTGGGCCTTTCCTGTCCTCAGACTCCTGCTAGGAGTGTGGTGGAGGCTTTAGACATTCACACACATGCTGGGAAATGACTACAAAGGCTGAGAAACAATAAGCATGGCGCGGGGAGCCTTCTTGTCTCTCTAGTCAACCCTCTGAATCCCCAGGCGGAGAAACAGCAGTTCGTGTGGAGGGCTCAGCCCACCTGAGACGCTTCTGTTTTGCTTGTGGAGGTGTCAGGGCAGGGCAGTGAGGCAGCAGGAGGGTCCCGTGGGCAGGCAGGCCCTCGGAGAACAGCCCTGCACCTTCACACAGGTGCACTCAAGGGGAATAGCGGTTTCCCGCCCACCTTTCCAGGCCTGACTCCACCTGTCCTCCCTTTTCCAGGTGCTTGGAAGCTCCGGGAGAACGTACACATGTCTGGCTTCCTGCCACTACTGCTCGTGCCCTGCATTCGCCTTCTCCGTGCTGCGGAAGGGGGACAGCCTCCTGGTGAGGACGGGTGGGCCTCAGCCATGGCTGAGCCAGTGGCAGGGCAGGGGGCGCTGGGAGCCTCACTCTGCACCCTACATGGGGTTTACTCTGTGTGGAAACAGACGGTAGTTCATTGTCCTTGGCTTCAGTCAGTCAGCTATTCTGGCTTTACCCTCCCAAAACGCAGGGGCATTTTTAGAACTATGCCAGTTTCCCATTTTAATTTAAAAGGTCAGGGATGAAGCTTCAGGAAGGCAGCAGGTAATCCCCAGAGTTGGCACCTGGGCAGTTATCGGGCCCAGTAAAAACATGAGCCAAACTGGACACTGGCAACTGTGTGTGCCCCCACCTCCAGCCACGAGGCGCTTCTCCCACTGCCCGCGGACAGCGTGGTGCTCAGCCTTGCTTGACTTTCACCGGGGGTAGCAAAGCATGTTGGTGCCTCGGCCGATCTCACAAGAGCCCAGGAACGAGACCTCCTCACATCCATCCTGAGTCCACAGGAGAACCATTACCCGACCTCTTGCCAAGGAAGAAAATTACAGCATCCGCCCCATCTTTACACAGTTGTCACACCTGGCAGGAAGCGGGTGGCAAGCGGGTTTTCCCATTGACAGGGAGCCTCAACTCAGTGATCTCACCTGAAAAATGACAGGGTTGGAGCCAGGTCCTCAGCAACCCAAGTGGTGTGCCCCGCAGTGTGAGGTCCAGGGTTAGAGTGGTGTGTGCCCCTTGGTGTCAGGTCCAGCACAGATGATGCCTCGGAGAGGGACAGGAGAGACAGTGAGGGTCCCGCCGTCCCTGCTCTGGCCGTCCAGTGGTTAAGGACTAGCCCCCCTATGTAGACTCGGTGCACGTGTGTAAAATGAAGATAAGCCCTGTTCCCCACGGGGCTGTCAGATATAAATGAGATAATCTTTGAGATGCTCTTAGCAACACTGTACCTTGAAGAACCTTAGCCACTGCTGTTAACAGCTTTCTGAGGGCAAGGAAGAAAGTAGTATAATTTAGGACTGACATAAAGAGCCTGTCTTGGTTTTCACTTGGTTTCACCTGTTCCTGCTGGATCTACACTGTTGCCCCAAACAGCAGGCCAAGTATTGATAAAACCTCCTTGTCCTATCTAACCTTGGTCTGTGGTTCTAGGCAGTGGGTTGCAGGCCCCTGATGTGTGTGCCCCGCTCCTTTCCTGCTCTGTGAAGCCTGGCCCTCCTTGTTTCTAACTGGCTTGTGTATTGTGTGTTCCAGTGCAAGCACCTCTTGGCAGTTTACCTGAGTCAGATCACAAGGACCTGTCAGCAGCTGAGTGTCTCTGACAAGCAACTGACTGACATACTGTCAGTGGAGAAGACACAGGAAGCATAAAAGTGCAGACGGAGCATCACTGACCATCTTTCAAAGTAAAGTCCCGTCCAGAGACACACGTGCCCTGTCACGCGTGGTTCACGTGGAGGAGACATGGACCAGACTTCACGTTAGTGTCCCCTTCCGCCCTGGACTTGAGAGCCAGGACATGTATACAGTGTGAATCCCTCGCGAAAAATCCAGTCTCTAGGCCCCATGAGTAAAAAATTTCCAGATGTAATCAAGCATCTTAGCCTCCAAAGCCTAACATCAAGTCGCATCCACAGTGAGTGAGATTTTCAACCAACCAAAGTCCTAGTCCTTAAGAGGCTAGAATGGGAGAGGGGACAGTATGATGGTTTAGACGCACAAGCGTTAGTCCTTTTTCTTGGGCCCAGAAGGTCTTTCTGCAGTAAAAGGTCAGAGCAGGGATGTGGCTACAACAGCAGCAGATACAAAGAGACGTTGGGGTGCTGGTTTCAGCAGGCTCCAGACATTTGCAGTGTTGAGGCCAAAACAGTTGCTTAAATAGGCTGTGCTGTTGGAAAGGCAGCACCTAGAACAAGGAAGGGCAGGTCAGGAGGAGCATTTCTGAGACTCGTAGCAGCCAGAGATGTTGCCGGGTGTTCCAGGCTGAGTGAGAAAAGGCAGATCTCCAGAGGCTGTGAGGCGGGGGAGGAATGGGACTCGTTTGGACCCCAAGAGAGAGCAAAGGAGCTGTGATGGAAGGAAATGAACACAAGACGGAGCTGAGACAGGACAGGCACCTCCCTCAGGGACAATCATCCACAGCTGAACAGGGTCCTAGGACAGGCTTTCCCCGTCTCTCTGGGGCTTCACGTCCTTGCAGGGTTACTGCAGGAGGAGCTGAGCTAGCCACCAGACAGGCGAAGTAAATGGTCTTGCAGCCTAGGTACTCCCAACCCTGTACCCCTGAAACAGGAGGTGCTAAGGAATGAATGTGTGGAAGGTCACAACGGCGCAAGCTTCTGTGGTTGGCACAGCCGTCTCCTAGGCCGTGGTGCGGCAAATAAAACCTGTCAAGGCTCTACTCAGGAAATGGGCCTGGGTGTGAACTTATTTTAGGATACGGAACAGAAGGTAGGTGAGCTCTGCAGCAAGCTGGCACAACACCCAGAACTTTTGTTAAGTTTTTATTTTTATTTCACCTCATACAGAAACACAGTTACATAACCCACCTTAGTAAAATTTTCACTTTGGGGTCCAGCATCATGGCCAAACTTGAACTTGGGAGAGATGTAAAAATCACCACCTAGCTCTGGAAGGGGATCGGAGCCTGGTAGTGGAGGACCCCGCTTCTCCAGCTGCTTCTTCCGGGGTGGGGTGCTGTACATGGAGCAGAATGTTGTCGAGCCTGCCATGATGTTCTACGTAAGAACTTATAAGCCTATTTCCCTAAAACAGCAGTCTCTTGGTTGAATATTCATACTTTTACTTTTCCTGGTAACCTTCCTCCGAATAGGTATTATTTTTAACATGCCCAACCTTTCCCATTGCCTCCAAGTTAAAAAAATATTTGTATTATAATAGTTCACAGTATGTCACGGTAAAATAGTTCTGATCATTTTCTACTATAAAAGAGGCAGACTCTTAAAAAAAAGCAAAACGTACTTTTACAATCCATTCATACCATCAGCATCATCCACACAAAGCAGCCAGAGAACCATAAATAGATTTGTCAACCTCAGGAAGTAGTAGTCACATGTTAACGAGGTACTTGGAACCTCCAGGGAAGCGCTCAGAAGAGGCAGCCAGCTGGCCTGTGAGGGTTGCTGTCTTTCCAGTGAGAACTGGCCAAGCGTGCCCCGTCCTTTTGTTACTGAGCCTTCTCCTGGAAGAGGCCAGAGCCTGGGTCATAGGCCCAGCTGGAGAGTGGGCTGCGACCCCACCTGCCCCTCCCCACTCTTGAGGATGTCCGTCCGGCAGAGGATGTACCTGGAAATGATTTTGTGAAAAGTGTAGCGGAAGTCTCGGTTCCGGTAGGCGTAGACGATGGGGTTGACAGCCGAGTTGGCATGCGACAGGAGGATGGCTGTGTTTATCGCCCACTTGGGCTTCACCTTGGCCCAGGTTGGCTGGAAGAGTGAGGCACAGTTGATGGTGTGGACTGGCAGCCAGCACAGGGCGAAGATGCCAACAATCAAGGCCAGGGACTTGGCCGCGTGGATCTCCCGCTGGAGGACGGTCCTCGAGTGATCCATGAGCTCTGTGCGCTGTAGCTGCCTGCAGGCCACCAGGAAGATCTTGACGTAGATGACCAGCATGATGAGCAGTGGGGGCAGGACGCAGCCGAAGAAGTTGAAGTACACCATGTAGCTCATGGGCACCACGTTTTCGAAGAGACACCTGATGAGGCAGCAGCTCACGTTCGTGGCTGCATCCCCCGGCTCCGTGCAGTTGGTGGCAATTTTTCTGTCGTTCCACCCCAAGAACGGTGTCAGGCCAATGCCAAAGGCCAGGACCCAGAGGGCAGCAATGACTCCTCTCGCTCGGGCCCCAGTGACCAGACTCTTATACCTGTTCAAAAGGACATGGTCTGTTACAGCAAACTCAGAGCACCCCACCATCCCTGCTTTCTGTGCCAGGACTTGACTCCAGCAGCCTCAGGTCCACATTCATAGGGCACTAGGGGCTTTTGTCTGCAATGCTGACGACAGTCAAATGTATAAGCAGCTTTGGTTCAACAAGATTTTCATTCTTACTAACTCACCTCTGATGATAAATCATGGTCAAGGAGAGCAAGTAGCAAATTCTTTTAAAAAAAGAAAATATTTGTTTGGCTGCGCCAGCTCTTGGTTGCAGCAGTCAGGATCTTTCAGTTGCAGTATGCAGGATACCAAGGGAACATTTCATGCAAAGATGGACTCAATAAAGGACAGAAATGGTATGGACCTAACAGAAGCAGAAGATATTAAGAAGAGGTAGCAAGAAAACACAAAAGAACTGTACATAAAAGATCTTCATCACCCAGATAATCATGATGGGGTGATCACTCACACTTACCTAGAGCCAGACTTCCGGGAATGCGAAGTCAAGTGGGCCTTTGGAAGCATCACTATGAACAAAGCTAGTGGAGGTGATGGAATTCCAGTTGAGCTATTTCAAATCCTGAAAGATGAGGCTGTCAAAGTGCTGCACTCAATATGCCAGCAAATTTGGAAAACAGCAGTGGCCACAGGACTGGAAAAGGGCAGTTTTCATTCCAATCCCAAAGAAAGGCAATGCCAAAGAATGCTCAAGCTACTACACAATTGCACTCATCTCACATGCTAGTAAAGTAATGCTCAAAATTCTCCAAGCCAGGCTTCAGCAATACATGAACCGTGAACTTCCAGGTGTTCAAGCTGGTTTTAGAAAAAGAGGAACCAGAGATCAAATTGCCAACATCTGCTGGATCATCGAAAAAACAAGAGAGTTTCAGAAAAACGTTTATTTCTGCTTTACTGACTATGCCAAAGCCTTTGACTGTGTGAATCACAATAAACTGGAAAATTCTGAAGGAGATGGGAATACCAGACCACCTGACCTGCCTCTTGAGAAACCTGTATGCAGATCAGGAAGCAACAGTTAGAACTGGACATGGAACAACAGACTGGTTCCAAATAGGAAAAGGAGTACGTCAAGCCTGTATATTGTCACCCTGCTTATTTAATTTATATGCAGAGTACATCATGAGAAATGCTGGGTTGGATGAAGCACAAGCTGGAATCGAGATTGCCGGGAGAAATATCAATAACCTCAGGTATGCAGATGACACCACCCTTATGGCAGAAAGTGAAGAGGAACTAAAAAGCCTCTTGATGAAAGAGGAGAGTGAAAAAGTTGGCTTAAAGGTCAACATTCAGAAAACAAAGATCACGGCATCTGGTCCCATCACTTCATGGCAAACAGATGGGGAAACAGTGGCTGACTTTATTTTGGGGGCTCCAAAATCACTGCAGATGGTGATTGCAGCCATGAAATTAAAAGATGCTTACTCCTTGGAAGGAAAGTTATGACCAACCTAGACAGCATAATCAAAAGCAGAGACATTACTTTGTCAGCAAAGGTCCGTCTAGTCAAGGCTATGGTTTTTCCAGTGGTCATGTATGGATGTGAAAGTTGGATTATAAAGAAAGCTGAGCACCGAAGAATTGATGCTTTTGAACTGTGATGTTGGAGAAGACTCTTGAGAGTCCCTTGGACTTCAAGGAGATCCATCCAGTCCATCCTAAAGGAGATCAGTCCTGGATGTTCATTGAAAAGACTGATGTTGAAGCTGAAACTCCAATACTTTGGCCACCTGATGCGAAGACCTGACTCATTTGAAAAGACCGTGATGCTGGGAAAGATTGAAGGCAGGAGGAGAAGGGGACGACAGAGGATGAGATGGTTGGATGGCATCAGTGAGTCAATGGACATGGGTTTGGGTGGACTCCAGGTGTTGGTGATGGACAGGGAGGCCTGGCATGCTATGGTTCATGGGGTCGCAAAGAGCCGGACACGACTGAGCCCAGCTGCTGTCTCAAAGGTCACCTCCTTTCCGGCTCAGCTCACAGTGAAGGGGGCCATGCCCACTCTCCGCCCCCTGACACACACCTGTCACAGGGCTTTGTTTACGTTACAGGTGTCTGCCCTTCGACTAGAACATCCAGCCTCTTAAGGACTCGGACCTCATCCCTTTGCATCAGCATCCCCAGGAGCTAGCAAAGTGCCTGGCACATTAGTAATGAGCTCACACACACACATATTCCAACTTGTTACCAGACAGCTTTAGAGAGCCTGCTCCTTAGGAACGCCCAATGCTGGGGCCTGGACGGGCAGCAGAACTGGTCTTGCCTCCCGTCGGCTACATTCTTTCATCTCTGCTCCCAGCAACAGGCAGCTCAGCTGAGGGGCCTTGATGGCAAAGGACCTGTGGGCGCAGCTGCCATTCAGCTGCATCTATTTCCAACTCCCCTCTGCTTCCCTCCTCGTCTAGGAATGTAAAGCCATTCCTTACAGAAATACCTTTCTCGGCCATGACCGCACCAGGGGCGTGAAGAACGCATCAGGCCCTTGCAGGGCAACAGGGCCGCCTCCTGCAGACACAACTCTAGTCACAGAACCTTAGACCCACGAGGCAGCCTCTGCAGCGGCCCTGCTCTCACGCCTCTGCCTTTCTGAAGTTCATACAGCTGAGTGCAGACCAGCCCCGGGGATGAATTAGATCAGGGCAAGCAAATTCTCTCTCAGTCATGGACTGGGGTGGCTACAGGAGGTGGTTGTAGCCAATGAGACAAAGGAAGTCTGCTAGAATACTTCCAAGAGAGACTTTACATGGTAACAGGAGAGAGACCCATGAGGAGAGCTCCTCCCCCATGCCCATGCGTTTCTACTCTTCCGGGAGGCTGTGAAGCCCAGAGCTGCAGCAGCCATCCTGTGACCATGAGGCAGGAGCCTGAAAAACAAGGCTAATGGCAAAGCAGAAGTAAGGAAAGAGTCCAGGTTCTCAGTGGTGTGTTTTAACCCTACACCAAGTCTAGCACCACCATGGTTCCATATTCTAGCTCAAGAGAGAATTGATAGTCTTGACTGCTTAAAAGTCACTGTTACCTGCAGCTAAAAGCATGCTTATATAAACTGGAAGGGATTTTTATCCTGTCTAGTCCAACTTCTCTATTTTACAAATGAGGAAATAGAGATACAAAGTTTTTAGGTAACAAAGGCAATATAAGAATAAGAACATAAGAACCAAAGACCAAAGCTAAGTTCGGACTTGAGGCCCCTGTTCCTCGCACCACATTATGCTGCTTTTTTAACTTCACTTGTGTCTGAGCAACATTAGAGTCCTCTGTACACAAAAGGGTCCCGGGGGTGGGGGTGGGGTTTCCTGCCAGAGTTCAAAACAACTGGAACGCAACCACATCTGAACTTCTCACAACTGCTGGATCCTGCCTGTGAAAAATAACTTTCATGCTCAGTTGTCTTAGATGAGGAAAAACAGCTAATTTCATCTGGGGAGCCGCTGGTCACAGCCTTCTCTGTGAACTCCATCACGGCCTTTCTCCTCTAATGGTTCATTATTTCATTCAGAGTTCTCCCTTTGAGCCATGCACTCTGCTGGCACAGCAAACAGAATCACAGCCCTCGTGGATGATAGAGCTAATGGAACAGACAGAAAATAAACAGGTAAACACACAAACATACAAGTCAGAAGGAATTTGCCAAATCAAAATGAACAGGGTACAGATAAGAGAAAGCCAGGAAGAGCTCAGACACGGCATTAGGGAAGCCTCTAAGACAGTGGCAGAGAAGGAGAGAAGGGTCTGGAAACGGAAGAGTGGCTTTCTAAGCAGAGGAAACAGTGACTACAGACATGGAATTAAAAGATGCTTGCTCCTTGGAAGAAAAGCTATGACAAACTAGACAGTGTATTAAAAAGTAGAGATCACTTTGCCCACAAGTGCCTGTATAGTCAAAGCTGTGGTTTTTCCAGTAGTCATGTATGGATGTGAGAGTTGGACCATAAAAAAGGCTGAGCACCTAAGAATTGATGGTTTTGAACTGTGATGTTGGAGAAGACTCTTGAGAGTCCCTTGGACTGCAAGGAGATCCAACCAGTCAATCCTAAAGGAAATCAACCCTGAATATTCATTGGAAGGCCTGATGCTGAAGCTAAAGCTCCAATACTTTGGCCACCTGATGTGAAGAATTGACTCACTGGAAAAGACCCTGATGCTGGGAAAGACTGAAAACAGGAAGAGAAGGGGATAACAGAGGATGAGATGGCTGGATGGCATCACTGACTCAATGGACATGAGTTTGAGCAAGCTTAGGGAGATAGTATGGAGAAGGCAATGGCACCCCACTCCAGTACTCTTGCCTGGAAAATCCCATGGATGGAGGAGCCTGGTAGGCTGCAGTCCATGGGGTCGCTAAGAGTTGGACACGACTGAGCGACTTCACTTTCACTTTTCACTTTCATGCATTGGAGAAGGAAATGGCAACCCACTCCAGTGTTCTTGCCTGGAGAATCCCAGGGACGGGGGAGCCTGGTGGGCTGCTGTCTGTGGGGTCGCACAGAGTCGGACATGGCTGAAGCGACTTAGCAGCAGCAGCAGGGAGATAGTGAAGGACAGGGGAGCCTGTGTTGCTGCAGTCCATGGGGTCACAGAGTCGGACACGACTGAGCAACTCAACAAGAAGCAGAGAGAACAGAATGTGCAAGGCTTCCAGACAGGAAGGGATTTCACTCTCCCAGAGAAGCAGGAGGGAATATGAATGAACCTCAAGCAAGGCGGGGCGTCCCCAGGCGACAGGGAGGGGCAAAGTGTGACACTCAGCTGCCCCAGAGCAGTGGGGAGCCAGGGGATGGAGGGCTGGGCCCCAAGGCATGCTGTGCTGGTATAGAGATCCCTGCAGAGATGGAGTTTAGTGGAGCAAAAAGGCAAGCAGGGCAGTTAGGAAACTTTCAGTGGTTGACTTGAGAGAAGACACTGGCGTGGAGCAGGGTGACAGCAAGGACTGAACACACAGATACCCCCACCGGAGCAGCCTCTGAATCTCACGGCCAGACACCCTGTCCTGGAGACACGTCCCTGCAGACCGCCCCCCACCAGCTGCACAGAGCACATCAGAAACACGGCCTCCCTCACCTGAGCGCGGCACCTGCAGGCCCGCGCGTCCCTCTCAGCCGGTGCCCAAGGTCATCACCGCCACTTCCGGCTCACAGAGGTGGACACTGGCCTGCAGCTCCGAAGCCACAGTGAGAATACAAAGCCACTCATCCAATCTGATTCCACTTGTGTTCAAGGCAGGTATTGTCCTGCTCAGGACCCTGTGGTTCTTCCCCCGATCCCAGCTCCTGCCCACACCCCACCTACCTGCTCACCCAGCCACGGGCCCAGTGTAGGTGCAGCCAAGCCCAGCTCAGCCGCCCTCTGCTCTTGCCAAAGCTGCTGCTGGTGCCAGGGGTTCCCCGCCCCCGACTCCACAAGCAGCCACGTGGGAACTGGCAGAGGCCTCTGATGCTCTCTCAGTAGGCAGTCCTTAAAAGGTGGCAGAAAGACTTTTCTGCTAGTGACACAACTAGACCCCCGGGTGGGTGGGTGGGGGAGTTCAAGACAGAGTCACAACTGGCACCACAGTTGCAGCCCCACGATGGCAGGACAGTCAGTGTCCAGGCGGTGCTGCCTGGACCCGGGCGCAGGTGGGAGACGGCCAGGGATTCTGGAGAGCAGGCAGGGGTTGATGCACTGGGCAGAAGGCTGCGGGGACGACCCCCAGCAGCCCTGGCATCTCATGGGGGCTCCGCTCCCCTCCTCCCATGTCCCCTCCCATCTCCCACTTCCGGCTAGGCCCCTGTCCTCTCTGGAATGCCTGGCTTCCACCCTGCCCACCCCTCACTCCTTCTCCCTGTGCACCTCTGGTCTCAGAACATCCCCATGTGTCCCCAAACCATTCCTGAAAGGCAGGCAACATGTCCTTTCCTACATCTGCCTTGAGTGCAGGGCAAGTAAGTGGAAGGTGATGGATAGAGGACACTTAGGTGCCTTCCCTATTCCGAACAAGCAGGACTGGGTCCAGCCACACAGAAGGATGTCCTGGGGGTGTCCAGCTCTGGGAAGTGGCTGAACCCTTGCTGTGCTGGACACCCTCCCCACCCCCCTGCCCCTACCACCACGGACGAGCCAGATCAAGACAGTCACATGGCCGGAGTCAACAGAAAGGAACAAGCAGTGTGGACACTGGGTTAGTCATGAAAGAGGGCTCGCCGGGCACGGCTGAACCAGCACTGGCCTATTTCTGGGGCAGGGCTCCTCCTCCCCTGCAGCCAGCTCAGACCAGCCACGGTCTCAGGATTCCCAGCGCTCAGGGAGCTCTGAGTTCAGTGGATCCCCAAGGGCAGCTGTCCCTGGCAGTGACACTGAGTCCAGACAGGGGGAGTCTGAGCTCTGCTCTCAGAAAAATGGGGCCCTTGGTGGCAGCGGAACCCGCCCCGCTGCTGCCTGGCCTTTGATCCCAGACATCATGTGCACGAAGCACTTTCTGCAGGCAGGTCACTAAGTAAACACACACGGAGTTCTGTCCTGCTTCTTAAAATTGCTGATTGTTCGCTCAGCGTCTTTTTTCTTTACGTTCAGTCTCACAAGTTTCATTCCTCTGTAACAGAAATACTTCTGCTCTGAAGCAATGTATAATCCTTAGAAAATTTCTCATCTTCTAAAACCACACACAAATAACCACAGGACTTGCATGACAAGGGGCGAGGACAGACCTCTCAAAACCTACCAAGCGCTGTAACTAGAGCACTAACAAAGCAACTCTCACCACCCAGCGGGTAGGTCTCTCGGGGTAGAGCTGCCACGGTGAATATTAACAATGTACCAGGAAGTCTAATGGAAATCCTGGCAAAACTGCGATGAGAGCAAGGCTGACGGGTTCCAAGACGACGTAGCTGGACGAGGAGGTACGAGTGAGTGGGACCGTGACTGCACTGGGTGCCAGCGGGGTGGGGGTGGGGGTGCAGGGTAGCCAGCAGGCAGAGAGGCCCCAACCTCTCTGCTTTGCCTGGGTCCTGCTTTACTCTCCTTGGCCCCTCTGGGCCGCACAGCAGTCACACTGAGGGGTCTTTCCTCTCCTGCTGAAACCAGTGATGTTAACACCACCAAGACAACACCTGCATTGCCCCAGTACCTTTCTGTTCACCCAGCACACGTGCTCCCATTCACACGACAGGAACCCCCGCCTGGGGAAGGACAGCTGTCACATTAATTATCAAACACATTGGTCACCATGTACTTGACCAGTTAGACACCAAGAGGCATGTGGATCCTGGTGACAGTAACCTTGATGTGAAGTGGTCATTGGAGTGTCCATCAGGCTTTTCCACTATAACTGCTCCTCCGTTTATGATGAGTTGTATCTTGTGGTATATGTACTTTAAGATTTTGTAAATATATCTGGACTTCCCTGGTGGCTCAGATGGTAAACAATCCACCTGCAATGCAGGAGACCCGGGTTTAATCCCTGGGTTGGGAAGATCCCCTGGAGAAGAGAATGGCAAACCATTCCAGTATTCTTGCCTGGGGAATCTTATGGACAGAGAAGCCTGGCGAGCTGAGTCCACGAGGTGAGTATCTTGGCCCTCCTTTAAGTTCCATCAGTAAATTTTATCACCTATTGACTATTCTTGCCTGAACCGGTTACTACGCTGACAGCTGCCCAATGATGACCTGCTTATTAACTCCATCATCCTGCTCATTAATGAGACAGTGAGAGTTCTTCCAAGTGGTTATCTAACAAAACAAAACAAAGTTCTCCTCGCTCTGCTCATCTCAAGGGCCAGAAGAGACAATGCTCCAGCATCCATGAGCACACCAGCCAGGTCTTGGCTCCTAGACATCATTCTCCACTGAAAGGAAACAGGGCTCCTTGGAGAAACGGCTGATTCCGATGCTAGAACACGCAACGGAGCCTGAGAAACCTTTCTGTGCCAGAACATAAGACGTGCTCAAAAACTCAATGGGGACGCTCAGGCGGAAGTCAGCTTGAATGGGCTCCCATCCTCCAAACCTGGGCAGCAATGGACGGTAACACAATACGTGCAAATAACATTCCCTAAGTCCACTGTGTGTAAAAAAGTAATATAAGGAACAGCAAAGAAAAGGCAACCTCTTCCCTATAGAAGAAAGCCAAAAAAAAAAAAAAAAAAAGCCAAAAAAAAAAAAAAAAAAGAAGAAAGCCAACTGATACAGTAAAACAACTGAGAAAAAATAAAATTACCACCTGACAGGGTGATAACTGACCCGAGAAGAATCATTGCTGGGGAAAGCAGACCTTCACTGTGGTGAACCCCGGCGGCCACAGCTGTAACTAAGCGAGCTTTAACGTGACAGCAGTGGGCAGATGGACCCCAAGTGCCTTCCTTTGTGACAGGTGGAAATGGACACAACATCAAGCAGGCCGTGTTCCCACCAGAAACTCTAATCGTAAGAAAACAACCAAACCAAAAACAATGTATTGAAAGAGAAGGAAAAAAGGCTGAGGAACTTTCCTGAAGAAAGAAAATCAGGACTTCCCTGGTGGTCCAGTGGCTAAGATTCTGGGCTCCCACTGCAGGGGGCCTGTGTGTGATCCCTGGCAGGGGGACTAGATCCCACATGCCACAACTAAGAGATCCCATGTGCCACAACTAAGCCCAGTACAGGCAAATAAATAAATGTTTCCAAACAAATAAAGCCAAAAGAACATATTAGATGCGCACGTGACCTTTTACTGGAAACCCGGATTATTTTTTTTTTAAACTGTAAAGAACGTGATCAGGGCAATTGGGACATCTGACCATAGACTGTGTCAATCCTAAAGCTCCTGAGTGTAACTGTGCGTGTGGATGGGTGTAAGACAGAGGAAGCAAAAGTAGGAAAAATGTAAGCAATTAGGGATTTGTATTCGTTTTGCAATTTAGAAGTTGTGAAAAAAACACACTAGTTCAGAATGACTCATTCTTTCTGAAACCACAGACCAGATGAGTCAGATGGATACAAATATGTGTGTATACACATACACACAGATATAGGTACAGAGACATACACACATCCATTAATAGCAGGGACTTTTTAAAAATTTCAGAATGGGTGCAGTATATGTGTGCTTGTGTATGTATGCACACACACACACACAGACATTCATCGTGTAATTTTTTACAAGTCCCTGCTATTAAAAAACTACATTTCTAATGATTTTATAAAATGCCAAACTTAAGAGTTAAATCTCCCCTTGGAAACACAACCTTGTTTTTCTCCTTCTTTTCCTTGTGGGTCGCCCCAGGACTCCTGCTCTACCCTGCTTTTTCCTGAAGACACCTTCCATGGGCTCATTGTGTCTCGGCCACAGGCTGGTCCACACCTATCAGGGCAGGTCCCCCAGCACACACGTGTGCACACGCAAGCACACAGGCTAGTCACTGGGCCACCTCCTGGGGAGGCTGAGGGAGCAGCACGAGCTCTGCATTAACAGACGAATCATCTAGAAAATGCCCCACGTGTACAGAAGCTGTGAGGGTGCCTCGCAGAGAGAGTGCCATGAGAATCAGGAAGAGCCCGCAGGTACAGAATGCGCCAGGCAGGGGAATGGCAGGTGCAAAGGCCTGACCTCAGCCAGGGAACTGAGGCAGTTCCTGAGAAGCAGAGCAGACACATAAAGGGGGAGGCGGGGGGTGGGGGGTGGAAGGCTGGAGGAGAGATCAGAACTGGTGGGAGGCCGGCCTCAGCCCCAGAAGCCGCAGGGAGCATCAGGTCAAAGCATGGGTGCAGAGCTGGTGTCGGGAACAGGGCGGAAGCAGAGGAGCCACCAAAGAGACCTGGCTGGGGGTGGGGGCAGGTGCAGCCTGCAGCACCTGTCTGTGATGCCTTTCAATAGAGATTTGTTGTTGTTCAGTCGCTCAGTCATGTCCAACTCTTTGCAACCTCAACTGCACCATGCCAGGCTTTCCTGTTCTTCAGTATCTCCTAGAGTTTGCTCAAACTCATGTCCACTGAGTCAGTGATGCCATCCAACCATCTCATCCTCTGTCACCCCCTTCTCCTCCTGCCCTCAGCCTTGCCCAGCATCAGGGTCTTTTCCAATGAGGTGGCATTTTGTATCAGTTGGCCAAAGTATTGGAGCTTCAGTATCAGTCCTTCCAATGAATATTCAGGGTTTATTTCCTTTAGGATTGACTGCTTTGATCTCCATGCTGTCCAAGGGACTCTCAAGAGTCTTCTCCAACACCAAAATTTAATATTTACAGTCTCCATATTAAAAAAAAACATAGAGAGTGAGTCCATGGCCATCTGGCCCTGACCAGCCATGTCTCTGGCCCTGTTCACTGACTGCCACCCCAGGGCCCACCTCTGGCCTCAGGGTCCTCTCCTGTCCAGATGTCCAATTGGCCTGGCAACCCCTCTGCTCTGGACTCTGCTGACCTCCTGGCTGCCTTTGGCATCAGCCTTCTTCCAGGTGGAGAAGTCCAGACGCTGCCCGCCTCGAGGATCCCTAGACTCTGTCTCCATCTCCGTGGCCTCTGCGCCAGCCACACTCCTTCCTTCTCACCCAATGACAGTGGGCTGCCCTCCAGTCCATGCCCCTGCAGTCCGCCAGAGTGGCTGTTCAGTAATGCAAACCCAACCTCAACAAACTCCTGATTAAAAGCCCCTCCCGGCCTTCCAGGTCCCACCTAATTGTCACCTCTCAGAAAACCATGTTTAAGGGCAGCAGAAAGGAAGTAAACTCAAAACCCTCCTAAAAGTATAAGTGGAAGGAGATGCCCAGCAAGCCAGAGAATCTGGTGAGTTTCCAGAAGCCAGAGGGCAGATGGGATTGTCGGGAGGGGCACGGAGCCTTGAATCAGAAACAGGGTGGCTGGCACAAGAGGCTCCAACCTCGCGGACAGCAGGCTCCAGACAGGATTTAGAGAAGGAGCGGAGGTCAAGGCAAAGGCTTGCTGGCCAGCCTGGGGCAGCCTCACCCCACTCCCTCTGTGCTGGGCACATATCCCTTGACACTTCACCCTCCCTTCCAGCTGAAGCTCCAGACCCAGCGACAGAGGATAGGGTTGGGGGGGAGGGGAGAGTTTTGATTATATATATAGTCCATGCCACAGCAAGAATTTCAATCATGTGAATCCAAAACTGGCCTTTCAAAGTCAAGTCCAGAAACTTAACCTTAAATCAAAAGAAAAAATATGAAAGCTAAAATTAAAAAGAAGAACAACTGGGGTGGGGGAAGTCAAGGAACTCGTCCAGGGAAGAATGAAGAGGTAAGCGTTGGAATCTTATGTGTAAGAGGACATCTAAGAGACAAAATCAGTCAAGGAGGGCAAGTCTCCACCTATCAAGAATCCCAGAAGGACAAACAGGGAATGGACATAAGAAAATAATCTAGAAAACTTCTCTTGTAAGATTTCAGAGCTGACAGAAAACCTCAGTCTTCAGACTGGAAAGATATCATCCTCAGAGGAAAGAGAAGAGTTGAAAAGTGAGTATTTAGAGCCAACCTCATGGGCTTCCCTGGTGGCTCAGATTGTGAAGAATCCACCTGCAATGCGGGAGACCCACACTGGATCCCTGGGTCGGGAAGATCCCCTGGAGAAGGAAATGGCAACCCACTCCAGTAGCAAGCCTGGAGAATTCCATGGACAAAGGAACTAACACTTTGACTTCATGCAATTTCAGGACACCAAGCAAAGCAAAGGATCCCAAAGGCTTCCAAGGAAACATGAGTTACAAAGAAGAACCACACCCACACCCACGTCAGATTTCTTGAGCAACCCTGGGTGTCAAAGCAACGCCTTCTAGCCTGTGACCACATCCAGTCCAACTGCCAACCACATATGAAAGGAAACCATGTTTTTGGCACGGAAGAACCCAGGTCCTAAAAATGACCCCTACGGGCGGCACACAGACACACACGTGGGATCCCAGAAAGAGGAAAGCAGATATGGCGGCAGCAAGAAATGGCAGAACCCCTGCGACACCCACATGGCACCAGCACCCTCCACCATGAGGACGTGCGGGAGCCAGGATGTCTTTTAATTTCCAAATGGGAAGCTCATGGTCCAAACACGGGGCAGACTAAAATCTGACATCATTCTGAGCAGTGGGAGGCACCCACAAACAGAACCTGAGTGACCCACCTTTAGAACCGTCTCAAACAGCAACCCACTCCAGTATTCTTGCCTAGGAAACCCCACGGACAGAGGGGCCTGGCGGGCTACAGTCCATGGGGTTGTAGAGTCAGACGCGACTTAGTGACTGAGCACGCACCTGGAGAAGATGGGTTAGTGACAGGTGTGCATTTCTGCTCCAGTCGAATGCTCTGCTCAGGATGAGTGAGAAACACATGAGCAGAACATATTATACATGCCAGATACCTGTTTCCACCTTTCGGAACTTCTCCACAAAGTGCAGGGAACTTTACCACAGGTGTGGAATAAAACGCAGAAGATATTAACATTGACAGTGTAAAAACAATAGTATAGTATAAACGTATTCAATACGTAATTTCTGTAGAAAAAAATCTAAGAAGCAGTGGAGCTGTCTGACAGGCAAAGTGGGAAACCAAAGGTCAGACTGGGTGACTGACTTCCCACAATTTACCCTCTTACACAGTTTCGATCTCTTTACTACAGCAGGGATCGCCTTTTGAAAATGAAACCTCTATCAAGTAGGCGAAACCACATACCTGCTCAAAGGGAGGTAGAGATGGGGTGCCAGCAGGGGCAGAGAGACGGGGGAGGAGCACTTTTCCTTCTTTTTCTCGACAGCGAACACATACTGCCTACAAGTGATGGCGTTAGAAACAGAGGCTGAAATATGATCCACAGGAAAAAATCAAAATGTAACAGAAATTGAAGGGAACGTGGCAGGGAAGAGGGCTTGGGTTGCATGGGAGAGAGTCAACAGGTTCTGTTAAAGGAGGCAGCACAAACCCAGTGGTCACCGCAGAGGGAGCACCCGGGTGGGAGGGCCGCCCAGGCAGAGTGGCTGGTGTGGGCTTGCCTTTTGAGCCCTCTGTGCTTCTGAACGCTGACTTCTTCACACTGGTTGATTTCTAACACAAAACAAACAGAACCAAGTCCTTCATGGACTTATGGTGCCTCAAGGACAAAATCCAAGCTTGTAGGCAAGCTCGGGGCTCCCCTGGACCTGCTGAGCTGGGACCCCTACCCCGAAGCCCGGCAGCCCCGCTGCTCTGGCACAGGCCCACCACAGCTCAAAACACTCCAGCCTCCCATCTGTCCCCCGCAGGAAACTCCAGCCTCTGCCCTCCAGAAAGAGCACTGCTCCCCTTGTCAGCCTGGTGAGTTGGAAGGCCACACTCAGTCTGTTCCCAACTTTTTCAAAAAGGGACATTTGCTTCTTGCCGCTCAGTTCCTGCTGCCCAGGGCAGTGTCTCCAGCCTGCCAGCCTCTGAGGTCAAGAGCACAACCTCTTAATGGGTTTCCGGGGTGGGGAGGAGGGGCGGGGTGACAGGGAGAAGCACGGGGAAGCCCAGTTCCTGAGGGTAATGAACCAGAAGCATCAGGAAAGACTGGGCCTTGCTTCCTGCCTCTGAGGAAGGGGAAGGTGATCGAGATGCCCCCGTGGGTCCCAGCAGCTGAGTCACCTTCTGTGACGGGTCGAAGGCCGGCCAAGGCACAGCCAGCTCCCCCTCCCTCAGCCACAGGTCCTCTCTGTCTTGGCAATCTCGTCCACTCCTAGAAGGGACCGCTCTGTGAGGGGAGTCCTCTGACAGCCCACCCGCACCCACTCCCTCCGGGGACACAGGCTCACCCCATCCTGGCCATGTGCCCTGGATGGATGGAGCCCTGGTGGCCCCATCTGTGGAGGAGGGGCTGACAGGATGGCGCCCAGAAGGCTGCTGTAAGGACTCACCCAGAGGAGGCACACAGGGGACCCAGCACTTGGAAAGGGTTAAAAGAGCAGCTGCCTCTCACAACCATGTTCCTGTTCGATGTCTGGACCACACCTGTCCCCCCGTGTCTGTCCGTGTCCCTCTGCTGTGACCATGGCCAGCAGGTGAGCTGGTATGAGGGTGACCCAGGGCACTGCAGACAGCTGTAGTCACAGCTCACGAGAATGCAGTTAACCTCACCCCTTTACACACGCTCGTTCTCTACATCATCAAAGGTGAGCTGCGCTTTCCAGAGTCTAGTGCAAATGCTGCTGAAACCCTGCAGCCAAGCACACTGTCCCTCCTCTGCTGAGGGGCTGCCTGCCGGTCACCATGGTTCAGGGCAGCCTAAGTTGGGGGCAGCCCCCCTCTCCTCCCCACCCCGGATTCTCGGGGCTCCTCTCGCCTTGCAGCCCCAGGGGCTCCTACACGACTGTCCAACTGCTCGCATGCTACCTGCAGCGAGAGGACAGGACCCCGGCACCCTCCGGATTGGAGATGGCTGGAGGGGAGCGGGAGGAGGTGGGGTGGGGGTCCCCCAGGAGCCAGTAAAGAGCTGCTGAGGGATATGGGCAACGAGGCACAGGAGGGACCCTCAGATTCGACTGAGAAGGGCCGGGCCCAGGAAGGGTGACTTGACAGGAATGACTTGGTGGCACCATGGTGACGTGGGACACGGAGGCCGAGAGCCTGGTGGCGGGTTGTGGTGGAGAAGCTTCTTGGGGAGGAAACGTGGAGCGGCCAGCACGGGGGTTGGGAGCAGTGAGGGACTCGGGGTCTCACACTTTCGCGTAGTGACACGGGTTTCCTGGGGCCACGTAACAAAGCACCACAAACTTACATGGTGGCCAAGAACATTCACTCCCTATGGTTCTGGAGGCCAGAGTCTGGAATCATGGTGTGGGCAGGGCTGCACTCAGAGCTCAGAGGCTTTGGGGAGGTCGGGTTCTGGAGGCCCAGCATCACTCCAGTCTCTGCCTCCATCCCCACACGCCCCTGCTTCTCCCTGCTTGTCTATTTCATGGGGATGGGACTGTACTCAGGAGCCAGGTCATCCTGGATAAGCTCCTCCCTGAAGTCCTACATGAGCTGATGTTCACGCTTTCCCATCTAAGGCTCTGGGGATTAGGATGCGGACATCCTTCTGGGAGCCCCCATTGAACCCACCGCAGTGGGAATGATCTGGGAAAAAAAGACGGCCCTGTTGTGGAAGAAGGAAGGACCCAAGGCTGGGGTCCTTGGAAAGGTGGGGCTGGGGGCACCCAGAACTGAAACCTTCTTTCCCAGCCGTATTTCAAAACATCATAGGGACTTCCATGGTGGTCCAGGGGCTAAGACTCCATGCTCCCAATGAAGGGGCCCAGATTCAATCTGTGGTCAGGGAACTAGATCCCACATGCCCCAAATGAGAGTTTGCAACTAAGGATCCCATGTGCTGCAACTAAGATCTGGCACAAATAAATAAAATAGACAAAAATAAATACTAAAGATAAAAAAAAACACAACATTACAGTTGAATTTTACTATATGGGAACTGTAGCTCAATAAAGAAGGCTGAACACCAAAGAACTGACGCTTTTGAACTGTGGTGCTGGAGAAGACTCTTCAGAGTCCCTTGGGCAGCAAGGAGCTCAAACCAGTCAATCCTTAAGGAAATCAGTCCTGAATATTTATTGGAAGAACTGAGGCGGAAGCTCTAATACTGTGGCCACCTGATGCAAAGAGCCGACCGACTCTTTGGTAAAGACCTTGATGCTGGGAAAGACTGAAGGCAGGAAGAGAAGGGGCGACAGAGGATGAGATAGATGGATGGCATCACCGACTCAATGGACATGAGTTTGAACAAACTCTGGGAGACAGTGAAGGACAGGGAAGCCTGGTGTGTTGCAGTCCATGGGGTCACAAAGAGTCGGACACGATTGAGTGACTAAACAAGAACAACAAAGCTCAATTTTAAAAAAGGAAAAAAATGTAAACAAAACAAAAAGCCACTCAGAATGCCCTGCCGAAAACTTACAGTTCAGTCACTTAAAAGGAGCTCCGAGGATGTCACCTTTCCACCAGAGATGTAGTCTTGCTAAGACTCCCCAACGCCTCCCTCCCAGATTGGACATGTGAGGCTCCCAGAAAAACAGATGCCGCCACATGGCAAAGTGGGCAGGAGGGTCCAGGGACAGACAGACAGACCCTTCCATCCTGCTGACCGACCCAGCCAACCCAGTGCTCCTGGCAACACCCTCCTTCAGCAGCGGAGCTTGGGGAAACAGTGTCCAGAAGCAGGGAGGCAGGCCTCCAGGCAGGCAGAGGGGACCACTCAGTCCTGCAATGGCCTGGGGTGTGGCTTGAGGGGAACCAGATCAGGGAGGAGGAAGTGCTCCAGCCAGAAATGGCCCCAGGGTGAAGTGAGAGCCAGCAGCTGCGGGCAGACACACCCACCCCGAACCCCCTCCCTGCTGTCCCCTGGGCACCACTGCGCCTGGACCCTGTGCCAGGGCAGGCATCAGGAACCACGCAGACTTGAGTTAGGACAGTCTCCTGTGTGTAGGCGCCCCTCACTCTGAGGCCGCCTCATCTTTGTGTCCAGCATCTTCTTGACTCCCCTTTCCTGCAACCCTCCCTGGTCAGTATCTGCCTTGACAACCGGGTGGCTATGGGACTGTGGGCTCTGTACTCTTGAGCTGTACCCACCATGGCCATGTGGGCCTCACTCAGAGCCTTGGGCCACCAGTGACCTGGCACTGAGGGTGAGTCCAAACACTGTTCTTGCCCAGGTAAGACACGGGCCTGAGCTCCTGGCCCTCACCTGGCTCCTGCCGCCTCTACAGGAGACACCTCCCTTGTCGGCTCACTTCCAACCTCACTCCTATGACCCGTGACCCTAGGGAGAGCCTCAGAGCTGCGTGGGAGCCGGGCTAGTGAACAAGGGAGAGCTCCCAGTCTCCCTGACTCCCCGAAGTTCTCAAACTTTGGTGGGTCCAGAAGTCCCCAGTGAATTCTGATACTGGAATCATGGGGTGATACACCCCACCCCATAGATTCTGAGTCAGGAGGGCCCGGTGGGGCCCTGTAATCTCCATTTTAGCTCAAGGGGCCAGGAAGTGCTGAAACAGGAGCCAGGAGGACCTCTCCAGCCTGTGAGAGTGGGCTTAGCGCCACGTGGGGAAGTAGGGGGTGGGAGGGAAGGGTGGGGGGAAGAGAGGCACCCCTTGCCTGGATGGGTCACACACACCTCACGCAGGCCAGCCAGGAGGGCAGGGGTGGGACAGGGTGGGACGGGCTGCTCTGCCCTCCCCACACCTGCCTCCCGCCCTCTACAGATACAAAGGGGAACTCAGGGACTGTGATTCACAGTTCTTTCCTCTTAACACACCCACACCCATTCTTTCAAGCCGCCCAGCAGAGACCAGGACAAGAACTGACAGATTCAAACTCCCATGGAACTTCCTGCTGCATAGGCGTGGGGGATGCTTTCTGAAGCTTGAGCAGAGGTCTCTCTGGACCTCCGTCAGGGCCAAGCCCAAAGGGCTTCCGGCAGTTGAGGCTGGTGCCTGTGGCTGCCTGCTGGGTGCATAAAGTCCAGAAGGGCACCAAGTAACCAACATGAGGACCAGGAGGTGGGAAAGGGACCTCTACGAAAAGAGTGTGCTGTGAGCCCCGGACCTCGGAAATTCCTGGGCTCTGTCACACCTGAGGAAGGGGCGTCCTGGTCGCAGGCCAAGGGGCAGCAAGTGGAAAGGCCCGGACAGACAGGAGGCTCACAGCCCACCACGCAGGAGGTTCCTGCTCCCGCTGGGACCCAGATACAGGGCACAGGGACCAGGCTTGACACGCAAGCCTGCTGGGAGAGTGTTTGTTATTTCTTGTCAATTCCCCTCAAATAGGTTTCCCTTATAACCACCGACTCACTGCAGGCAGAATCCGCTTTCTGCCCGGGTGGAGAGTAGGACGCAGCAGGCAGGCACGCCTGGGAATGCGGGGGCCCAGCGCTGAACGGGTCCTGCTCCCTCACTTGCTCCAGAGCTGCCATTCTGAGCCTCCTCCCTCCCCGACAGGACGCAGGTACCCACCTCAGGAATTACTGCTGGGATTAAAGGATAGGAGTTTAAAGTACCTCATAGACTTGGCAGACAGCGATTAACTCCTTCCTGTCCCACCTACCCCATGACTCAGTTTCCCTGTCTCAGTTCTTAGTCCAAAGAGATCCCAAGCTCACCCAACTCAGAAACGCCAAACGGCATCCAGGCACCAGAGGCAGAGAAAGTGCTTTCAATTCAGCCCCGCGTAACACCCGGGCTCTCAAGCTCGCAGCTGCACATGAGGCTGTACTCCCCTTGCCGCTGCGCTCCATCCCCGAATCCTGCATCTTCGGAGTGTGGGACCAAGAGCAACCCTCAAGTCCTCCGGTGTTTGCAAACGCTGGTGGCACCTTCCCAGCGGCTGGGACAAGGTTACACAAAGCACGAGGCTCTCAGGCTGTCGGTCTTAGCGAGCCGGGAAGCCTTCTAATTCTTTAAAGTATAAGGGGGTGATTAGAGTCCGCGCGCAGCACGCAGGGCTCCCCAAAGTTAACTGGCACCTCCCTCGGGTCGGTGCCGCCCGGTCTGGCCGTGAGCCCCGTCATTCTGCCCCGCGCGTCCCAGCGTCCACGGTTGTCCTGGAGCCTCCAGGGCCCCACCAAACCCAGGGAATGCGGGCGCCCACCTGTGCGCAGGGAGCCCTCCCGGAGCTGCCCCGCCAGGCTGCGCCCCCGGGGCCCAGGGCAGTCCCTACTCGGGCTCCGGAAAGGAGACGCGCGTCCGAGGCGCCCAGAGGGTCTGGCGCGGCGCACGTGGGTCGGGAGGCTGCCGGCCTGAACTCGCGTGCCTCGCGCCCGCCGCCGGAAGGGTTTGGGTTCCCGGGGGCAGGAGCCTCACCTGAGCGGGACGCGCACGGCCAGGTATCTGTCGACGGCCACGGCCAGGAGGCTGAAGATGGAGCTCTGCGTGAGCACCAGCACAAAGCAGGCGAGGAAGAGGCAGCTGTGGAAGTCGGTGCAGAAGCCCAGGCTGATGGTGACGGCGAAGGGGATGGCGAACAGCCCCACGGCCACGTCGGCCGCGGCCAGCGACACCAAAAAGTAGTTGGTGGGCGTCTGCAGCGCGCTCGAGGTGCCCACCGCGGCGCACACCAACACGTTGCCGGTCACCGACAGCGCGGCCAGAGCCAGCTCCAGCGCCACGTACACCGCGTCCTGCGCCTCCAGCGGCATCGCCGCCCGGCCCGCCTCGGGCTCGCCCCACCTGGCTTCCCGGAGCGCCCGGCCCGCGCTCGCCCCTCCGCGTCTGAGCCCGGGGCTCGAGCTCTGCCGGCCGGCGGGCGGGGCGAGGGCGGCGCGGGGCGGGGGCGGTGCAGCTCAGCGGCCGAGCCCGCCCGGGCCCGTCCCTCCGCCCCCTCCGCCCGGCGCGGGGTCCGGCAGAGCCGCGCTTCCCGCGCTCCCTGCGCCCTAGCCGGTGGGGCGGTCGGAGCGGTCTCCGGGCGCTGGGGACTCGGGACCGGACTGGCCGCTCGCTCCTCCCCGCCTGTCCCTCGGGGGAGCTCCTCATCCCTCACCGCTGTCCGGGCAGCTGCCCTCGGCCTCCGAACGCTGGCCTGCCGACCACACCCCCCCCCCCCAACCCCGCGTCTTCACGGCCTCTCCCTCCCAACGCTCCCTCGGCTCCCTGGTCACCCCGGTTGAGCTCAGTCCCCAAGCTGAACCCCAGATTCTTGCCCTGCGCCCCCTGCCGCCTATCGGACTCCCGAGGAGAACCCGGCCCAAGCCCAGCAGGCCAAAGACCAAGTCTATCCTCAGCCCTGCCCAGGCCCTGCCCGCCCCCACTCCCCGGACTCAGTGACTGACCTCACCCCCGGCCCCAGTTCGCCTGCCCCGGGAGGACACCGTCTCTGCGGCCACATCCGTTCGCGGTGCTGCCCATCCCGCTTCCAGAGCTTCTCTGCACCCCAGTCCCGCTGGGGGTCGTCCCTCACTGCCGGCTCTCACCATCCTCCAGCCCCCATCACTGCCCCGGGTCCCCACTCCTCTCCGGGAAGCTCCTGGTCCGGAGTCTACAGCACCATTCATCCCACATCCCTTGCTGGCAGTCACCTGACAAGGTTGTTAAGATACTTGTGAAATAACGTCAAGCAGAAAATAAAAGATGGAGCTGCCTGATAAAAGGACAGAGGATTTCCTTTGGGGTGATGAAAATATTCTACGTGCGGGGATGGTTGCAAACTCTTTGAACAGAGGGAACAACTATGGCCGTGCCCTCTTTAAACTCATGACTGATGGCGCGGAAACCCTCTCTCAGCGCAGCCGGTGACCACAGCCCCGCAGTCCCCATCAGCACGACCGGTACCACCTGCCGAATTTCACCAGAGGAACCGGGTCTGGGACGCACCCACAGAAGAGGGCCCGGCTGGGCGAGCTTGTGACCGGCGCTTTCTCTCTAGTTTCCATGTGGTGGTGTTACTTCTGTCAAGATAGCTTGGTTTTGTGCTAAAACACTGGAGGCCCCACAAGCTCCACACCGGCCCAAGTTCAGACGCGCTCCCTCCCCCGCCCACATCCGCCGCACTTAACTCAAACGCTGTTGGCATACCGACCAACGGCTGAAGCATAACCAGAACCGCAGAGAGGTCAGCGCTTCCTGCGGGGAGGAGCGGGGAGAGCTGGGGGGCCGGCTTTCTGGGCAGCACTGAGCAGTGGGGAGGCAGCCGGGTCGGGGCACCGTGCCTGGCTGGGGGTGGGGCGGGTGCTGGCTCACGGACAGTCACACGGGGTTTTCGGGGAGGGCAGAGACAGGAGGCCCGCCTCGCTGGGGAGCATGCTAGGGCTCCACTGGAGGTGCTGGACACCAGCCCTAGGAAGCCTCTGAGCTGGGCGCTGACCATCAGAGCGGGGTGGCTGGAGCACTGGCACAGGAGGGAGCCGGAAGCCAGCTGGTCGCTGTGCTCTGCCCAGGGTGTGGTTTGCTGTGCCTGGAATCCCCGGGTCCCCTTTCCAAGGCTGACTTCCTTTAAGAAACCTTCCTTGAATCACTGAAGCAGGAACCCTAACCCCACAGCCTGCCTTCCATGCAGCCTGCCAAATTCCATGCGTCAGGGGTCCACGCTGGACCCCCAGCAAAGCCTCTTCCTCTGTCCTCTTCCACTGTAGTCCCCAGCTCACACATGCCCTTCCACTCACCCTGCTGCCTACCCCTCTCTACCAAGTTTACCGGAAATGAATTCAGTGATCCTGGCTGTCTATCCCAGAACTCACGTTGGGATCTGAACTGGACCCACCGTGGTGGCAGTAACTTCAACGGGCAGTTATTGTTGAGAAAACAAAGGAGAAAGGGAGGAGTCTGGGGGAGGTCTTGAGGTTTAGTCTTGAAAGCAATTGGGGGTTCAGTGAACAGAGCCCAGGTCTCAGCAGCAGGGACCACAGGTTTGATGCCCAGTTCTGAGACTGACCCTGGACAAGTTAACTGGTATCTCTAAGACATGGTTTCTTGTGCATAAGATGAAATAGCGACACCTACCTCATAGGCATTGGGCTGAAAGGGGGCAGAAGGATCCATATGCCATGTGGTCGCCTGTAGTGGGATCCAGGCTCCTTGCAAACTCTTGCTGTGATGGGAACATGTGGATAAATTAGGGCCAGAACCATACAAACCAGAGTGGGTCTTAACTGGTGATGGTGGAAGGTGTATTCTGTGAACCAGCTGACCTTCTTCCAGAAGCCTGGCCCCCAGCCTCCCACTTCCCTCCCCATGTCCTGCCTCAGCCGTAAGAGCAGAATCTAGATGGCATTAAGATGGCCCTAGAGTAGGTACAGCACTCTGAGATGTCATCAGAGAGGTTAACTCTCTCTATATAAATGTAATAATAGTACATAGGTATCTCATAGTGATAGTCACATTTCTGAGAAGTAGAGGGTCTTAACCCAAGTGACACTGACCCCTGAATTCCAGTGTTTAGAAATCTGTGCATGTCTTTGGTTCCCTCTTTTGTGTAACCACAGCTGGCATTGGGAGCAGATGCCAGGAATGTTAAATGCCCTTTCCAATGGAGAACTGTCCCAGCAAAATGCCAATACCAATGTTGCCCTCATTGAGAAATTCTGACTCAAAACTAAATATTGGCTTAATGAAAAATTGTGATAAAGGTTTATAGAGGAATTGGCCATTGGAGGTGGAGAAATGTGTGTATACAGAAAGAGGGGAGGAGAAACAGTGCAGCTGCCTGAGTACAGTACCCCTGAGGCTAAAAAGAGGGTCCCTGAAAACTTACAAACATCAGAAAATGAGATGTCCATAAGGAGCTTTAAAAAGCTCCGACTCATTCCTTAGAATATAGAAAGCTACATAGGTTTGCATATGCCCAGAGGAGACCTGAAAAAATAATCTCTCACTTCTGGCTGACTTTGAGGAAGCAGGAAATGAAGGCTAAGGCAGAGTTGTAAACTGTCTACCAGAGCATTGAAAGCCAGGCCGACACACACAGGAGCCCTTCTGCAGGAGCGGGGGGACCTGCGGGGGGACCTATAGGGTCAAGGTACTTGCAGAAATCTATGTCCAATAGTGAGTTGACCACCAAACTGAGTAGAGACTTCAATTGCCACACATGACAAAGAATATGGATATCACATCCTAGTCCAGGATGTGAAAATCAACATACAGAAGGTGATGGAGGAAAGATGGAGGAAGGGCTTGTGTTCTTGATCACATCTTTGAACAGCACAACCAACTCCAGCAACAGCTCCCTCTGGATTTCTTGTTCAATAACCCCACAAATGTTTCCACCATTGGGCATGTTTTCTGGAACTCTTGGCAAAGCATGCCACAGAATTCAGAGCTACACAGTTATTGGTTCAGGGGGATCTTAGTTCTTGGCTCACCCGTTGAGACAGAACCCAATGGGGCAGGACGACAGCTGGACCCCATAGCCTAGTCTCCAGGGCAGGGCCAGCTCTCCCTGCAGGACTACGACCACTGCTTCATGTCTCTGAACCTCTGTTTCCTCAATGATGAAATCGTGAAATGAGAAAACTGAATTCAGTGACCTCTAACTTCATTTCTCTCTCTAACCTCCTGTCAATCAGAGTCCAGCACAGAAGCCCTAACTCTGCACTGGCCACAGACACAGTGGGCAGCTAGCCCCCGCTCCAGACTCAGCTCGGCTCCTGCTCCGTTCTTCCTGGTGTCAGAGGTGACAGCTTGGATTCTGGGGAAATATGAAAAAGTTATGAAAGGAGAATCGTCACCCCCTTAAGAATAAACGTTGTCCAGGGTGGAAAAGTAAAACTGGCCCTCCAGCAGCTCTGGTGACCACATCCAGGTCTGGTACCTGTTGTTGATGTGTTGTTTTCACACATGGCAAAAATGACAGGGGATCATATTACAAATTTAAACTCATAGACATGTTTAAGACAGGAAAAGTGCTCTCGCCAATCTCCCTAATCCTACACCCCCAAATTGGGGTGCACAGATTTGAGTATTGTTCCAGACATGTTTCTGTGCTTATATAAACATGGAGCCATATGTTATAGAATCAAAGATGTCAGTGATGACATATCCTATGAAAAAGGCATGCAACCTGGAATTAGTGAACTGGGCATATGTGTGTGTGTGTGTGTGTGCATATACACATATTTTTGTTTTAAATAAAAGTAGACTTAGCCCAGGCTACCCTGGTGGCTCAGTGGTAAAGAATCTGTCTGCCATTTCAGGAGATGTGGGTTCTATCCCTGGGTCAGGAAGATCCCCTGAAGTAGGAAATGGCAACCCACTCCTGTATTCTTGCTAATCCCATGGACAGAGGAGCCTGGGAGGCTACAGTCTATGGTGTCACAAAAGAGTTGGGGACACAACTTAGTAACTAAACAACAGACTTACCCCACCCACCCAGATGGTCAAGAAACCTGTTTCTAACAACTATCTCACGGACATCTTTCAAAAAGCACATTCATCCGTCTTTCTCGAAGCTGCCCAGTATTCCATACTACTGGACACACACAGTTTAGTTTTTATCACTCTTCTATTTATGGAAATTCCTACTTTATTCCCATTATTTTTGCTGTTACTCTTGCTGCTAGCTCTTCCTGAATATCCGTGAGTACTTTCTGGGCTAAATTTCCAGAAGTGGGAACACTGTATTAAATTACTTATTTAACATTTAATGTAAACATTTAACACACTAACATCACCAAATCACTTTCCAGAAAGATAGTTTATCAATCCTTCAGCAACAGTACATGAGAACATCCATTTTTGCATAATTGTGCCAAACCCGAATGTTATCAACATTTTTTGCTTTTCCCTACTGGGTAAGGAAATGTTGATATCACCGTTGCTTTATTTATTTTTTTTTAAGTTGAGAGTTATGCTGTATTTGGTGAGAAATTTTAGAACTTCAAGCCCAGGAAGCAGCATCTCAAAGAACCCTGAGAGAAATGTTCCAAGGAGGGGTGGAGAGCCAGATTATATAGAAGTTGTACAACAAAGAACAGGTAGTCTGAATGTCAAAAGATTATTTTTAATGAAAGGAAAACCAGATATCTCAATTGAAGGAATTTATCACTTTTCTCTGTATGTGTGTGTGCTCTGTCACATCTGACTCTTTATGACCCCATGGACTGTAGTCTTCCAGGCTCCTCTGTCCATGAAATTTTCCAGGCAAGAATACTGGAGTGGGTTGCTATTTCCTACTCCATCACCGTTGCTTTATTTCACATGGCTTTCTGCTGAAGGCAAGCTTCCCTTCATTCTTACTAATATTTTGCATTTTTTCCTAAGTGTTGGCTATGAATCTTTCCTTTGTTGGGATTGTTTGTCTTCTCTATTTTTAGGAGCTCTTTGTGTTACAGTTATTACCGAATGTTGGGTATTGCCGGTGATGTACTGCGGATATTTTTCTCAGCCTGTTTCCCCCCCGCCCTGCTGCTGCTAAGTCACTTCAGTCGTGTCCAACTCTGTGCGACCCCATAGACGGCAGCCCACCAGGCTCCCCCGTCCCTGGGATTCTCCAGGCAAGAACCTGGAGTGGGTTGCCATTTCCTTCGCCAATGCATGAAAGTGAAAAGTGAAAGTGAAGTCGCTCAGTAGTGTCCGACTCTTAGCGACCCCATGGACTGCAGCCTACCAGGCTCCTCTGTCCATGGGATTTTCCAGGCAAGAGTACTGGAGTGGGGTGCCATTGCCTTCTCCGTTCCCCCCTCAGTCTGTCTTTAATCTCTTAATTTTGTTTACAATGTCTTCTGTTGAACAGAAGCTTTTCATATTATGTGGTGAAGCAGGCCAGTCTCTGAACTGGGAGCTGTTTCTCCCTCGGGGAGGAAGGATCCAACCTGCCCCTCATCACGACACAGGGGCCAGGTGCCCACCGCAGGGCATCCTCTTCCCTGAGCTCAGGGCGTGGGCAGCCACCCTGAGCCGCAGCACCTCTGGACTCCACTCTGATGCAGCAATCACTGCTCTCTCCCCAGCTGATGCCATACTTTCGAAAAGCGCTGACTTGACGGTGTCTTAGTATAGATCTTCCCTTGTTGTTCAGAATTTTCTTGGCCTCCTCGGCTCTGTGGGTCAGACTCGGGTTCCCATCAAGTACTGCGGGGCCCCAGCCGAGTGGCACAGATGCTCAGGTGAGTGTATGGAGCTCAGCAGACCCTATTTTCTCTGAAGGGAAGTCAGGCCATTTTAACAATAGCTCTGAGATCCAGCATGGAGGCTGGAGTCAGGGAGAGCCCACAGGCTGGGCCTGCTGTTGTGACATCCGCTTGCTGCTTAGAGGTGCCCCTGCCCACTGCAGCTACCACCCTGGTGTCCCAGGTGTCTCCAGGGAGCCCCCGGGCACTCAGCACCTGAGTCACTGCCCATCCCATTCCTCCTCCCTCTGGGCGCCACGATCCGGAGCCAGATTCTGGTCCGACGTACAGCCCAGAGCTCACAGGGCAGCCTCGGTTCCCCCACGTCGACTTTCCTCTTGAGCCATTCTGACCACAGCTAAGTGCACGCACTTCTGTGGCACTAAGTGCGTCCACATCGTGGTGCAGCTGTCACCACCATCTACCTCCAGAGCTGCTTCACCCTGCAAACCTGAAACTCACACCCTGTTAAATAACCGCCCCTCGCCCTCTGCCAGCCCTGGGAACCACTGCCCCACTCTGCATGGACCCAATGACTCCAGGGACCTCGTGGAAGCAGAATCATACAGTACTGGTCCTTTTGTGACTGGTCAGTTCATGCAGCACGGTGTCCACCCGGCTCATCCATGTTGTTCACGTGTCAAGGCTTCCTCCCTTTTTAAGGCTGGACGCTCCTCGCTGTGTGGACAGACCTCCTGCCTGCAGTGCTGGGGCTGCTGGACCAGGGGTGGGTGCACACCACAGCGGCTGCTGAGACAGGATGGAAGGAGGTGCGGAAATGACTCTTGGCCTCCTGCACAGGGCAAGGGCAGAGATCCACATGTCCGCGTGTATCTTCCTTGGGGTGCAGGGCAGGCCGGGGTCGTCTTGGGATCCGCCCCAGGCCCCTGGGCCCTCCTGAGGGTCCACCCCTCTGATTCCTCCAGGAGGTGCTCTTGACTCTCAGGATCTGGCTGGAGTCCACCTCATGTTCCCACGGTTGTCCCCCATCAGCCGAATATCCCCTCATCTGACTTCAGAGTCCACTTCCTCCCGACCCCACGTCTCTACCAGGCGTTGAACTCGTGGCATCACCAGAAAACACTGCAAATCCTCACCTCTTCTCTGAACGTCCATTGCCCTCCTGCTGGCAGGGCCCCAGCCGTGTCCCCCTAGACTCCTGAGGCTTCCGCCAGACTCCCTGAGGAGGGGGGACATGTGGGGCTCACATCTGAGCTCCCCTCCTCCACAGTTGGGAGCCATTTCTCTCTGTGGTCACCTGCTCACCCCCTGCTCCCCGGTGCTCAGCCCACTTCCAGGAAGTTTCTTCCCCATCCCTGCCTTTTTCGCCCCAGTGTTGCCGTTCCTGGTGGCTCCAACACTGCCTCTCTGTGAACCCCTCTGCCTGTCTCCCTGGCCCACATCCTGGCCCACACGCACCTCTCCAGCCTCCTGAACCACGCTGGCCCTGTGAGCCTGCCTCACAGTCACCAGCGGCACCTGGATTGGCTTCAGGACATCAGCTTCAGCTGTGCACAGCCCCCTCCCAGCCCATTTCCTGTGCAAGACCCCCACCCCACACCTGACACTCAGCCCCTGGGCCCTCATCCAGCTGCACCAGCTGTGAAAACAAACATGTGTCCACCCAGATGGGCAAATAGCCACTGCTATGCCTCCGCACACAGGCGCCTGGAGCTTGTGCGGGATTTCACAGCCGCTCGCCCCCTACCCCAGTTCTGTGCACGTCCTTATGGACACCCCGGCCCTGCTACCTGAGAGCCTGCTCCCCTCGCTGACCCCTGCTCCAGACTGATCCCACAAGCAGGAAAATGGGCCATATCCTTCCACCCTTCAGGGAGAAAACAGGATGACAGTGACATCCCTCCCCATTTCATGTCACTTCCTGCAGCCTGCCCTGTGTCCCCTTCACAGCAGAGGTCTCGGCCTCCACTTCCTCCTGTGTTCCGACTCCCACCTCCAGCCCATGGTCCCGCAGGCCCTGTCAACCCACAACACCTATGCTTGTCTCACCACAACCAGGGTCTGTTCTCAGTGCTCACCCATCTTACTCAGCCTCTCGGCAGTGTTTGTTCATCACTTTCTCCTTCCCCAAATGCTGGCTTCCGAGATGCCCTCGGCCTCCCCGGTGGCTACGTGTTAGAGGACCAGGAACCATCCTCCTTCAGGTGTCTTCTCTGTCTTTTCTCTTGGGCTCGGGATGACTGTTTTCTTGTCCACTCAACTTCTCTTCTTAGATGTTGAAAAGGCACCTGAGCCTGACTCTGACCCCGCCTCCCTGGGTTCCCGCCAACCCCCACCCACCCCCACTCCCGCCAGTCTCCTCCAGCTCAGCCGGTGGCACCAGGGTTAGCAGATGCCCGGCTCACATGCCTGCCCGCTGTCATCCAAGATCCCTCTCCCACAGCAGGCTGGAGCACGTGTCAGCTCTGCTGGAAACCCCCTCCTCCTGTCCATCTTCCCTGCTGTCATCCTGTCTGAGCTCCCACATGCTCACCTGACCTCCTCACCAGGCTTTATCATTTTATCTCTACTACACTCTTGTCCCACCACAGTCACATCTCTGCTGGACTTCCAAAAAGAATGTTTAGGAGAGTAAGTCAGACCATCTTCCCAACCCTCCAGTTACTTCTGATCAGGCTGGGAGGTTCTCACCTCCCTCCCTCTTCTAGACAGTTGCTTCCATGTTCTGCTGCTCACACTGGCCCCCTGGTATGCTCCCAACACAAACACACAGACACAGATACACACACATCTGCCCCCACCCACACACAACCAGCATGTTCCTGCCACAGGGCCTTTGCACAGGCTGCTCCCAGTCTGTCCACCCCTCCTCCCCGTTTTCATCAGGCTCCCTTTCATATCTTCCAGGTATTGATTCAAACTCTTGTCACCTCCTCACAGAGCCTTTCTCCGATCATCCTTCCTAGAGCAGTACCTGCTCTCACCAGCCCACCCGCCTCTCTCCCCACTCTACTTTTCTTCCTAGTGCATCAGAATGTGAGCTCCAGAGAGTCTGGGCTGAGTCTGTGTCATTCACAGTTGTATCCCCCAGCACTTGACATGGGAAAACCACGTGGAATATTTGCAGATGACTCTTAGGGTTGCTCTGATGCTAGGTTGAAAGTACTCAAGTCAAGAAAACAAACACCAGGCTGTAACTTACTCAGACACAAATGTAACCAGCTATTTCAAACGATAATAGTGTGTACTCATGCGTGCTTGGTTATGTCCAACTCTTTGTGACCCCATGGACTGCAGCCCGCCAGGCTCCTCTGTCCACGGGATTCTCCAGGCAAGAATACTGGAGTGGGTTGCCATTTCCTCCTTAGGGTATCTTCCCAACCCAGGGATAGAACCCGCGTCTCCTGCATCTCCTGCATTGGCAGGTGGATTCTTTACTGCTGAGCCACTGGGGAAGCTTCCCAAGATTGTGTGAGGAGAAAATTTTTTGGAAGAAAATGTGTTGCAGAAGAAAATGAGGAGTTCCTCCCTCCATCCCACGCAGTTTAACCCCAAATCCGTCTAGTTTATATATTTTTGAAAAGGGGGTCATAATGACTAAATAAGATCACTTACTAAAAAATGAAAAGTTAATTCATTTTTAAAAGGAGAGGAATAGAACATGGTCATATCCCAGGGTCCACCGCCTAGTAGACAGATCTGATGGGCATTTGTGAACAAAGGATGTGGAGTGGAGACACAGGACTTAAATTCTCATGTAACGTAGAAAAACAAACTTAAATCAACAGAGTGAACACAGAGCAGTGTGAGTTACTATTTATAAGTTGGGAGGTAACTAAACCATGAGCTTGTATTACCATGGAAAAAAGTAAATACACTTTTCAAAAGCATATATCTCCATACCCCACATGAACACCATATCGAAACCCAAAGGAACCAAGGATTTAAAACCGAAGAATGTTCTAGAAGAAAACCCTGAAGCACTCTTCCATAACAGAGCTCCTTCATAACTCTGGAAAGGGGAACAGTTTTGACTTAAAATCCAAAGGCATAAAAGAAAAGATAAAGATAAAAAATCTCCTACATGGCAAAACCCAACAAATTATCATCAGTTCAGTTCAGTTCAGTCATTCAGTCATGTCCAACTTTTTGTGACCCCATGGATTGCAGCACGCCAGGCTTCCCTGTCATTCACCAACTCCCAGAGCTTGCTCAAACTCATGTCCATCGAATCAGTGATGCCATCCAACCATCTCATCCTCTGTCGTCCCCTTCTCCTCCTGCCTTCAATCCTGCCCAGCATCAGGGTCTTTTCTAATAAGTCAGCCCTTCTCATCAGGTGGCCAAAGTATTGGAGTTTCAGCTTCAGCATCAGTCCTTTCAATGAATATTCAGGACTGCTTTCCTTTAGGATGGACTGGTTTGATCTCCATACAGTCCAAGGAACTCTCAAGAGTCTTCTCCAACAACACAGTTCAAAAGCATCAATTCTTCGATGCTCAGCCTTCTTTATGGTCCAGCTCTCACATCCATATGTGACTACTGGAAAAACCATAGCTTTGATTAGATGGACCTTTGTTGGCAAAGTAATGTCTCTACTTTTTAATATGCTGTCTAGGTTGGTCATAGCTTTTCTTCCAAGGAGCAAGTGTCTTATAATTTCATGGCTGCAGTCACCATCTGCAGTGATTCTGGGGCCCAAAAAAACAAAGTCTGTCACTGTTTCTATTGTTTCCCCATCTATTTGCCATGAAGTGATGGGACCAGATGCCAGGATCTTAGTTTTCTAAATGTTGAATTTTAAGCCTACTTTTTATCTCTCCTCTTTCACTTTCAACAAAAGTCTCTTTAGTTCTTTGCTTTCTGCCATAAGGGTGGTGTCATCTGCATGTCTGAGGTTATTGATATTTCTCCCGGCAATCTTGATTCCAGCTTGTGCTTCATCCAGCCCTGCATTTCACATGATGTACTCTGCATATAAGTTAAATAAGCAGGGTGACAATATACAGCCTTGATGTACTCCTTTCCTGATTTGGAACCAGTCTGTTGTTCCATGTCCAGTTCTAACTGTTGCTTCTTGACCGGAATACAGATTTCTCAGGAGGCAGGTCAGGTGGCCTGGTATTCCCATCTCTTTAAGAGTTTTCCATAGTGTATTGTGATCCACACAGTCAAAGACTTTGGCATAGTCAATAAAGCTGAAATAGATGTTTTTCTGGAACTCTCTTGCTTTCTCTATGATCCAGCAGATGTTGGCAATTTGATCTCTGGTTCCTCTGCCTTTTCTAAATCCAGCTTGAACATCTGGAAGTTCATGGTTCACATAATATTGAAGCCTGGCTTGGAGAATTTTGAGCATTACTTTGCTAGCGTGTGTGATGAGTGCAATTGTGCAGTAGTTTGAACATTCTTTGGCATTGCTTCTCTTTGGGATTGGAATGAAAACTGACCTTTTCCAGTCCTGTGGCCACTGCTGAGTTTTGACGATCACCAGATGGTCAATACCGAAATCAGATTGATTATATTCTCTGCAGCTGGAGAAGCTCTATACAGTCTGCAAAAACAAGACTGAGAGCTGACTGGCTCAGATCATGAACTCCTTATTGCAAAATTCAGACTTAAATTGAATAAAGTAGGGAAAACCACTAGACCATTCAGGTATGACCTAAATCAAATCCCTTACAATTATACAGTGGAAGGAACAAATAGATTTAAGGGATTAGATCTTACAGACAGAATGCCTGAAGAACTATGGACAGAGGTTTGTGACATTGTACAGGAGGCAGTGATCAAGACCATCCCTAAGAAAAAGAAATGCAAAAAGACAACATGGTTGTCTGAGGAAGCCTTACAATTAGCTGAGAAAAGAAGAGAAGCAAAAGACAAAGGAGAAAAGGAAAGATATGAGCATCTGAGTGCAGCGTTCCAAAGAATAGCAAGGAGAGATATGAGAGCCTTCCTCAGTGATTAATGCAAATAGAGGAAAACAATAGAATGGGAAAGACTAGAAATCTCTTCAAGAAAATTGGAGATACCAAGGGAACATTTCATGCAAAGATGGGCACAATAAAGGACAGAAATGGGATGGACCTAATAGAAGCAGAAGGTATTATGAATAGGTGGCAAGAATACACAGAAGAACTATACAAAAAAGATCTTCACGACCCAGATAACCACAATGGTGTGATCACTCACCTAGAGCCAGACATCCTGGAATGCAAAGTCAAGTGGGCCTTGGGAAGCATCACTACGAACAAAGCTAATGGAGGTGATGGAATTCCAGTTGAGCTATTTCAAATCCTAAAAGATGATGCTGTGAAAGTGCTGCACTCAATATGCCAGCAAATTTGGAAAACAAACCATCATAAGCAAAGACAAACCGCCAGCTGGGGAAAGTATTTGCGTCTCGAATCACCAGAATCATCTCTCTAACTCACAAAAAAAACTCCAAGATGTGATTTCTAAACACTGAGTAAGAAAAAAATGGGCAAAGGATTAGAAAAGACTAGTCACAGGAAAAGGAACATAAATAGGATTTCTTAAGCATATTCAGCCTCATTCACAACAAATGCACATTAAAACTAATTCAGATGCTGCTTCTCACCTATTAGGATCAGCAAAAATCCACAGGTCTGACAACACGCTCTGTGGGCTGAGCTGTGATGATGAGAAAAGCCAGCACTGCTCCCACGGGGGGCAAATTGGCAGTTTCCACCCAGAGCACAAAGCAGACGCCCTTTGACCTGGAGAATTATGTGGATGAACCCAGTTATGCACGTGCACATTAAAATTTGCAGCACTGTTGTAACCGCAAAACACTTTCACTGACACCCCCACATTCATCCTCATGGGGTGACCCCGTGCCCCAGTCCACTTGGGACAGTTCATAGCTTTGCTCCAGTATAATTACTAACAGACACCACACTCTCACTCTTGAAAGGGTCCTGGTTTGTGTGACAGATCATCCAGCCACACACACCCTTCCCAGGGGAGTAGATACATAATTTATGCTGCACCCACCCAGTGGAACACCAGGCTGCAGGAACAAGAAGTGAGAATGCTCTCTTTGTATTGATGGGAAAATGTCTCCATGATGTATCACTAAAGGAAAAGACAACAGACAAAGCAAAATGAAGGACAAGATGCAGATGTGCACAGCCTGCCACCTTCCAGGTTAAAGTGAGAGCCCATGATGCTCACAGTTGTTTGTATAAGACGCTACAGAGACAGAAACAAACAAGATAACTGGTGACACGGTTGCCAGTGAGCTTGTGTGAGGGGAGGGGAGGAGAGGGATGACTAAGTGGATGGGGGACTTTTCACTGTATCTCTTTTCCTAATTGTTAAATTTTTGAGCCAAGTAAAAATAAGGTTTTGAACTGATTCAAGAAATTAAACTTTAAGATGAAAAAGTATATACATTGTCACAGAACCTTCTAGGTGCCTTCACAATGTTGGTTCTTCCCTTTCCTAGTTTTCAGCCAGCTCCACTGGTGTTCACCTAAAAAGACTACATTTCATGGTCTCCACTGAAGCTAGGTGGGCTTCCCTGGTGGCTCAGACAGTAAAGAATCTGCCTGCAATGCAGGAGACCCAGGTTTGATCCCTGGTTGGGGAAGATCCCCTGGAGAAGGAAATGGCAACCCAACCCAGTATGCTTGCCTGGAGAATCCCATGGACAGAGGAGCCTGCTAAGCTACAGTCCATGGGGTCACAAAGAGTTGGATATGATTGAGCAACTAATTTTCACTTTGAAAATTGAAGCTAGGTACACTGCTCAATGAAATAAAAGTGAACATGTTAAATGGGTCTTCTAGGAAGATTTAAAAAGGACAGGGCACTCTTCCTCTATGCTGCCACCTGGTATACAATTGTGATGACTGGAACTCTGGCAGCCATCTTAGCTCATGAGGACAAACTGCACTCCCTTGGGAAATGTCAGAGTGGAAAGGGGTCTGGGTCCCTGAGGATTTGAGGGCTCCAACATACCATTCTTGGGTTTTCTACCTCTGGACTTCTCTTTTTGGTGAGAAATAAGTTTCGTATCTAAGACAGTATTGCTGGAGTCTCTATTCCTTGAAGTTTAGCCCAATCCTAAGTGATCTGATAAAATACTGAATGGAGGTTAATTGTGGTAACCCATTTTTGGTGTGATGCCAAGGACTTTTTTCGTCTTTGTACTTTTGGGTATTCTCTGGACAGAACATATATTTTAGTAACAATTGTTACTTTAGAACAATGACATTTACAACTAATCACAGGAAATGCATCTTCCGGCTTCTGGTTTCATGGTCAGAGAATTTAATTTTCAAAGGAGGCAAGGTTGCTGCTGAGGTGCCATCTTTCACATCACTCACAGTGGCCCCTCCCAGCAGCAGAGATCCCACAGCATCTCTGCTCTCTCAAGGCAGGCTCAGGGAAGAGGCCCGTTGCTTTAAACTGTAAACAAGTTGGAGAAGATGCCTGGGGCCAGGTCTGGTCCGGATCTGCCAAATCCCCAGGCTCCACGTGTCTGCTCTTAGCTGGGAGACAGGTTTCCATTGTCTGAGGCAGGGGAGGAATTCTCCATGGCCTGGGGACACGGACAATGAGATGCTGTGGGTTCCAGCTGACTCAACCTGGAGGATGCGCAGGCCAGCAAATGTTCTTGGAATCCAGCCTGGCTCCCCACCCCACCCTGTGCAAACAGCTCCAGAGCCGAACCTGTCCAGAAACGAATCATAAGGGGCTCCGATGAAGCTCGTTACCACTGTGCTCCCTGGTTTTCTTTTCCCAGACAACTTGAAGTTACACAATTTGTGACTCACCTTTCTGGCCAGTTTTGTACTTCTCCAGCTGGACTCATGCCCTGAGGATCAGGCATGCCTATGGGTTCTTCATGCCAGGGGACGTAGCTCTACAAGGAGGTGCTGAATCTTCCCAACCAACGTCCTGATAGTACTCAAACATTTTTTAGGGGAAAAGTCAACATTTTTATATGACCTGTTAGGAAGGGAATGTAGAATTCTCAACATTTTAAAAACTTCAAATACAAATTTTAGGCCCTCAAAATAAAAGACTTCTGAAGAGTCACAGTGCACAGCTTCAACCCTGTCCTGAGACCCTGAGGGGCCATTTGGGTGTGCTGGTCTATAGGAGGTAAGGTCTAAAACCCCGGCCTCCAGGACTGCAAGTTCAGACTGAAAACATCCCTGGCCCTGTACACATCTGATCTTGTTGGCTCTGCCCTGGGAAGCCATGCGCTTAGTGGCAGGAGGAACAGAAGAACTGGCAAAGGTGCCCACAGCTGGCCGAGACCCCGCGGCCAGAGTCCCCAGGCCTTCAACGCAGCACAGAGCCACTGACCACAGACGCAAAGTACCACTGGGGCACGGGCTGTGGGTCAGGCCTCGCTGGGCAGCTCATGCCTCAGACGGAACTCAGTATGCCTGGACCGAACTTCACTCACAGAGCGGTCCAGGCCCATAGATCAGGAACCTCCCTGCTGGACCCCAAACCATGGAAGGGGGTCAATTGGCCTTGGCTGCGACACTGGCCATCCACCAAATGTCCGTGTGCCCGTGTGTGCACGCACACACACGTACACAGGTTGAGCAGCTAGGACAATGGCAGGTTATCACACGAGGACCCTGGTGTCTTCTGGGTACAGTTGCCTGGCACCTGACTGTCCAGAGGAAGCGGGTGGTGGCTGCCATCCTGGCTCAGGGTCTGTTCCACTTGCATCAGAGGCCCCCAGGAGGGAAAGGCCAGAACCTGTCAGGGTGGGAAGTGGGGCAGGGGCTTCCCTAGAAGGAGGAGGAAGTCATGAGGCTCCTCCTGTGTCCTCTCTCCTCTCCTGTGGGCTGGGCTGGTCCCCAGACATCTGTGAACAGTGGCCTCCGAGAAGTGCCTGAAGACCACAAACCACCTGACGAATCACTCGCATGGCATCCTGGTGTCAGAACACTGTAGCAGCCCATGTCCATTCAAGTTCATGTTCACCCTGCCCCCACGATCTTGGTATGACCCCCTCCTGCTTGCTCCCCATCCTTGGCAGGCCCGTCCATGCAGCCTACAGCATCCTGTGTAGCCTTGGAGGGCGGGCTCCACAAGGGGGCCATGCAGTGAAGGAGGCTGAGGGGCATCAGGGCCCAGACCTCTCCGGTGACCCATGGCAGCTGCGGTGGAGACCATGCCCAGAAAGGAACAGGGGCCTGGAGGTGCCAGTTTGGAATGGACTGAATGGAAGTCTGGCATTTTGAGAAAACAGTAACAATAAATGTCGCTGGGACAAATTCACAATCAGACAGAAACAAAATATATTTATTAGAAATATTACAGAGTCATATGTCATACTTGGTCGTGTCCACATTTGCACACGCATCTGTCGTGTCTGGACCACGCTTGGCACTCTGCACTCCTGGCAGAAACGAGGCCGCATTCATCCACTGCACTCAGCTCGTGTGGTTACAGTCAGAGAGCTGCTCAGGGCAGCGTAGGCCCAGCCAAACTTTAACCTGGCCAGAAAAGTGAAACCTGCCACGAAGCTGGGGCCACGATATTAAATATCCTTTATAAAAGGGCTTCTGAGTCCTGTCCATTGCTGCATGCCACTCTCACTTCCTCTCAAATGGCCCTCAGGCTCTGGGCTGGGGAGGACTGGGGCTGGATGTGCAAAGGAGCTCGTATCTGATGATCGAGTCCTCCATCCCAGGCAGGGCACAGAGAGGGGCCTGTCCCTTGGTGGGGACAGCAGGGGGCTGGGAAAGCAGCCCACCATTCTGGGGCTGAGACCCACGGATACCGTGACACCAGGTGTGGGTCCCCTGGGGTCCTTGGGTGGTCTCAATAAAAGCTATACAACAGCTGAGTGAAGAGCGAAAACCAAAGACCACCATCATTTCTGAGGTGAGGAGGGACGGGCCAGGAGAGGTGTGGGTTCCCAGATGGCCAGCCCAGTGGGCAGGGGCTGTGGCACCACCATCAGCCAGGAGACAACTCAGCACACAAAGAGCCAAGGGCTTCTCTTTGTGTCTTAAAACAACTCCGCCCCTCTTGGGGATCTTGCATTTTGTGTCTATCTTGCGTATAAAAATAATGCATTTTTTTGGAAAAAGGATCTGCAGAACCACCAAATAATTTTAAATGACAAAGTGCTGGGTGGAGGAAGATGGGAAGAAACATACAGTGGCCTGTGAAAACCTCAGGACAGGGAACTGGGGAGGGTGGGGTGCGCTTATGGTAAACACCATGTGTTCTCAACTTTAAAAACATTCCACACTCAACTTGTGCTCTGAGCTCCTCAATTAAAATCAGACCGAGGTGACCCCCCGCCTCTTCAGTACTGAAGACCTGACCCCACACCAGGATGCCCAGGGCCAGACTGCCCTACACCACCTGGTCCCTTGGGCAGGACACAGGCACGCTGTGCTCTAGCCTGCCCGCTGGGCAGCAAGGGGAATTGGGCAACCTCTCCGAGTTATAAAAATAAACTGCACATGGCCCCCTCTCTTCTTTTTAACCTGAAGTGAGCCCCCCACCGAGAGACTGCCGCAGGAGCCGATCCTAGACCCTCTCAGGAACCACAGGGCACCAGGAGCAGCACCAGGCATCGGCAACCCCTCCCGCAGAGCCTGCAGCGAACCCAGAGTAAACACAGCCACCAACGAAGCCCTCTTGGGTGTGACACCCCCTTGTGGGGTGAGCAAGGCAGGAGCAGGGGGCGAGGAGGAGGCAGACACCTGGGAGGAGACACCGGGTAACTTCCAGCAGACTGTCCAGGAAGGTGGCTCCACCTTCCACGTGAAGACACCCCACATGGTTACTGTCACCAGACTCCCCTTCCAGCACTTCTCAGGGACTTTGAAAATACACACAACATGACGCTGGTGTCCCTTCCTGACATTCTGACCCCAGGCCGGGGCAGGTGAGGGGGTGTATGCTGTCGGGGAGCCCCCAGACAAGAACCCTAGTGGGTCACCTCTGCAGCCTGAGGGGGACGGATGGACCCTGGCGGGGCCAGTGTCTCCTCCAAGGCAACTGGGCAGGGGGGCTGAGCTCACACCTCCCAGGACAGGGATCAACAGGGCCCGGGTGTGCAGAAGGGCCCGCCTGCCCCCCCGGGCTCATAGGGTGTACTGGGCAGGGTGGGCAGCCCTGAGCTCAGGGAGTGTCAATGGACCTGGGTCAGAGGGCACTGATGCCAGCAGCTGTGGGAGCCCCCTGGGCCAGGGGGGCCTCATTTGCCATGAAATGTGCATGTATTTGCCCAGGTGATGACCTGCACCCATGCCTGCACGACCCAGGGGAGGGACTGCTCTGGGGTGGGGGTGCTCTGCAGCCACATGGGGTGACTGCACATGCTGGGAAAGCCGATGCCCTTCATCCAGTCGTACCCGAGCCCTCCCTGCCTCGCTCGGGCCTCCTGTCCATGCAAATTTAAGAGGCCTGGGGAAGGACTAAGCCAAAGCCAGAGCTGAGATGCTGTCTGCCCAGCACACCCAAAAGACACATCTTCAGCCTGCTTGTGCAAAAGCAGGAGGACCTTGGCCAACACAGGCCCGTCCCTTCTGTCTGAGGGACTCTTGTCAAGTTTTGCATGTGCAAGCATGTGGGTGTGGACGGGCATGAACATGTGCAGGACGCAAGGAGCCGGTGAGGTCACAGAGGCTTTCTGTCCACTGCCAAGCACCAGTCCTGGTGTGACCACGCCCCAGACACACCCCTTCCTGTCCCTCCCAGGGGCACCAAGCACACACCCAGGGGCTCCTTTCATCTCAAACATTTGGTCTCCCACCCAGAGAATGAAGGGACAGGAGACCTAACGGTGGTGAAATCCTCTCTGGGAACCAAGTCTGTCCCCAAAAGGCAGGGCTCACGTGACTCAGAGCTGCTCGAGAGCTGACTTTGTCCTTTTGTGTCCTGCTCGGGTGTTTCTGGAGGGGCTGGACTGGCAAGTGCAGAATTTTTAGAAGGCAGAAGCCAGGATTCTTAGTAGAAAGATGATGGGTTTAGATGTTTGTCGTGAGACTCAGGGCAGCTCCAGTGAACACATGGCAGGGCTCCCACAGGAGAAGGGGGCCCCTGGGAGCACGACCCCCAACTTACAGTCCATATGTGCCAGGGTTCAGGGTAGGTGCGGTGGACCCCGCTGTTTCTTGTTTGTGTGTCGGACTCGCGTGGAACCTGCCTTGGAAATCCAGACAGTGGGCGGCTGACAGCACAGACCAGGTGCGTCCAGGGCGCACAGTGGGTGTGGGACACGCAGGACCTACGTCTCGAAGTACTTGTAGATCTGGGCCACATACTGCATCACGCTCTGCCAGTCAGGCCGGTCTGTGTGCAGCAACTCACTGAGCTCCTGTGGGAGAGGGCAGAGGTCACTGGGTGCCGCCGGACCTTCCCTCGTGGCCAGCAGGTGCAGGCAACACCCAGCCAGTGCTAAAGGTGCTCAGTGGGGAAAAGAAAAGCTTTTCCTTCCCGCTTATTCAGGAGATGCTATGCTTTTAGGAACATTAGACATGATCTGCTGCCCCTCTCATATTTTAACAATGAGCATTAAAAGAAAGGTCTGAAAAAAGAAAAGTTCTGAACAAAAACTAAGAGTTGTCACATGATCCAGCAATCCCACTCCTGGGCACATATCTGGATAAAACTCTAACTCAAAAATATACATCACCCCAATGGTCTAGGCAGCACTAATCACAGTAGCCAAGATAAGGAAACAACTTCAATGTCCATCGACAGAGCAATGGATAAAGAAGATGTGTTACATATATACAATGGAGTATTACTCAGCCATTAAAAAGAATGAAATAATGCCATTTGTAGCAACATGGATGCAACTAGAGATTATTACACTAAATCAGACAGAGAAAGGCAAATAGCATATGATATCACTTATATGTGGAATCTAAAAAATGACACAACTGAATTTATCTATGAAACAGACTCACAGACATAGAGAAGACTTGTGGTTGCCAAGGGGTTGGGGAGAGAGGACTGGGAGTTTGGGATTAGCAGATGTAAACCGTTACATACAGGATGGATAAACAACAAGGTCCTGCTGTGCAGCACAGGGAACTATATTCAGTATCCTGGGATAAACAAAAATGGGAAAGAACATGGAAAAGAATGTGTGTGCGTGTAACTGAATCACTCTGTTATACAGGAGAAACTAAAAGGACATTCTAAATTGGCTCTACTTCAATCAATAAAACAAAAGTTTCAAAAAGAGTCACTATGATTCCATTGTTGCGAAAGGATTCCCACTTCTCCCAGCTACATTTGAACACACACCCATGTCCTCCCACACTGTCACTGCGTACCCTGTGCTTGGTCACTGAACATTTTTCATACTCAATTTCCCACACAGCTGTGCTACGTCATTTAGCGGACATACACTGTCCAGGAGAACAGCTGTCCCATCCAAATAGCACAGGGTGTGACTGTGGTCACTTCTTTGCAGTGAGCATCTGTGCAGTACTGTTTCTGCTACTTGTGCCACAAAAGCCCTACACCAGCTAAAAGCTATTTGACCAGAGGGTTACCAGTGGCAAAAGGGTCACTAGTCACGTTTTATTTTCCCTCATTTCACTGACCATAAGCAAGCACAGGCAGAGGCCGGGGACTGACGGCGGCAGGATGGTGCTCCATCCACTGCTCAGCCAGGCTTTCCTGAAATTTGTGTCACCACACTACTCAACAATTCATCTTGGGGCTGACTGCGGATTCTTCTGTGGTCATGAGAGAATAGTAGGGAAGGTCCTGGCATGAAGATGGAAGCAGAGACACAGTGGAAAAGCAGGCTGAGCTCAGAACATCTGTTCCTGGGCAGGGACAGAACTGGCTGAGGCCTGGAACCAGCCACTTAGCTTCTGTTTCAGCATCTAAATATATTTAACTGATTTTTCTCCCTGGTGAGGCTGAGAAATCAGCGTATCATCGGTCTGAGGGAAGGGTGAAAAAGGAGCACGTGGAACACCCCACACAGGAACCTACAGCTATGTGAAAAGAGAAACAATGCATTCACAGAAGACAAGGAGGAAAAACCTCCTTCTGTGTGCACAGACAGATGCACAAACAGCCGAAGTTCTTATAACACGAGGGTTGCTAACACGATGACACAGACAGAAGCGATAAGGAATTGTGCTCTCGGGAGGCAGATGAGCTCTGAGAAGACAGGGATGGCCTGAGAGGCTGGAGGGATGGCAAACCCCCTCTGGGGACAAGGACACGTCTTCCTGCTCAGAGAGGATTCTGAAGTCTGATCAATATTCACAGTTTTACTCAGACTGTCCTACATGCTTGAACCCGACAATAATTAAATTTTAAACTATTTTAGTGCATTGTCAACATCACGTTTGAACATGTTTGAAGAAATCAGTTAACACCTTTCAGGAGAAGACAGGGTATGTTGGATCAATAAAAATCCGATAGTGTGAGACACTTGATTCAGTAGCTAAAAACCTTCCAAAAAAAGAAAACACCAGACCCAGATGGTTTCACTGGTTAATTCTATCAAACAGTCCAGGAAGAAATAATACCAGTTCTATGCTATCTCTTCCAGGAAACAGAAGAGGAGGGGACACTTCCTCATTCATTCTGTGAAGCTAGAACTACCTCGATACCAAAAGCAGGACAAAAACATTACAAGAATACCAATTTCTCACTAAAATGTAAACACAATGATCCTTAATAAATATTAGCAAATTGAATCATGATCAAGTGGGTTCATCTCAGGAATGCAAGGCTGGCTGGACAGCCATCAATCAATAAAATTTATTCATAGTTGTTGTTGTTTAGTTGCTAAGTGTGTCTGACTCTTTTTGACCCTATAGACTGCACCCTGCTAGGCTCCTCTGTCCTGGGATTTCCCAGGCAAGAATACTGGAGTGGGTTGTCATGCCCTCCTCCAGGAGATCTTCCCACAGTGGGATTGAACCCTCATTTCTTATGTCTCCTGCATTGGCAGGCAGATTCTTTACCACCAGGGAAGCCATGTTATGTGTATTTCATTGCAATAAAAGTAATTGAAAAAAAAAAAGATAGGGCTTCTTTCCCTCAGGAGTCTAGGCAAGAACAATGGAGTGGGTTCTCATGCCCTTCTCCAGGGGATCTGCCCAACCCAGGGATCAAACTCAGGTCTCCCATGTTGCAGGTGGATTCTTCACTGTCTGAGCCACCAGAGAGGCCCAGAGATAAGCCCTATAATCAGATAAATTATAATATAACACATATGCGCTTGATAGACTATGAGTAAATTGTGCTTTAAGAGCCCAGGTTGGCATGGCTGCTCAGATGCAGGGTCATGGAGGGGTGAGATGTGGGCTCTGGAGTCAGATAGCCTCCTTGACCCTTGTCTTGGCTACTCACAAGCTATGTGCCCTTCCACGAAATTGCAGTGTTCCTCATGTAAGGAGCATCTATGTCATAGGACTTCTGAGAGGGACCATGACTCAACTCACAGAAAGTGCCTGGTACAGAGTAGCCTCTATAAAGTTTATGCGACAGCGCAGGCTCAGCCTCACCTAAGGAATCATTCTAACCTCCCTATAAAACCCTGAGCTGTGAAGACCTACCTTCCTAGGTGACCTGAAGACCTTAGTCTGTGTGAGGAGTGACCATTCTGGGGGACACACAGGCTCAGCAAGCAAGTGACACCCTCACAGACCACACGGCCTGGTATGGGCATGTCTGCCTCACCAGTGCAAACACATCCACCCTTGGAGGGCACCCGTTCTGGCTGCTCTGACAGCAGCGGCAACAAGGCCACGCCTCTTCTCTCTCCACCCTTCCTGTGATTGATGCCGTGGGTGAAATTTCTGTCTCACACTGTGGCAGGGAAGAAATGCATTCCCAACGTGGCGGGGAAGAAATGCATTCTCAACTCGGGGGAACACTGTGGTGTTTTCACTTGGAAAAACTCTTATCCTTGTTAATCCTCTAAATGTAAAAGCCTATATTTGCTAGAATATAAACATATAAGGGAATTTTTTTCCTGACTAATCTAATAATAGAACTTGACCAAAGACTTGGGATTGTTACTGCTGCCAATTCTGATTAGTTGCAATTTTAAAATGTCACATGTAATTAAATATATTATTTTTCACTGCATCTCATGATACAAAAGTAAACTTAATAATGTAGGAAGCTTCTATTTTCTTAGTGGCATGAACTGGTTAAACTGCTCACAAACATTCCTAAATGTTTGTGAGATCCACGATGATGTTCGTCAGTAGCTCCTCAGAGACTTCTGTACAAATAAAATCTCTGGCTCTGATGATTAGCTCAACAAGATGATCTCATTTGCTTCCCAGCATTCACTAACTTCAGTAGTACATGAGACAAAAAAATAGGAAAAAACATTAATTTAAAAAAGCAAATATTAACAGTAACATTTCCCAGGTGGCTCTAGTGGTAAAGAACCTGCCTGCCCTTGTAGGTGACACAGGAGACGGGGGTTCGATCCCTGGGTTGGGAAGATCCTCTGGAAAAGGGCATGGCAACCCAGTCCGGTATTCTTGCCTGGGAAATCCCATGGACACAGGAGCTTGGCGGGGTACAGTCTACAAGGTCACAAAGAGTCAGACACGACTGAAGTGACTTAGCACGCAAGCATACAAAGAAAACCATATTCTGTGTAGAATATCATCTTCCAACAAGTTCTCATTATATTCAGTATCTTTCCTTAAGCAAATGATCTGTGGTTACTTGTTAGCTGCTTTCAATTTGTGCTACTGGAGAAGACTCTTGATAGTCCCCTGAACAGCAAAGAGATTAAACCAGTCATTCCAAAAGGAAATCAACCCTGAATATTCATTGGAAGGACTAAAGCTGAAGTTGAAGCTCCAATACTTTGGCCACCTGATGCAAAGGGCTGAGTCATTGGAAAAGACCCTGATGCTAGGAAAGATTGAGGGCAAAAGAAGGGGATGTCAGGATGAGACGGTTGCAAGGGATCACTGACTCAGTGGACATGAATCTGAGCAAGCTCTCAGAGACTGTGGAGGGTAAAGGGGCCTGATGTGCTGCAGTCCATGGGGTTTAAAAGAGTCCGACATAACTTAGGGACTGAACAACGACAACTCCCTGGCTGTTTAGTGTTTCAGAAGATAAATCAGGTTCCTGCTACTCCATCCTCGCCAGACATTAAGTCCCCCCACTTCTTTTTAAATTCTCTAGACTCGAGTTTGCACAATAGGGACATCTGTTTCTCAAAGGTTCAGTGGAATTTGGGCGGACTCGTATTTTTTTGTTTATGTGTGTGTGTGACTATATTTAAAACAATGAATTGCACTTCTTTAATGGCTAAAGTTCTAGTTCCTTCTCTGTGTGTTTTGGAGAAATAGTTACATTTACTATTTGAAGAAATATATTTATGTATATATTTTAAAAACTGTCCATTCTGTCAAACATGTTAGGATAACACTGTTATAACTATAGTATTAAAATTCCTACTATAGTTGTCTTTTTCCTTTTTTCCCCCAAAATTTTATTTATTTTTTATTTTGGGCTGTGCTGGGTCTTCGTTGTCATGCGGGCTCTTCTCTAGTGGTGAGTAAGCGCTCCTTTTCGTTGCCATAAGCAGGCTTCTCATTGTAGCGGCCTCTCTTGCTCTGGAGTATGGGCTCTAGGGAGTGTGGGCCTCAGTAGCTGAGGTTACTGTGGTGCATGGGCTTAGCTGTCCCACAGTACTGGAATCTTCCTGGCCTAGGAATCAAGCCGATGTCTCCTGCATTGGCAGGTGGATTCTTTACCGATGAGCCACCAGGGAAGCCCCTGGTCTTTTTCCCTTTTCATTTCACCCTCTGAGGGTTACACAAGTATATCTCTCACTGTACGGCAGCTGAGATTTTCCTAATCACTGAACATGTTTTTAAACGTTTATTGGCCCTTTGTGAGTTGCCTATTCCAGACTTTGATAGTTTTCTACTGCTGCTGCTGCTGAGTTGCTTCAGCCGTGTCCGACTCTGTGCGACCCCATAGACAGCAGCCCACCAGGCTCCCCAGTCCCTGGGATTCTCCAGGCAAGAACACTGGAGTGGGTTGCCATTTCCTTCTCCAATGCATGAAAGTGAAAAGTGAAAGTGAAGTCGCTCAGTTGTGTCCGACTCTTAGCGACCCCATGGACTGCAGCCTACCAGGCTCCTCTGTCCGTGGGATTTTCCAGGCAAGAGTACTGGAGTGGGGTGCCATTGACTTCTCCAAGTTTTCTACTAGGTTTCTTTTATTATTGGTTAGTGCAAATTATTTGTAGATGATCACTTTGCTTTTTCTGCAATTACGTTACAATGTGTCTGGATGGATGTTTTGTATTATTTATCCTGTTTGAGATTCCATTAAGAATCTGTGGTCTTTCGTCATTGTGGAAAAATTTCAGGCGCCACTTTTTCAAATATTCTCTCTCCATGTTTTCTTTCCTCTACTTCTGGAATTCCCACTGGCCATGGGAGTTGGACACGGTCTGATTTTATCTTCCATGCCTCTTAAGCTCTGTGACAGACACTATCAGTTGGTCCCAACCTCTGTTTCCTTTGCAGGCGTCCCACTAAAGAGGATGAGAAACGTTGTATGTTTGCCCTCTCAAATCCCTTTGCAGCTGGGGTGGCCACGCAACAGAGAACTGCCACAGAGCTGGAGGGCCTCTCGGAAGCCTTTTGGTTTCCTTATCAAAGAGGGGGATGTCAGGCACTCACTGTACCCCTTCCTCCCCACTTTTGGCCCTACAGATGGGAGTGATGTCTGGAGCTTGGCAGCCATGTTCAGCCATAGAGAGACAAATAAGAGGACAAAGAACCAAGAAAGTAAAGACACTCTGTGGGCCTTGATTACATTAAGCAGTGAACCATTCCTGAAACTACAAAAAAAAATCTTTATGGTTGAAGCAACCGTTAGTTGGGTTTTCCATTTCTTAAAGTTGAAAACCTATTAATAAAACCCCTATCACATTTTCATCTTAAAATCTCTGTTATATGTCCTGGGTAATTTCCTGTGATGTATTTTCTGGTTCAGCAGTTCTCTTTTCTGCTGTATCCAATCAGGTTTCAATCCAGCTGTGGTTTTTACTTTCAAATTTTAAATTTCTACTTGGCTTTTTTCAAAATCTTAAAAAAAAAATAAAACCATGTTCCTCCTTATGATTTTTATTCCTTCCCTGATCTCCAATATGTTTAAACATAGTCTTTTGAGGTCTCTTTCTTATTGTTTTATTATCTCAAATTCTGGTAGATGGTCCTATTGTTCGTGGTGCCTGCTGACTAGATAATTTTCTTTTCTTTGTTTAAATTTTATTGGAGTCTAGTTGATTTACAATGTTGTGTTAGTTTCAAGTGTACAAAAAGTGATTCAGTTATACATGCACATATAGTCATTCTTTTTCAAGTCTTTTCACATACAGGTTATCACAGAATACTAAGTACAGTTCCCTGTACTGTACAGCAGGTCCTATTGTCAAGTAGATCATTTTCCCGACTGCTTTGTAATTTTGAATTGTGAGTGTATTTTCAGTAGCCTCTGTACTCCAGGCCACAGAGCTTCTGGCAGCAGAGACACTATAAACTGGTCACTGCTTGCAGCAGATCTTATAAATTTGGACTCAAAACCTCATCTGGCCCAGCTTTTCCTTCCTTCCCTCCAAGAGATTTTGTGGGTTTTGGCCACAAAGAAATCCAAGGTAGAGACTGAGCTTCCTTATCACCTCCCTGGACTGGCAGGTAGCAATTTTTATCTCCCCTTCACTAAGAAGATTAGCGTTTGGGGAGCCTTGGTTCTGTCCAGGGGTCTCAGGCCCAATGCTCTGGTTACAGGAGCTCAGTGCCAGGTCTCCTGCCCCTTCATGAGCACAAACCACAGCCTACACACATTGGAGGCCCTTTCCCACCGCCCCAGTCCCACCCTGGGGTGGCCAGAGTCCAGCACATGCCTCAGGACTCTGGTCTTCACTCCTCTTTTAATTTCTGGCATCTAGTTATTTCCCGTTCCTTCTTCAGAGATTGGCTGTGTATTGATATTTTAAAAATTACATCGTATTCATATTTCCAGGGCTTTAATGATAATTCAGTCTAGAACTGAAATTTATGCACAGCGAAATCTTCACTGAAAACACTCTAAATCACATGTGGTCAGACCAACTGTACACTTTTATATCAGGAATCATGAGTAATGGACTTCATTGCTGTGAAGATTATTCAGTAGACGGCATAAAGTTCTTTCTCATGGGATTAAAATATCACATGGATACAAAGGGGGACACTCACCAGGCTGGGTTTGATGCCTACACTTTCAGCTGCTTCAAATGCCAACAAGAGATTTCTTTTCTAGGTTAAAAGTCAAACAGAATGAAATTATCAGCCAAGAATATATAGCTTTTGTTAGCAATAAACACCAACTGACACTCCCATATAGATTATCTACTATTTACAAAACACTAGTGTTGAAGTCAAGTATGCAGACAGTGGTCTCAGTTTAAGGGGGAAAAAAGAAGATTAACAGATTACCACTGTCACTAAAAAATAACATTATTAATTGATTCCTGACCATCAAAGATACATTTTTGTTAGTTATTTTTTACTTTGTCAATATTTAGGACATACACATTCTGTTGTATATCAATTTGTTTAATCATGGTGCTGTATCAAAAATTATCAAAGTAATATGTACACATAGTTAAATATAATCACATGAAAGACTTCCTTGCCTCAATCCTGGACCTTGGGAGAATGATTTTTCGCTTCTCTCTTTAATTTCAGCGACTTCCTTCATTTCTCTGTACCTGCTGACATCACTGTTTCTTCCTTCCTTCTAAATATTTATTTATTTGGCTTAGTTGCAGCACTTGGGATCTTTAGTCGCAGCAGGTAGGATCTAGTTCCCTGACCAGGGATTGAGCCTGGGGACCCCTGCTTTTGGAGCTTGGAATCTTAGCCACTGGACCACCAGGGAAGTCCCACCACTTTCTTGATTTCTAAAATAGAGGCATGACCTTCTAACTTCCTCCTAAGTTAAATGACTCAGGAATCATGCACCTCTCTCTTCCCTTCATTCTAGTCACACAGCTCACGTTCGCTCCCTTATTAGTTATGTTTGTGACTTTAACCAGTATCCTCAAACCATCATTTCTTGTCCCATCGGTTACGAATGACAGTTCCCGACTTCACTTGGTGTGATGAGTAGGACTTTCCCTTGCCTTTCCTCCACCTAGTTATGTTCTGAACTGCTCAAGCTGATACATTTGGCTTCCTTCTCCTCAACCACACTGAAGTGTCCGGCACCCTCTTAACAGGATGACTCTGAAGGCTGAAAACAACAAGGGGTATTGGCACAGCAGCTGGGATCACATTCCTCGCCCCAGGTTCCAGAGTCCCGATGCTGTGCCACTCAACACATTCTTTCCAAAGGGTTTTCCTCTTTGTAACAACCAACAGCTCAGAACCACACCACATTTCGGTGTGCTCCAGACCTGGACCTTGCCTTTCTTCAAGTCTGTTTTCAGTTCTGCTTGTCTGGGACTTTTCTTGCTGGGAGAACTGTGTCTCCTTCTCTACTTCTGGTTTCTTATCTTCCTATGGCCTATAATCCATGATATTCTCTTTGTACTAAAGTGACTTTTCAGATTCTGATTTTGATAGGTTTTTACAGGTGGCACTACTGATAAAAGAACCTGCCCAAAAATTCAAGATTCGTGGGTTCGATCTCTGGGTCAGGAAGATACCCTGGAGGAGGGCATGGCAACACACTCCAGTATCCTTGCCTGGAGAATCCCATGAACAGAGGAGCCTGGCGGGCTACAGTCCAGAGGGTTGCACAGAGTTGGACATAACTGAAGTAACTTAACATGCATATAAACATTACAGGCCTCTCTTGGTGCCCTTTTCAATGTCTGCTGTTCACCAAAAAACCCAAGAAATATACTGCACTGAGAGCTCCCCAGACCCAGGCTCCAACTGAGGAGGGCTGAACTTCACTCATCCTGAAGGTCAAAGGCATCGTTTCATTCAAATTAGCTCCTTCCCTTTGAAACTCAACTTCAAAGTCATCCCTTCCAGGAAGCCTTCCCTATTTCTCCCTCTCTCCTCCAGCAAGAGCCCCTCCAGGCTGAGTCTCACACACGTGCTCAGCTTTAAACTGTGCCGGTTTGATTTGCCTGTGTTGACACATTGTTCTGAGAACCCTCATTGGTAACTCTGAGATACGAGTTTCTTTCCCCAAACATGAACACAAGGTCTCCCAGTGCAGGGGCCAAAGCCAGAGCACGTCCACATGGGGCAGTTAGGAAGCAGGAGGCCAGCGGTCATCAGGGGAGGCTGTGACGCTGCACGATCTGGAATGAAAACTCCACACCAAGTTGAGGATTCAAGCCAAGTTGAGGATTATAACCCGGGAACAGCCTCTGAGGAAGCTCCCAGAACTGTTCTGCCTGTAAGAGGTCAAAGCACAGTCGTACAGGATATTGAGACAGAGGGCTGTGCATCAAGGGATGCACCTGGAGCTAAGTCCTTCACCCCTCATGAACCTGCAGCATCTCACAGCCTGACCTGCCTCCTCCCCAGGACAACATCCAGGAGCAGGGAGAAGAAAGGCAACCTGCGTGCTGGAACCATGCGCTCCCGTATCTCGAGGACAACAGAGAGACCAAGCTGTGATGCTCGGCTGTTCTGTGCATTTCCACATCTGGGCAGCTGGCCGTGAATCTCAGGGATCACCGGCCTCCAGGGGACATGATGCGGTTTCCGTCATCTGGAAGCAATGAGATGATCTGAAGGGTGAAAGCAAACACTTTCCATTCTTTTCCAACATGTCCATTGATGGGAGGACAAAGTGCCATGGCTGCAGTCAAACACTTCACACCCTGAGGACCTATCTGCAGCAGGCTTCGACCAACCTTCCCGTCGGCAGAAACATTCAATACCTGCTCAACCATGAGGAGCGACACTCTGCCGGCACCAGCAGACTCCCCTAGGAGACAACCTTTCTTCTTGACCTTCCCTAGGCCCTGATGACCCATGACCTGCTGCTCACTCTGTACTAGCAGCCCTGGAATGTGTAAACCGGTCACATCCCTTGATGCACAGCACTCTTATCTCTAAACCTTGTACGACTGTGCTTAGACCTCTAACAGGCAGAACAGTTCTGGGAGCTTCCTCAGAGGGTTATAAGCCTCAGTTTGGTTTGAATAAAAATTTTCTTTTTCTTCCTTGATCGACTGATGGATTTTTTTTTTTGTCGACAGTGCCAAGGCTTTGTGGATCCTGGGACCCCACATGCCCCTACTGGTCTCCTTTGTGGCTGCTCCTCCTGGTACCTGGTACCTTCGCTGGGCCACTCTGCCCTGCCCTGGCAACAAGGATGGAGTCCTCAAGGCCTGTTCCTTGTCTTCTCTTGGTGCCTCTGTGAAGTTTGATTTATGATAAGAAATACACCTTTGGTCTTTGTCCTGGTTCCTGCACAGAGCTCCTAAAGCCTTTGTAATTTTCGATGTAGGAGTCATGGAGGCATCTTTTGTAATAATATTTGTTTTTATTCGTTTGTTTATCTGGCTATGCTGGGTCTCAGTTGCAGCATGTGGGGTCTTTACTGGAGGCATGCCAACTCTGAATTGCGGCGTGTGGAATCTGGTTCCCTGACTAGGGATTGAGCCTGGGTCCCCTGCATTGGGAGCGCAGAGTTCTAGCCACTGGACTGCCAGGGAAGTTCCAAAACAGGTGTCTTTTGTTACTCATAACAAACCCTTTCCAACAACACCTGGGTGTATGTTAATAACTCAATTTTTGAAAACCCCTGGAAAGACAGTGTGGGATTAGAGGTTATAACATTCAGTCCCACCCCTTGACCTGCAGGGAGCGGGGAGGGGCTGGAGGCTGAACCAGTCACCAATGACCAATGATATAATTAGTTATGTCTGTATAATGAAGCTGCCAGTAAAACCCCAAAGGATGGGTTTTAGTGAAGCATCCATGTGCTGGGAGGGTGGCACACCACAGACTCCAAGGGGACAGACGCTCCCATGCTCGGGACCCCTCCCCCACACCCTGTCCTATGGACTTCCTCATATGGCCCACCGGCCTCCCCATGTCTCTGGTCTCTGCTCCCCTGGGTGTGCCTTTGGCATGCTCCCTGGCTCTGGAAGGCCCCCCGGCTCTGTGCATCACTGGTTCCCTCATGTGGGCTCTTCACTGGAATTCCACCTCAGAGACGTCCACAACCTTCCTGGTGAAAGTTAGGTCCCCGTGTTCACCCCACACCCTATGCTTCTCTCATGGTCTTTCATGAGTGAGTGAGTGAAGTCGCTCAGTCGTGTCCGACTCTTTGCAACCCCATGGACACCAGGCTCCTCCATCCATGGGATTTTCTAGACAAGGGTACTGGAGTGGGTTGCCATTTCCTTCTCCAGGGAATCTTCCCAATCCAGGGATTGAACCCAGGTCTTCCGCATTGTAGACAGATGCTTTACCGTCTTAGCCACCAGGGAAGTCATAGTTTACAGTTATTTACTTACAGTGCTACTTGTTACAAGTTTACTCACTTGTTTGCTGACCACCCACCTCCCAAGGACAAAGGACCTGTCTACACCACCACTGCTGCCTTTATTACTGGGCATGACAGCTACCAAGAAACATCTGTTGAGTAAATGAGTCCAGGGCCAGGGACAGTGTTTCCTGGAATAACTCTGTGGAATATGATTTTAAGGATGTTCTTGGGCAGGGTTTGCTAAATCAAAGCCCACAGGCCAAACTCAGCCCTCAGCCTGTTTTTGCTAATAAAGTTTTATTAGAACACAGCAAGCCTATTATTGACAAACATCTATGGCCACTTGGGTGCTTTGATGGGAGAGCTGAGTAGCTTTGACAAAGACCACAGACCAACAAAGCCTACCACTGACCCCCAACAGGGGAAGTCTGCCAACTCCTGTTATGGGTGATTATATTAAACGTTAAAAAGGTTTTGTGGCTCTGATGTACACTGGCCTAAAATGAGTCACACAGGTTTCTCTAATGAAGGACTTCCTAAAGTATTTATGGCATCAAGAATCTCCGGAAGTGTGCTATGATAGATAGCTTCCCCAGTTTATCTGAGCCAGGGATTTCTGGTTCTTTGGAAAAGATTTTGAAAATGCTGGCCTAAGGTCTTGAAACCATGAAGGCCTCCTCTGAAAACTGAGTGATAGGAAGTTCTCAGCAGACACAGTCAACTGGTCTCTGCTGCATTTTCCTAGGTAACAAGGGAAGTTGAGGACATTACTGAGGGTGGGACCTGCCCTCCGTTGTGATCTGTGCTGGAATCTTACCCCAGTTTCCTCTTCAAGTCCACAAACCCCACACTCCCTGGGATGTATCAACGGTGTGAGAAATTCCCCTGTGTTCTAGAGAGTGACCGGGGTGGGGATGCAGGACTTACTTTCTCCTGGCTGTTCAGCTCCTGGTATGGGATGTGGGCGGGCAGGTAGGTGTGGAGGAGAGCACAAAAGGCCAAGCCATCACTCCAGCTGCTGCTGAAATTGGTGATATCAATGTTCTGTGGGGAGAGTGGCATTAATCACCAGACTGCTGAGTCATGACTAAACAGGGCTATGCTGCGATGCATGTGTGCATCTCTGGGTTTGCTGGAAGATGAGACCAGATACTACCCACGTCTGCTGGGAGTACATTCATTAATAATTTTGCTGCCAGGAATGGTGGCCTGGTGTTGCCCAAATCCATTCACAGAAATGCACAAAAAAAGACTCTGGAGTGAGAAACAGTGGGGAATTTCTGGTGGCCTGCTGGTAGGTCAAAGGTTCTCAGACACTGTATTCTCAGATTAACCACTTGGTTAGCTTTGTACATCCTAGTACCTCCCAGCCTTATTTGGCCAAAGAAGAATCACCACCATCACCACCACCACCGTCATCATCACCATCACTACCACCACCATCATCACATCACCGTCTCCATCACCATCATCACCACCATCTCCTAGGGAAGACCCGGGGACTTCCCCTCAGAGAGCCACCTTAAGCAGTGTGTCCTTAAGCTCTCAGACAGGCACTAGTGTGACATACAAGTCTGGGAGGCCCGGCTGCAAGGTCTGTCTGTGCTCAGGCTGGACCCCCGAGAAGCAGATCATCTGGATCTCTTGTCTCAAAAGTCTCTGTGACGACCCTGCAGCTACCTGATGGGACTTGGGGGCTGTGCTGGAAATGAAGGCACTTTGATTTTATGCCTTCTGAAGAGGCTTGCTCATGAAAAAAGCAGAAGGAAGAGCTGGAGTGGGTGGCCACGACCCATCCAGTTCACTCAGTTTCAGCTTTCAAACCTGATGCTGGGCTAAGAGACCCTGGGAGGCGGGGCAGCTGCAGAGAAACCAGGCATTAGCAAGAGCGGAGGGTTTCCGGACTTGAGGGGTGAGAAGGGAGGACGGTTGGCGGAGTGTCTACACGGTGCCTGTCACTGTGCATTTTCTCATTTAATTCCCAGGACACCCACACCCGTAAGTAAGCAGCGTCATGCCCATCTGACAGGTAAGAAAGCTGAAGTGAAACCAAACCCTGCTGGTCCAGCTCCACCCGCTGGCCACTGCCCCCGTCCTCTTGTTGGGTTTCCTTCCTCCTTCCCTTTTCTCCCTCCCTCCCTGACTTCCTTCCTGTATAAATTCACTTTACACCAAAAGCCTTTAACACTTGGTAGATCTTTCTTTTTCTGAAACATGAAAACATTTTTTTACACTGCACTGTTATACCATTTATGACACAAAACATCATTTTTCTCCATCTATACTATCTTCAGAGGCATTTGAGAGGCCAAAGGGGACCCGGAAGGGGGACAATGCCACCACCTAACAAACTGAGATGCTGCCCTCTGTTTCAACTCACTGAACACCACTTAGGAACAACTTTTGATCTAAAGTGCAAACATCTTCATTTATTGAGCCAGTGTGGAGGGTAAAAATCTGGTGCCACCAAAGCCAGGAGTGAAGAGTTAATCAGAATGACTCAGGCCCTCAGGATAGATCAGAAGCCAAGTCACTTCTGGATGGACGGCCACTCTCTGGCCATCAGGCATCATGAGACACACATGGACCCTCACGCTTCAGCAGCAGGACTTAAACACTGCCTCAGACCAAGGAGGCAGCTTTTAAAACAAGGAATTATGTAAATCCTAAATCCAGCTGGCTCACCAGATCCAACATGTGGGTCAGGAAGGGCTTGTCTTTTGTGTCACTTATTTCCCAGTTTACAGACTTTGTTTTTGTCTTTTAATTTTTTTTAAAGAAAATTTATTATTATTATTTATTTGGCTGCACTAGGTCTTCATTGCTGCGCAAGGGCTTTCTCTAGCTTCAGTGCACAAGCTTCTTGTTGTGGTAGTCTTCTTGTTGCAGAGCTCAGAAAAGGGCTCCAGCTCAGGCCCTAGAGTGCTTAGTTGCTCTGCAGCATGTGGGATCTTCCCGGACCAGGGATCAAACCTGTGTCCCCTGCACTGGAAGGCAGGTTCGTAACCACTGGACAACCAGGGAAGCTCCTAGGTCTTAGAATTGTTCTGTCTCCGGCAGAGATGGAGGGCATCCAGCTGTGACCTGTCAAGATTACATTCATTCCAAGAACATGATGTGCTCAAATAAAATCTTACCCTTCACTTCTCTGGGGGGGAACAACAGCTCTAGTTTCCTCAATGCCACCGAAACTGTCCTTGGTTCTATGTGAACAATGAGAGTATCAACTATCTCCCCTCAGCACCGCTGGCAGACAACTAAGCACATGTGTGCATCTTGGTCCCTCAGGTCAGAGGTGGGAGTCAGAGGGCAGAGGCACTGGGTTCCAGGGTCACCCTGTGGCTGTCACCCCCAAGGGCTTCCTTACTGCTCCCCAAGATACATCTGGATGAGAAAAAGGTGAGCTGAGAATGGCACAGCTTGATATGCTCGTGTTTTTCACAAGAATCACACCAAAGGGGTGAGCTGACCAATGCTCTCTGAGGTCTCTCACTTGAATCCTGTTCAACTGTGGACCCGTCTGCAGATCACCGTAGTCGAGTACTCCTCGAGTTTCTGGTCAGCGGACAGAGTGGGCGCAGGGGACATGGAGGATGCATGGGGATGGCCTTGCTGAGCAGGGAGTGGCAGAAGAGTCTTCCCAGAGGCCCTGAAGAGTGAACTGTGCAGAAGGCTTGTAGATAGGGTAGGCAGCAGGTACTCCTGGGCGGGAATGGGCTGCTGGGTGAGGGCAGAGAGAAGACAGTGTCCTGGGCCGGGTGGCTGAGCCAAGGAACAAGGCGAGTCCTGATTCCAGGCCCCACCCTAGGACGGATGAAAAGCCTTTTCCTCAGCTGGGGACCATCAGCATCAGCTGGGCCTTGGTGTGGGTGAGGCCTGTGTAGCCTGTGGGCATCAATACTCAGTGCTCACAGCTGCACTGACCAAGGACAAGAACATGGCACCCAAGGGGTGTAAATACGGTACCTTCCTTTCCCCAGAGACCATCCCACTGAATCTTAGGGCCGCATCAAGAGAATAATGTACGGAGCAGTGGGAATCAGCCAACCAGGCACTCTACAAGATGGTAGAGTTATTCCCGAATAAAACTGCCTGAGATCACTGTTAGCCTTGACTGCAAGTCAGTAGATGGAAGGGAGCATGTCGGGAGGCTGTGTGTCCAGAACTGGATGCTGGTGACATGGATGTATGTGCTTCATGAAAATTCACTGAGCTGTACACATGTACGTGCAATAAGAGCTACATCAATAAAGAGGAAAGAAATGAAGGGAGGCCGGGGAGGGAGATGAGCAGGAAGAGGGGTGGGTGAGGGAGGGGGGCAGTCAGGGAAGAGGACTGATTAAGAAGGAGAAAGGGAAGACAAACAAGGACCCTGATCTTCTTAAGGGGCTGAACCATGGCTGTCCAAAAGAATGTCAGCATTTTGGAATTCACATAGATTTACTGGGGGAAAAGCAGAGCTACAACCAAAAAGAAACTTGCTGACTATTTCCCCAAGGGGAATGGTAATTACTCATTGCAAATTACCCTCAACTTTCTCTGGGCTATAAATACTTCAGAGACATTCCCAAGTGAGAGAAAGTTCCAGGGAGAGGAAGGCTCAGATATAAAAAAGGTAACATTCTGAGCATCTCCAAAAAGGAGTGCTTAGGAGAAAATTTTGTAAGATAACAGATTTCTGTCCCTAGGGCCGCAGAAGTCATTTGAGACACACACAAACCGACGTGCACAGAAGAAGCTAAAACAACACTGGTGAACATCTGAGAACATGATCAGAGAGGCTGAGGTTGTAGATAAGTTCCAGGAGGGTGAGTGGGGATGCAGCTCGCAAACAACACGGCTGACAGAGCAGAGCAAACCCAACAACCACAGCATTTGCTTCTAGAAGGTTCATTTCATTTGCCTTCTGTTGCCTGGAAATGCTGACATCTGGTGAAAACATGAACTGCTCTGCAGAGCACGCACCCACCAAGGACATGGCTGTGACCTGTTCCCACTGAAACTCCATCATCCCTCAGGGTCTCTGTAGGCTGTTCCAATGGATTTCAACGAATGGATCGACTCTGTGTGCACTAAATGCACAAGATTTTTAAAAAGTTAAAAAAAAAAAAAAAGAAAGTTTCTGGGAAGGAGACGGCAGACCGTTTAGAAATCGCCGTCAGTCCCCCGCTTCAGGGATCAGCTGTCCTGGGCGCCGGGCAGCCTTAGCACCGTCGCCCTGGGGCTTCCTGGGCCTTTCTCGAAGATGTCTTATTGTCACAGCTGGAGAATCAGACTGAGATTTTTTTTTGGAGGGGGGAGGGGGGCGTGTAACAATTTATAGATCATTGAGGATAAAAGTAGCTCATTCCTCAGCAAGGCGCAGCTTGGGTAGGAAGAGCCCTGGGGAGACAGAGCTTCCTTTGAAGATCTGGTGAGAAAAGTACAGAAGAGCATGTGCACATGCAAGGGGAGGGGAGGGGAAATCACCACAAAGGCGGCCTGCACGCCCTCTCTGAATGTGACCTCGATCCCTGCCTGGACGCATGTCTGCACCTACCCACGCCTCCCATTCCAGGAGCCAGTCCAATCCCAGGCTACCCGGTGACCCTCAAGTGGCCCGGCCCTGCACATGTGCAGTCCTTGGCCATGGACTTACGCAGACCCGCCTGTGGACCACGGGACACTCTCTGTACACCCTTCCTTTCTGAGGCCCCATCTCACTGAAGGTTGCTGTCTCGGGTGCCCACTCTGATCAGTGTGTCCTCATCTCGGGAGGGCGGCTGTGACCCCTCCCCACCCAAAACCAGCTCTGCACCATGACAGAAACTGTTCCCCACAGAGAGCTGTGACCATGGATCACCTCATGAATGTCCCTTCTCTCGGGGATCAGCTGCCTGGAGATAAGTATATTTAATCAGATGGCTAAATTTATAAGCCAACATCAAACATGAGGATACAGATGAACAGGTTTATCATCCTGGGGAAACAGAGCCATCCAAGGCACAAAATGCAAAGAGTATAAAAGAACTGGCTACATAAAGTTAAGTTTCTGTGTGACACACATTAAAAAAAAAGATACTTGCGTACACACAGTAAGTGACTAATACCCGGAGATACAACCAGTCAGAAATACATGAGGAGGGCTTCAGTCTCACCAGAAAATAGAAACTTTGTTCATCAAATTGGCAAAAGTGAAATAAATGGTTAATTCACAGAGTCAACAAAGATGTGGGGAAGTGGGTGATGGGCTGATGTGTGTGCTTAGTCACTCAGTCATGTCTGACTCTTTGAGACTCCATGGACTGTAGCCCGCCAGGCTCCTCTCTGTTCATGGGATTCTCCAGGCCAGAATACTGGAGTGGGTTGCCATGCCCTCCAACAGAGGATCTTCCCGACCCAGGGATCAAACTCAGGTCTCCCACATTGCAGGTGGATTCTTTACTGTCTGAGCCACCAGAGAAGCCCATGAATACTGAAGCTCATCCCTTCTCTAGGGATCTTCCTAACCCAGGAATCAAACCGGGATCTCCTGCATTGCAGGCGGATTCTTTACCATCTGAGCCACCAGGGAAGCCCACGTGGGCTGACAGGAATATAAACTGGTACAGACTTTCAGGAAGGCAACCAGAAGCACTTTGCTAAATGCAAATATGATTTGATCAAGTCATTTCACTTCTAGGCAACTTTTCTAGGGGAAATAGTCACACATCTATCTGCTCAAAGACACACCTACAAGAATGTTTACTGCAATATTACTGTTCAGAATGGGGAACTGGTGATACCCCAGTTGCCTACCAATTAAGCTAAATAAACTTTCCTTTTGAAAACCTTAATAAAAAATCTATAACTCAGTCTTCTGACCTGAATACATTCCTAGGAAGCTTGTGGGAAAACACAGCCATTCTGGTTTTCAATATGTCTGCTACACTCAGTAAGTTCTAGATAATCATACTTTTCACCAATTACTAGATAAACGTCAACCTAGAAGGTTGGCCCTGGACTTCTCTATGTCATCACTGAATAACAAGCAGATAGATTCATAAGGAACTGAGGGCTTAAGACCTGGGACAGAGTAGCTCAGAGCAGCAGGTCTAGGAAGAACGCTCTTTGACTTACATGGCAAGAACCAAGGGTAAGTTACAGGGGAAAGAGAACAGGACCATCTGAGGATGAGGGCTTTCTGATGACAAGAGGGCTGCTTTGTCTCCAGGGATGTGTAGGCAGATATGCACCACCTCCCCCTGGAGACAGTGCTGAAAGGATACTGACACATCAGAAGCACGGTTGGAGCCTATCTTTCTTGCTTCCTCCTTTCTCACTGAACAAGTGCTAGAGTGTCCCCACCCATGACTTCCCTCCCTGAGGTTCTCTGACCATGGCATCATGACAGATGGCCCCATTCCGCCCCCCAAGACAGCAGCCCCTCTCGCCACACCCCCAGCGCATCACGAGGCACTAGTTCCTCTGACTCTAGTTCCTGCCAGGTCTTCCCTCTACCCCTCAGCTTGGCTCTGAAACAATTCCCTGCCGTGTCCCATCCCCAGGCCCAGCCCATGCTCAGGGTCTCTGTAAAAGCACTTTTCCTTTCCAGTCCTCTAGTGACTCTCTCCTGAGTAGATCACCTCATTTTCATTAATTTCACTCATCTTGACCTACTCTTTCTAAGGGAGATGGTTACTTGTAGCTCTGGTGGCTCCATTCATCCTAGAATGGTCCAATTGCCCCTTTTCTAGGCTCTGTCATCTGTCTGTACCCCTAGCTCTCTAGCTGAGAGCTTATCTGTATCCACAAAGGACAAGTTACAGAAATGGTTTCTTGGTGCCTAGGATACTGCTCAAAATCTTATATGTCCTTCCAACCCTCAACAAAGAGAAGCAGAATAGTACAGTGTTTCAGAGACCAGGCTCTGGAGCCTGATTCTGGGTTTGGAGGCAAACTCTGTCATTTCAATAAGCTGTATGCTTCACTGCATGTGTTCCCATCATGAACCATCTGCACTCACGGGTCAAGTTTCCAGACTGGAAGGGGAGCTCAGCCCTCAGTCTGAAGTCTAATGACAGCAAATGCTCACTGAGCCCCTTTGTGTGTTGGGTGCCACAGGACACACACACAACGAAGCGTGGTCCCCAGCTCAAAAGGTTCACCACGTTCAGTAGAGCAAGCGGGGCAGACGTGCCGTGATCTGGGGTCACATGGGGGCGGCCCCTGGTGGCTGGGCTACAGAGAACCAGCAAGTCATGGACAGGATCCCCCTGTGGTTCCGGGAACACTGGAGACAAAAGTCTGGCTCTTGTTTTCTTTTGTGACTGAAAATCAGACTGAACAGGGACCTTGGCAAACCAAAACATAAAAGACTCCAAGGAGGAAAAACGAACCCAAGTTGCGAGCAGCTCTGAGGCCCAGGTCTTTGTCACTATAGCAGCTGTGTGACTGGGACTTGAGACAAATGACTCAACTTCTCTGTCTTTCAGTTTCCCCACCTTCCAAATAACTAGCTCAGATTAGGTTAGATTATATTTATTTTGTTTATTTCGTAATTTATTTTTGGCTGTGCTGGGTCTTCATTGCAGTGCACAGGCTTTCTCTAGCTACAGTGAGCAGGGGCTGCTCTCTGGTTGCGGTGCATGGGTTTCTCATGGTGGTGGCTTCTCTTGTTACGGAGAACAGGCCCTAGGGCACAAGCTCAGTTAGTTGGGGTGCATGGTCCTAGCTGCTCTGTGGCATGTGGGATCTTCCTGGATCAGGGATTGAACCCAAGTCGCCTGCATTGGCCTGCGGATTCTTTACCACTGAGCCACAAGGGGAAGTCCCTATATTCATGGTTTTGAAATGACTGGCTATGGAATCTGCTCTTCCAACAAAAGTTTATGCAGAAGTTCTTTTTAGAGATTGAAAACCATAAGATGAAATGATCTCTCACCAGCTCCCATGTCTGTTCTGTCCTGCATTATCTGACAAGATAGGCAGTAGCCACAGGTAGCCACTTAAATTATTTAAAATTAAATAAAGTCTAAGATTCAGGTTCTCAGCCACAGTAGCCACCTTTTAACTGCTCAGGAACCATGTCTGGTGAGTGGGTAAGGTGCTCGTTGGCATAGATCTAGAACATTCCCACCAACTCAAGAGTTTTCCTGGACAGCACTGCCCTGTACAAAACAAATGTGAAGGTTTATTCCCCCTCCTTTTATGCAAGTATAGCATGCTGTGGACAGTTCCGAATCCTGATTTTTTCCCTACTCACCAGGGTCCAGAGACAGGTTCTTACACCACATAGGGAGAAACAGCTACAGTGTAGAAACTAAGACAGTGCATTCTGAAGCCAGAAGCCCGTCACTTACTAGTGGCATGATTGTAAGCAATTAGGCAACTTCTCTGCACGTTGGTTTCCAAATTCTCAAAAAGGATTTGGAAGAGCTATCTCATGGGATTGCAGTCGAGACACGTAAGCAAGCAGAACAATGTCCACCACACGTGCAATACTCACTATACACCAGCTCATTCTCAGCTCTGTTCTTTCCTACGATGTGGATGAACACAACAGATGCTGAGACTGTTTTCAGCCTTTTGCTATCACTCTGCACACACATGGAATAAACCACGATGGATTCTGCCAATCTGCCCTCTGAGACCTTCTCTATCTTATTCCCTCCCATACCCACCCCATAACATATGAGTGACTTCTCCACACATCCATAAAAGAATCCACAAGGTTTCAGGGAACAGTGTGATTCTGTCCATCCTATAATGCTCTAGTACTCTAAACAGAATATTTTTAGTAAGGAGAAAAAGAAAACCATTGTTTTTTAAAGGGAAAATGGAACTTGTGTATTTTTGGATATGCTTACCCAAAAAAAACCACAACATAATAACTAAACAACTTGTTCTGAGGAATTTCATTCTAAGACCAAGTTTAATTTATGCTCGACAAACAATCTTGAACCGCATCTTAACCTCCCACCCCCAAGAAGACTGAATTCAGTCTCCGAAATCATAATCTTCTTGTGGCTAGAGTGTTTCTTTCCCAGATGAACATTTCATGAATAAAAGAACGGAAAAAATACTCAGCACAGAGTCACTGGGGACTGCTATTGTCTAAACAGACTTACGAGCAGCCCTGGGGGACAGAGAGCGAAGAGTAGCAACATCCAGGCATCCGGGCCTCAGCTCTCACTGAAGGCAGGTTAATGGCTTTTGATGTCTGGTGGTGCCGTGTGGCCACACCGGCTGCTGGTATATCGGATCCTGAGAAGCACCTTCTTTCCCCACCTAGCAGGATGATGGCCCCCGGGGAGAAGAAAGGAAGAAACATTTTCGCACCATTCTGAAAATCCTGCTCTTGCTTCCTGAAGCTGGTAGGATACCTGACATTTCTACACGTATGGAGAAGAGTACGCCCTGGTGATGTATGAACACAGGCCTTTCGTTCCAGTGATCCTGTAAAGCCATAAGACTCTGCTAACTCACAGGGAGAGGTTCTAAGCGTCCTCGAACGCTATCCCCCAAAGCCCACCTCCTTCTGTCCCCTCTCTTTCTCCTGCATTTTGTAGGAATGCAGAAGGTTGGAACAGGCACGATGTGGGTCCCTCAGCCTGTGGCCTCTAGGGATGCTGAGCTGGTCTACTGCATTTGTGACTTGTACATGTAAATGCCTGTTAACATTTTAAACCAGGTCTTATTAACGCAAAACTTTATCTGTCCCTAAACTAAGCAACAAGACAAATGTCCTTTATTATGAATAGAGTACAGAACACAATATGCTTCATATTAGAAAACAGCCATCATCAGGCAGAAACTTCCCCCAGGAATATACCATATGAAAAAATACCAGACACCCTTGGCCACGCTGGAGTTTTACCCCCAGGAATACAAGAATGTGTCCCCACTAGGACACCTGTTACATAATATATTTATGTGAATTACATAAATGGGTTGAAAGAGAAAAACATCTGATGTATTTATTGCTCAACAAATGCCAAAAAGGAATTTGAAACAATTCTTATCTTTTTCTGGATTAAAGAAAGAAAAACCTCTCGGTAATAACCTTGGGACTAGGCTTCCTTTAATGGATGGTGTTTATCAGGAAATAACACAAAAGTCATATTTAAAGGCGAGATACTACTCATTTTGCAGGGAAAACAAGACTATCCACCATTAACACTATTAGTCAACATTTCCTGAACTTCTACAAGTGAATAAAACCAAAAAAGTACAAAAGGTATGAATATTAAAAAGAAAGAAAAAATATCATTTTCTTGCAATGGTCTGCCTCAAAACTCTAGAAAATCAACTAATACCACCAAATAATGAAAAATGTCGAGATGCCAACATTGTGACCAATAACAAGGCAGTGGACATTCCCTTCCCATGGCCCCACACATGGTAAGTGCTTCCCCATCACCTTTCCACCTTTCTGCACAGCAGCTGTTGGTGGCAGAGAGAACCAGACCGGCAGAAGAGGCTGGGAATTCCAGATGCTGAATCTCCACTTATGCCCAGAACTAAAATTTTATACCCAATGAAATCACCAAGTGTCAGAGTAATGTGCAGAATGAAGGTGACGAAATTTTACCTCCCACGAACTCCTGCTCAGAAGATACTGGAGGAACCAAAACAAGAAAAAAAACGGATATGGGAACCTGAAGGTCAAAAAAATAAAAAAAGGAGCTGCTGCTGCTAAGTCACTTCAGTCGTGTCCAACTCTGTGCGACCCCATAGACGGCAGCCCACCAGGCTCCCCTGTCCCTGGGATTCTCCAGGCAAGAACATTGGAGTGGGTTGCCATTTCCTTCTCCAATGCATGAAAGTGAAAAGGGAAAGTGAAGTCGCTCAGTCGTGTCTGACCCTCAGCAACCCCATGGACTGCAGCCTACCAGGCTCCTCTGTCCATGGGATTTTCCAGGCAAGAGTAAAAGGAGAGACAGAAATATAACAGTCAAGCGTCTGACACAGGAGTGAGGACAAGCCAGGACGGAGGTGGCCAAGGACTCAGGGGAGACCCCTCAGTGGGAAATGGGTGGAACCCCTCACAAGTAGGACCTAAGGGGATCTCCACAAGGGTTGGGACTGAATTAGTGATGACCATATAGAAACTGAAAGAGACACAGAGACATACAGATGGTCAACAGGCCATGAAAAGATGCTAAATTATTAGAGTAATGCAAATCAAATCTACAATAGGGTTCCACCTCACACTGGTCAGTGGCCATTATCAGAAGTCTACAAACAACAAATGCTAGAGAGGGTGTGGAGAAATGGGAGCTCTTCTACACAGCTGGTGGGAATGAAAACTGGTGCAGCCACTATGGAAAACAGTACAGAGGCCCTTAAAAAACTAAAAATAGATTTACCACGTGATCCAGCAATCCCACTCCTGGGCACACACCCGGAAAAGATGAAACCTCTAATTCAAAAAGACATATGCACCCTAACGTTCATAGCAGTATTATTTACAATTGCCAAGACAAGGAAGCAACCTAAATCTCTCTCTCTATATATATATATTACATATACATATAAATATATATAAATGTATATATTTTACTTGTTTATATTTATATATAAATATATATATATATACATATTACATCTATCTATGTATGGTACTTCATTGTGTGTGTATACACACACAATGGAATACTTTTGAGTGTGTGCTCAGTCACTTTAGCTGTATCCAAATCTTTGTGTCCCCATGGACTGCAGCCTGCCAGGCTCCTCTGTTCTCGGATTCTCCAGGCAAGAACACTGGAGTGGGTTGCCATGCCCTCCTCCAGGGGATCTTTCTGACTCAGAGATCTAACCCACGTCTCCTGCATTGCAGGCAGATTTTTTTTTTTACTGCTGAACCATCGGAGAAATCCCACAATGGAATACTACTCAGCCATAAAAAATAATGAAATAATGCCACTTGTAGCAACATGGATGAAACTAGAGATTATCATACTAAGTGAAGTGAGTCAGAGAGACAAAAACAAATAAGTATCATATATATGTGGGACCTAAAAATAATTATACAAATGATCTTCTTTACAAAACAGAAAGAGACTCATAGACAAACAAATTTAGGATTACTGAAGGGGAAAGTGGGGAAAGTGGGGGTGATAAATTAGGAGTTTGGGATTAATAGATACACAACACTATATATAAAATAAACAATGAAGATTTACTGTATAGCAATGCAACTATATTTAATATCTTGTATGACCTGTAATCGGAGAAGGCAATGGCAACCCACTCTAGTACTCTTGCCTGGAAAATCCCATGGGTGGAGGAGCCTGGTGGGCTGCAGTCCATGGGGTCGCTAGGAGTCAGACACGACTGAGCGACTTCACTTTCACTTTTCACTTTCATGCATTGGAGAAGGAAATGGCAACCCACTCCAGTGTTCTTGCCTGGAGAATCCCAGGGACGGGGGAGCCTGGTGGGCTGCTGTCTACAGGGTTGCACAGAGTCGGACACGACTGAAGTGACTTAGCAGCAGCAGCAGCAGCATGACCTGTAATGGCAAGGAATCTGAAGCTCTACACCTGAAACTAACACACTATTGTAAACCAACTGTAGTTAGATTTTTGAAAACGTAAAAAAGTGTCTTCACAAACCACAGTGTTTCATAAACAGCAGCAGAAGTGAGACAGCAGGTGAAAAGGGCCTACATAGAGCACAGGCCAATAATGGCACTGGTTTTCTACTGGGGATTGATCTTTATAATGAGATCAGGAAAGGAGCCACTTTAACGACATAAATAAGTCAAAGCATCATACATTCTCTGAATCGTGCCTGTAGCTCTCAAGAGACCTGTCTCAAAAAAGAAAATAACCAGCAGAGCTCCAAATGGCCTGATGGATCGCAGACTGCTTGCTATTGGTCAGGCATGCGCTGGTGCTTGTCTGGGAACCAGAGACAGAAAAACATTTTGCCAGCAACGTGGGTGTTCTTTCCAAAGACAAATTAAGGTTTGTTTAGGACAACAGGAAGACTGCTTTTTTCTTTAACATAGAAGAATACGTAGTTGCTGGCTAAGAGGTTAACTAATTTGAATCTGTTCTAGTGAGGTGGATTGAACCTAGAGCCTGTTACACAGAATGGAGTAAGTCAGAAAGAGCAAAACAAATACTGTATATTAACACATATAAATGGAATCTCGAAAATTTGAACCTATTTGCAGGGAAGGAATAGAGATGCAGATGTAGAAAACGGACTTGTGGACACCGCAGGGGAAGAGGATGGTGGGACAAACTGAGAGAATAGCACTGAAACATATACATTATCATATGTAAAACAGATAGCTGGTGGGAATTTGCTATATGACTCAGGGAGCTCAACCCGGTGCTCTGTGATAACCTAGAGGGGTGGGATTGCAGGGGAGGAAGGAGAGAGGTTCAAAACAGAGGGGATATATGTATATCTATGGCTGATTCATGTTGATGTGTGGCAGAAAACCAGCACAATATTGTAAAGCAATTATCCTTCAATTAAAAATGGGTTTTCTTGATGGCTTGAACAGCGAAGAATCTGCCTGCAATGTGGGAGACATGGGTTCAATCCCCGGGTCAGGAAGATCCCCTGAAGAAGGAAATGGCAACTCCAGTACTCTTGCCTGGAAAATCCCATGGACAGAGAAGCCTGGTGGGCTACAGTCCATTGGGTTGCAAAGAGTCAGACATAACTGAGCAACTTAATACTTTCACTTCCACTTTCCAATTAAAAAAACAATAAAACACCAGGTTCAAAGCTGTCTGTGCCTTCGTGACAGCACAGCTGTCTCCTTGCTGTCTCAATTCCTGCAGTACAAAACCAGAAACTCCACAGATTCAGACACATCTTCAAGTAAGCCTCTTGCCATCTGAACATGGGCTTCTTGCTATCTGAAATGCAAGAGCCAAGTATGATTTGAATAATGGGGGATACTCTTTATCTAAGTATCTAAATGTACACCTGTATCTAAGGGAGGGGTCAGCCGACCTTTCTTGTGAAGGGCTTTTTACTGCAGTTACAGCACAGAAGCAGCCACATGTAAATGAATGATTGTGATCCTGTGCCTGTAAATCTTTATCCACAAAACCCCATGGTGGGCCTGAGTTGGCCCCTGGGCCATGGTTGGCCGAACACTGATCTAGACTTATATGATCAAGACTTACATGTTACTCAGCGTAACAGGATTAGACCTATTACATTATCACCATTCCAGATGGCAAGGGCTTTGATTAGACAAAATATGAAAAAACAAGACAGGCCAGGCCAAAATGAGTAAATTCTGAGTTATAGTATGTGCAATTCAGGGTTAGGGAGAAGCAGCCATTTTTCTGAAAAATGGTTTTATCAATCTTTCAAGTTTACGTTGGTTTTTAAAAGATGCAGGTTTTTTGCTTTTTTTTTTAAATCAAATTGTTAACCGTCACATAGCTCTGAAATGGCACTGAGAAATAAGAACAGAAGCCAACCCTGAAGGCCCTCCAGCCCATTCTCTGTACGACCATTTCTTAGGTGCTCTGTCCTTCCACATTGTGTTTTTCTCAGAAAGGATCTGGTTTAATCACTGACTATAAAACATTTTTATGGCATTCTTCCTCAGACTTCACCCCCAAATTGTATGTCACAACACAACAATCATACAAAAGACACATTTGAGTTATGAATCATCATAATGAAGTAAACACCTTGAATCCCACCTCCTAAATAAAACCAGAAGACCAATACCTTACATCTCTCCATTTTACTTTCCAACTATTTCTTAGCATACGCAGTAATACACGGTGTATTAAAATTATATCGTTTAAAGTTATAGTTTGATAAGATTTATCATCTAGGTACTATTTTCTACCACCCCCACTAACCCTTCATCCGTAATCTCCTTGATCTCTCTACGGAAGCTCTCCTAACTGCCTTTTCTAAAAACAAATAAGAGCTTTATTGGGATATAACTCACACACCATAAAGTCTGCCCTTATAAAATGTGATTCGGAAGCTTATTCATTCACTTACATGGTTGTATAACCACTGCCTAATTCCAGAACATTTTCATCACCTGCAAAAGAAACTCTGTCACTCCCTCTGAAACTGGACTCCCCCTAAGATCAAGCTCCCCTGCAGAGTTTATCATCAACCCTTCTATCTAAAACTCTATTCTCTTCCCTGTCCCGCCCGGTTCCCCTCAGGATGGAAGAAGAAGGGGGACTGAAACCAAGCAGGACCCCATGAGACTTCCTGGGCACAAAAGTCCTTCTGTTTGTCCCCTGCTTATTTGTAGAAAAAGGCTTTAGTCTCCCAGGCTTTTCCTGAGTTCCAAAGAGCAGATTCAAGCAGTTATTTATTAGGGAAGTGAGAGAATGTGGAAAGAAAAGACAAAGGGTCAAGAAACAACAGTTCAACAATAAAACGGAGTGCAAGTTCCTCCCAAGAGGCATACAGAACACTCTGACGTGTATCTTTGAGTTGTTCTGCAGAAATAAGACCCTGGCCCAGGTGGAGGACGGTGACGACAGGCTAACCCCAAGCACTAGACCCTAGACTGGTTGGAACCAGAAGGTGGACGATTAAGATTCCTGAAATACCCCCTGTTACCTCATCTCCTGCCCACAGGAAGGATGTGCAGGAGCTGATACACACCCCTAACCCTTCCCTTCTCTTCATCTTTAAAAATTCTTCCCTGAAAGTCATGGGAAGGAGTTTGGGTCTTTTGAGCATGAAACGCCTGTTCTCTCTGCTTGAAAGTGAAAGTGTCTCAGCTGTGTCCGACTCTTTGTGGCCCCATGGACTACAGAGTCCATGGAATTCTCCAGGCCAGAACACTGGAGTGCATAGCCTTTCCCTTCTCCAGAGGATCTTTCCAACTCAAGGATTGAACCCAGGTCTCCCGAATTGCAGGATTCTTTACCAGCTGAGCCACAAGGGAAGCCCAAGAATGCTGGAGTGGGTAGCCTATCCCTTCTTCAGTTCAACCCAGGAATTGAACTGGGGTCTCCTGCATTGTAGGTGGGTTGTTTACCAACTGAGCTATCAGGGAAGCCCTTCTCCCTGCCTGGTGCCCTACAAATAAACATTGGACTTTCCTTCACCACAACCCGGTGTCAGCAGACTGTCTGCCTCTACAGGCAAGTGGAACCAAGTTCGGTTCAGTAACTCCTCCCCCAACTCCCTTGGGAACCATACTCTACTTTCTGACTCTATGAATTTCCCTACTCTGGACATTTCATACATATAATAAGTAGATTTTTGCATCTGGCTTCTTTCCTTTGATGCGTGTGTGCGCAGTTGTGTCCAACTCTTTGTGACTCCATGGCCTGTGGCCTGCTAGGCTCCTCTGTCCATGGGATTTTTCCAGGCAGGAACACTGCAGTGGGTTGCCATTTCCTTTTCCAGGGGATCTACCTGACCCAGGGATCAAACATGCTTCTTCTGGGTCTCCTACATTGGCAGGCAGGTTCTTTACCACTGAGCCACCTGGGAAGCCCTTCTTTCTTTAAAATGATGCAATTTTAAAAATAACTTTTTCTTTTAAAAATTTACACATTCATAGCAGAAAATGAAAATATTATAAGAAAGGATGAATAAATTTTAAGTATTCTCCTAGAGATAACCACTGTTAACATTTGTATAAACTTCTTTTTACAGAATTGGAATCATACCAGACAGTGTTTTAAAATTTGATTTTTGACTTAATGCACTGGGTATATTTTTCCCCACTGTTTTTAAATATATTTGTTCAAAGTATGACTTTTAAGGGTTATATTATATTACACTGTACACACATACCGAAATTTATTTGATTAACCTATTATTAGATATTTGTATCACTTCCAGTTCTTTAAAAATAATTTTAAATGAATAAAACATGATAAATTTGCTTGAAATGGTATCTTCATAGGCATCCATGACTATTTCCTTGAAATAAATACCAATAAACACAGTTTCTGTGTTAAAGGGTATATTCCATGGGTGGCACCTTGACTGGGAGGCCGACACTGGTGATTTATATGGTCAAGGACAGAGGCAGGACACGGCAAGTTTTAACAGGCTGAGTTTTAAAGTTTTAAAGGCCTCAGACTTCAAGTGTCAAAACATTAGAGCAATATTGACGTAGAAGGAAATATGTAAAATGATACCCAAGTTCACCCTTATGGGAAACACAATTTGAAAACAGTCTGGCCAGGAATGGCCAGGCATTTTTACTGCTTTCTAAGTCACTGTATTAGTTTTCTTTTCCTGTGTAACAAATTCTGGGGCCCTGTGACCTGTTTGTGACCTCACGGTTCCTGACGGTCAGAGGTGGGCCAGTGTAGCCGGTTCTCAGCTTAGGGTTCCCCAAGGCTGAAATCCACTGTCAGCTGAGTGTCGCCTGGCAGCTCTGGGATGAACCTGCCTGCAGGCCTGTCCAGGTTGGAGACAGGTTTCTACATCTGTAAGACCAAGTTCCCCATTTCCTTGTTGGCCGTCAGCAACTGGAGGCTGTTCTCAGCTCCTTTCCCCAGGTTCCCCTCCCATCTCCAACCCAGCAGCGGCCATCGTGTGATGGGGTTAGGCCCACACAGGTAATCTCCCTTCCTATTCTAGGGCCAATTCACCAGCAACTTTTAACTATGCTGTCGAATGCCTTTTGCCATGAACACAGGGTGATTGTGGGAGAAATGCCAGGGAGCAGAGATCACAGGGCATCTTAGAATTCTGCCACCCCGCCTGGGTGCTCAGTGCCAACTACACATTCATCACCAGGAGCATTTATAAAGTGCTGTGCCTGACCCCGACCAGACCTAAAGACTCGGGACCCCACAGGTAGGGGCCCCGGCAGCACTGAGAAACCTCGAATGGGAAAGTCACGCCTGAGCCTCAGGGAACCAGTGTGCTGTAGACAGAAACACAGGAACAGTAACAATGAGTGGTACACTAATGACCCAAAGAAGCAAAGTCTGTCCCTGGTTGATCATAGGAAAAGCGAACAATCTGACCTAAGGGAGAATCGGGGGCTCTCTCTGTTACCTCCAGATCCCACTAACTTCGCTTGACTGGAATTCTGTTGCTGTAAATCCGGCAGTGTGCACGACACCCACTAATTGTCGGCTGGTGTCTGGTGGGTCAGAAGTCCGGGGAGCCCTGCCCGGTTGTTCACGTCAGACGTCCAGGTGTCAGTCTGGCTAGACTCCGCCCTGGAGGCCATGGGAGGGAATCCACTCACAGGTGGATTCGTGGTGTTGCTGTATGACCCGGATTGACTCGCCAGTGTGGGCCACACAGTCCAGGGCCTGGGAGCACAGCCAAGGTGCTGCCTGCGGAGGGCAGGGCGGCTGGGCCTCATCATGCTTCCCGGTGGGTTGGAGGGGTGCCCCAGGACCACGCACTCATCGTTGTTTCAGGTCAAGGGCCCTTGGCTGAGGCCCAGCAGAAGGCCCAGAAAGCTGCACACCCTCAGCCTGGCTGAGGTCTGAGGGCATCAGGACAGGCAGAGAAGGACTAGCCTGTTCACTTCACAACTGCTGGGGCCCCCACAGTGCTTCCTGGGTGTCATAGGACCTCGGTGCTCCAAGGCTTTCAGGCTGGGAAGTCCCAGTTTCCTCTCTAGCCATCAGCTCCTCCTCACACGTAGCTTTCACCTTTAAATCCACCAAGTGTGTGGGTCATTATGCTTCAGAGGAGACTTGACTTTTACGGGTTTATTTATTAGGTCTACCTGGGTGATCGCCCCTTTGCCACACTTGGGGGCAAGTCCCTAGGGTGAGGGGCACTGGGCATCATTCTTAGAAGTCTGCTCTTTTATCCACCATCTCAGTTTCTGCTCCTTTAGAAGGCTTCCTGGTAATGACCTTAGAGACGGAAACCTCTATGTCATACCCCAGAGAGGGAAGGGAAAGCAGATGAAGAGAGAGAGTCTGGGAGTTCCGTGGGTAGGGGTAGGGTGGGGATGCAGCTGAAGGCACGGCCAGCACCAGACCCATGGGGAGGAGCCTGTGGAGCCTTCCTGGAGTCTGGCTTTTTCCAAAAAGGCCCAAAGGAATCTGAGTTGAGTGGACCGTCTGGAAGGGTCTCCTTTTAAGAGTGGCTCCGTGCAGACCCCTCCCCACAGTGCAGGCCGACTTCATGTGGGATGACCCGTGCTTGCTCATCTAACCCTCGGTGCTGCTGTACAGAGCAGCCACCTGGCGTTACTTCAACTCCAACTGAGACATCCCTAAGGCCATGCCCTTTTGAGCCTGGTGTGAGATAAACACGAGTCCTCACCTTCTCCAGGTGAGCTGAACCATCACCTCTCCCACCTTCCTGTTAAGACTGCACCCCCACACCTGACATTCCCAATCCTCTTTCCTGGCATTATGTTTCTCCCTAGCACACTCCATCTTCCAATCTGGTACATATTTCATATTTAAATTTTAATTAATTGTCATCCCCACGAGAACATAGTTTCCACAGGAGCAGAGGTATCACCTGTTTCATTCACGGATGACTTCCCAGCAGTTAAATATTATGTGGCATGAACCTGGCATCTGGATAAAAACCCACTGAATTAATATAAGGAGGATTCTGATCTAACCTATCACACTACACTTTGGTAAAAAGAAACCATTTTCAGTCAAAATTACATGGTTATTGGTTTTTCAAAAGATGTTTTTTGAACCGTTTTGAGTTTTCTACAGTTTATTTCTGGCTTCCCAAGTAGGAGAGAACAAGCTTTAGAGGGCTGTCTTAGACAAACAGGTCTAGACAGAGGATAGTTTTTGAAGAGTAGATAAATCAGACACATATGATTTGTATTTCTCTCTAAGTTTACAGAGATTTAACAATGAATGAAAGATACTCTTCAGGCAAAATAAGTTTGGGCTTCATCCAATGTGAGATGCTTTGAAAACAAGTTCAAGATGTTCACAAAAGAAAACAAAGTGAAAGAAAGCAAGACAGCAAGAAACATCATTCTCATTCTCATGACTGGAAATTCATTGTCTAACCCTCTTGTGACCTAATTACAATGACCTTCTGCATTTAAGGGCTGATTCCTTCTGAAACTTTTAACATTCTTTTCATAACCATTCCAGCACATCCCTCACCCATTTCTGGAAAACGAGAAATGACAGTGCCGCTGACCACCATGACTTCGCGGGGCTCACTGCCGTCAGACCTCGTGCCTGGCCGATGAGTCCTACTCGTCTTCCTTTTTGGTCACCAGCCCACTTCCCTCACCCTGAAACCTCCCGTAACCAGCTTTCATCCCCGACTCCTGTCCTGAGGGGGATGCTGTCACTCAGCCGCCTGCCTTTGCAGGGTGTCTGAACCTTGAGAAAAGGCAGACGCAGAGAGTGACAGAGGAGCCAAGAGCACGACGGGCCAGAAACACGTTTGTACCCGGGGGGCCTCTATTGTTGGTCATGACCCTGATTTTTTCTTTACATTTTTAAAAAACAGAAAATGAAGAGACTCAGATATGGGCCACTTTTTTCTTGGGTACAGTCTGAATTGGAGACACTTGACTGCTGCTGCACAGAGAACCTGGCTCTGCCTGGCCCTCTGGGCTGACTCTCAGCCAAGGCCCAGTCTTCTTGCCCCTCAAAGCTGGACGTTGGGAAAGGAGTGTCATGGTGCCAACAGTTTCAGGATTTGTAGAAAAATAGGGTCAAGATGTGGGGGAGGGGGCTGGGCCTGAATAAGGAGAGTGAAGGAGGTGGCAGTTTTAAAGAGGACACCTAATTAACAGGAAGGTAAAACAGTCCAACTTTCAGAAGAAAACACAGAACGATGTGTAATGACCGTGGAACAAAGATTTCTTAAACAGAAACAAAATGCACTAATCATCAGAGAAGAGACTAATAAATTGGACTTAATTAAAATGAAGAACTGTGTTTAAAGGAAGAGTGAAAATTCAACCACCCTGGGAAATGATATCGTCTATTTGACTAAGGACCTGTGTGCAGAATGTATAAAGAATCTATGAAAGCAACAAGCAAAGAAAGACAATCTGATTCTAAAAATGGGCAAAGGCTTGAGCAGGCATCCAAGGAAAGACAGCGAGAACGTCCAAGGAGCACAAGAGAGGAGCTCGACCTCACCTGCCAGCAGGGAAAATAAGCCACAGCCTGAGTGAGACCTCTTGTCACACATGCCCCAGTGACTGGGAGCAACAAAACCAACAGCACCAAGTGCTGTGGAGAAAGTAGAGAAAACATAAATCACCCAAGTCATTGGTGGGCAATAACACCATACAATTGCTTGGGAAATCTGTCCGGCACGATCTACCACATGGAACACACATACATCCTGTGGCCCACCTGGTCCATTTCTAGGTGCAGACCCAGAAAGAATGGACACGTGGGTTCTGAGAGGCATTACAAGAACATACCAACAGAACATACCAGATTTGTAAGAGCCCCAGACTAGAAGTCACTCACCTGCCCATTGACAACAGAACGGGTAAGTAAACAATGATGTGATCATACCATAGCTTACTATCGGAGAAGGAAATGAATAAATCATACTCACAGGCAACAACACAGGTAAATCTCAACAATTTAAAAACACAGATGGAAATACTACAGGTTTTAATTCCATTTATATAAGGTTCAAATGCAGACAAAATGGATATGGTATTTAGGGACGCTAAGTTTTATGGAAAACCAGAGCAGAAACAGAACTAGGGACAGAGTCACTTGTGGAGGTCATGGGGGCTACGACGGGAAAGTCACATGAGTGGTGTGGGCTCAGCCATGCTCTGCTCCTAGATGTGACTCTATGGGTTTTCACGTCCACAGTCATTTGATAAACTATGATTTACACACTTTCATCTTTGTGTATGACATTTTATTATAAAAAACCAAACTTATATCAAGTATTCCTTCTGTGTTCAACCTCCACAGAAAACAAAAATGGAAACTCTCCAACTAAATATGAGCAACTCTTAACTTCAGAAGAGACTGAAGGCCCACCATGTGGGGCCTATGTGTCAATCAGAAAAAGGCACCATCTTTTGAAGATGATTTAGTGAAAGCTGCCTCCTTGGGCAGATCAGCCAGTTGGGGGCACTGCTAGGGGTTTATTCGGCCTCTGAGCAAATAAAGACGCCGTCCTAGGGGACGCAGGCTCACAGTGAGGTCACGTCTGCTGGAAGTTGTGATGGGTCCTCGGGGTTCTACCCTGCCCCCACCCCCACCCGCCAGCAGCCCTGCCTGGGAGAACAGAGCTGACACCAACAGGCACACAGGCCCGCCCAGGCCAGAACACATGCAGGACACAGGCCGCCGCCCGTCCAAGCCTGCTGGATGCTGACGGCCCCCGGCCTTACCGCGTAGCCCTCTGTCTTCCTCTGACACCACCTGAGGAGAGCGTTGCGCTTGGAGCCGCCGTATTCCCGGGCCAGGGCCGCCAGGGGGTCTCTTCTTTCCACACTAGTTAGAAAGCAGAGATGCTGACGTTTAGAGTCCACAAATACACAGAAAATAATTAACTAAATGAGAAAAGCAAAAGTCAGTGTCTGTCCAACGAGACTCTAAAAAAATCGCCCACCAGACCCATTAACAGCACATTTTTATTACATTTCACGGTATGAAGCAGAAAGGGAACTGTGCTTCCTGGCTTTCAGGAGTCTGGTGAGGGTTTTTTTTTTTTAATCCATCTGCTGCTCTATCCTTCTAGCCTTTTATTTATTAAGTACAGCATCATTTAAAGACACCTATAGAAAACAGTACATGTTCCAAAGCTACACCTATTTCTACGATAACATATACAAGGAATACTGGAAGAGCATTTTAAAAACCCCAGACTAGTTGCTTATGGGAGGTAATGGGAATGGAGTTTATATGGTCAGCGTCACCATTAACAATGAAGTTACTGTGACTTTGCAAGTGTTCACTATGCCTGGTCTTAATTCATCACTTTGTCATCACTTTCCCACAAATTAGGGAAGACTAAAATGAAGGCTTGGAAAAGAGTTTCTCAATAAACGAAACATTTACCAGTTTTCTTTAAAAAAAAAAAAAGAAAATAGACATGACTGCAATAATAATAATACAAAAATTACCAAAGTAAATTTCTATTCTATAATCGGCTTGTCTCAATGACATGAATATAAAAATGAAATAATAAACTAACCTCACTAATCGAACCTTTTACGATGAAGGTATAATATGAATAGCATGGAAAAATACACATAGTCTGTTTGTATGCATTTCTGGTACAAAAAAAAGAATAATTTTGGGATAGCACTAATTCTGGTCCTGAAAACCTGTTTTGATTATTTAAATCCTCTGCACATAAACAAGACAGAAATGTAACAACTGGGGCTTTAAATTAAACCTCTGAAAGATATGACTTCATCTATTTGGGTCCAGAAACAGACCACACCCAAAGATTTGACAATGGCTGAACTGAGGTGTTCAGACTTTTATAAAACCCTTTTCTAATACTCATAATGGTAGTTCTAATGTTTGTTAAAAAGCCATTACTCCTCAAGTAGCCAATTTTGTGCATTTATCCACCTGCCTATTCGTAAATATTTACTGAGTGAGCGGCTCTGTGCAGCATAACACAAGGGGCTGAGAGCGATCCAAGCGTCAGGATGAAGTATTTGCTGTCCACTAAATTACAGCCCAAGTGAGGACAAAAGCACACACAGTGTGCAGCAGGGAATTAAATACAAATGGAGGTCAGACAGCACAGGCCGAAAAGGGGGTGTCCGTGCTACCGGGGGCGGGCTGCAACCTCAGGGGAGGGTGGACTGAGGAGGAGAAGCGTGAAAGGACAGAAGGAAGATCCTTCTGGCCGGAGCCTTGTAAATCGTCAAAATAGCTAGTGTGGTGCTGCAAAGGTGGGAGGTACAGGCTCTGATGGGTACCTGAGTTTGCTCTGCGGCTTCCAGCCCGCAGGGGAGGTGCCCAGCAGCCTGGAGCCCCCGAAGCCCAGAGAAGGGGGTCTGCTCAGGGACTCGAGAGAGGGGCTCTTACGGAGATAAGGGTTTGGCTTCAGGTCCTCAGCTCTTCCCTTCAGGAGATCTGTGGGGACAACAATATGATTACTGTCCTGGAGGAGGAGAGACCCGAAAGGTCACACTGTCCAGTACACTCAGTCCTCATGTCAGTGTCGTGTACAAGCACACAACAGGTACCGAGTCACTCTGCAGCACACCTGAAACCAGCACACATTGCACACCGGCTACACTCCACTAAAACTGTATAAAAGAACACACAACAGATACTGAATCCCTGTGCGGCACACCTGAAACCAAGACAACACTGTAAATCATCTCTGTGCTGGGTCACGTCAGCCGTGTCCGACTCTTCACAACCCCATGGACTGTAGCCCACCAGGCTCCTCTGCCCAAGGGATTCTCCAGGCAATAATACGGGAGTGGGTTGCATGGGTTGCATGCTCTCCTCCAGGGGATCTTCCTGACCCAGGGATTGAACCCACGTCTCTTGTCTCTTGCATTGTTGGTGGGCTGGTTCTTTACCACATCCCAGATTCGGATACACACATAACATGTTCTGGGCTGGGTGATGAAAATGTGAATAGGGACGTGGTGTTCTCTAGAAAGGACTCTCCAAGCAGGACCAGCTCCATGATCCACAGGGACCAATGACAAGCTGCCCTGGTTCAACAGTTACTCTGAGCTTCAGGATGCCACCAGCAGCACACTGACCAGAGGCCCTGCTCCTAAGAGCCTCCGCAGGTGCACAGGGTCACGGCCACCAGACCAGCCTGTCCCCAGGAAAAGCCCATGTTCTATTGATGGGCACTTGGGGAGGGCGTGGCAGGAAGACGCCCGGTAGGTCATCAGGTGGAAACGTTGGGCACCAGGAATGAGGCCCACTTCACAGGACAGGACGCCATGCCAGCCACAGGTCCTGGCTCTCTAGGAATCAGTGAGAACATTTCTTCCGAGGCCCATCTCTGCTGTCACTGTAGTCTAAGGCAAAATAGCTAAGGAAACAGGCTGAACCCCCTTGAGGCTATTTCCTAGAGGACCCCTGAGGTACAGATTGGGAGAAGACTCCTGCAACTGTCTAGCTGGATGTACAGACGACTTGGGAGTGGGAAGCTGGTCACTTGCTCGATGCCACAAGCAGCCAGCGACCAGGCCGAGCCCACGGTCCCCTCCTTCGATGCCATAAACAGTGGGGAAAACAACACTTGTATAGCTATTAGCATCAATTATGGTGGTCAGGTTGGGAGTGTGGCTAATGAGCTGGGAAGAGCAGAGAATCACAGCATTTACATCACTAAAGGGAACAACAAAAAACAGTTCATTAACCCTGGTTCCTGCAGCTTCTAGGGACATGATGCTGCACAGCTGGCTGGAAAGCTGGCAATTTCCAGGGTGCAGGCCTTTCCAAGCCAAGTAAACAATCTTGCAGGTGGACAGGTGCCTGCGGGGTGGGGGGAGGGAGGAGAGAAAGAGGGGAGCTGAGGATGAGTTACTACTTCCGGGCAATCTCAGTGTCAGTATTTATCTTGTCAATGAAAAGAACAGTTTCTCTACAAAAGGGAAATTCTAAAGCTGGAGGAACAGAGATGTCAATACTAACAATTAAAGATCACCTAACGCACTTAAAAACAGTTCAGATGGTAAACCTCATGTTACAGGTATTTTGTGTGTGTTTATGTGTGTGTGTAGTCCCTCAGTAGTGTCCCACTCTTTGCAACCTCGGGGATGGTAGCCCATCAGGCTCCTCTGTCCATGGGATTTCCCAGCAAGAATACTAGAGTGGGTTACCATGCCCTCCTCCGGGGATCTTCCTGACCCAGGGATTGAATCCACGTTTCCTGCACTGGCAGGTGGATTCTTTACCACTGAGCCATCTGAGAAGCCATTTTATCACAATTTTAAAAAACAGCACAGGCAGCACTGCACTTATAACCAAGTTATTCCTACTTCATATTATGTAAGAAGTGTGAAGAACTCAACATGGATGCCCCCTCTGGATTCCTTACTCCTCTGGCCCTGGACTACCCATGGTCTCTGGTTACCACTTCTCTCTTCCTGGAAGTCATTTTGACAACCCAAAGTCCTATATGAACCATGCACACTTCTTTATGAAGTTGCTAATAGGAGTGATCACCAGCCTCGTCACCAGAAGGTAACATGGCAAAAAGAGTCAGGGAAAGTCCTTCCTATCCCTGAGCTCCTCACAAGGAATGTGGCTCTTGTAAACTGATTAAGCTCTTTAGGGCCTGAGCTTGTAAAATGCAAGGAACGGGCCAAGGTCATCTTTAAATTCTCAATGTCAGTGTTTATCTAAGGCTAAAATAAAATTTTATTAAGTCCAAGAGAAAAGAAAACAAAATTCAGGAGGGAAAAAAATAAGCTGGTGAGGTGAAAGAGTTTACAGTCACAAAAACAACCATTTTACAGATAAATCTGTGCTCGACCATGATCAAAAATGAGAAGAGTGGGGTTTCCTTTTTTATTCAGTGTCACAGAAACTGTTTTACACTTAGAAATAAAGGATTTCTCTCTATGTGGTCTAGGTTTCTGGCTTTCTCTCCTTCTTCCCTGGACTGCAAGGAGATCAAACCAGTCAATCCTAAAGGAAATCAACCCTGAATATTCATTGGAAGGACTGGTGCTGAAGCTGAGGCATACTTTGACCAGCTGATGTGAAGATCCGACTCACTGAAAAAGATCCTGATGCTGGGAAAGATTGAGGGCAGGAGGAGAAGAGGGCGACAGAGGACGAGATGGTTGGATGACATCATCGACTCAATGGACACGAGTTTGAGCAAACTCTGGGAGATGGTGAAAGACAGGGAAGCCTGGCATGCTGCAGTCCATGGGGTCAAAAGAGCCGGACACGACTTAGCGACTGAACAACAACTCCTTCCAGGCACGAAGAACCAGGTAGTCAGTGTTCTTTCTGTGTTTCCTCACAGCGTGACCTCACACACATGTATCCGTCTCCCAGTGCACATTCTAGACGATGGCAACCCCGGCCAAGGCCTTGGGGCTCTGGCAGGTGGCAAAAGTCAGTCCCTCCGAGGCTCTGGCACCAGCCCGTCCGGGTTCACTCAATCCTCCAAGCCATCCCAGAGGCGGACCACAGGATTTCTGTCTCAGAGACGAGGGAACCACAGCACCGGGGGCTGGGATTACCAGGCCAGAGCCAGGTTGTAAGTGGCAGGGCCAAGGTTCAAGTCCATGCTGTCTGCCCCAGTCCCCCCTCCACAGCTCCCTCACATCAGCCATTGGCATGGCAGGTGCAGAAGGAGCAAAAATGGGACACGTGAGGCCTGCCAATACAGCCGTGCTTCGTCATGGGGATTTAAATTTTTAAAAACAAGGCATAGCAACAGGAAAAGGTCTACACTCAAAGACAAAGATCTCAGGCATATATTAGGAATTGTGGGAGCAATAGACCTTCAGAATCAGATAATAGTTTTTTCTCAAAATAGTTACTTTTAAAGATGAGATATGCTCTTGAGATTTAGTAAAACAAGCAAAAGACCTCCAGAGCCTGACATTTCTCTCAGACTCAGGCACCCTGTAGCAGCAGGACACAGCTGGGACCTCACGGCCATAATACACAGTTTCAGAGTTTGAATCATCTGCAACAAATGCCCCTGATTCTTTTTCTAAGCTCAGTTTCATGCAAAGGAAAGAAGAAAAGTTAACCGTACAACACATAAGTCAAAAGCACTTTCTATTTAACTCTTTAGTGACCGGGGGATTTTTCACAGAAACTAATGCCATGCTGGACTGGAAGAAACACAAGCTGGAATCAAGATTGCCAGGAGAAATATCAGTAACCTCAGATATGCAGATGGCACCACCCTTATGGCAGAAAGTGAAGAGGAACTAAAAAGCCTCTTGATGAAAGTGAAAGTGGAGAGTGAAAAAGTTGGCTTAAAGCTCTACATTCAGAAAATGAAGATCACGGCATCCGGTCCCATCACTTCATGGGAAATCGATGGGGAAACAGTGGAAACAGTGTCAGACTTTATTTTTGGGGGCTCCAAAATCACTGCAGATGGTGACTGCAGCCATGAAATTAAAAGACGTTTACTTCTTGGAAGGAAAGTTACAACCAACCTAGATAGCATATTCAAAAGCAGAGATATTACTTTGCCAACAAAGGTCCGTCTAGTCAAGGCTATGGTTTTTCCTGTGGTCATGTATGGATGTGAGAGTTGGACTGTGAAGAAGGCTGAGCGCCAAAGAATTGATGCTTTTGAACTGTGGTGTTGGAGAAGACTCTTGAGAGTCCCTTGGACTGCAAGGAGATCCAACCAGTCCATTCTGAAGGAGATCAGCCCTGGGATTTCTTTGGAAGGAATGATGCTAAAGCTGAAACTCCAGTACTTTGGCCACGTCATGCGAAGAGTTGACTCATTGGAAAAGACTCTGATGCTGGGAGGGATTGGGGGCAGGAGGAGAAGGGGACGACAGAGGATGAGATGGCTGGATCGCATCACTGACTCGATGGACGTGAGTCTGAGTGAACTCCGGGAGTTGGTGATGGACAGGGAGGCCTGGCATGCTGCGATTCATGGGGTCGCAAAGAGTCGGACACGACTGAGCGACTGAACTGACTGAACTGAATGCCTGTGGTGGGCAATTTGTTATGTAAGTGAATACTGAAACACTCCGGTCAATAACATTTGGGTAACAAAAGATGTATTAATATGTCTCTGGCCAATAATGTGTTAACAGTGATTTACCTGAGAGGGGAAGGTCTGGGAGATCCAAGCGTTGAATCTCTCCTTTGCTGGCCGGCCGAGCACCGCTGAAGGCAGAATGCCTCTGAAACCAAAGGGTATCACACAGGTCACACCAGGAACAAGTGGTGTGTGTATGTGCTTGTGTGTGTACATACAACAGCTCTCAAGCTCATTAGAATCACCAGGGGGTACCTTTTAAAACAACTGCTTTAACTGGACAGGTAATAAATGCAATTGGTGTGCATGCATGCAAGCTTGCTCAGTTGCTCAGTCATGTCTGAATCTTTGCAACCCCATTGACGGTAGCCTGACAGGCTCCTCTGTCCTTGAGATTCTCCAGGCAAGAATATGGGAGTGGGCTGAGACGCAATTGGCAGGATCCTCAAAAGGAACAAAAAGGACACGGAGTGAAAGCACAGTCTCCCTTTCACTCCCATCACCCCCTTCTCCCCAGGGCAACTATTACTCATCACATCTGTGAACATCTTCCTGGAATATTCTATGTATATTCAAGGACATGTGTAAACATACTGTTTTTTTAATGGTCAACAGGCACATGCAAAGATGTTCCATATCACTAGTCATTAGGAAAATGCAAATCAAAACCACAATGAGGTATCGCCTCACCCCTGTGAGAATGGTCATTGCAGAAAACAACCATAGGAAAAATAAGAATTGGTGAGGATGTGAGAAATTAGAACACTTGTGTACTGTTGCTGGGAATGTAAAACCATGCAGGTGATATGGAAAACAGCAGGAAGGTTCCTCAAAAACATAAAAACAGAACTACCATGTGATCCAGCAATATCACTTCTGGGTGGTTACCCAAGGAACACAAAACAGGGTCTTGAAGGGATATTTGCACACCCATGTTCACTGTAACATTATTCACATTAGCCAAGATGTGGCAACAACCTTAATGTCTATTAACAGATGAGTGGATAAAGAAATTGGCAATGATGGGAACACTGACATCAGAGAAACTGGCAAACCCCACAAATCAGGGCTCTTTCTCCTAAACAGCCAGTTGTTAAACATCTGCCAGCAAACTTGTGTTATAGCTCAATACAAATAGGTGAAAATGAAGCATGACCTTTTTTACTTGTATTAAATAAACAATGATCATCATAAAAAATAAATAACTTGTATTTGGTTTTACATAAAAGGTGGTAGAAATTACCTTCAAAGATGAAAGAGTAAAAAAAAAGAATAAAATTTTTCTTTTAAAGCATAAGAGATCCCAAATAATACATGTAACTACCAAGAATGTCAGATAATAGAGCTTGTTGACAAGTACATCAACCTCAGCTCTGTACAGACAGAATGCTGAGTGCTGCTAGTGCCGTCAAAAGCCCTGGTCTTAGAAATGCCAGGGGGTTTTGGTCTAAGACCTTTAGGAGATGGCAAACACAACACAGGGTTAATGCAGTGAACCCTTAAGAATTCATAAATTGCAAGCACTCTCTCTGGGCATCAAAAAAAAATTCTTTGAGAAAAAGATCAGTGCCCATTCTAGTATAAAAAATACAATCTTCATTTAACTGAAAACTTTGACAGTGTCATCCTATGGAAAACCAAGAAAGAGGCATCAACAAAACTGTATGATGCTTTCAGCGTCTCTCTCAGACCCTCACCAGGCACTGGAGTGGAATTTTTGATGAAAGCTTCATATTATTATTTTAGGTCTATTAAAAACAATATTCAGAAACTTCCCTGGCAGTCCAGTGGCTAAGACTCATCACTTCCACTGCAGGGGGCCTGGGTTTGATCCCTGGTCAGGGAACTAAGATCCCACAAGCCACATGGCATGGCAAAAATTAATAAATAAATAAACAAAAAAGATGATCAATGTACCTCAAAAAATATACGAACTGGTTTCCACATCCCTTTTGTTGCCTGGGTAACCACATGACACAGGCTCCCACCCACACCTTATGGGCACCAATACCTGCATTGGAGAAACAGCAGCAGCTGGGGGCGTCCTCACAGGGATCCCACTCAGGGGACTCCGGGGGGTCTTGTGGACAGAAATATTCTGCCCAGCTCCACCTGCCAAGAAAAGAGACAGGATGTTTCTATGCTGTTCCAGTTTCAAATAGCAAATAATACTTCCTGCCTTGTTGATGCTCTTTCACCCTCTTCTGGTCTGGACTCATGCTGAACTGGGGAGTGAGTCAGGGGTTAACTAGATGGGGGCTGGTCTTAAGTCAAGGACACACAAGGAGCAGGAGAACATACAGGTACTGAGACAGCCACAGCAAGAAGACACTCTTAGACAAACCACACTGTTCTTTCCTTTTCCACCTTCACAACCAAATATTGTCACTGGGCCTTCATATTATCCTGTCTCTGCAGGCTCATCTTAATCCAATTCAGTCGCAAACTGTTTCAGCAGAGACAATGTCCTAGGACTGGCTGTTACTCTGGCCCCTGGTACAATGAGCATATTTGATGCAATCAAGGGAAGACATACATCGTGTTTTGGATACAGGTTCCTTCTAAGAAGAGTGCTCATGAAAGTTCAGGGTAGACAAGGTAGAGATCCATTTTTCTCATACATAGATAATGACAAACAAAAGTGAGCTGTGGGTCAGGGAGACATTTCCAGGAAAAGCTGGGAATGTCCCACAATCAGGAATGACAGATTATATTAGGTGCCAGCCAGACAGCCCAATGCATGGAACCAGCGCCTCCTTTCCCAGGAGACAAGCCTCTGGCCAACCCTGCTAATCCTCATGTGACGGTAAAAAGGCAAACAGTGGTGACCTGGATTTAACGGACAGAGAGGAAGAAAAGGAAAGGGGTGCAGCAGGAGCTGAAGGGAAGTTTGGGAGGAGAGAAGAGCCAACTCCCCTCTGCCGTCTCATGCAGCCCCAGCGAGCACTGCACATGTCTGCACGTGGATAGTCTGAGAAGGGCCCCCTGGTTGTACCAACATGGGGCCAGGGCAGCAGAGACAGGCTGGATTCATGAGGCTATGGTCTGAATTTGAGTTTTACTTATCAAACAAAATGACACAATACCTGGTCGTCCCAAGTCAAATGACTTGATGAGGGACTTTACAGTGGTCACAGACTCTGAAGGTGTTGGAGAAGTCCTGTTCACATAGGAGCTGGGCCACCGGCCAGGAGCGTCCGCCTCTGAGGGCTCGGGCTCTTCCTTCACTGGTCTGCATGGCAAAGAGCAAATCAGGTTGAAAAGCTGGAGGACGTACCCATTCAGGGAAGGACACAGATGAAAACAGCCAACATGGAGAAGAATGAGTCTGGAAGGAGAAACCCAAACTGAAAATCCTGCTCTCTGTATTAGCTTTGCATCTCCAGGAAATAACCTCTCAATTTTTATCAGAGACATTTTCTTGGGAATGGCCAGAGACAGCATTTTTATATGTGGAGTGACTTGATGTGAGCTCTAAATGTATGTCTACTCTGTAAACTATAAATATATTAAAAAAACAACTGTTATTTATCATGAAATAGTTATCTTACTGTCCACGATGGATACAACAGGTTGGTGAGTTAGTGTGAATTCCAACCCCCACCTGGTGCACAGAGGCTGGAAAGATGACACCTCAGGAGCCCACCCGCTGCAGGGAAGATCTCAGATAGGGCTTAGACACTACCGGCCAGGAAGACTGGGCCAGATGTAGACTCCTGAGTTGGGGAGGAGAGGCAGGGCACAGGGCATTCACTACGCTGAGATGGACAAAAGCAGAGACAAGGTGCTCCCGCTGCTGGAAACTGGTGGCAGCTTCAAACTGGGCTGGCAGCTTCCTAGTGTCAGGTTCCCATTCAGGGCAGAGGCAGCCACTCTCCTAGAAACCCAGCTGTGTGTGTGGTTACTTCCAGAGTTGTTCCTGGAGGCTAGGCCTGGGTCTGTTTCTCCAGAGGGGCCCCCAGCAATCCTGAAAGCCCCTTCTGCTTAAATCTACAAGGCTGCCATCTCCAGGAACATCAGAGTCCTGACTCACACATGAACCCTCCCACCCTTAGGAACAGGAATGGTAACCATGCTCTGGAACAATACTGCAACTCCCTGTGAGGCAGTGGTTCTCCTGAGCTCTCCTGCACAATCGTGGTCAGTCTTCCCTGTGGTCTCCAAGCTGGAGCACAGACTCATGGACTGTTGTTTAGTTGCTCAGTCGTGTCCGACTCTTTGTGACCCCATGGACTGTAGCCCGCCAGGCTTCCCTGTCCATGGGATTTCCCACGTAAGAATCTTGGAGTGGGTTGCCATTTCCTCCTCCAGGGGATCTTCCTGACCCAGGGATCAAACCCAGGTCTCCTGCATTGCAGGCAAACTCTTTACTGCTGAGCTACCAGGGAAGCCCCCAGACTCATGGAAGAGCCTCTTAAAGACAGACCGTCTGGGTCAACCTTCCTCATCCAGGGGAATGTTAGCTTGTCACTTAATCTCCCTGTGCGTGAGCCAAGACATCGCCCAACTTCCGATTTCTAAATCACTGCTCTTTTTATTATATCAAATTGCTACAGCTGTTTTGCAAGAAGATGACTAATTTATGAGAATAGCTCGGAATACTTCTGGCAGCATATTTTAAAAAGGTCAATGGAAGTTTAAAATATTTATTTACTGATCTTTTTGGGAAGAAATCTGGCCACTCAGAAGCTTCCATGATTGAACTGACTTGTCTTTGATTCTCAAAGCTTTCTCCTGTTGCTCTATAATCAATGTGAGTAGGATAAATTTAGGAAAAACACAACTTAAAACACACTTTAAGTCACACTGCCCTACACTTTTGTATTTACCTTCTTTTGAGGTAAAAAAAAAAATCAGTTAACGAATGACTTTTCTGGGAAGTTAGTATCAGGGAGTCATGTACGGATGTGAGATCTGGACCATAAAGAAGGCTGAGTGCCGAAGAATTGATGCTTTCGTATTGTAGTGTTGGATCTTGAGAGTCCCTTGGACTGCGAGGAGATCAAACCAGTCAGTCCTAAAGGAAATCAGTCCTGAATATTCATTAGAGGGACTGGTGCTGAAGCTCCAATACTTTGGCCACCTGATGTGAAGAGCCGACTCAATGGAAAAGACCCTGATGCTGGGAAAGATTGAGGGCAGGAGGAGAAGGGGGCAACAGGGAATGAGACGGTTGGATGGCATCACCAACTCAATGGACATGAGTTTGAGCAAGCTCTGGCAGATGGTGAAGGACAGGGCAGCCTGGAGTGCTGCAGTCCATGGGGTCGCAAAGAGTTGGATATGACTGAGCAACTGAACAACAATATCAGGTGTTTCAGAAATTGGTAAGTTTTTTTTGTTTTTTTTTTTTTACATCAAACAGGGTTGGTTTTGGTTACCTTCCCTGTTATGTCACATAGGACAAAATCAGATGGTGAATATGCAGAAAGAGTGGAATCAGTTTAGGTACAGGCAGAGGAAAACCTCTCATTTCTGTCCTGGCCATTCTCAGGAATGTGAGAAAGTGGGCACCTTCTTAGCTATCCAGGTACATAATCTACCTTCTCAGGGACTGGGGAGATTTAGGGCACCCAACAAAACGAAGGTCATTTTAAAAAAGCCCATGTTCATTTCACTCCTTGATAATTTAATAAGAATAAAATGGAGAATCCTACATTCTGTTGAGGTGTTCCCTTCAACTACTTAAGCTTCTATGTGATTCACATCAGATGATACAGGACTTGTTCCAAAGCCTAAGAGAGTAGCAAGGATGCTGGAACCACTCCCACTTCGCCTGCCTGCAGGTACGATGTGTAATGCTCCACACCTTCTGTCTGCTGGGCTGGGCCAGCAAGAAGTAGGGTGAAGAAACCCTGCAAGGAGTTTAAGTAGAGATAAAGACCCACCCCATTATGTAACCGTTATGTGTGTACGTGTGTGCATGCGTGTGGGTATGTGCATGTGTGAGTGTGTCTTGGGAGCCACAAAATAAAGCCTGAAATGAAGAACTACACAACACAGTCATTAAGAATGCTGTTGATCTCATCAGCACTTTAATCCTAAGCAGGGACACCAGCCTGTCTTCAGATGGCTTTGGATCAACCAGCAACAAGTCCAGCAATAAAATATGACCTCTCCTCTGTTCAGAGGAAGAGTAAGAACTCTGTAATCTACAGAGGCAGGCAGATATTTTCACTGCTGAACCACCTGGGAAGTATTCTTGCCTGGGAAATCCCATGGACAGAGGCGCCTGATGGGCTACAAACCACAGGATCACAAAGAGTCAGACATGACTGAGGACTGAGCAACCTCCCTAATGCACTACTTTCCTCGTTAGGTTACAGAACAGGATCTTTGAGCACTGTTGGTTTTCTACAGCTCTTGTGTCATCACACAGGACACTGCTTGGCGTTGCTGTCAGTTTTGCTCCAAGGACACGTGAGTTCCTGTGTGCAATTAGTTCTAAAATATTCAAATATGACTGACTTTTGGGAAACATCACATTATACCACTGCTGTCTTCACAATCACCAGATCAAGGTTTGTAAAGACCACCAACTGGGCACACTGATGATCTGCTCATGATGGCTCTTTCTCAGCTACTGAATGGAGCCCAGCCCAGGCCCTCCCAGTGCTGCACAGACTCCCTGCACCCTGCCTGGTTTCCGGACCAAAGCCTGGATGTCTGGAACTCTGTTCCTCTTTGTCCTTCCTCCAGGTCTTTGCTCTCCCACATCTCCACCTGTAAGGCACTCTTCCCAAACTGTGTCTTCAGTTATACACAAGACACTCTGAAAGAAGTCTGCAGATCCACATGAGACAGGAATTGGGAAGCACTCTGTCTCAGGTGTCAAGTGTCCTCTGAGTTTCACTTCTGAATGGCAACGTAAGCATTTCTAGGACAATAAAAACCACCAGGGTAACATGGCGATTTAAGAACCACAGGAATATTTCATAAAAATCCTGCATCGACCCCTGAAGCTACTGAAACATGGCATGCACAGGCCTCAGACTGTGAAGAATTTCAGCTACACAGAGAATGAGTGGGGAAAGAAGAGAAAATACTACCAGTTCACTCTAATTCTTCTGCAAGGAGAGCGAAGGTGCAGGACAGCCCACCGACTCCCTCCCAGCCCTGGTCCTGGAGGGAGGCCAGCTGGGGAGCGGCACCTGGAGGACATGCAGAGCACTCCTCCCACAAAAGGTCAGGAACACTGAGACATGACCATCTGAGGAGGCCAGGGTGGTTGATCCGAGGCACAAAGGATGGCAGCAAAAAGCCACAGGACACGCCTAAAATGGATAATGACCAAGCAAGACAGACCCCCAAAGCCGGCTCCCAATGCCACCTGTGCCAAACAGAGAAAAAACTGGACATTGGTGAATTTCCTTGCTGGCACCTTTCCTGCTGCATTTCTTTCAGTGCCTGTATTTCTGACATTCAGCAGAGATTTACCTTAAAGAGCCTCTCCTCTAGCTTAAGATACAAGATTTCAAGAGTGGTTGGGCAGAGTGAGCACAGATGAAGGCAGAATCCAGACACTGATCCTGGGCAGAGAACAGGTCCTGACACACTTGGATCCACTGAAGCAAGAATAAGTGATGGGCAAAAACAGGCCCTGATGCACGGACAGATCTCATGGCATAAGATGAAGAGACTCACTGCACGTGAGGGAGAACAGATGTGTAAATAAAGGAAAAGAAATAGACTCAGACACTGAAAAGCCTCAACCTTGAGAATGCAATAAAACCAAGAGAATAAACTGAAGGTGACAATGTAAAATGAAAGGCTAAGTGTTATTAGCAATCTCGTAAGGGCAGGAAAATATTTTCAAGGGGAACCAGCTTAAGAGAAAAGGAACAAGGGCATATTGGGAAAGTTTTTCTGAAAATGGATGAAATGAACGATGTCAATGTGGGATTTCAGTTTCTTGGGCGGAGAATGCTGCTGACACAGACTGCCTTCCAGAATGCTACCAGAGGGGTTTAACACTTCCATTTTATTATGAGTTCACCTAAATAATACTTCACAATTAAGAAGAAATCCAATACAGTCAATCACCAAACAATGTTTTTAGATTTCAACAAAACAACTCTGGACCTCAAATTCCATGTACTGTATTTTCCGATACTTCAGAATTTTTAATTAAAATCTCATTTATGCAAAATTAGTATCTTCGCTCTGTGCCCTCTTATTTCCAATAATGAAATCATTAAAAAATAACATTTGCACTTAAAAGTCAACCTCCTGTCTACAAAGGGTACTGAAAATGCAGCTTTGCTTCTGCCTTGGTTCTAGTCATCTGATGTGGCTTTTAAGTTCTGAAACTACACATGCCAGAAAACTGGGAACAAAGTGACCTGGAGGTCCTGCCAGGGGTGAAAAATCAGGCAACAGACTCTTCTAAATAATTACATATTTATTTAGCACTTCATAAACACTTGTATATAAAAATAGTCAAGAGTCTCCCAAGAAAGATAGATCAAAATATGTGGGGCAGAGACAGCTGTGCATTTGAAGCTGAGGTTGTGTTTTTCTTGTTTATATTTGAAAACACCAGGCCAAGTGAATTTTGTATCATCGTAAGGACTTTCAGTCCGAGATAAACTTACAGATATATAAATTGCTATCCCACAAGGACAATTCCAGCAGGTATTGAAACTATTCTTACAGAGAGGACAGTGACCTCTCAAGTTGAGTCTTCTAGTGACCCCCCACAACATTTTCCTGAGATGATCAGTTTGCCTAAGTTTCTGTGGAGCAGACAGGAAGTCCTATCTCGTCTCGTCTCCTATACAGTAGCTGATGGTCCAGATGCTCCTCACACGAGGGATGCAGTGATCTCTGTCTGGCAGAGGCTGGTGACCTGGACTTAGATCTTCACAAATGGATGCACTTCCAACAGTTTACAGTTTCACTTTGAACCTTGGATCCCTCTGAGTTACACAATTCTGGACTGGAAAAGTCTTTTAGTTTCCAAGGTGAGCATATTCACAAGGCTTTTGCCAATGCGCATGAGTTCTCAATGCAGTTCTGATCAGCACTGTCACCACGTGGAAGTGTCTGATTCAACCACAGCCTTTATGATGAAGCAAACATATAACAGAACCCCAAAGAGATTTTGGAAGTCAGCCCAACACGTGGCAGTGGCTTGTTCTGGACTAGGTGAGGAAGTCAGACCTCAGCTTGAAGAGGCGAAATCAAGGCTTGACATGGGAGAAGTAGGGCTTTCTAACTTCTTCAGAGATGTCACGTGGACAGCTTCCTATTTCACCTAAACTAGTGTTAATTTCAAGCTTATCGGATACCGTATTCAAAAGGAAGCATAAAAATAAAGTCCAAAAAGTAAAGCACGGCCTGGTTTGTGTTCTCTCTGCACATGGAAAGCCACAGACCTCACTCAGCACTCTGGCTGCCTCTAAAAAATGTTTTCATGACAGGCTCGTACTTTGTGTTTTTTGTCTTTTGTTTTCAGAACAATTTCATTTTGGGCTTCAAAGACTGCTGAATCTTCTGAGAAGAAAGAGGGGGCAAATAAGAGGGAAGGATCATCTTTGTGCAGAGTTGATTCCAAAATGCAAAAAAACAAGAAAAAAAAAAAGGGCAGAGAGACTTGCTGGCAATGACTGTTCAAGACAATGGCTGTTCTAAGGAGACCGTTTGGTTCTTTATGAAAAGGGCATTCCTCCTCTACACATGCACCCTCTCACACAGAAATGGCTGTGGCTCCCCATCGCGGCAGGGCTGGGCGGCCTCTCCTCCTCCACCTGCTCTGCTAGCTGACAGAGACCATGGAGCTGGAAGATAGAAACAGGAGGCACAGGCTGGTAAAGGGGTTACTCCATGTAACATGACCGCAGTCTACACACAAGAACTGACAGCTGGCAGTGTCCGGGGGCACAGCTCAGATCCAGATCAGGATCAGCACGCCTAGATTTTGACTTTTCCCATCCCTTGCGGGAGTCAAGAGATCTTCAGACAGAAAGAACGCCATGAACAGGCTCCTCCCACTAGACCTTCGCTGATAGACAAGGGTGTCGGCAGAGATGACGGAGACCAATCACATCAGGCCTCTGTGACTGACAGAATGGCCTGTGGGTCCCTCTACTGTCCTACAGTTAAGAATAAAAAAGAAAAAGGACTTCTTTTATGATACACAAGTGCTGTGTACACACGTGCTGGAGAAGCAAAGAGCAACCCACTCCAGTACTGTTGCCTGGAGAACCCCATGGACAGAGAGAAGAGCCTGGTGAGCTATAGTTCATGGGGTCGCAAAGAGTCGGACACAACTGAGTGACTTGGCACACTGTTAAAGGCTTCAGGGAGGCACACGTCTTCAGCCCACTTTTCAAAGTGAATCTGTAGACGGGGCGGGCAGCATCCAGCAGACGCAGCTCTGCAGAACTACAGGTGCCTTCTCTGATGCCACAGGTGCGAAGCTAAGCTATGAAAATGCACGTCTGTGCGAGTGAACGGGTGATGCTTGCCGGGATACTGGAGGACCAGTTTCTGCCCTGAGAGCCAAATAAAATGCCAGCAGCCCAACAGTTGGAGATATGTATGTGAGGTCTGCTCAGAAAGTGTGCGGGAATGCCCTTGAGAACTGGCCTCTCCCCAAGGCAGGGATGGGGAGGGGGTTGGACATGTCGACAATCCCAGGGACCCAGGAAGCTACACCTCCAATGCCCCACCTCCCTTCCAGTGACAGCCCCAGACACCCAGCGAGCGGTGTGACATGTTACAGCTGTGAGAACAAAACAGGGCGCACAGAGGCACACAACCGACGTCAGAATGCAGGCGCACACACAGAATTAACAGCCGACCCCAGGGAGGCTGGCAGTGACAGGCTGCATGCTGCTAGCTTCAGGGGTGGCAATGCAAGAACCAGAAGCACAGGCTGACGCATTGTGCACCTGCAATATCCTAGTTTGGAAGCTGGCACAGCTAATTATGCACAGACATTCAGCATGTTTAGCTCTTTAAGATGTTTCCCATGGCTGCTCATTGGTGTCACACAATAACTACAGCAGACATAGAGTAAGTCCCCTGTAAACAATGGTTTTAACAGTTTTACGGTAAGAGCAGACACACAGAGGTCTGTCCCTGCTTTGGTCTGAGACACCCACGTCATGCATGTCTCACTAACAGGGTCTTTTGTTAGAGAGGCTGCGTGTGGCCCATCGAGGCAGTAAGCTGAGTTGCACGTGTGTCCTCTGAAACTGCCAGGCCCAAGGACTCAACTTTTCAGGAAGAATATCTGATGTTTCAATTTCAATGAAAGTTTTAATTTCATTATATTTCCCTTAATGGTTCAAAACAAGAAACAGCCAGAGTTTAAAAAGTTATTCATGATCCTTTCATCGAATAATTTATGTGTCTGGCAAAACTGCCCACTTTCAGGTCCACAAAAACTACACAAGCTTGTTCAGACTTCTGGAAGAGAAAGATGAGGTCCACAACCTCGTGTGGAGGTGCCATATGTAAGGGAGACCCCAGGCTTCTGTCAGGAAGATGGTTCAGTGGGCATGCAAGTCCACGACTCTCCATCAGAGAAAGGTCAGCCCATCAACTCGTCTCAGAAAACAGCGGAGCCTGTTGGGGTGGTGCCCTAAAATCCGACCTACTCTTACCTTCTTATTTAAGAGACGAAAGCGCTTGGTCTGGGAAGAAAACCTGCAAAGGTGAGATCAGAGCCTAACTGTGCCATGTATCTTAACATCAATTATTCTGACTCCAAAATAAAAATACCTCTGAAAACTTCACAGGGCTGAAGATAGCTAATGAGCTAAGTTTTAGAGTCATCTAAAAATAGTATGCTAAATAACGTTCCACTGTTTTAGGTACTAAGTTCTTGGGAACAAACGCTAACTCGTCTGCACACCCAGGCCCGCTGCCCACCCGCCTGCTGGCCTGTGTTCTCTTGACAGCCAGCTGATGAGAAGGCAAATCGGTCCACCTGGAGTCACGATGGAGGTGCTTCTCCTACAACACTCTTACCTTCTCTTGTTGTACTAATACTTGGAGGACCTCGTTAGAATTTTCTGCACATTCTTTTGTTGTACTAATACTTGGAGGACCTCGTTAGAATTTTCTGCACATTCTTTGGCTGTGGCTGAGCCAAGGATGACTTCTGAGTTCTCGTTAGGTGACTGTCAAAGTCAAGAACTCAGGCAGCCAAAATGGAAGCACTATGCTGATGCGGGACCTCGGAGGGTGGGAGCTGGTTCCAGGTCTGGCTCAGGTGGTGTGTTCAGGGAGAGGCGGGGCCGCCGGCAAGTAACTTCTCCAAGGCCAACACTTACAAGAGGCAGCTGGTCAGGGCGGCCAGAGCTTGGTAAGAAACCACTCTGGCAAGTGTCTGGAGGGTGGCCTGAGGCAATGACAGCCAAGAAACCCACTGATGGCACAGGTTCAGTAATGTGTCAGTTCTCAAATTTTGAAATATTGTGTGATAAGGGATTAAACTGCTGTATTTGGGAGGTAGGTTTGCAAATCACTGGAAAATCAAAAGAGAAATGTACTGCGTTTTTAAAAAAAAGTGCCCCTAAGTTAGAAAATGTTGGGTATAGCAAATGGGGGGCCCTACGTGGTCAAGCTACATGTAGGCATCCTGTGACATCAGGTTTGTATATATAATCTGTTTCTTAGAATCTATACAATAACTTATTGAGGGCCACATCTTACACTCAAGGGCTTGTCTTTCACTGTTTATCTGTGAGATGATGTATATATGAAGCAACACAAGTTATGATGTGGTTCTTCTTCCAAAGACACACAGTAGAAAACCAAGACACGTGGACAAGCAAACAAAAGCAGACACCACAGTAAACCAGAACGACCCACAGTCATTTCAACAGGGAACACCACGAAATCTGCTTTCCTACTTGGCTGCTCCCTGAACTGAAAATTCATGTGCTTTGGTGGCCAGAAAGTATAGGTTTCACTGCACAGTCATGATCTTGATTTTCATAAACAAAGGGCCACAAGATTGACCAAAGCAAGTTTGGTAAGAGAATCAAAACAGAATTCTGAGCAGAAATCTATCCCTTCCACTGCCATGAAATTCATGACACTACATCAGACCCAGAGGCTGGGAATCCAGCCTCCAGCAACCCTGGAAAAGTTATAAATTGCAAGCTGTACAAATCTATATCCAGAACCTACTAAGGGTTTTTAAATTCTACTGTGCTTTACATTGAGAGACATCTTAAAATTCAAAATAACTTCTAATAACCAAGAACCTCAATGTTAAGGACATCTATTCCTGACAGGGGAAAGACAGCAATGCATGAGCTGAAGCCTAAAATACTGTGACAATCTTGCCCGGAAACCATTTAAACTTTAAACAATAAGCAACTCTGAGCTCACTTTGGGAACAGCTTCCTCTGAAAGCTCACTGTTAGGACAGGCTTGTTGGGAAAATGCGGCCTGTGATGTCCTCCCCGATTGTCCCCCCGAAAGAAGGCAATCTTTCATATTGGCCCAATGTGTGTTCTCCATGCTGACCCTTTGAAATAAAGTAAGTTATTTCATGCTCTTCTGCAGGGAGTATACAGGAGCTGCTAAGAAAGGACACACCCTGCACCAGGACAGTGGCTGGGGTCTGCACCCACCAGCCAGGCTGGGTAGCGGGCCAGCTTCTCCCACTGAGTGAGGATGACCCACACGGGGTGCTGAACCAACACTGAGATGGAACACCAGCCTCTCCTCCAGACCCCAGAGAGGACTTGGCTGGAGCTCTGTCCTCATGGTAACCAGCTTCCTCATCACCAGGAACGGCAGTCACGGACTGTTCCTACCATGGGTTAGCTATTCAACAGCCATGGTTAGTTGTAACTTCGCCAGGGGATTTGTTATAACCTGGCCACAGAGCTAGTTATAACCTGGCCATGGGCAGGGACAGAGCAGCAGAGGGACCTGGAACGAAGGAAAAGGCTCGGTGAGGGCAGAGACACCCCCGCAGCCTGGGTGAGGAGAGCAGCCAGGACCCACCTTCCGCGGGCCTGTGCGTCCCCCAGTGCCTTCTGCAGCCGGGCGTTCTTCTCTTCCTCCTCCAGCAGCCTCCGCTTGACAGCGCGCAGCTCCTGCTGGGCCTCAACCTTGATGTCATTGGCCACCACTACCGCCGTCTGCAGGTCAGCCTGGAAGCGCCGCCACTCTTCCGTCTCGTCCTGGAAGAGCCAAGTTGGCGCCCACATCAGACTGACGCCCCAGCCACGGTTGCAGGGCCCAGGGGTGTCCATAGGAAAGACGGGCTTTGGGATCTTGTGCTGGGAAAAGGTGCAGGGGGGCTGCACCTGCAGGTGCGGGAGTCCCAGCCCTGAAATTGAGGCCGCCTAAACCTCCCTCCTGGCCACACTGTGGTTCCAGGCCCCCCAAGTTTACTACACAAAGCAGGGCCGGAGAGTCATCAGAGTGTGTCTCAAAGGTGTCCACGCCTCAGTTGACGGGGATATTTAAGGTAGAATGATGCTCTGGCTCTGACCACGTCTCACCTTTATCTGCTTCGTCAGAGTCTTCAGCTGCCTCTCCAGGTCTGACTTCTGTTCCTCCAGCTTCATCACGCTGCCTGGAAAGGAACAGGCAGACTGGAGTCAGAAATGTCTTGAGCCTCTGGGGAGCTGAGCTCAGGAGCCAGGCAACCTCAGGTCCTGCCACGGGCTCTGAGACCTGCCTCTGTGGCCAGGTTTCCCAGCTCAGTGGCTAGGCTTCCCAGCTCAGTGCCCAGAGCATGGGAGCCAGAGGCAGAGGGTTCCTCCAAGAGAAACAGGATGAGTGGGAACCTAAGTGATGTGAGGTTAGGGTTCAGCCTCAGAGAAAGGCTGCACAAACTCACAGCGCTATGGGAAGAGAGCCAACAGTTGCTCACGCTCACACACTGAGTGCCTGGAAGCAGCACAGCAACCTGAACATCCTTCGCTGCTGTGATGTGGAAGAACGGCTTTTCTTTAAATTTATTTAACTGGAGGATAGCTGCTTTGCAATGCTGTGTCAGTTTCCGCCGTACAACAATGTGAATCAGACACAAGTGTACATGTGTTTCCTCCCTCTTCAGCCTCCCTGAGGATGGAGTTCTGAGCAACAGCAGGAATGGATGGTTATTACTACTGTGATATTTAGACCAGCTTCCAGAGTCTGGAACTGACTCGCAGCTAAAACTCTAAATCACCCAGGGAAATTTTTCAGAAGCACAGATGTTCAAGCTCCAGACCCTGACCCATGGAATCTGGTCTCCCAGGGAGACAGGGTCTGGGTGTGTCTATGGTCCAGGCAGGTACAGACAGCTGCCAGGCACACAGGATCAGCTCCTAGAGCAAAGTCGGGTTATGCTCCCTTGAGCCTCTGATCCCAATGTTTTCATCAAAGTTTAATGCTGTTTGCATCAAACTGGCTCGCTGGTCGATATCTTTGTGGAAAAAAGCCCGTCCCATGGGTTCTGGAACTTGTTCACCCACAGCATCCTTCTCCCATGTAACACTTGGCAGGCATCTGAAAGACACTTCTGCAGCCCAGGGCACTCAGAAGTGCCTCATCTGTCGGGCTGGAACTTCCCTCCTGTGGGTACCAGCGCTGGACGAGAGAGCTTCAGACCTTCCTGGGAATCTGACCACACGTTTCTTTGATTTGGGTTCACAACCACATTGTTCAATGTTTTGTTCTTTTTTAAATCTCATGAATCTACCAATGTCACTACTTTCCCATCTGCTCCACTCAGCACTTTCCCAAGCGGCTAGGGGGCAGACTGGGAAGGTCCCCTCCTGGTCTCTGGAGGTTTGGTCCACATGAGGGCACTGCATTTCTGGTAGGCATGAAGCTCCCCCATGGCTTGGATTTCCTGCACGTGATGCGTCCTGGCTCTCCTGCGCCAGGGACAGTGGATGGGATTTCAGAACTACACTTGGGGCCATTTTAACTTGTTGTGAAGTGAAGGCTTCTCACTGCAGTGGCGTCTCTTGCTGTGGGGGTGCTCGGGCTCTAGAGCACAGACTCAGTGGTTGTGGCGCACAGATTTAGTTGCTCCCTGACATGTGGGATCTTCCCCGACCAGGACTCAAACCTATGTCCCCTGCCTTAGCAGGTGGATTCTTAACTACTGGACCACCAGGGAAGTCCCTTGGGGTCCATTTTAAACAGAGGCATCACCAACATCCAAGCACAAAAATGCAAACCACATGGCACTGAATCAGCTGTGAAAGACACCTGTGGATGGTCCAAGCTAAAACCGGAAGGCGGGGTCACTCTGTCCCACCCAAGCTGGGGAGGCCCTCTGGGAGACTCAGACTTTTTCCCTGTCTGCAGGGCGCCAGCAGCTATGGCAGCACCGTGTTGATTTGGGCAGGGGGGTGGAGGTAGGGGGATGGGGTTTACGAGAAAGTTTTGGCAAGCAGGTAGATTCACCACCTGTAAGAGTTCCAAGAATAGATGGAGGGACTTTACCCACTGGGGAACCTTTCAGGCCACCAACTCTGCTATGTTCAACAAGGCGGGTGCTGCTAAAAGCTTGCACACTAAGTCTTTTGTTGCTAAAGGAAAACACATTAGATGGGATCATTTGATAAGGCTTATTTGGACAAAGCAGGCAGTGTTTACCTAATCTCTGAAAAACATCCCTACCTACTCAGAGGTAGGAACCAGTTCCTAAATAAGCCACACACAAGCGCCTCTTCAGGAACACGTGGGTGATGTCTCAAAGTCAGCTGATCCTACTGTCCAGGGGACCCATGCTGGGGATGTTTTCTCCTGAGGCCTACCCCAGGCCCCCATCCTTCTACCTGGCAGATCCCATTGGTAACAGCTGTTGGCACCTGCCGTGTGTGCCTAACGCCCCACATGATCCACCCACGACCAACAGCCTTTCTTCTTTATCAGTTGTTCTGTGGCTCAGTTCAAGAGACAGATGATTCTGTCTCTTCTACTGGCCTTTCTTCCTGGGAGACCACAGTGCTCTCAGAAGGAAGACCTGGCAACCAGTGTCCCCACCTCCATCCTGACCCATGCCCATAAGGGACTTGGGTCCACTTACTTTCCAGCTCACTGATGAGCTGGTTGTTGTGCAATTTGACAGCGCGATGCTGCTCCACCTGGTCCTCCAGCTCGAATATGGTCTCCTTCATGTCTTTGATCTCTGCGTCACTCTCTGATGCTTTCTCTTGTAGCTTCAGGCTGGTTCTGCTCAGCTGCTCTGCCTGGTGATCGCAGATCTCCTTTAGGTAAGAGTAATCCTTTTCCACCTAGAAAGAAATCAAGGTGCCATGGTCACCTGAACAGGAAAGAGCTCCCCCCATGTCCACGCTGGGCCCACTGATACAACAGCAAAGGAAACCTTGGGCACGTGTGTGCCCAGCACCATCTCTATGTTCTGGGCTTCAAAAACAGCCAAGGCAGAGAAGTGTGATGGATGTCAGTGGCCGAATGGATGGATTCTGGGCCCCTTCCTGTGGCGTCCAAGAAAGCTTGTTGTTCTTGCTCAGTCGCTAAGTTGAGTACGACTCTTTTGTGACTCCATGGACTGTGGCCCGCCAGGCTCATTCTGTCCGTGGAACTTCCCAGACAAGAGTACTGGAGTGGGTTGCCATTTCATTCTCCAGGGGATTTTCCCAATCCAGGGATCAAACCTGAGTCTCTCATGTCTCCTGCACTGGGAGGAAGGTTCTTTACCACTAGCACCACCTGAGAAGCCCCTAAAGAAAGCTGCAGCTGCTTAAGTACCCCTCTTTCCTGCCCCTTCCTTGGAGCTGTCCCAGGACAGCGGCCACTCGCCTCACAGCAACAATGGAGCAGCGCCCTCTGCTGGGAAGCCAGAAAGCTAACCCCTGCAACATGCCCCAAACTTTTATCGTCAAGTACCTGGGGCTAGTGTTTCTTTAGAGGAACACTAATGGGATGTGAAGAAGGCTGAGCGCCGAAGAATTGATGCTTTTGAACTGTGGTGTTGGAGAAGACTCTTGAGAGTCCCTTGGACTGCAAGGAGATCCAACCAGTCCATTCTGAAGGAGATCAGCCCTGGGATTTCTTTGGAAGGAATGATACTAAAGCTGAAACTCCAGTACTTTGGCCACGTCATGCGAAGAGTTGACTCATTGGAAAATACTCTGATGCTAGGAGGGATTGGAGGCAGGAGAAGGGGACGACAGAGGATGAGATGGCTGAATGGCATCACTGACTTGATGGACGTGAGTCTGAGTGAACTCCGGGAGTTGGTGATGGACAGGGAGGCCTGGTGTGCTGCGATTCATGGGGTCGCAAAGAGTCGGACACGACTGAGCGACTGATCTGATCTGATCTGATCTGAATGGGACAGCAACAGCAGAAATGTGCACACACCAGACACAGACATGTGCACAGCACACTCACTTCACCTGTTCAAGTTTAATCAATAATGTTCTCAACACACAGAAAAGCACCAAAGGGGACAAGATTACTGTGTGCCAAAACGGGCAAACCAACTGTTAATTTTTGCCATGTTTGCTAAATCTTCTCTTAAGCTAACAAGGTTTGTTAAAGCCTCAACCTTCCTTCTCACACCAGAGTGTCCAGAAATTGGCATGTGGTTGTTCCTTGAAGAGTTTCCCACATTTACTGTGTGTGGATGTGCCCATGACAATACACAGTGTTGTTCTGGATGCTCTAAAACTTTTACACAAATGATATCACACTATCTTAGGCTTCTGCAGGGCACTGTACGATATACTGCATTGTATCTTATGTAAGATGTTCTCGTCCTGTATTATTATTTTGTGTCCTGTATATACTGTGCTGATTACACTTCTGTAACTTGCTTTCGACTATGTTTTTGAGATATATTCATGATACACACTGTTCTAGTCAGTACTTTTTTTAAAAAAAAGAAAAGCTTTATTATTTTTTTTAATGCACCGTGATGTTTGTGAGCTGTTAGTTCTTCAACTAGGAATTGAACCTAAGCCCCTGGCAGTGAAAGCATTGAGTGCTAAGCACTGGATTGACAGGGAATTCCCTAGGTCATTACTTTAAATACTGCATAATATCCTACTGCCTGAATACACAAATCACTTTACTATTTTAAGCTGTATCCTGGTTCTACAGTCCTTTGTTGTTAATAGCTGTATATTTAGCAGGTTATGTAAGCTTGACACCTAGTAGGTTTCTTCCCAGATTTGGAAGGGGAAGTCTCCAAATACAATTTTTTTTCCCAATTGCATTTCATGTGCAGAATCTGTGGGTATTTGAGGACAGTACTGCATTTTATTAAAATATCTACTCTGGGTATAACATTCTTATTTTGTTTTTTACAGTTTTATTATTTCATTTTTGGCTGGATTGGGTCTTCATTGCTGTGCAGGCTTTTCTCCAGTTGCGGCAAGCAGGGGCTACTCTCTGGTTGCGGTGCAAGGCCTTCTCATTGCAGTGGCTTTTCTCTCGTTGCAGAGCACGAGCTCTAGGGTGAGGGGGCTTCAGTAGCTGTGGCACGTGGGCTCAGTAGTTGCGGTTTCTGGGCTCTGGAGTACATGCTCAGTAATTGTGGTGAACAGGCTTAGTTGCCCTGAGGCATGTGAGATCTTCCTGGGCCAGGGGCTGATCCTTTGTCACCTTCACTGTCAGGCTGATTCTTTCCCACTGAACCACCAGGGAAGCTGTGCACTGTTTGTCAATTGGGAGGTTTTGATCAAGATAAGAAAGGAAGGGACTGAGGGAGAAAAAGAGAGAGTGCCTGTGTGGGGGAGGGGAAAGGGTGCAGGTGTCTTTGGGGGGCGGGGGAAGGGGAGGAGCCGCACTTGGGGGTGGGGCCACGGCCTGGACCAGACTGCGGCATGTAAATGTCAGTTCTACCAGACTGAGCCTGCATCCATCCATCTCCCTGCCCTGGTGTCCTCATCTGAACAATTAAATGGAACTTAATACTTAGTTTATCACTATCCCTGGTGCAGGTAAGCACGCAACAGTAGCTATTCTTTCCTAACTGCCTTCTGTCTCCGAGTATGTAAGTTCAAGAAAATTACAACACATGCAAAACACCGAAAGTCTTATGTCCTAGGATAGCTACTTTAATAAACAGAAGACAGACAACTCTTAAGGAGAAAAAGCCACTGCATTTTAGCTCCTGGAAGGCTGGCATCTGACAGCCTTTAACAAGCAGCCACAGGAGGCACCTGTGGGCCTTGCCTCCGGAAGATCCTGGCTTTCTGCAGAGCAACCAGGCTCCGCCTCACAGATCCTCAGGTTAAGGGCCACTCCCCTGAGGTCTAGAAACATGTCCTTTGCTTGACTGGGACTAAAACAGGAGGATGTGAGCAGGTGAGGAATGGCTGAGGACTTGGGGGTCTCCACGTGCAGCTCAGGCTGCCGGCCTCTCAGGAGCTCTGGCCTCCGTTACATCTTTCATGTTGGGGTCGTGAGCACAGGTGCGGCTACGGGAGGGCCTGTGCTGGGTGCCGTGCATGGCTGAGTGGGTAAACGTACAGACCAGTGCACGTGGGTCCACTTACACACGACGTTCTTCCTTCTTGATTTTGGAACATTCTCTCAAGTTTAGCAATGTACTCTGGAAAGCTCTTTTATTTAAAAAAAAAAAAAAAGGTAGCTTTATCACGCTTCCGGTAGGGGCTGGGGAGGTATTTTTAGACTCATCTCGGAGAGTAACTAATGGAGAGAGAAATTAGATCATTAGAAAAGAGCAGCTCAGCCAGCAGCTCAGCCCAGCACCTGCCCTTGATGACTACTGGGTGCTGGCTGACCCCTGCACCCCTGGCTCTTCGTTCCCTGGGCCAGGTCACCAGGGTCCAGCTCCTCTGGTTCAAGGACAGAACTGACATGCAGCGACGTGGTTTCCAAGGCTTCCCTTTAAAGACAGAAATCACTCTCACGTATATCAAGCACATCTCCTCTTCAGAAGTCAACTTTCTCTAGAAATGGGGCATGCAGAACTGCATCACAAATCGGTCAAATGATTCCTGGGAGCCCCAGTCCTCCCCAGAGAGGGGGTGCTTTAAGCCAGTCCCGATGCTCAGGCAAGCACGAAAGGCAGGTGGCAGCAGAGACCACTTGGGAGGGACTGTCCTGCAGGGCTGGCCTGAGCTGACAGGGGCTGGGATCTCAACAAAGTCACTGCCTTTCCTCTGGCTGGTCAGACACTGAATCTGAGGAATGGTATCGTCATTCGCCTGTCCCCAGGAAAACAGACCCTGCATGGACTGTAGCCTGCCAGACTACAGTCTGTCCATGGAATCTTCCAGGCAAGAATACTGGGGTGGGTTGCCTTTTCCTTCTCCAGGACATCTTCCTGAATCAGGGATCAAACCTGAGTCTCCTGCATTGGCAGGTGTTTTCTTTACCACTGAGCCACCTGGGAAACCCTTTCTTCTGGGTACAAGATGATAAAAATGTTCTAAAACTGATTGTGGTGATGGCTGCACAACTCTGTGGATATACTAAAAACCACTTACCTGTACACTTTAAATGAATTCTATGTCAATAAAGCTGGTAGTGAAAAAATTCTCCAGAGGCTCCCACTGGCTTGAGGGTACAATTAAAGCTCTTAATGGGATCTCCTCCAGCCCAACTGCAAGCAGCTGCTGTGCACTCCAGAAACTGCAAACCACTGGTCACTTCTTTGATGGGTGAGAACTTAAAATTGTCTTTCCATGACATTCCTGCTGTCCTGCCCCACCAACACATCTGGTGAACCCAGACTCCCCTCAAGATTCAGGTTCTAAATCAAACAAGAGGATGGGTCTTGATTTCTCTACTCTGTAGACAAGCAAAAACATCTTTCCTAGTTCATCGAGATGTGGCAGGTTGCTTTCTATCAAATCTAAAGGCTCTGGCTGTAAGACTGCTGTGTATTCAAGCCCATGTGTCTGCTTTAGATGGTTTTCTCTCTCTTTTTTATTTTCATGTAACCAGGAAGCAGCATGAATCAGGGATGAAGAATAACCATTATGGGACTTCCCTAGTGGTCCAGTGGTTAAGACTCTGTGCTTCCACCACAGGGGGCACAGGTCAGATCCCCGGTCAGGGAACTAAGATTCCTGCACACTGCATAGTACAGCAAAACAAACAAACAAACAAACAAACAAAAAAACCCTGCAAACAGGGTGATGAAAATTAAGTCCAACAAAATTTGCCTCTTCCAAAACAAACGAACAACCAACCAAGAAGAGTTCTGGGGTCAGCCTCTGGCCTTCATTAGTTAATGAACTAAGCCTAGTAACTTAACCATTCCCTGCCTCAGTTTCCTCAACAAACCCTGAGATGGGTCAAAAGGAAAAAAAACTAGATAAAAACAGTATCTGTACCCTAAAATTAAGACAATTAAGTAAGATTAAATGACGTAAAGGCACCAAGAGTGTCTGGCACATATAAAGCACTAGAATAGTAGTTGTTATGATTAAAATATGATAAACTTTTATTTAACATATTGATATAATTTTAGCAGCCCTTCTCTCCTAATTCACTGCAAGTTTCTCTGACATTCATTCCTTCATTCAATTTATTCAACAAGCATTTACCAGATGCTTAACACATAGAAGAAGTCACGTGTTCAGTTCAGTTCAGTCACTCAGTTGTGTCCGACTCTTTGCAACCCCATGAATCGCAGCACTCCAGTCCTCCCTGTCCATCAACAACTCCCGGAGTTCGCCCAAACTCATGTCCATTGAGTCGGTGACACCATCCAACAATCTCATCCTCTGTTGTCCCCTTCTTCTCCTGCCTTCAGTCTTTCCCAGCATCAGAGTCTTTTCAAATGAGTCAGCTCTTCGCATGAGGTGGCCAAAGTACTGGAGTTTCAGCTTTAACATCAGTCCTTCCAATGAACATTCAGGACTGATCATCTTTAGGATGGACTAGTTGGATCTCCTTGCAGTCCAAGGGACTCTCAAGAGTCTTCTCCAACACCACAGTTCAAAAGCATCAATTCTTCAGCGCTCAGCTTTCTTTATAGTCCAACTCTCACATCCATACATGAATACTGGAGAAATGATAGCCTTGACTATACGGACCTTTGTTGGCAAAGTAATGTCTCTGCTTTTGAATATGCTGTCTAGGTTGGTCATAACTTTCCTGCCAAGGAGTAAGGATCTTTTAATTTCATGCCTGCCATCACCATCTGAAGTGATTTTGGAGCCCCAAAAATAAAGTCTGACACTGTTTCCACTGTTTCCCCATCGATTTCCCATGAAGTGATGGGACCAGATGCCATGATCTTAAGTTTTCTGAATGTTGAGCTTTAAGCCAACTTTTTCACTCTCCTCTTTCACTTTCATCAAGAGGCTCTTTAGTTCTTCTTCGCTTTCGGCCATAAGGGTGGTGTCATCTGCATATCTGAGGTTATTGATATTTCTCCTGGCAATCTTGATTCCAGCTTGTACTTCCTCCAGCCCAGCATTTCTCATGATGTACTTCTGCATATAAGTTAAATACGCAGGATGACAATATACAGCCTTGATGTACTCCTTTCCCGATTTGGAACTTGTCTGTTGTTCCGTGTCCAGTTCTAACTGTTGCTTCCTGACCTGCATATAGGTTTCTCAAGAGGGAGGTCAGGTGGTCTGGTATTCCCATCTCTTTCAGAATTTTCCACAGTTTATTGTGATCCACACAGTCAAAGGCTTTGGCATAGTCAATAAAGCAGAAATAGATGTTTTTCTGGAACTCTCTTGCTTTTTTCATGATCCAGCGGATGTTGGCAATTTGATCTCTGGTTCCTCTGCCTTTTCTAAAACCAGTTTGAACATCTGCAAGTTCATGGTTCATGTATTATTGAAGCCTGGCTTGGAGAATTTTGAGCATTACTTTACTAGCATGTGAGATGAGTGCAATTGTGCGGTAGTTTGAGCATTCTTTGGCATTGCCTTTCTTTGGGACTGGAATGAAAACTGACCTTTTCCAGTCCTGTGGCCACTGCTGAGTTTTCCAAGTTTGCTGGCATATGGAGTGCAGCACTTTCACAGCATCATCTTTTAGGATTTGAAACAGCTCAACTGAAATTCCATCACCTCCATTAACTTTGTTCATAGTGATGCTTCTGAAGGCCCACTTAACTTCACATTCCAGGATGTCTGGCTCTAGGTGAGTGATCACACCATTGTGATTATCTGGGTTGTGAAGATCTTTTTTGTACAATTCTTTTGTGTTTTCTTGCCACCTCTTCTTAATATCTTCTGCTTCTGTTAGGTCCATACCATTTCTGTCCTTTATTGAGCCCATCTTTGCATGAAATGTTTCCTTGATATCTCTAATTTTCTTGAAGAGATCACAAGTCTTTCCCATCTATTGTTTTCCTTTATTTCTCTGCACTGATCACTGAGGAAGGTTTTCTTATCTCTCCTTGCTATTCTTTGGAACTCTGCATTCAGATGGGTATATCTTTCCTTTTCTCCTTTGCTTTTCGCTTCTCTTCTTTTCATAGCTATTTGTCACATGTTAAGACTGTACATACTGTGATGGCTTAGGTAACTGTAACATGAGTGAGTATGCGTTATCTTGCTGTGTGTGTTTAATTTCATTTTTAAAAATTTTGGCTGTGCTGGGTCTTCGCTGTTGCCCAGGGGCTCTCTCTAGTTGCAGCATGTGGACTTAGTTGCCCTTCGGTATGTGGGACCTTAGTTCCCCAATCAGGTATTGAACCTGTATCTCCTGCATTGGACAGCGGATGTTTTAAAATTTTTTTAAATTGACTGTGCTAGGTCTTCGTTGCTTTGCTCAGGCTTTCGTTGCAGCAAGCAGGGGCTACTCTCTAGTTGTGGTATGCAGGCTTCTCATTGCAGTGGCTTCTTTTGTTGCAGAGCATAGGCTCTAGGGTACATGGGCTTCAGTAGTCATGACTTTCAGTCCCTAGAGTCAGGGCTCAGCTGCTCCAAGGCATGTGGGATCTTCCTGGACCAGGGATCAAACCTGTGTCCCCTGCACTGGCAGGCAGATTCTCACCCAGTGGACCACCAGGGAAGTCTCTGTTATGTTTGTTTTACATCTAACTTGGTTATTCCCTTCTGCTGAATCCTTGCCCCTGTTCTGATGGAGCCATGATTCATTCATGCCAGCTTCCGTCTGCACTATCTTTTTTACAATGCTATTCTGCCAAAGGGGAGGGAATATGCTAATTCAGTTTACACTTTTGTTATGGAAAAAGAAAGATGGGGTCAGAAAATTCAAGGAAGAGGGCAAACATCTGTATCTCACTGAGGCCCTCTGGGACACTTTCAGGGTGGGGCTGCAATGCTCCCTGAGGTGCTTTCCAAGGTCTCAACAAGGAGACAAATGCTGGGGTGGCCAGAGGCTTCAGAAATCAGTCCTGCGGTCAAGTTTAAGAAAGTGAATGGAGCTCAGGCCCAACTCAGCACCATCAAGGCACTGGGCTAGCCAAGAAGTCCCAGCCCATCCAGGATGTGGCCTCCTGGGTCCACAAGCCCACAGCCCTCCTGGAGCTGAGGGTCAGCGTCTCTGAAAAAGGAACACCGAGGTTGAGACCTAAAGCTTCAGAAAGGACCTGTGGGGGGGAAAGGGGGACAGGCATGGCCCCCCAGATACCTGAGGGCAAGAACTGGGCCTGGTTGGGCCTGGCAGAAGGGGCAGAGGGCAGTGAAGGGGCTGGAGGGGAAAGTAGATGGGGTGGGGAAGTGACCGACCAAGCAGAGTCCTGCTGGCTGTGGCCAATGGTGCTCTCACCTGCCCAGAGGCCACTCCCCCTTCTCTTCTTACTAAGACCCCCTAACTTGTTCAGGAATCAGGCTGTGATCCTGCAGTCTCAGGGAAGGTGACCTGAGGGAGGGTCACCAGGTCTCTGGGTGTGACCCAGTCCTGCCCAGGTGTAAGGGGGGGAACCCAGGGAAGGTTCTCCCACAGGACTGTAGGGACCGTGGGGACCAGATGCTGAAAGCACCGTGCTCGCCTGCACCTCCAGCAGGAAGGCAGAGAGGGTCTCAGAGCTGCCAGCCTGGAGCGGCGACATTGCACTACCTGGACCCCACCACCAGCCTCGACCCCCAGACTCCAGGTTATGGAGCAGAGTGCACATCCGCTGACTGGGGCCCCGACACCAGGGTTTGTTCTCACTGTCCAAAGCACCAGCTGGTCATGCTCACAGACCACCTGTCATTTCAGCCAGGGTCCAGGTCTCTCCATCCCTGTAGGGTCCTGTCTTCAGTCACAGTGACGGGGCTATTGACCTGCCACATCGTCTCTCAAATTCTTCTCTGGCCATTTGTGGCCAGTCACTGCCCTAATCATTTTGTCTTGGTGACAACGCTGGTCACACAATAATCATGTCACCTCTCATTTTCCTTGGCCACTCAGGCAAGTGCTTCTTTACAACCCCCTTACTCCATTGCAGGAAATGCCTGAGTTTTGCAGGAGGAACTGAATTTCTACCTACATGTTGTCAACCTTAGGGGAAGAGAAAAATCAGTGTCTTCTTTTAAAACTTCTAGGTTCCAAGACTTATAAAAATTCTCCAGCTTGAAATCAAGATCCCAAATGACTGGAATCTTGACGAGTAGACCTAGGCTGCATTATAATCTGGAAAAACAAAGATGTGGTCCAACTCCACAGTGCTGGCCAGCTAGGGAAGGCATGTGTGCAGTGGCGGGAGGCTAAGGCTTGAAGATTCTGTGGAAATAAGATCCCCCCTGCCCCGGCCCCACAAAGCTGTGCACAGGCAGCTTGTACGATCACACAGTCAGCTGCCAGCAAAATTATAAGGTGGAGGTCAGAGAAGCTGGAAGCCTGAAGATACTCAAACCCAGCTGAAAATGAATAAATGAGAGGAAGAGAAAGCCTGTAAGACGTCCACACCATTAATGACCAGAGAATCAGGTTGCAATGGACCATTCTTAAGGCAGATGAAGCAGGAGAGACAAACCCTCTGGGATTTCAGGGTGTAATTTGTATCAAGAGAGTGACAGCCCCTGAAATGAGGTGGAAGGATGTTTTCAGTCCCTCTCAGCAAGGGACCCCAAAATCAGACCCAGAGCTCAGAGGAATTGGGAAATCAGAAGCCATCTGTCTATACCTGCTGTTCTGCTCTGAGGATGGGCAGAATATTATACAATCACCAGCAATCTTTACCAGAGAACAAAGTCCAGGCTGATTAAAGCATTATTTTTAAAAAACGAAAATAGTGATCATTTACTTGATCTTGGGTTGGGGAAGATCTTTCTGAGTGGAAATGGGGAGGGGAAAAGAGGAAACGGAGACCAGATCTGAATGACCCAAAAGCTAGGTACCAAATGTCAGCAAGGGGTCCAGAACCCCCCACGCCATTGGTGATTACACCTATGTCTTGCTGCTGGCAGCCAATCTGGCCAAGGCATGCAAAGTCTTTAAAACGGTCACACTCTTGACATAGTGAGTCAATGTCTAGGAATTTTTCCTAAGGAAATAATCAGAGAGAGATTAAAAATGACTTACACTATCAAAAGACTGGGAAAAAAACATGAATGTTCAACAACAGGTGAGCAGTAAAGTACTTAGGAAATATTTCTAGAACAGCATACTATCTGGCCTTCAAAATCATGTTTCAAAGAATAGTGAACAATGAGACTGTGCTCACAAAACATCAGATTTTTAAAAAGTTAGTAGGTATAGAATGATTTTTTAACTTGTGACATAAACATATACACACATACATTAGTACATCTGGAAGAAAACGCCAAAATAGTGGTTATATAATTGTATTACTTGGTGGGGAAACTTAGGATGATTTTAGTTTTCTGTTCCTAGGTGCCCAAAGCATGGTAACCAGGAAACTGGATGTCTATCACTCACTCTTCAACACTTGGCTTACTGCCACCTCTTCCAGGCAGTCCTCCTGCACTACCCTCCCTTACCCATGTTATTCTAGGTGCTCCCCTGGGACTGGACTCCGGACTGACCTCTGCAACATTCTTTATTCCTGCATCATCAGACTCACTGTATCCCCGTGACACATTCTGCTACTGTAGCCAGAAATTGGGGTGTCTCATTGCTGCATGCCTGGTCTGTGTGGACTCTGACAGATCTTCAGGCTAGAGTGCTGGATTGTGAATGTAATTGAGTACCTGGTCCTCTGTGCCCTGTGCCTCTCAAGCCGAGGAGGGCCAAGCAGACAAGGGTGAGCAAACCACAGCGGAGAGAAAGCTTCTTACCTTGGCCAGCAGGCTTGAAACGCGCTTCACCTCTCCATGTGCCTTCAGCAGCTCCTGCCTGAGCTCCGAGCAGGACTGTTCCAGCTGGTCCTTCTCAGCTCGAGCCATGGTCAGCATTTCCTGGACGTCGCAGCCCTCAGCCATGGGCCCCAGGGGGCTGGCCCCTCCAGTTTTCTGCTCCTCGTTCTCCAGGGAGGCCTGCAAAGACCCGTTCTCTACCTGGAGCCCTTCCACGGGAAGCTGATGCGCTGCTGGGATCTCGGCTGTGGGGCCGCCGCTGTGCTGCTCCAGCTCCAGGCGGGTGGTCAGCTCCCCATTCACCTCCTGCAGGTGCCGGACCAGCTCCAGGGCACCGCGGTGCTCCTCCTCGACGGCGCGCAGGCGGCACGTCAGCTGCTGTTGGATGCTCAGCAGCTTCTCGCGCTCGAAGCGGCCCTGCTCCAGGATCTCTGTGCACTTCTGTTCCAGCTCCAGGATCTTGCCTTCCTGGGCGCCAGGCTCCTCGCCCTTGACACGCTCCTGCAGGAGGGTCATAAGCTTCTCATTCTCCTGGCTCAGCTGCTCCGCCCTCTCCCGGTGCTGATGGAAGGACGTTTCCAGGAGCGTCTTCTCATCCGCCAGCTTCTCATTTTCAGCCGTCAGCTCCTGCACCATCTGCTGCTGGTCAGACAGCTCCTGCAGCGTGGCCTGCAGCTCCTCAGCCGTGCTGTGCTGGTTCTCCTCCATCCTGTGGATCTTCTCTGCCAGGGACGCCAAGGACAGCTCGCTCGCTGTGTTTGGGGAGCTGCCGGCTGCCGAGCACTTGGAGCTCTTGACAAGGCTCCCAGCAGGGGACAGGGGCCCCAGGGTGTCTGCTGGGATGTGTTCGAAGTCAGAGGCATCCGGGGACAAGGAGGCCTTGGTGACATCACTGCTGGAAGAGCCTGATGTCCGCAGGGCACCCTCATGTGGGTTTTTTCTGTACACATCAATTTCACTCAACGCCTCATTCCCCGTCGGGCTCCCGAAGCTGGACTCCTGAGTTACGGACGTCGGGCAGCTGCTGTCCCCGGTGTGACTTGCTCCCCCCTCTGAATCTGGGGAATGCTCAAAATAAGTCAGTTTCTCTTTCAAGGCCCGGTTTTCTTCCTCGAGCTCTGCGAGCTCTTTCTGGAAGCTCTTGTTCTTCTCCTCAAGGGCTCGGATCAAAGGTTCCGAGTCACCTGGCAAGACTGATGCTCCGTCCACACTGGAGTCCAAAGCATCCCCGCCTTCACTGTCCTGAGTCCGTTTCTCCATCCATTTCTTGAGTTCACTTCGGAGCCTGTTGATCTCACTGTCTTTCTCTTTAGCTTCTGCCAAGAGCTCCCGGACCTGGGACTCGAGCACAGCCTTCTCTGCACCTTCATGCTCCGGCCGGGGTCTTGGGGGAGCAGCCCGCACGTGCTTGGTGGGGGTGGGCGTGCTGGAAGAGGTGGGGCTGGTCGTCACTTTCCTTGAGTTGGAGGGACCGCGTGGCACAGTTCTGTCTCTTGAGACAGTGACGGCAAGTTCTCGAGGGGCAGGAATGCCTGTCCTCTTGGTAGCTGTCACGGACCCTGAAGAGAGAAGAAACCAGTGAAACAAAGCGAGCACTTTTATGAAGGAAACCCAGTAACTTCAGCTCTCAGGGCACGTGGGCAGCATGGCTGCCACTCTTCCTTCATTGCATCCTCCCTGAAGTACCTACCCAGCTCCAACTGGGGCTTCTGCACCCCTGCCCCCAGCCCTGTGCTTCAGCAGAGCTGAGGCCACGCTGAGCTACTCAGCATCACCCTGTCCCCAGAGACAGCTGCTGCCTCAAAGCACACACCAGCCCCACAGTCAAGGTCAACGAGACACCAGGAGAGAGGTTCCTGGGTGAGCGTCTAAACATACTGGTTGCGGGTGAGTCTGGGGACGGCTGGCAACCATCACGGCAAGAGGAAGGTGAGGATGCAGAGAAGAAAGAAGGAACCAAGCTCTTAGTGGCGCTGCGGAGCTGTGGGTCAGTCACCCTGAGGCTGGCCCTCCAACCACACAAGCCAACAGTCACCTTTCATAAGTCACCTTAAACTAGGTTTTCTGTAACTTGAAACGTAACACAACTGAATTGACAGTTCTGGCAACTAAGCAAAATACAGGATCGCTGTGAATTCTTAAACAAACACTCAAAAAATGTATCATTTGCATTCTGACTGAACAAATTTCATGAAGAAATCAGAAGACCCAAATAATATTGTACTAGGCACAGGCTGATCTGATTCAATGACCTATTGTTTTTAACAAAGTGGGAATACTGTGCTCATTTGTATTCACAAAGAAACAAGAACCAACACGATGAGGGCCCAGCACATTCATCTGCAGTACAGTTTTCAATGCCAAACAGATTTACATAATGTGGAAATGATACAGAATTTAGAACTTACAATAGAAAATGTAAGGTAAGGAATTTATTTTCATCTATACTACCAGTTATTTTTTAACCTTCACCTATACTACATTTTAAATTTTCACTTATACTGTTTACTATGGAAAATGTAAAAAAAAAAAAAAAAATCTAGGGGTGAAAACTCAGACATCAATCTCCTAAATGCTCCAAAATGAAACCCACCTTGGAGGTTAAAGTATAAAATGAAAAATCTGGACGTCTTACAAACTCAAAGATGTGTGATGAATCAAGGCTGACTGCAGCAAGTTACACTACAATGGACCGTGGACCGGAGGCCTCTGCTGTGTAGGGAGGGTGGGGGGCAGGGACACATCCACAGCCTGGCAGAGGCCCCAGCCAGCTGAGGCAGAAGCAGGAACCACTGTGGTGAAACAGCTCTGAACCCACTGCCAAGACAGCCACTAAGTCATGAGTAACTGTGTCTCCCAGTGCCCTGGAATCCGGGGGGTGATGTGGAGGCAGACAGTGGACACTGCTGAGTGTCTGACGGCGGATGCCTCTAAAACATTGACATGATGAAGGCTAAGCTGTCGTAGCCACACAGAATAAGACTCAGGTTTTTAAGTTAACCTTTCCAAATTACCAGGGCTTCCCTGGTAGCTCAGAGGGTAAAGCATCTGCCCACAATGCTGGAGACCCAGGTTCAATCCCTGGATCAGGAAGATCCCCTGGAGAAGGCAATGGCAACCCACTCCAGCACTTTTGCCTGGAAAATCCCATGGACAGAGGAGCCTGGCAGGCTATAGTCCTTGGGGTTGCAAAGAGTTGGACACAACTGAGCAACTTCATTTCACTTTCCAAATCAAGTTACTAGAAAGCTAAGAGCACGGTAACACACGTGTGATGCATGGCTGTGTCCTGGTGCCTCCGGTACACCACAATAAATGCTCAGTAAAGAAAAGATGTGTTTAAATGCCCTTGTAAAGTGAAGACTGAAATCACTAAGCAATAAACCTTTTCATCACACCAGTCTTCTGGAGTGAAGTAACCTTGGCAAGGACCCGAATGAAAATTGAGGGATAACTAAAGTTTCAACTTAATGATAGTGAGGACATGCAACACTGAATATCCAGGACCGACTGTCACGGTATCTGCATTCCTGATAACGCCACTAAAGCAAGGCTCCTTTCAGCTGTCTGTTGACTGGGAAGAATGATGTGGACAGCAGCAGCCCACCTCTGCCATCGTGGCAGCGGCAACTTCACTGCTTCCTCTTGCTGACAGTCTCAGTCTGTCCGCCACTTGGGTGTTACTTATGCCTTATCTAAACTACTAGGAATTTGTTGACATCAAACCCAAGTCCATTTATGAATTATATCCAGTTGCGGATTACAAAGCACGCAACCCAGCTGTACTTTCATAACATCTGTTCTTTTTTTGGTTCTCGCTGCTTCGTCATCACTTGACAATCAGTGTACTTGCCTCCTTACCTTCTTTAAAAGGCTCTTCCCATCTCTGGACACATCTTTTCAGAAACTATCATTAGCTGAGCATAAGTTGAGAGTGCTGCTAAAATTCATCACTGGACCAAACTAAAGTGGTAATACTTCCCCCTCTGCATCAAGACATCCCATCACGGCCACTGGCAGGGTTGGGGGTACAGTCCCCCAGCTTACCACGTCATAAACCAGAAGGGTTCTTCCTCCCAGTCTCCTTCAAGAATTGAGTTCAGAGGCGTCAGCTCAGAGCCATTCAGCCTGGGCAGGTTCCCCAGCCCAGGAAAGCTGAGCAGGGAGACAGCCGGGGTGGCTAGAGCCTAGGCTGATGGGCAGGGCCCGGCGTGGTAGGCACCCTTGCGTCTTTCCTCTTCTGATCACTGTTTATTTGTGCCAAGGATAGCTGTCTGGCTACAAGAAGTTAAAAGCAAGCTCTGCCTAATACAATAATATTTTTAAACCATGTTTGACATGTTACATTTCACAACACCAGAGGAGAAACTGTATTATCTTGTGGCTGATCACAGGTGCATCAAAGTGTGTGTCACAGACACACGCACAAGGAGGGGAGAGGACGCGTAGGACAGGGAGTGCTGAGCTGGTCGACAGTGAGTAGTTCTCCTGATTCTTTTTTACGTTATATTTATGCCATAAAGTAAGAAAGAGGGAACACAGGGAACTACTCTGTGGTGACCTAAGTGCAAAGGAAATCTGAAAAAGATAGGATATATGTATACAAATGGCTGATTCAGTTTGCTGTACAGCAGAAACTGACACAACACTGTAAAGCAACTATACTCCAATAAAACTTAAAAAAAAAAAAGGGAAAAATCCTATCATAACAATACACAGAGAGAAAATGGGGTGGGAAAAAAATCTTTCCATAGAACAAAGCATGTTTAAAATAAACAACAGTGCAGTCATTTAAATTATTGATAAGGTTTTAAGCAGTGGTTCTCATGAGCTGAAGATAAAACACTTTCAGTCTCTTTCTGATTTCCTCATCTTACCCAAAGAATCTGTTCCTGGGGCTGCTCTGTGTGATGTGTGTCAGGTTGGGGGAAAGGGTGGCATTCTGAAGTAAACCATTAACCTTTCGTTTATTCACCAAGGATTCGAGTCCTGCTCTACAGAGACACACAATTCACAAGATTGCATGCTGCCTGCCTGGTCTCCTAACACAAGCAGACTCGCTCATTCTATCTCTAAAAATCTAAAACTACCAGGTTACTCTGTATTATAACTCTTTATAAGCTTTTTTAAAAAATAAGATAATACACTTTAAAAAAATATTTATTTTTATTTACTTGGCTGTGCCAGGTCTTGGTTGCGGCATGTGGGGGTCTTAGTTCCCTGACCAGGGATGGACCCCAGGCACCCTGCACTGGGAGCACAGAGTCTTAGCCACCAGGGAAGTCCTTTTGTAACCTTTTTCTTGGAAAATTCCAGTAATTTCTTTACTGTCAAATCTAATCTCCCCGGACTCCTCATCCATTTCCGCTCTTGGCTGGTGGCTCACTTTTGAGAATCTTTGCTCTCTGCAGTCACAAAATATTCTGACAGTGGTACCAGCCATCTTTCAGTTTCCCCCATCAGAGAAGAACATATTTAAAGCCTCCTTCCTCCTTTCTTTTTGTAACCAGCCAGGCAGTCACCCAGATGTATTAATTAGCTTTGAGAGGGTCTCCATGTTTTTCCTTTCCTTTCAGTCTGACTCTAGTCCAGGTCCTTGGAACGTTCCATTGAAATTTCTGAAACATTCTCACAGGTCTTTCTGGTTCCAGCCTCCCCCACCTGTAAGATGTTCTGGATCCATATCCCTTAAGTAAGCCTCATTTTCTATTCCAGACTCTGTATGTATTTCCCGTCAAACTTCTTCCTGTGGTTTCAAGGTCACGCATACCAGCCACAGCCAACCGTATTCATCATTTGCACCTTTCTGCTCCCCACAACCCTCACTGAGCTCTTGCCAGTGTCCCCAGGGTCCCCAATACACCTGTGACTTGTGGAAATGTCATTCCCTTCCCACTGGATCCTTCTAACCAGCATTTAAACATACTCAATTCTCTTCAATTAAAAGACACATGCACCCAGTGTTCACTGCAGCACTATTCACAAGAGCCAAGGCATGGAAACAACCTAAATGTCCATCAATAGATGACTGGATAAAGAATAGTGTATATGAAAGTGAAAGTGACTCAGCGTGTCCAACTCTTTGCGACCCCACGGACTATACAGTCCATGGAATTCTCCAGGCCAGAATAATGGAATGGGTAACCGTTCCCTTCTCCAGGGGATCTTCCTAACCCAGGGATCAAACCCAGGTCTCCACATTGCAGGTGGATTCTTTACCACCTGATCCACAAGGGAAACCCAAGAATACTGGAGTGGGTAGCCTATCCCTTCTCCAGCAGATCTTCCCGACACAGGAATCGAACAGGGGTCTCCTGCATTGCAGGTGGATTCTTCACCAACTGAGCTATCAGGGAAGCCCCATGTGTATATATACAATGGAATATTACTTGGCCATAAAAAAGAACAAAATAATGCCATTTGTAGCAACATGGGAAAGACTGAAGGCAAAAGGACCAGCAGGTGGCAGAGGATAAGATGGTTGGATAGCATCACTGACTCAATCGACATGAATCTGAGCAAATTCTGGGAGACAGTGAAGGACAGGGAAGCCTGGTGTGCTGTAGTCCATGGGGTCACAAAGAGTCAAACATGACTTAGCAACTGAGAAACAACAAGTAACAGGGATGGACCTAGAGACTGTCATACTGAGTGAAGTCAGTCAGACAGAAAAAGACAAATATCATGTAATATCACTTATATGTGGAATCTAAAAAAAATTACAAATGAATTTATTTACAAAACAGAAATAGACTCACAGACATAGAAAACAAACTTATGGTTACCAGGGGGAAGCAAGGGAGTGGGGCAGAAGGATAAATTAGGAGCTTAACAGAAACATACCACTATACATAAAATAGATAAATAGCAAGGATCTACTGTATAGCACAGGAACTGTAGTTACTATCTTGTATTAATAATAACCTATAATGGAAAAGAATCTGAAAAAGAATAGATATATTTATACATACAACTGAATCACTTTGCTTATACCTGAAACTAACATTGTAAATCAACTAGACTCTAATAAAAGTTTTTAAGAATTTAAAAAAAAGAGTATCTGAGTCCACACCTTCCTTCAGCTAGTCTCTGATCTGTCCCTACGTGTCCCAGCAGAATCCGGCCCCGCAATGCACTTCCAGGTTGTCTGCATTTCTTCCCCCTCATCCCCTCCTCTGCCCACTCCCATTACTCAATCAAACAGTGTCTGCTGAGCTTATCAGTGGCTTCCACTGCAACATCCAATGCAGTGGGTGTTTTCAATCCTCTCAGCAGGGCTGGACTTTTTGACATGGGTCTCTGATGTCATACTGACCTAGTTCTCTCTGACCTCAGCAGCCACCCCATGTGGCCCCCCACCTCCCACTCTCTGCATGCTGGAAGTCTTCAGATCCAGGTCCTGGGCCATTCCTCTTCTCTTATTACAAGTATTTTCCTGGTGCTTCTACTCAATCCCATGAGCTTAAACACCACCTGTATTCTGATGACTCTCACATCAACTCTTTTATATGGATCTCTCCTCTGACAACATATGAACATCAAACTACTCACTTGATAAGCATAACTGAATTATCACAAAAGTATTTCAAACTAGATAAAAGGGAGAAAGAAAAGCTAGGAAAGTGTGAACAATGTGTAAAGGCCCTGGAGTACATGGAGGGGCTGATGAGAAAGAAGGCTAATGGCCATAGGGTGCTCAGGGCAGGTCTCACCACTGAAATTCAAGGTTACACACATTCGCTAAAACAAGGCCAGGATGCTATGAAAAAGTAATAGAAAAAGCTCTAGCTCTCAGAAAGTTTAAATATGTTTGTCAAATCAAAAGATTCAATGGAAGGAATACAATGCAAAATGAAGGAATTCTCTCAATGTGTACGAGAAAATGGAAACAAGATGAAAATCGAAAGGATAAACATAGAGGGCCAAACCAGGCAATCAAATAATCAATTAATAGGAATTCCAGAACTATAGATAAGTGGAAACAGAGCAAAGGAAATAATCAAAGAGCAATTCCCCAAATTTGAGGAAGGTGTCGATAGAATTTATGTCAGGCAAAACAAAAAATAGATCCACAAGGAGATAGATAAATATTTTTAAAGTTTCAGAACACCAAGAATGTGTAAAAGTTTGGGGAAGGGGTGTGAACTGAGAATGAGCCTGGCCATCATCATGTATTGGGTTGGCCAAAGAGTTTGTTCAGGTTTTCCATAAGATGTTACAGAAAAACCTGAATGAAGTTTTTGGCCAACCCAGTATTAGCAATACTGAATTCTAGAAGGCAACAAAGCAAATGCCTACAGAGTTCTGTGGGAAAATGATTTTTAACCTAGATTTCTATACCCAACCTAACTGCAAATCAATTAGAGAGGCAGAAAACACATGTCAAAACATGCACAGACTCAGAAAATTAAAACTGCCAACACCTTTTCTGAGGAAGTTATTCAAGGATGTGCTCCAGGAAAACAATGAAGCAAACCAAACAGAAGAGGATGAGTCATCCAGGAAGCCTGGCCTTATCAGAAGAAAGCAGTCAAGGGAAGTCTCGGATGGTGTCCATGGAGCAAGTCTGGAGAACAAGTCCATGCTGGGTTGAGAGGATCAAGTGTCTAAGAAGGGAGGTTTCTTTAATAGAACACCTCATTGGAAGAAGAGTCGGGGGGCGGGGGGAGTGAGGATATAATAAAAATAGTGAAAAAACAGAAACCTTACAAAAACAAGAAACTGCATAAAGGTAACAAAATCATAGCACATGACTGCACTCTGCAGGGAAGCCTATCTTGCTGTTGTTCAGGCCCTAAGTCATGTCCAGCTGTTTGCAACCCTATAGACTACAGCACGCAGGCCTCCCTGTCCCTCACTATCTCCCGGAGTTTGCCCAAGCTCATGTCCATTGAATCAGTGATGCTATCCACCCATCTCATCCTCTGCCGCCTCTTCTCTCCTTTTATCCTCAGTCTTTCTCAGAAGCCTATCTTTGTAGTCATAATAACATTAGTACTACTTAAATTTACCTATACCAAAGTAGGAAAGACTGTTTTATAGAACATTTGAATACTATCATCCTTGTTAGCAAAAAAAAAAAAAAAAAATTAAAGTACCAATAGAAGAAATTGAGAGGTAGAAGACCAGGTGAAGAAAGCTGGAAGAAAGGGTTGTGACAATTTCCAACCTCATCTCATAAATGGAGAGTCAAAGAGACTAAATATAGTTGGCAAAACAAGAAAAAAAGATGAACTACATTATTAAAATAAAAGAGGTAACCAGGAAAGGAATTAAAAACAGTGATATGACACTGGGAGGAGGCAAAAGGTTATGAGTTAAATTCTCACCTATCATTGTGAGGGTCAACAAAGTGTCTACATGTGAAAAACTAAAAAACAGCAATGTCAACGGAATGATTAGACAGGCCACAGACTAGGAGGAAAAAAATCTGCAATAGACGTATCTGATAAAGGACCGTTAGCCAAAACACACAAAGAACTCAACAATAAGAAAATGAACAACCTAATTAATGGGCAAAATATCTGAACAGAAACCTCACCAAGGAAGATAAACAGATGGCAAATAAGCAGATGAAGAGATGCTCATACATCATCAGGGAATTGAAAATTAAAACAAGGACATACCACTGCACACCAATTTTAGAGTTGCGAAAGCCCAAAACACAACACCAAATGCTGGTCTGGATGTGGAGCAACAGGAAGTCGTACTTCTACTGGTGGGAACACAGAATTGTACAGCCACTTGTGAAGACAGATCGGTGGTTTCTTTGTTGTTGTTGACCTAGGGGGCTCATCTTCTGACATCATATCTTATTGCCTTTTCTTACCATCCATGGGGTTCTCCAGGCAAGAATACTGGAGCGGGTTGCCATTTCCTTCTTCAGAGGACCACATATTGTCAGAACTCTTCACTATGACCTGTCCATCTTGGGTGGCCCTGCACAGCACGGCTCATAGTTTCATGGAGTTACACAAGCCCCCTCAACATAACAAGGCTGTAATCCATGAAGGGGATTCAGCAATTGTACTTCCTGGTATTTCCCCAAATGAGTTGAAAACTAACGTCCACACAAAAACCTCTAAGTGGATACTGATAGCAGCTTTAGTCATAGATGCCAAAACTTGGAAGCAGTCAAGATGTCCTTCAGTGGGTGAATGGCTAAACTGTGGTACATCAGCCAGTGGAACATTAATCAGCACTAAAAAGAAATGAGCTGTCAAGCCGTGAAAAGACACAGAAGAACCTTAAATGCATATGATTAAGTGAATGAGGCGAATTTGAAAAGGCTACATTCTGTGATTCCAACCACTAACATATGACACTCTGGAAAAAACAAAACTATGGAGATACTGAAAAGATCAGTGATTGCCAGGGTTTTAAAGGAAGGGGATGGGAATAGGCAGGGGAGGATTTTTATTTATTTGGCTGTAGTTGTATCTAGTTGCAGCATGCAGGATCTAAAGTTCCCTGTTGTTGTTCAGTTGCTAAGTCGTGTCTAATTCTTTGTGATCCCAATGGACTGTAGCCCGCCAGGATCCTGTCCAAGGGATTTCTCTGTCAAGAATACTGAAGTGGGTTGCCATTTCTTCCTCCAGGGGATCTTCCAGGGATCAAACCCGCATCTCCTGCATTGCAGGTGGATTCTTTACCACTGAGCCACTAGGGAAGCCCTTTCATAGTAAAGGTCTTGCCCTATTTCACTATTTAACCAGTGCATCTCCTACTTTGTTTATAAGATTTAAGGAAAAGAAATGCGAGTGTTTGTGGACGCTGTGGAAGCCAGTAATCTGCAGCTGGCTTTATAGGCAGTGCTGGTCCTTTGGACTTAGAACAAATGAGATAAAACAGGAAAGCCTGAGGCAACTCAAGCTCTGCCATAAGGAACTGGGTCTCTTATCGCATCTCCAGCTCCACCTCACCTGTGGTAGGAAGTATTTCCATGGGCTGCCTTTTGCAGAGTCTCAATAGTTTTTCCTAAAGATTCACACATTCCTCACAATAAAGTTCACGGAAACTCCCTTTGCAAAGCAAACAGAGGAAAAAAATACACACAAGTGAGCCAAACTACTTGCTCATCTTGCTTCCTTCACTAAAGGCAACCAGTACAGCCCACATTCAGAGACGACTTCTGCAACCAGATACATGTTTTGTCTCATCTTCCTGTTTCTTTTTCCAGAACACAGAATTAATTTTGCTCATGGTCCCCTTGGTCAGCAACTCGGGTAGAGTCTAAAAAACACCCGTAAATCTGTGTTCTTCTCCTTCCCAAAGACCTACTCTGGACCTCGGCCACCACGCACGGAGCTCTAGAACCAGGGGGCTTCTAAACAAAAGACCCCTAACATTAAGAGGGGGCTCTGGCCTGAGGGAGGACACAGTGGCCGCTCTGTGTTGGGTTCAAAGCAAGATGGGGCAGGAGACAAAGCAGCAGTGTTTGGAGAAGAGCTTCTTGCAGGTGGCCCACATGGCGCTTAGTTCGTCATCTCCAGGAGGAGCCAGAATGCAAACCACCGCTGGATGGGCTGCTCCAGCAGGCTGGCTGAAAGGGGCAGAGGCAGCTGGTTTCCACTGAGACCCAAGTAGCCTGGGATTTGCTCTGCAGGCCACGTGGGCCTTCGGCTCCACTGTGCAGGTCAAATGCCAGCCTTCCCACCTGACCCGAGGGCTGGCACCTCCACACAGGAATCCCCCAGCACCCTCGGTGTCTCCAGGCAGCAAACGCTGAGTGAGGGGGGATGGGGGTGGTGGAGCTGTGGTGAAAGCAAAGACTTGCCCCTCCCTGGGCAGCAGAGATGGGAAAAGATGGACTCTATGAGGCCTGACGCAGAGCAGAATGACCCATCCTGGATCACTATTTAACTCTAATTCTCTAAAATGGGGTTTCCCTGGTGGCTCAGACAGTAAAGAATCTGTCTGCCAATGCAGAAGATCTAGGTTCGACCCCTAGGTCGGGAAGATCCCCTGGAGGAGGGAATGGCAATCCACTCCTGTATTCTTGCCTGGGAATCCCATGGATAGAAGAGCCTGGTGGGCTGCAGTCCTTGCAGGGGGTCACAAAGAGTCTGACATGATTGAGTGACTAAACACTAATACTTCTCTGAAATGAGACACGTGGCTTTATCTCACAGGGGTCACTGAGAAACTTCCAAGTTCCAGCATTATAAGGGATTAAATTTACCTGAATTTGCGAGTGGAGCAACAAGAGAATTAGGTCAACTGGGCAAGCTGAATCCTATTTACTTGAATTAGCATCACTTTTTTCTTTTCTTTTCTTTTTTTTTAAACCACCCATAGGTCAAAACATACAAAGAACTTTAAGGCGCTGTCCACATTCTTTAAACTGGAGTTCACCACGTAGGCGGTTACAACAGTTCTTTACATTGTGGGGCACTTTGGTTCTCAAAGCATTTTCTACATAATATATGAGGTTCACAAAAGTCAGCTGGCAACACATTGCTATCTTCACTTTTTGGACAAGGAAAATGAGTCTGACAGGCCTCACATTTTGCCCAAGGGTCATAAAATAAGTATGTCTTCTGATAGCTATTCTTGTTGCCCAGTTATGTCCAACTCTTTGCGACCCCATGGATTGTACCCTGTCAGGCTCCTCTGTTCATGGGATTCCCAGGCAAGAATACTGGAATGGGTTGTCATGCCCTCTCCAGGGGATCTTCCTGATCCAGGGAACGAACCTATGTCTCCTGCATTGTGAGGCAGATTCTTTATGAGCCAAGCCATGTGGGAAGCCCTAAGGAGGCACCAAACAGTGTTATTTCAGAACTGGAAGACACAGAAATCATGTGGCCTGATCTTGCATGCAAAGTAGTATCGACAGCATCCAGCTTCTGTTGCTATTTTAAACTCTTACATTGAACACGGCATCAGCTGTTTCCACTGCTGAGCAGCTCAAAGAGCCAGACAATCCTTCTTTCTTTCCAACTGGCTGAACGCAGTCTTGGTTCACATGACACACGTGGGTTCCAGTTCTGAAACAATCTGGAACCATGAAGAACAAACGGCTTTCCTGTCCCCCATGATGTCTGAACATCTGAGACCCACTTTCATCCCCCTTGGCCTTCTATTCTTGAAGCAGGACATCCTTAACCCTTCTGGCCCAGCCTCCCAGGTCCTGGGGCCAGTCACTGGATGAACGGCCTGGTGACTGAGTTCTGCCTCTAAGAGAGCAAAGTCCCTCTGCTGTTTCAAAAATCTCAAAATGCTGCAGATGTGGTCACTCAGAGTTTTCACAGCAGAAAACCCAACTCAAGCTTGCAGTCATAAGAAGAGAGGAAATGCTTGCAGAACTGGAAGTCCAGGCACAGCCTGACTTCGGGTCAGCTCAGCGGTAAGATGTCCCTGGGGCCTGTTTCTCTCCAGCCTTCACATCTGCTTCCTGGATAGGCACAGTGGCCTCGTGGCCACAGTATGCCTCAGGCAGCTCCAGGCCTCATGTCTGCACATCCCAAATCCAATGAAGAGAACTCTCTCTCCCAGAAGCCCCGACAATGTCTCTTCAAATCTCGATCTGAGGGTCTGAACCATCCTTGACTCACTGAGGCCAAGGGATCAGCTGACCTGCTGGAAGTGGAGAAATGGTGAATCAGGCAAGGAGAATGCCTCAAAGAAGAGGGAAGGAGATGCTGGGCGCAGACACCAAAGTTTCAGAAAGTGTTCGTATTGTGGTCTGAGCAGAGCTGGGTAAGTTTCCTGGTAGAGTACATCAGTGTTGGAGTGCAACACAGAGAAAATGTCACAGTTTATTCCAGCTCAAAGCAAATAAACAAAAAAGGCTTCAGATACCAGCAGGGGATCAGATCAGATCAGTCGCTCACTCGTGTCCGACTCTTTACGACCTCGTGAATCACAGCACGCCAGGCCTCCCTGTCCATCACCAACTCCCAGAGTTCACTCAGACTCACATCCATCAAGTCAGTGATGCCATCCAGCCATCTCATCCTCTGTCATCCCCTTCTCCTCCTGCCCCCAATCCCTCCTAGCATCAGAGTCTTTTCCAATGAGTCAACTCTTCGCATGAGGTGGCCAAAGTACTGGAGTTTCAGCTTTAGCATCATTCCTTCCAAAAAAATCCCAGGGCTGATCTCCTTCAGAATGGACTGGGTGGATCTCCTTGCAGTCCAAGGGACTCAAGAGTCTTCTCCAACACCACAGTTCAAAAGCATCAGTTCTTCGACACTCAGCCTTCTTCACAATCCAACTCTCACATCTATCAGCAGGGCACAGTAGGCATCAATTAAGAATGGAAATTGTGAATCAACAGATGAATGGATAAAGAAGATTGAGAGACAGATATATACACACACAGAATGGAATATTACTCAGCCATAAAAAGAAGGATATAATCCCATATGAAGCAACATGGATGGACCTAGAGATTGTCATATTGAGTGAAGTAAATCAGACAGAGGAAGACAAATATTATACGGTGTCACATACATGTGGAATCCAAAATACAACACAAGTTAACATAGCTACAAAACAGAAACAGACCCATAGACACAGACGACAGACTTGTGGTTGTCAAGGGGGAGGGAGGAGTGGGGAGAGGGGAAGTTTGGGACTGGCAGAGGCAAACTACTACATATAGGGTGGATAAGCAACAAAGTCCTACTGTATAGCACAGGAAACTATTATTAATATAGTTAATATCCTGGGATAAGTCATAGTGGAAAAGAATATGAAAAGAATATATATATGTATAACTAAGTCAGTTTGCAGTATAGCAGAAATTAACAAAACTGTAAATCAACTATACTTCAATAAAACTTTTAAAAATGTATACTGTTTGCCATACATTTTAGTGCATATAATGTGTAATATATAATATGTATACATAACACTGGGTTTCTCAGGTGATGCAGTGCTAAAGAATACACCTGCCAATGCAGAAGATCAGGGTTCAATCCCTGGGTTGGGAAGATCCCCTGGAGGAGGAGATGGCAACCCACCCCAGTATTCTTGCCTGGGAAACCCCATGGACAGAAGGGCCTGGAGGCGTACAGTCTATGGAATCACAAAGAGATGGACATGACTGAAACAACTCAGCACATATGCATGAGTATTTTTAAGTATTATGCATACATAATACTTAAAAATAAAACGTTAAATAAAAAAAGACCAAATGGGATAGTTAAGAGTTCTGATTATAACTAGGCAAACCTTTCTTGTTTACTAATGGTTTACCTACATGCAGGCTTCCCCTGTGGCTCAGATGGTAAAGAATCTGCCTGCAATACAGGAGACCCAGGTTCGATCTCAGAGTCAGGAAGATTCCCTGGAGAAGGAAATGGCAATTTACTCTAGTAGTCCTGCCTAGAGAATTCCATGGACTTAGGAGCCTGGTGGGCTACAGTCCATGGGGTCACAAAGAATCAGACACAACTGAGCGATTTCACTTACCTGCATCCAACACATAGCTGGGATCAGATCCAGGATGGTTCATGTGCCCTGAGAGTATGACCACTGTCACAGTTATGCTATTATTTACCAAACCCTTATGCTGCAGTTACTGCTGTTTCAGGACCAGTCTTCCCATAACTTTAATACTTTGTTGTTGTTCAGTCACTAAGTTGTGTCTGACTCTTTGCAACCCCATGGACTGCAGAAGGCCAGGCTTCCCTGTCCATCACCAACTCCTGGAGCTTGCTCAAACTCATGTCCACTGAGTCAGTGATGCCATCCAACCATCTCATTCTCTGTCCCCTCCTTCTCCTCCTGCTTTCAATCTTTCCCAGCATCAGAGTCTTTTCCAATGAGTCAATTCTTTGGCTATCAGGTGGCCAAAGTACTGGAGATTCAGCTTCAGCATCAGTCCTTCCAATGAATATTCAGGGTCGATTTCCTTTAGAATGAACTGGTTGATCTCCGTGCAGTCCAAGGGACTCTCAAGAGTCTTCTCCAGCACCACAGTTCAAAAGCATCAATTCTTCAGTCTTCAGCCTTCTTTATGGTCCAACTCTCACATTCATACATGACTACTGGAAAAATCATAGCTTTGACTATCAGACATGTGTCAGCAAAGGGATGTCTCTGCTTTTTAATACACTGTCTAGGTTTGTCATAGCTTTCCTTCCAAGGAGCAAGTATTTTAATTTCATGGCTGTAGTCACTGTTCAAAGTGATTTTGGAGTCCAAGAAAATACAAATTCACCATTTCCACTTTTTCTCCATCTATTTGCCATGAAGTGATGGGACTGAATGCCATGATCTTAGTTTTTTAATGTTGAGTTTTAAGCCAGCTTTTTCATTCTCCTCTCTCACTCTCATCAAGAGGCTCTTTAGGTCCTCCTCACTTTCTGCCATTAGGGTGGTATCATCTGCATATCTGACTGCATATCTGAGGTTGTTGGTATTTCTCCCAGCATCTTGATTCTAGCTTGTGCCACTGTTTCAGGACAAGTCTCCCATAACTTCAATGCTTTAGACAACCGTTATACTTTGTGGTTCTGTGGGGCAGGAACTCAGGAGGGGTGGTGGCTGAGGCTGGGCTGGCTCAATCCCATGGCCCAGCAGTGGGGAGCTCGGCTGGGTCTGGTGGGAGTCCCGATAGGGTATAGCCTCTCAGCATGGTGGGCTCAGGGTTCCCAGCATCCCTGTTTCTGAAAACAAGGGACCTTCACTACTTCTTGTAGCCCAGCCACAGAGGTCACACGGCATCACCTCTGTTGTATCTAGTGGTCGGAGCACCCCAGCAGGTAGACGAAACAGAGCTGCATCTTATGAAGAGGAACACACCAACTGTGTGCCTGTTCCCTAAACTGTTCACTGTGCCACCTAGACGTGAAGCCAACAACCAGCTTCCTGACGGTCCAGTAGTCCCTAAGGCACAACGAAGACACTGGTAAAGTCCATTCTGCTAGGCACACAACTCTGGGTGGCTTGCACTTTCCTGGACAAGATGGTCCCACTTCCTCACTATTAACACATGCAAGGGCATACAGAGATAACAACGCTCTTTCTAAAACTGAAATAACCAAAACCCCCTACTTTCCTGAGCCATTGACATGAAATATGAGACATGGAAAGAATGCATTCTTTCATGTGGAGACAAAAGAGCTTAGTCTCTTGTTTGGGATCATGATATACACACACATGACATAAAGCTGCAAACACTCTTCTGTGAATTCTATTTCATCTCATTAGAATACAAGCATTTATAGCCTTCCAGGACAGTGGGAAGACATTTTGCTGCTCTATTTAATAATATAATACATCCTAAGAATGATGTCTTGCAATTTATTCACTGTTTCTAGGTTTGGGCAACTATAAAAAAAGAGTACTGAAATTGACAAACTTTTTCTACATTCACTGCATACTTGAGTAGTGCTGCTTTTACATCTAGAGGACAAAACCCCCCAAATGGAGCTGCTTTGTCAGAAGAAACGTGTATTTTTCAATCTCAACAGCTACTGCCAGACTGCTTTCCAAAAAAACTGCCATCATTCACGCTGCCACTGCCAATGCATGGGAGTAACTGTTTCTCTAGTCCCTGAGTAGCACAGGAAGCTATTACTCTTCTGGATGGGTGAAAAACAGTTGCGTTTGACGTCCATTCTCCGGTGTAACTGATGTTCAGTATCTTTTTTCTTTTCTTTCCTTTTTGTCCTTTAATTGCTGATCATGCTGTTTTCGGTTGATCTGGACCACTACCTTCTTTGGCATCTGGCTCTTCCTTGTTCGTTTCTAGGCTGACCTCAGGTACACAGGGCATCCTGCATTATCCCCCCAGATTATAACATATCTGTAAGCAGAGGCTGGCTGTGCCCCAGAATTCCTTCCCTTTCTCCTCCTCAGTTACTCGACTTTCTACTGGGCACATGGCTTCAGAAGTAGGGCTTTCCAACCTCTTTGCAGCTGGGTGTGGCTGGGTGACTGGGTTCTGGACAATGGACGAAGTATTTTCTGGAAGCTCTCCTTAACTAAGCCCCTTTCCTCCATCCTTATGCCTGAAATGTGAGTGTCAAATCTGGGATCATGAGGTTAGGGTTTCACACAGTGGGTCAAGGCCCAGCACCCTACGTTCCATGGCAGCCTGGACCCCCCCTCCCAGACTGTTACATGAGAAATAAACTCAGGACTGTATCAACCTCTATTATTTGGGGGGCTGGTCTTTTGTCCTTGCAGCCAAATTTAATTCTAATGTAGAGTGACTCTGAATATAAGGTGACAGAAACCCACGTCCCAAAGAGCAAAAAAAAAAAAAAGACAGAATACAAGCTCCTTGACCAACTTGAGTAAGCTTTTTATTGCTGCAGACAAAGGAGGCAGATCCCTACCTTTAATTCATATATTATAAATATTTAATATGTAGTATTTATTCCATATATCTATATATAATGTCCTTTACATATTTATATGTGTTACTGCATTATGTTGTTGTTTAGTCACTCAGTCGTGTCCGACTCCTTGAGACCCTATGAATGTAGCCTGCCAGGCTCCTTTGTCCATGGGATTTCCCAGGCAACAATACTGGAGTGGGTTGCCATTTCCTTCTCCAGAGGATCTTCTTGACCCAGGGATCGAACCCATGTCTCCTGCATTGGCAGGGATTCACTTTAGCACTGAGCCACCAGGGAAGCCCAACCCTCTAATACTGTATTATAATGTATTATAATTATATATAATGCCTAATTGAATTATATAATACATATGATACATTAAACTTCTATTTTATGTTCATATTTAAAACCATATTATATAAAATATATTCATTCAGGGACTTTCCTTGCAGTCCAGTGGTTAAGACTCTGTGCTTCCAATACAGGACAAGCAGTTTGATCCTTGGTCGGGGAACTAAGATCCCACATGCTGTGCTGCCCAGCCAAAGAAATGAAAATCCCCCCAAAAAATACATTCATCCAGAAAAACTGACCCCATATTCACATTTCAAGAAAAAGGTTGTCCAGATTTGTCACAAGCATGTTCTGTATCACTGTCTCCATCACAACTAGAGCTACTTTTCAACCATCTATTCCAATCTGCAAGAGAACCATCAAAGCCGTGTGAGATTCAGTGCTTTTTGAATCCAGTGACAGTACCATGCTGCCACTGAAAATTTTATACTAATACATATTTGCATGATATCAGGTCGATTCTTTTAAAATAACACCTGGCTGTGCCAGTCTTGGTTGTGGCATGCAGGATCTTTAGTTGTGGCATATGGGATCTAGTTCCCCGACCAGGGATTCAACTGAGACCTCCTGTAAAGGGAGTTCAGAGTCTTAGCCCGAAGATCATCAGAGAAGACCCTCAGGTCAATTCTTAAAAAACAATTCTTCCTGTGAGTATGTTTATGTCTACAACCTAACCGCCTACTGTGCTGTCATACAATTTTTCAAGGCCTCAACAATCTATAACACATGTAACTCTGAGATCATATCTCATGGCATAAATACTAAATCTGTCTCCCTTTTTTCTAAGCCACCTCTATAATTATAAATTTAGAATTAAATCAGATTGAGGTTATTTTAGTCTGTCTTCCCCAAATAGTACCTAATTATTCAGAACAAAGTAATTAAGGATATGTCCAGTTAAAAATGTTATGTTTTGTAAGGTTTGAGTGTAAGGAGCTTCCTTTTTTCCTTAGAAATAATTTTGGGGAGAAATTACTCTCATATCCAGGCTTGAAAGATTAATAATTTCATAATATTTAAATCTGTCTACCCTGGAACACAGTATAGTTCCTATATCAAGTCTTGTTTTATGAACTAACAATGAGACTGAATACTTTTTACTTTATGGCCTATAATATTCTAGATAAAATTATTCCTAGATATTTTATGGCACCTGTGATTTATTTTTTTCAATTTCCAGGGTTAATCAGTTACTGCTAATATAGAAAAAACCTATTATTCTTTTCATATTTATCTTACAATCACAAATTCCCTTATTCTTAGTTCTAATTTGTTTCTTTTTAATATTTAAACCAAAAGATGTTTTTGTTTAATTGCATTAATACCAAAACAATGTTAAACACTAGTGATAACACTTCAAGTTTTCTATTTTTTTTTTTTTTGAGGAACAGGTTTGTGAATTTATATTTTGAGGGAAATTCATCTTTTTCCTTCAGTTTTTCAAATGTAGACTGAAATTTTCATTTTTATACTTACAGCAGTAGACCTTTACTCATTTTAAATATTTTTCCTCTTTTTTTGTTTAATCAGAGATATTTCCATTATTTGCCTTTTCAAAGAATTAGTGTTTGGCCTTATCTTCTTTACCATTTTATGCTTTCTATTTCATTCATTATTAACCTTTATCATTATTAACTTATTTCTCTTTTATTTTTTCCCATTTATAAGTTGAATATTTCACTCACACAATTTCAGTCTTCCTTATATACTAATAAAAGCATCTATGATTATACATTTTCCTCTGAGTATGGCATTAGTTCTAATCCCTGCTTTTTGCTACAATACTCTCCTCCCTCCATTTGTCTCTAGATGATTTGTCATTTCTGGCTTGACTTCCTTTTGGCACAGAGAATATTTTTAAAGTGTCTCTGAATTCCAAGGCAGTTTTTAAAACAATCACCTTTTTTTTTTAAACCACTAATTGCATTGGGTTAAGATGACAGATTATTGCAAATACAATCACAATGTTTATATTCGACTATTTGTTTTCTGTGAGAAAGCACATCATCAACTTCTGTAAACAATCCCAGGTCTAGAAGAATGTATACACTTTCTCAGTGTGTTATTTATAACCTATATGCTTTGCTTTTTTTGTTTCAGAGCTTGAAAACTGGCAGCCTGCAAGGTACAGATACGTTTTGCTTGGCTGGCAAAGTGCTTTAAAATGTATGACTCTCAATGCCTTCAGGCAAGGCATGCATTCTCCAGTTCCTCTGCAATACTGTCATCTCTGCTGTCTTACACCAGGAACTCACATATTCACGCTGCCGAGCTATTCCCGTGGGCATCCAAATCAACAACCTCATCCCCCTGGCCCTTCATGTTAGAAAAGACACATAATTAACATCTCCTGGCATAACATGTTTTTTTTTTTTTTAAACTATGTTCTTCTTTTATCCCCAGTATTTGTTCTACCTATTTTGTTGCTTAAAGATTAAAGATGGTCATGTATTCACGGTTTTTATCATATAATATCACTCTTTGTCCTGTTCAACCCTTTTGTTCTTGCATTCCTCTATGTCTGACACTAATATTGCTATCTCTCTCTTTTTAATAGATGGATTTGGCTTAAGAATACTTATCGAGGCTGTTTCTGTGGTTTCATTGTTTCCAATACTGCTGTTCCTCTGTGGCCTGCTCACCTCTCATTATCATACTCAATCCCTGTTATTGGGGGAATACTAGCTTTTCTATTGTGTTCGTGATTACCAGCCATCGTTAACAGTCCTAACCACACCTTCATCAAAATTAACTAACTATGAACCCAATCACATGCCAACAAAGACAAAATTCATTTCACAGTAGTTTTATATCTGAACGTCTTGAACGCCCCCAGCCGCAATCCTGGATTTTGCGGAGGTAGGCTAGAGTTTTTACTTCTGAGCTGTTACCTAGATTCTCCCTGAGAGAATAATCCTTCTTTTCAAGAATCCTACTTTACACTTCATGCATTTTCAGCCGCGTTAGTATACTCTACTTGTGTTTCCTGCTGCCAGATTCACGCTCACTTCAGCTCAGTTCGGTCGGTCAGTCGTATCCGACTCTGCAACCCCATGAATCGCAGCACTCCAGGGCTCCCTGTCCATCACCAACTCCTGGAGTTCACTCAAACTCATGTCTATCGAGTCGGTGATGCCACCCAACCATCTCATCCTCTGTCGTCCCCTTCTCCTCCTGCCCCCAATCCCTCCCAGCATCAGGGTCTTTTCCAATGAGTCAACTCTTCACATGAGGTAGCCAAAGTACTGGAGTTTCAGCTTTAACATCAGTCCTTCCAATTAACACCCAGGACAGATCTCCTTTAGGATGGACTGGTTGGATCTCCTTGCAGTCCAAGGGACTCTCAAGAGTCTTCTCCAACACCACAGTTCAAAAGCATCAATTCTTTGGCGCTCAGCTTTCTTCACAGTCCAACTCTCACATCCATACATGACCACTGGAAAAACCATAGCCTTGACTAGACGGACCGTTGTTGGCAAAGTAATGTCTCTGCTTTTGAATATGCTGTCTAGGTTGGTCATAATTTTCCTTCCAAGGAGTAAGCATCTTTTAATTTCATGGCTGCAGTCACCATCTGCAGTGATTTTGGAGCCCCCAAAAATAAAGTCTGACACTGTTTCCACTGTTTCCCCATCGATTTCCCATGAAGTGATGGGACCAGATGCCATGATCTTTGTTTTCTGAATGTTGAGCTTTAAGCCAACTTTTTTACTCTCCATTTTCACTTTCATCAAGAGGCTCTTTAGCTCTTCTTCTCTTTCTGCCATAAGGGTGGTATCATCTGCATATCTGAGGTTACTGATATTTCTCCCGGCAATCTTGATTCTAGCTTGTGCTTCTTCCAGCCCAGCGTTTCTCATGATGTACTCTGCATAGAAGTTAAATAAGCAGGGTGACAATATACAGCCTTGATGTACTCCTTTTTCTATTTGGAACCAGTCTGTTGTTCCATGTCCAGTTCTAACTGTTGCTTCCTGACCTGCATATAGGTTTCTCAAGAGGCAGGTCAGGTGGTCTGGTATTCCCATCTCTTTCAGAATTTTCCACAGTTTACTGTGATCCACACCGTCAGGCTCACTGCTGCTACTGCTGCTGCTGCTAAGTCGCTTCAGTCGTGTCTGACTCTGTGACCTCATAGATGGCGGCAGCCCACTAGGCTGCCCCGTCCCTGGGATTCTCCAGGCAAGAACACTGGAGTGGGTTGCCATTTCCTTCTCCAATGCATGAAAGTGAAAAGTGAAAGGGAAGTTACTCAGTCGTGTCCGACTCTAGCGACCCCATGGACTGCAGCCTACCAGGATCCTCTGTCCATGGGATTTTCCAGGCAAGAGTACTGGAGTGGGGTGCCATTGCCTTTTCCACAGGCTCACTACTGTTTCCTAAATTCTTCACTTTCCTCCTTGCTTTTCCTACTGATCCAATGCCCATGTCTCATTGGACATGTGAGCATTTGCTCAAATAGGGGACATAAATCCTTCACGTCTGCAAACACCCTTCTTTGGCCCAGAGTCATTGGGATGAGTCATCTTGGCAGGAACTGACCTGGCATCCTTTCCGACCACCAGCTTGTCAACGTTTCTCTTGTATGCTTGGGGATGTCCACGCTTGATGACTCTTGTTCAAGTGAAGGTAGGACCTACCTACCCTTAAATAAGCTGAGAACATCACGTTTGCTTTCTCAGCTGCCACCCTTCCTTTTGTAGCTGGGGAGGCCCCTTGACCTGCCACTGTGTGCGCCTGCTCTGGACCCTGACTTGGGAACTCCTGCTGCACAGCCAGGACTACACAGCTGTGGTGGCTGCAGCAAGACCCAGGTCCTGGCAGGTGTGGCTTGGGTGCACGCTGTGACCCCTGCGCCAGGGTGTCTGGTGGCTGCAGTGTCTGGTGGGCAGGTGCACTGACCACGCTCCTGCACACACACAGTGGCGTGTCCAGCTTGAGCCACCCCTGCCTGAGATTACAGGCACTGTTCCTAGCTGCAGCATCCCCAAGCCTTGCTCATCAGCCCTTGGGACTATTCCATAACAACTCAATAGCCTTTAAGAACTCATCTTCTTTCTCAAGCTACCAAAAGCACCTTCCAGGGCCTACAAGGCTGAGCCCAGGTGGACAGGGCTGGTACAGAGACTCAGAGCTCTTCAGAGTCAACGGTCCCTACAGATGTGACTCTGACTAGCTTCCCAGTGTCACCTCCTCACTCCTCAAAGGTGGACTGGTCTTCCTGTGGAGAAGCCTGGAGGATTTTTATCTTTATTGCTGCAGCCTAGCCACTGAGCTATGTCTTCTTCCAGATTTCTGTGAGCCCCCTTCCTCTGACGTCTAAGATCATCTTCAGCTCCAAAGGCCTCCTCCTTTTATTTAGTGACGTCTCCTCCACCTGTTCTTTTTTCCTGTTAGAAATCCTAGTGTCCAGTAATTAGATTTCCTGGATGGACCTCAAGCATCTTCCCTTCTTAAGCTCATGATGTCAACATCTTTGTGTTTACAAGATACTCCTCCCAGAAAACTAACTCAGCTCTCAGTAGGGGCTGCAATCCTTTGTATTTCATCTTGTAAAAGGTTCATTAGAAATACTAACTCTTCGAGAGCTGTCATTTTTGGTGAACGTTTTCTTCTGTCTGTTTATTCTAAACATTCAGCTAGAGTTCTCCAGCTCAAGTTATTAAATCTCTCTGAAAGCGGATCAAAACTGTTTTCTGTAAAATAAGGGTTTGGCCCCCCAACACCCAAACACAGCCACATTTCTTGGGCAGTGGATATCATCACACAGAGCTGTGAATGGCCTGGCATACCAAGATGCCCTCCACCCAGCCTCGGGGAACATTTCTGTCTGAGCACAGGTCTCTGAAAATAAACAGAGGAGACGCAGTCCTTCCCAACTGCCAGCTCCTCCTGTTCCAGGCTCCTGGGATCTGTGGGACTAGGGCCCTTCAAGACTGAAGTGGTGGGGGAAGCTGTTCCCCTGACACATTTCCTTGTGCTGAAAACTGCTTCTGTCCTGACCATTGGGAGAGGACTCGACCAGGCCTGGGCCACACCGTCTCCACCTTCAGAGGTAAATAAGGTTCACCTGGAGATGGGCGGGGCCGGGAGTGGGGGAAGGTTGGCCGGGGCAGTGCAGACTCCACTCCTCCCTTTCAGCACTTTTTCCATAACTGCCTCTGAAGCCTCCAGCAGACATGCCACATAATGATTCCCAAATATTAATCCCCAGTTCTAATATCTCTACCACCTGTGTAATTTCTCCACATCTACATCCTGGCATGAATGCAGCTCAGATCTGTACTTGCATTTAACAAAGCTTTCCCGAAGAACATGTATGTGCCAAGCACTATGGTACAAGGTACTGATGTAGGAACTTATGTGACAGACAGCCAAGGAGGTGGTTTCGATACAGTGCAGCAAACAGAGCCCTGGGAACACGGATGGACACTGTGTCCAGCCCAGGGGGTCAGGAAGGCGGTCAAGGAAGGGATCACAACTAGGTGGGGTGCTAAGGGCAGACCAGTGAGAGCTCAGAGGCAGGTCATCTCGACAGAGAGCTGGACTTATGGATGAAGAAGTGGAGAAGACAGATGAAGCTACAAGCCCAGTGAAATCAGCAGCATGTAAGAAATCAGCAAAGAAGACACCAGCATTTCAGAATCAAGGGAGAGCTTGACTCACCAGTCATCTTGAAAAGTATCATCCTGAGAGAGCTGTGAAGAGGAGAAAGGACTCTATGATGCCAGGGGGCAGTGACACAGAGATGACAGCGAACGCACTCTTTGTACAACGAAATGTGGAAGATGCTATTACGGTGTCCACCACCACCCGGTGGAAAGGAAGTGTCCTAGGGGGTTGGGTGGGAAGTATTTAGACCTTCTCCTTTGACCCAGCAACCACTTCCCCACCACACATCAATGGAAGCTCCACAGAAGACAGCAGATCCATTCAGATGTGCCTATGGGCTAAACCTCAAAATCCCCAAAAGTGAATTATTCCTGTGTCTCTCACACCCTCCTCCTAACTCCTCTGGTTTTGGCATCTCTCTCTCTTTCTCGACAGCACCATTTTCCCAATCACTCTCTTCATATAGCGCCTTGAATTTATTTCTCCCTTTACAGGAAGGAAGTTAAATTTTTTACTAGATAGTCCAAAAAATAATTAATGAAGACATTTATCACATTTCTAGAAGGAAAATCTCTACCTTGGAAAATGTGCTAATTCCCTCCCAGAGGACTGCAATTTCACTGAAATTCAAATTGGACTTTTGAAAACCAAAAAAAAGTAACTCAAATACTCATTTGAAAGAATAAACAAGAAAAATTTTAAAAATTACAATGAAGAAAACTTGATTTGCCAGATATTAAGTACTGTAGGGCTACAACAATTTAAGTCATACAATCAATGAACAGAATACTGAGAGCAGCAAATACATCCGAGATACACTGCATCTAACATCAGACAAAAAAAGGCAAATCCAGACCAGTGAGGAAAAGAAATCTTGTTCAGTAAATGCTGTTGGAATAATTGGCAAGTATTCTAAATACATTTTCCTATGTCATATGTTAAAGTACATTCCAAATGGATTAAAGACATAAATATTAAAAAATGGGAACATGAAACCCCAAAACATCTGACCTTTGGGAAGGAAAAATACTTCTAAGACTAGAAACAATGTAAGAAATCACAACAGAAAAAATAAATCTGCTTCCTAACAGTCTTAGACTTCTATATTTCAAAAAAAACCCTGAATAACTGAATACTCTACGAAAAAAAATGGACAAACTATCTGTAAGGGAAATGGATTGGTAGTGTTAACATACCAGAAAAGAAACAAAAAACTATTTAAAACTCTAATAGAAAATTGAGAAAAGAGAGGAACAGACAAATCACAGGAAAAAAATGACCAATAAATATATGAAATTCAATAGATATGCAAATTAAAACAATGAAATACTTTTTTTGCCTAGTTAGGGAAAATCATTTAGGATCATATTGACACTGGCAAGGCTACCATGAGAACAATACTTTCTGACACAACTGTATTTTATAACTCTTCCAAAAAGAACACAGAAGACGCTTACAAATCAAGAGGTTTACAAATGATCTTATATTTTGGCCAAGTAAATCTTGAATATTCACTGGAAGGACTGATGCTGAAGCTGAAGCTCCAATGTTTTGGCTACCTGATGCGAAGAACTGACTCACTGGAAAAGACCCTGATGTTGGACAAGATTGAAGGCAGGAGGAGAAGGGGACGACAGAGGATGAGATGGTTGGATGGCATCACCAACTCGATGGACATGAGTTTGAGCAAGGTCTGGGAGTTGGTGATGGACAGGGAAGCCTGGTGCGCTACAGTCCATGGGGGTCACAAAGAGTCGGACATGACTGAGCGACTGAGAAATGTCTATCTAGAATTTGGCCTAAGGACATATTCAGAAACTTAAACACAGACTTATGTATTTGAATTGTTTAAAATAGAGAAAGAAAAATACTGGATTCAACAATAGGAAGACCAAAAATACTACAGTAATACATACAATAGACTACTACAGAGATGTTAAGAAAATTCAGGAATATTCAGTGATCTAAAGAAGCCCTATGATACTCTTAAAGAAATCATGATATGAACCTGAATACACAATATGGTTTAACTATGTGAAAGTCCGTGTAAAAAAGGCTCAGTAACCACGCCTCACAGAAATGTCAAGCGTTGTGATCTCCAAGTGGCAGGATTATGAGTCATTTTTATTTTCTGGGTGTGTTTCTTTAGTTTCTTCATTTCTATAAAATGAGTACATATTACTTATGCAATCAGACAAAATACTTATAGTAAAGAAACCACCGCGACAGCTGCACTGACTCCCCTCTCCTCCCCAGACACCTTCTAGACCTGTTGTCACAGGAAGTGCACTGTCCTTTTACACATATTTGTCCACCAGCCCTTCTTAACGCTCCAGCAACATCAAAGATCTAACTAGTCCTCAACTGCTGCTGAATTCTCGCACAGCTCCACCTCTTGGCAGGTGCTTTTTCTTCTGCCGAAAAGCCCTCTCTGCCCCCAGCAAAGGCCTCTTCAACCTGTAAGACTCCCTTGAAGGACCCTCTTCAAACCCTTCCCCAGAGCTCCCAGGAGAAATGCTGCCTCCTGGTGTGGGTTCCGCACCCCTTGGCTCAGGGCAGCCCTGTGGAGGAAGCACGTTAGCATCAGGCTGACCACATGTCAACCTCCTCTCTGTGGCAGCCTGAGTGATGCCCTGGGACGTGGGAACATGTTACCTGGCAAAGGGGCTCTGCGGAAGTGATTGAATTAAGGGTCCTGACTTGAGATTATCATGGATGGTCTGAGAGTGAAGTGAAAACGAGAGTCACTCAGTCGTGTCTAACTCTCTGCAACCCCGTGAACTATACAGTCCATGGAATTCTCCAGGCCTGAATATTGGAGTAGGTAGCCTTTCCCTTCTCCAGGGGATCTTCCCAACCCAGGGATTGAACCCAATACCAGCTGAGCCACACGGGAAGCCCAATGTCTAGGGGGCTCAATATAATCACAAAGGTCTCATAAGAGGGAGGCAGGAGAGTCAAAGACAGGAAAAGGATGATGTGACCAAAGAGCCAGAGGTTGGAGGATGAACACTGAAGATGGAGGAAAACTGCAGATGACCTTTAGAAGCTAGAAAAGGCAAGGAAATAGATTTGCCCTGAAAACACCAGAAGGAAAGGAGCCTGGCCAGCACCTCGATTTTAAAAGTCTAACTCTAGAACTGTAGGGAAGTAAAGCTGTGCTCTTTCAAGCCAGTAAGTGTGTGGATTTGTTAGAGCAGCAACACGAAACTAATACATTCCTGACTACACTGAAAGCACCTCAGGGCAGGCTCAGGAGGGGATGGGAGGTGGGGTCAGGAAGGCAGAGCACGCACTGTGACAACACCTGAAGATAAATGAAACGTCTACCTCAAGGAAAATGACAGAAAAAAAGCTAGAAAAATGAGAGGCAGGAGGAGAAAGAGAAGGAGAAGGGGTCAACATTCACCACAACATTAACGGTTATTGCTAATTATACAGTCATTAACATTTTTTGAGAACTCATTCCCTTCCAGGCATTGTTGTAAGAACATTACCTTGTTCTGAGAATTCCTTTGTGTGTGCGTGTGTGCTAAGTCGCTTCAGTCCTGTCCGACTCTTTGAGACCCCGTGGACTGTAGCCTGCTAGGCTCCTCTGTCCGTGGGACTTCCCAGGCAAGAATACTGGAGTGGATTGCCATGCCCTCCTCCAGGGGATCTTCCTAATCCAGGGATCAAACCCGAGTCTATTATGTCTCCTGCATTAGCAGGCAGGTTATTTATCACTAGGGCCACGTGGGAAGCCCAAGAATTCCTTTAAGGAGTGCTATTATATTATCCCCATTTCATAGAGAAGGAAAACAAAAAATGAAGCAACTGGCGCAGGACTGCCCAGCTGGTGAACAGGGAAGCCAGGATAAGAATGCAGGAATTCTCCTCCAGAGCCAGTGCTGGTAAATATTAAGAAAAAACAGCGGATACACTGAGAGACCTGTAGGAATCTGTACATTTGCATGAGCCACAAGGACTAAAAATAGTTTAAATAGGGCTGAACTTATTAAAGGACTATTCACTATTCGATGTGCCAAGCTTGGGGCTTCTGTTTCTGCACGGTCTGATTCACACCTGCACAAACACCCGATGGCCAGATGCAGAAGGGGCATCTGAAGGCTGTGGGGACACTGCCTGGGGTCTATCCTTCCTAGCCTCCGACCCTTTCTCTCAGCCCTGCCCTGTCTGTATGCCATGTCCATCAGTCGAGAGTACACTCTCTACACAAGGACCTGTGCTGACAGTGGTCAGACAAGTCCCAGGACCTGTAAGAAGCATTCTTCTTGGTGAGGAAAACTGGTGGAAGGGAGGTAGGTGACCAGAGGCCAGAGGCAGCACTGACACAGCACTGACCTTCCAGAAGCAAATCGGTCATGGTTCCTAGACAGGAGGCAAGGCCAGTGGAGTAAACACAGCTTTGCAAAGTCTCCCATTCATGTTTTCAGTAAGACGTGAAAGAAAAACACCTTCATCAAAGGGGAAAACTCGGCATCAGGAAAGACTGCTTTCAGATGCTAAACATGGATGCACGGCAGTCAGTCCACAAGTCAGAAGACCAAATAAGGAAACTAACTCAGAATTCTGAGAAAAGGGGGATGATGTGAACACAAGTGTTTTAAAATTAAGAGATATGGAGGAAGATCAGAAAGACCCAACATAGGTGTGGTAGTTAAAGCCAGATGGCAGAAGACAGCCAAGAAGAAGTTTACCCTGAGATATGAACAGGGTGAGCCAGCCTCAGGGATCACCAGCTACAAGGACCACCGGTGTGCTGCCAAGTGCTGCAGACCCATGGCAAGAGCAGAGGTGGAGGTAGGTGCCCAGGAATGAACAGGCTGATCTGGGAGCTCCCTCATCTTCTCAGGGGCTCCAGACAGGGGTGCAGCGTCCACAGCAAAGGTGCCAGGCTGACCTGGAGGACGGGGTGGGGGCCACGAGATGGGGAGGAGGGGAGGCCCTGGGCCAGAACAAACCAACCCTGCTTCCTTACTGCCACCCCCGTGGATGGGTCCTCCACTCCAGCTGGTTCTCTCAGCCATCTGGGTGCAGACAGCTCAATTCTGCCCTACCTACCTGGACTTAACCCAGGATCCACAGGTTAAGGACTCTGTCCCCAAGATCACCCCCACTCCCAAGGCACTGTCACAAGTCCCAGGTTGTCGCCTGTACTTCTGACCAACTGGGTATAAGCCCTGGGGGGTCCCACAGCCCCCACCCCAGCTCTGATAACTAACTTCTAAGATGGCTCACACACTCAGCAGTTTCCTGCCGAGATCACTAGTTTATTGTGGACGACACAACTCACAACAGTTGCATGGGAGAGACACCCCATCCAGGCCACACCCTCTAGCACCTTGATGCCCCTGGAGACCCAGCAGCTCCACATCCCAGGGTGAGGAGTCTATGGAGGTTCTGAGAATCACTGGCTACTGGTGGTGAAACCCCCTCAAGCCCCTCCACCCCAGGGATCCCGCTGGGACTGAGGGTCCCTCTGACTCCTAGTTGTTTCCTCTGCCACCAGCCCAGCCCCCAAGTCACCATATCACCGTAAACTCTGGTGCAGTAGAAACAGCTCATCACGAATAAGAAAAGACCTCCTCAACCTATCACTCAGAAATCCCAGGCATGCATTTCGGGACCTCTGCGCTGGAAACGGGGGCCAGCTGTCCGTTTTTTACTCTCTTGGGACGTCACCAGGCCTGTCACTCTACAGGACAAGCAATGACCTGCCTCCCCAGCTGGCTGCAGGCACACATGTCCCAGGGGAACGGAGTGAGTCAGGCCCTGCACTCACCACCCGAGTCAGCCAGGCCCTGTGCGGGCAGGACCTGTGGTCAGTGTGGAGCCAACTCCCTGAAAGGGAACTCTTTATGGAAGAAAACACTGGGTGACTCTTGGGCTGTTTTCAGGACATAAGCGTGCTGCCTCAGGGCAGCATTTGTAAAGGAAATGAAAGACTGCTGGAGAACCCAGGAAACAGTCTCCCTGAGGTCATCCCTGGCTGAGGAAGGATACACAAAGGTCTGCCCCCCATCTCAATGCAGGACTTGTGTGAGGATGTCCCAGCTCCAGCTCCCTCGGGACTGATGGACAGATGGATAGCGGCTGTGACTGCATCACACCCCATGCGCTCCCTCACAGGTACTGTTCTCATAGGGACCCACCCCAGAAACCTGCTGCCCACAAATCTCTGACCAGATCAAGGCCAGTTTCCCCAGGAAGCAACCAGAATAATCCATAACCTCATGATACATGTGTAGTATATTTGTTTAATTATTTTATCTTAAAATAATCTTTCTTAGGGCATCCCAGGTGTCTTAATGGCAAAGAATCTGCCTGCCAATACAGGAGACGCGGGTTCAATCCAAGGATTGGGAAGATCCCCTGAAGGAGGAAATGGCAACCCACTCCATTAAGATTATTGTATCTTAAAATAATCTTTCTTATTTATCTTATTTCAATAAGTCTATTTTATAAAAAAAAAAAACTGAAATCAAAAACTCAACTGCCAAGAGATCCACACAGATAAAAAGATGTCAGAAAGGAGCCAGAGTGAGCGAGGGAAACAGCACGTGTAGTGCTCAGGCCCCAGCCTGCAACATCCGGATGTGCCGTGAGAGAAGGAGGCTGGTCCTCCAGTCAGCACTTCCACACGGATGAGATCAGCACACACACAGCTCTGCACTCAGCTTTGTTCATCCCCTCTACATGGCAGGCTTCTCCACCTTGGATGTGATCCTGACCCGTCTGTCTGAGCGATGTCAGGCGCTATCCAGTGAATTCAATCACCACGATTACTGAACCACTCCTTCTGTTTAGACGCCGGCACTGTGAGGACGTGACCCAGTGACGCCTGTGACAGAATCAGATAGGGGTGTTGACTAAATGTCTACTGTCAACATTTGTGGGCCTAGACTAATTTTTATAAATTTGGTTTCCAGGCACTGCTCCTGGTACATATACAATGGAGTGGGGCAGCTTCACAGATAAAAGTGACCACACGGCTCTTGAGGATAACATAACCCACTCCATGCTACACAAACATCCCTAGAGTCTAAATAGAAACTTCTTTGGAAAAAAAAAAAAGAAAAGAAACTTCTTTGGGAGTAATGGTCAAAGCTGACCACTTCACCTAAATATGAAATGAAACAGAAACCTCTAGGTCAGTCGGCAGTCTGCATTCTTTTCATGCCAGGGCAAAGGCTAGACTTGTATTTTACTTATTGTTTCCCAGAGTAGCTCATACACCCTTATTTGGAAGTTTTCCTTTCTGGCCTGCAATTGGGGACAAAAAAAGTACCCTAGAAACACAAAATGCAAGCTTTCCATGGAATCCTGCACTCTTAAAAGGTGGAAGGGACATCATGGAGACAGTCCAGGCCCTCATTTCACCAACGTGAAAACCCACTGATGTCAAGCGAGGACCAATGGACCTCCGGTGTCTGTCTCTGAATCCAGGGCTTTGTCTCTCACCCTGACTGATGACTGAGAAAAGATGCAGTTTATTTCACTTGATCTGTGTGTAACCAACCTCTGGGAAGTCTCTCCCTGCCTCGTGCCCACTCCAGTCTCATTTCTAAACCCTCACATCTGATCCAACAGCCTCACCGGGGAGAGGGGATTAGAATCCTCTTATAGAGGGACAACTCACATGACATCAGTGGCCCCCACAGACCATGTCCCCATGTTCCGTCTGCCCTTTCTGCTCCTCCATCTCACCCCGCCCCCTGGCGCCCAGCCACCTAAACCTCTCCTCTCTCACCTCCTCCAAGGTTGGCCCTGCTCCGTCCTCTCGTCCTGTCATGGAAAGAAGCCCAAATTTCTCTACTTCTCCGAAAGCCTGGCCGTGGGAGGCATTCAGCAGCCAAAGAATCTCACCCCCAGGGAGAAGGGAACCTGCCCGGGCTGGAGGGGAAAGGTCCCTCTGGGGAAGTGACATCCCATCCCTGGGAAGGAGCTGGGGCCTGGGAGGATGAGGAGTGGGTTGAAGGTATTGTTTATCTTCCACATGGTGGCACTTTTGAGAGTTAGGTAACAGGAATAAACCAGCTGGTGACAGGAGTGAAAGGGGCGATGGCAGACAGATTTACAGCACAACCGCAGTGGGATGGCTGTGAACCCTTTAGAGGAGCACTCCAGGAACAGGGCAAGGACAAGAGGGAGGAGGGTCATGGGACACAGAAGACACACCTGACTCAGGAAGGGCATGTGACACACAGGGGCGCCCTGATAGCTGGCTAAGCTCACCTGCCAGCCCTTCAGCCTCATGAGATGGTGTCATTAACAGGAAGAGATGCCCAGAGATGCTAATACACATAGCTGTGCTCCAAACGTCACACTCTTCCACTTTTAGAAGAAGCACCTCTGGTTTAGACACACCTGGCAGTTCTGGTTACTGGTTTCCAGGCGCGTGGGCACAGATAGGCGGCAACAGATAAGTGGGGGGGAGGGCGGTCTGTAATGTGAGCAGCATATGACCCCATGTAGACTGACCACAACTTTTGAGAAGCCCCAGGGCACCCCCCAGAGTCAAGGCTGGTGACAGATTTGACAAGGACAGTGATGACCTGAGTAAACAAAAACAGCATGCTGGTCAGACTTTCAGGATGATTTTGTATCTGAAATGGTTAGTGTAAGGCTCTGTATTCCAGAATTTATTACAAGGAAGAGGTCATTTTAATATACTGCTGGTGCTGTTAAGTCGCTTCAGTTGTGTCTGACTCTGTGCGACCCCATGGACAGCAGCCCACCAGGCTCCTCTGTACACGGGATTCTCCAGGGAAGAACACTGGAGTGGGTTGCCATTTCCTTCTCCATTTTAATGTACAGATTACATTAAAATGGAATCACTGTTATCCATTCATTTGCATTTTTTCTTTTTTTAATCACCTACAATGACTGATTGAAAGTCCCCACCAAGGCATAAAGCACAAAAGCAGAAAGCCACAGAAGATTAGATGTCAGGGAAGTTGTGAGGGGCACACACAAACACAACACACACAAAGGCACACACTCCCCCCACGTTGTTAACCTGCACAAAGACACCATTCTACCACATCTCTGGTCCAGCTTGCAAGCATGTCATTCCAAACAACTGTGGCACACTGTAATGTTCTCAGATTGAAATGAGAGCAGAAGAGACCAAAATATAACTATAAACAGATAATTTTCCTAACAGTTCAATGCCCACATGAGCCTGTGAATAGGCTCTCTGTTTATCTGTTTATAAATCAGAAGAGAAGGTTAGACTGCTGATAATTTAACCTTCCAAGTTTTTTCATTTTGTTTTTAACGTGGCTGCCGCGGCCAGAGAGAAAAGCAGGACCAATTAGAGGAAGGAGATGAATTTTCTGGCAGATAAAACAAAGGGGATTTTCAAGGGCTCTGGAGGTGGCTGGCACTGGTTTCTTGCTGAATGGAGTTTCAGGTCAAAACTTACAACTTTACTTTCCAGGTTGATCGTAACCCCTAATCTTAACGCTCATCTGTAATTAGGTTTAATTTGGAACAAGCAGCTGGAGATGAGGGAGGACAAAGAGTGAAGAAGAAAAGACTAGTTTTTCTAGAGAAACAGAGCAAGGGTTTTTTAAATGAGCAGAAGCAGAAGGGCACTGGAAAGAAAGCTTTTATGAATAGATCAGAGTTATGACCTGGGGGTGGTCTGGTGACAGGCAGAGAAGGAGAGCGTGGGTGAGGGGTGATGACCTCAGCTCCTGCAGGGAGTCCCCAGCCCAGGATATCGGGGTTATCTCTCTAGTGGCCTGGAATGCGGAAAACTCTGTGAAACAAGCTTTTCTGAATTTCATAACATTAAATGATTGTTTTAATCTCACTTTTAAATATTTGGCCGACCACATTAATTTTGAAATATCAAACCTACTGTCTCTCAAGAATTCAAAAATTCCCTGGTAATACAAGGGACAGCTGCCATCAAGGTCTTCGTAAGGACATGCTGAAACCTTCGAAATTCTCCGTTGTTTTAATGCTGCTTCTATGATAACACTATTCAGGCTGGTCTCAGCTAACTGGAGCCATATCAACACTTAGAGAAAGTAAAACAAGATTCAACAGACTAGAACTCTTATATCTAAAGCACATTCAGGTAACACACTCCCCACGTGAAAGCCCAGTCTCCTCTGCCCCCAAACTCTTCTCTGAATGAGAAAGTTATTTAAAAGTCTACCAAAGTCACAGAATGTTAAAGATAGTATAAACCTTGCACACACACCTCCTTTTTTTCGTTTTTACATACAAAGCAACAAGAGACCAAGAAAAACTGTAACTGAAAGTTCACTTTCCATGTTAAAAAATTATTTTCCAAAAGGAGGATTTAGAAAAACCTGATTGAAAATTCCATTATACAGTGAAACATTTCAAATCCATCACATCACTATGCCTAAAAAGAGAAATCATAATCTCGAGAGGGAGGCCTAAGAGGCATTTTACAAAATTCAGCAACTATTTCTGACTTTAAAAATCCAAAACATACAAAGGATAATTCCTCTGTATAACAGGGTACATCCATCTCGTGATCTCGGGCGTCCAGCTCTGCATGGGAAGCTCAGAGCTAATCAAAGACGGCCTCACACACCCCATTTTCCCCAGGCTTCATCCACTGTGGTCACGCTGAGAATGTGACCTTTTAATAAACTAACCCTTGTTTCTGGTGATCAATTAAAGCTACTGTTCTACACACATCTACAAACACACATGCATGCATATATATGCACGTTCAAACATATAGGAATACACATATGTATTGCCAAGCCGGTTACTGCATTCTCACTAGTTCTAACAGTTTTTCAGTTGATCTTCTTAACTATTCTAACGGGAGATTTACAGTCTCTACACGTGCATGCCAAATCGCCTCAGTCACATCCAACTCTTTGCGACCCCATGGACTATAGCCAGCCAGGCTCCCATGTCCTTGGGATTCTCCAGGCAAAAATACTGGAGTGGGTTGTCATTCCCTCCTCCAGGGGATCTTCCCAACCCAGGGATTGAATCCAGGTCTCTTATGTCTCCTGCACTGGCAAGTGGGTTCTACCACTATTGCCACCTAGGAAGGCCACAGTCTATAAATAATGCTAATTTTGACTCATTTTTAAAATAAACATTAAAAAAAAATCTTACTGCCTTGGCTAGTCTATCTGAAAACAATATCCTCTGTGGGCACCTGTTTTTTCCTGACCTCTGCAGGAGTGTTTTTAGTTTCCTGTTAAATGTGGTGTATGCGGCTTTCAGACCATTTTATTATCTTTGAAAGAATCCATTCATTCCTATTAACTGTTTATGAGGTAGATGTTAAGTGTTATTAAATGCACTACTGATATATACAGTAAGATGAATTTCTTCTCTTTAAATGTACCGATGTTGTAAATTTATATAATAATATTATTGCATTTTGGAATGAACCATTTTTTTTGTAACCAGTGAGTGTTATATTTTGAAAAGGCCTCACTGGAGTAAATGTAGCTTATCTTTCAGTCAGGACGTGTGCACTGCCACACTGTCCCCTGGCTTTCTTTCCCCTCTGTCTCTGAAAGGCTTTAGTATCAGGAACAGTGTTAATAGTATTAGCTCTGCCTCTGTTAAAATAAACTGCAGAGTCCTCCATCTTTGGTCTTCTGGAGTGTTTTTCAAGTTTCTATTATTTGAGTATCACCTTTACAATTTTTGGAGACGGAAATGTCAACCCTCTCCAGTATTCTTGACTGGACAAGAGGACCTTGGTGGGCTACAGTCCATGGGATCACAAAGAGTCGGACATGACTGGGTGACTAACACTTTACAATTTTGGCTATATTTGTATTTACCTGTCCTATTACCTGGGGCTTCCCTGGTAGCTCAGCAGTAAAGAACCCACCTGCCAATGCAGGAGACCTGGGTTTGATCCCTGAATCAGGAAGATCCTCTGGAGAGGGAACTGGCAACCCACTCTAGTATTCTTGCCTGGGAAATCCCAGACAGAGGAGGCTGGTGGGCTACAGTCCATGGGGTCGCAGAATCAGACATGACTGAGCCACTGAGCACGCACGTCCTATTACATCTTTAATATTTTTGTGCATAAACTAAATGTTAACTCATTTTTTAAAAAACCTAATCTTGTCCTAAGCAACATAGATTCAATGAACTACTTACGATTTTTCTAACACAGCTTAATTTAATTACTAAAATAAGAACTAGCCATCAGTATATACCCTAAACCATTATGTGCACCCTCTGTCAGATCAGATTAGATCAGATCAGATCAGTCGCTCAGTCGTGTCCGACTCTTTGCGACCCCATGAATCGCAGCACACCAGGCCTCCTTGTCTATCACCAACTCCCGGAGTTCACTGAGACTCACATCCATCGAGTCAGTGATGCCATCCAGCCATCTTATCCTCTGTTGTCCCCTTCTCCTCTTGCCCCCAATCCCTCCCCGCATCAGAGTCTTTTCCAATGAGTCAACTCTTCGCATGAGGTGGCCAAAGTACTGGAGTTTCAGCTTTAGCATCATTCCTTCCAAAGAAATCCCAGGGCTGATAATGCATTAATAATCTTTAGGAAACGATGCATTTGACGACTTTAAATAGCACAGAAATCTATTTTTCTGATCTTTGAAAAACTCTGCATATTAACATCATCTGAGTTCAGGATTCTTTCTGAAGTTTTTTCCTTAAGTCACTTTGTGATGTCTTCCAATATTCTGCCCAAGTGTTTCACTACTTCGTGAATTTAGCAGTTTCTTTCTCCTAGGAAATTTCATCAAAATTTTTTATTTTTATTCTATTTTTTTAAACCACCACATCTCTGATTACATACATTCTTGTATTGCTTATTTGGAGTACTTGTGGGTTTTTTTTTTTTTTTTCCTTAGTTTAACTACAGCTTTATCTAGTTCCTTGTTTTAACAAAGGGTCTATTCTTATATGTTTCAATTCTAGTGATTTTTTTTTTCTTTTTTTTTTGTTCTTTCATATATTCATTTAACAAATACTGAGTGTGAACCATGTGCCAGGTCACGGGCCAGGTGATGAGGATAGAAGCAAGGAAACAGATGCTGTCAAAATTGACTTCATTAATTTCCGCCCCTTTTTAAAAAACTCCCTCCTGGACTTCCCTGGTGGTACAGTGGACAAGAATCCGCCTGCCAATGTAGGACACAGGGGTTTGATCCCTGGTCTAGGAAGATCTCACAGGCCAAGGAGCAACTAAGCCCGTGCACCACGACTACTGAGCCCGTGCACTGCAACTACTGAAGCCCTCGAGCCTAGAGCCCGTGCTCCACCACGAGAGGCCACCGCAACGAGGAGCCCGAGCACCGCAGCAAAGAGCAGCCCCCACTCTCCACAACTAGAGAAAAGTCCGCGCGTAGCAACAAAGACCCAGCGCAGCCAAAACTAAATAAATTAACATATATACATAAAATTCCCTCCTGTTTTCCCAGATTTCTTTTGTCCTTTATTTTCTAATTTTCTATGTCTAGTACTTACTGCATTTATGATAAAAGCTTTTAGAGAACTAAACTAGCTTGCTATTTGTAACTATATAAAGTATTTCACTATTATTTTTCTAAATGATCCATAATCATAGTTTTCAGATCCTATTTGGGTCAAAATTTCCAAACAGCTTTCTTTATATATAATTGATAGATAACATTACACTAGTTTCAGGTTTACAACATAACGATGTATGGATATTTGTATACACTGTAAAGCGATCACCACAATAAGCATGGTTACCATCGGTCACAGTGCAGTTATAAAATGATTCACCCCCAGCCACTTTCAAACATGCAATACAGTACAGTTAGCTACAGCCACACCATGCTGTATCAAGATGGATTAACTGTTTAAAATTTCAATTTCTACTCCTACAGTTTTACTGCATTGTGACCGGTAAAATTTCCCTTAAGAGACTGTAATAAGGTTTTCTTTCTGGTCTAGAAGAGATCAATGTTTTAACCATTTCACGAACACACACACTGAAGTCTCTCATTTCACATGTGAGTTTTTCCAGGCAGTTTTAATAGCTTTTGCATTTAATTACTTCCACGGTTTGTCTAGTTAGTGTACTCATTTTGTAACTGCTACTTTTTCTTCTTGAATTGTATTCTTATCAATACTGAAAGTCCAGTCTGATTTAAGGTGCTTTGTGGTGTGTATCTTTAACTGATACGATTGTTTCAGTAGTCAAAGGCATGAGAGACAGATAGCCGCAATTAAATCACATTTTCTTCACTATCAAGACAGATACTGCTTTACTACACAGAAAGTTTAAGAATAGCAGGCAGTGTTCTATCAAGTCAAAGGTCTTCTGAGTCATACAAGAAAATGGTTACATATTTTAAGTGCCAAAGAAGTGCAAACCCTCATCAAGTGATATGGCTGTTAGAACAGAGGTCTCAGACACCTATCAGGAGCTCCAAGATCAAATGTAGTTTGAATTTAAGGGACATGGGCATCATGACCACTTTCTTCTTCAAGTTCTGGAGTCGGTGTCACAAAGAGATTACCAGGATTTTGAACCTAGAATTCTTTGCCCAGGGAAACTATCAGTAAGGCTGAAGGCAAAAGAGAGAGATCATCATATCAAGGGTGAGACACAGCATCACGCATGGATGATCTTTGTATGGGTGCAAATCCAGCTGCTCCAGACTGTGCCCCAATCGCAGCAAAAGGTGCTCAGCTGGTACGGTGTCAGGTAAGAATCCTGTTCCTGCCGGAAATCTCTGTTGGTTAAAAAACCTCATCAAACTGAGAAGGCAACCCCAAAATTATATGGGATAAAATTCCAACACCAGTTATTATTTGGAATAAAGCATGTAAGTAAACATCTTTTAATTCAAGAAAGGTTTAGAATCAAGTAGAGAAGTAGTATAAATAAACAAGTAGCAATAGGATTATAAATTAAGAAATACCTGTATTTTGGAGCTATTTTAATGTTTAAGAGAACTGAATCTTCCAAGAATTACAGAGCAGCCTCATGATTCTAATTTAAAGTGTGTAATTGACAGTGTGCATTTACACACACACACACAAGAGAGACTGTGTGAATGTTTAGGGATGTATATAAGGACTTAAGAATCACTATATTTTTAAGAATAATTACACATGAGCACAGCAAACACAAAGACTTATAAGAACTGGACTTGATGTTGAACTTGAAAGCTTTCTTTAGAACTAGATTTTTATTATTCACAACTTTAACCAACTTAATTTTAAAAATCAAACTACCATCTGAATATTATGCTTTTATGCAGCTTATGTATTTTGTTTTCTGTGTTAATCCAGAGGAGGCTCTTTTTCTAAGTGAGTTTAACCCATTTATTATACTAACAGATATATCTAATATTCTCACCTTTTTTTATTATGTGTTATCACTGATCTTTAACATATACATCTTTTTTTTTTTTTTAATTCTAAAAGGCTGCATTTTCCAAGTATGTCTCTCAGGACACTAGTTTCACTCTAAAATTCTTCTATGGAACAAAATACATCTGAGAAAAATACATGCTATATTCTCCTCTTTGTGAATGCTGTCAAAACTCTGATGAATCCCTGAAATCTAAAACTAAGGACAAGGCAGCCCATTAATTTGCTCAAGCCCACCAACCAACTCCACTTCCCTTCCCCTTACCTCAAAACTCTGAACTGCTATGAGTAAGATAAAACAAAGCACAAAAAGATATTTTGGAAATAGAAAATATAATTGATGAAAATTTCAAAGTCAATAAGAAAAGCTGGAAGAAAAAGGTGAGCATGGAGATGATAGAATATATAAAACTTCAGTGCCAGACAGAATCACAGGAAATGCTCCAGCCAGAGAAAAGGGAACGTACGAAACGAGAAAAAGGCTTCAAGAAGCAGGGAGCTCACCTGAGAGTAAAGCCAGACCAGAAGGCAACCAAGTCTGAACGGGAAATGTTAAGTCAGAAGGACAGGAATAGTCATGACTAAAGCTTACCGGGCACTTTCTGTGATGTGTGAGCCTATTCTAATCCATCATGTGCTTCAAGCTATTAACGACTGCGACAACCTTCTGAGGCAGGCTGTACTACTGTCCTCTTTCTTGGAGCTTAACTCATGTGCCCAAAGCCTCAGAGCTGCTAAGGGACAAAACTGGGAATGTGAACACAGTGTGGCTCCAGAGCCAAAACTCTTAACCGCCATGCCTTCTGTCTTTAAGAAGAAAATGAATTCTCTACAACAATCTGTAGACTTGAGAAGCCGGATTAGAGGGTAAAAGCAAGTTAAGATCATTTTAGGAGTAAAAAACTACAGTGACTGTGTGCTCAGTCAGTCGTATCTGACTCTATTCGACCCCATGGACTATAGCCTGCCAGTCTCCTCTGTCCATGGAATTTTCCAGGCAAGAATACTGAAGTGAGTTGCCATTTCCTTCTCCATAGGATTTTCCCGACCCAGGGATCAAACCCACGTCTCTTCCGTCTCCTGCACTGGCAGGTGGATTCTTTACCACTGCGCCAACTTACTCCTTCTAGATTTCCTTTAATTTTTTTTTTGTCACACCACATGGCATGTGGGATCTTAATTCCCTGACCAGGGATCAAATCCAAGTCCCTTGCATTGGAAGAGCAGAGTCTTAATTAACCACTGGCCCACCTGGGAAATCCCTATTTTTTTTTTTCTTTTAAAGTAATATTGCCTGTCACAGATTATAAATTAAATCATGTAAGCCTGAATTTCCTTCTCTTCTACCTCTAGATGCACTACCTGGTTTTCCAGTACATGATAAATATTCGAGCCTAGTATTTTAAATGCTGACTGGTTTTCAACTTTAAGAATTAACCTACAAACACACAGAGATTTAATGATACTAATTAGGAGACAGAATGTTCTTGCTATGTAAAAGGCTGGGAAGAGGGTATGGAGCCTGTAGGGGAAATGGCAGAAGAAATGTAGAGATAGCATATCCTTCTTTACTGAGCCAAGGACACCATTTAAAGCTGGTTAGTCAAGAAATACATGTGATAAATAACAAAAGATTTCCTTAGTATTTTTGTTTTTTGAATGAAAATTTCATATAGCAAAGTTTTACAGTCAACAACTAGACACCCACAACTGTACCCCACCATTAACACTTTACTAACAATAAATTCAGAAAATTTTAGTATGGCTTGCAGGAACAGAGGAAGAGAGAAATACAGTACTAAAAACGCACTGAATTCCTCACTCTATACAACCTTCAAAACTAGTAAATCAAGAAATAGTACAGACATACAAAATTATGTAGAACTATAGAGATAACCACCATTTCCTTGAAATGCATCAAAAATAAGAGGGACTGACGAAAGGACAGCTGGATGAACAGGATAAAGCAACGGAAACAGAATGTTAACTGTAGACTCTGTGGTGGGTCTACGGGTGCTAGCTATACATACCTTTCAATTTTTCTGACTAAAATTTCCTAAGAAAATATTGACACAGATGTGGTTGAGAGTGGACCTCACATCCCTGCTGGCCTCTTCATGGCACTGGCCGAGCCTCCTTCTAGCCGCTCCACACCGGGTGGAGCTGGGTGCTGGAGCCTGGTGGAGGTAGGGAGGGAGAATGCCATAGGGATGACGGGCACCCCGTCCAGGCCCAGCCCCACTAGCCCCCACAGGACCCTCATGTCCTCTCCCCTCTCCTGACCACCATCAGAGTCAGCAGAACCCGGGAGCTGGACCCAGAAGACACATTCACCAGCCTGAGCCTCTAACAACCATATGACTCTCAAAGGGCCCCACCTCACCCTGGACCGGGGCGTGAGGGGAAATCAACTTTTAATGTCTTAAGGGGCTATTCTGGGATCTGTCTTTAACCACAGTTAGCTTAACCAACAGGGAGTGGAATCTGAGGGAGTGGGGGTTGAAGCTTTGACTTTTGTTTCCTATCACTGGTATCCACTGTTTAAAAACACACGCAGATTTAAAGCAAAGAGTAAGAAGCTGTCAGTTCATGGTGACACTGGGAATGGCCTTCTAAGGTTTTAACTCTAAGTAGAAAATAAGGTTTCTTTAGCATATTGGGCACCTATGTGTGAATATAAAATGGCACCATTCCTCTGGAGCGATACAATCCCACCCTGGCCCACTCTTTATTCCCAGCTGCCTTTGAGCCGTGCACAACCTGCGTGACTATACCCAGCATCCCTCTCTGATCTGCAGGCACTGAAAACCTGGCTGGAAACTGAAGGACTGTTAACTGAGACCTTTGAGGAAGTAAGGGATGTGGTCCTTGACAGGTTCAGATTCCAGCTGCCCTTATTCACGCAGACTCTCATGTCTTTTGCTTGATTCATTTTTCTCGTCCGTCCCATAATGCCACAGTCAGTCACAGTGACTCAACTCTAAAGACTGCATCCCCACACAAAAGAATTCTTGCTACCATGGCAGACAGTTTCAAGGCTGGAAAGGTAGCCGCAGCTGAGAACCTGCCTTCTGCCTCAGGCCTGCCTGCAGAGGTTCATGGGGTGGAATGGGGATTCTGCCTCATTTACCCTCTAACAGCCCCTCCCTGTTGGAGCAACTGAGGTCTCAAGGGGGTCAGCCAGGAGGTGTGCCGCTTGGATCTCCCTCCGAGAAAGACTGTGGCTTCAGCTGCAAGGACAGGTATGAACTGACACTCCAGCAGCCAGTGCCACTGGGACTCAGCCTGGCTTTTGAGCTGAAGGCACATTTCTCCAGGAAGCCTCAGCAAGGCCTGACCCAGTGAGAGGATGAGGGCCTGGCTCTCACTGCCCGAGCAGGTCTCCTCTACCAGGCAGTCTTCTCAGGGGCTCCCTGGCAGCTGGCCGGGACCTGGTCAGACTTGCAGGTTCTCTGCCCAAAATTGCTGCTGCCTTTTCCTTTTTGGGGTGCTGGTCCAATGGCTCTCCTGGCCTGATTCAGGTTCCCACCTCTTCTTTCTCAGGCATTTTACCCTCTAATAACCCTCCTTCATTCCCAATTCTGTTTAAGAGTCTGCGCCTCAGAGGACAAAGCTGACATAGGACTGGTGTAGAAATCAGGCGTGGGTGTTGCTGTGCCTGTCTCCTCCTCACCTCCACTGCTTACCTTTGGGCCCCCTGCTCTGAGGACCCTCAAAGCACTTGCTCTGAGTCTAGTCCAATGCACCACACCTGCCAATGGGAGGCCCTGCCCTCCCAGCCTCATGAAAGGTGGTAAAGCAGATTGAGGATGTGTTAATCTTTAACAAAACTCTCATTTCCGGGATCTCATTGGTGCATTCTATAGCATTTCATCACAGCACAGAGATCACTTAAAGTTATATGCACATTTTCAGCTGACAATAGTCTAGCAAGACAGTCTTTCCTAAGACTTTCTAACTGGGTATCTTTACTTGCAGCAAATCAGACTTGAGTTCCTATACTGAAATTGTATGCACTCAGAAAAGTGCGATAAAATAAGTCACTGCCATAAAAATGTCTTTTTCATCCGCTATTCATTAGATTGCTTTGAAAAGCAAGGTCACTTAGAAACTGGAACACAAGCACCCAAATAACACTTAAAAACTAACAAGGGGCACAGTCTCTTCATAGTTTTGACACCAACAAAATAATACACAGGGCAAGTGGATATTAATGAGATGTGTTTAAAATCTTACATATTCTTTTCTTGTTTAGTCATGTCCGACTGTGCGACCCCATGGACTATGGCCCACCAGGTTCCTCTGTCCATGGGATTTCCCAGGCAAGAATACTGGAATGGGTTGCCATTTCTTCCTCCAGGGGATCTTCCAGACCCAGGGATTAAACCTGAGTTGCCTGCACTGGAAGGTGGATTCTTTACTGCTGAGCCACCAGGGAAGCCCTTGCTGCTGCTGCTGCTGCTGCTGCTAAGTCGCTTCAGTCGTGTCGGACTCTGTGAGACCCCACAGACAGCAGCCCACCAGGCTCCCCCGTCCCTGGGATTCTCCAGGCAAGAACACTGGAGTGGGTTGCCATTTCCTTCTCCAATGCATGAAAGTGAAAAGTGAAAGTGAAGTCGCTCAGTCGTGTCCGACTCCTAGCGACCCCATGGACTGCAGCCCACCAGGCCCCTCCGTCCACGGGATTTTCCAGGGAAAAGTACTGGAGTGGGGTGCCATCGCCTTCTCCGAGGGAAGCCCTTACCTAATAGCTTATCGCAGGGCTGTTTAGGACACAGACAAACGTGCGTTAACTTGCAAATATTGGCTATTTTGCCCAAAGAAGGCTGGATGAGTGCTGTGCAGTTTAGAAAGCCACCCCTTCATAATCAATGCAGTAACCCCATCTCTAGTTTTTCCTCCATGGTCTCCACTTGTGGCCAGTTTCCCATCCTGATTGTACCAGTCCAATGTACCATAGCCGCCGCCTCCCAGCCTCAAGGACACTGCCTGCCCCTGCCTAGCCTCCCTGCCCAGGTGAGTGGAGACCAGTGAACCGAGGCTAAGAGACCCAGATCTTAATGATAGCCCTGCCTCGGATTTGGGGACAAGTCACTTGGACAAGCTGGGGCAATTTCCTTATTCAAATTCAAATTTAAAAATCACCCCCTGGAAAAGAGTTTCGAGTTCTGACTCTGTCCCAGATTCACAGACCAGTCACCTGCCGGCCCGGGACTCCAGCCCGAGATGGACAATCTCCTTTCCTTGCAAGCACGCACTTGGGGACATTGAAATAAACCGTTTGCGTGTGTGACTGGGCAGAAACATCCTATTCATCCGCAAACGCGACCCCGTGGCCAGCAGTCTACGTCTGCGGGAGGCCAGGCTGACCCTCAGGGCTGAGGACGAAGCCAGCCGTCTCTGAGGACCCGTGTGAGGACCGGAAGCACGGGTCCTGGGATCGGTCCCCGCTATTCTGAGTGAGCAACAGTCACCGTCCGGCCCCCCGTCTGAGGGTGAGTAACAGACCTGCTGACCTCTCGCACTGTCCACTGGGCTCTGGAAAGTGTGTGACACGGGCGCGGCCGGGGCCCACACGTCCGCACGGACCTCTCCCAGCCCGGGGTCGCCCCCGGCCCCCTACCCCCGGCCCTCCTCCGCCCGTCTGGCCGCCAGGTGAGCCGGCGGCGCTCCCCGGTCGCGGCGCGGGCACAGGTGAGCCTGCCACCCCCGCCGCGCATTCCAGAGGCGGGACTCACGCCCGGGAACTTCGCCTTTTCGCCCCCCGGCGCCCGCGGGCAGCGCGGCCCGGCCCGGGGTGGTGGGGGAAGGGCTCCCAGCCGCGAGGGGGCGCGGCGACCCCCGGCACGCCGCACAGACCTGCTTCGGGATCCTCGGGCCGCCCCGAGTGGTTGCCCATGGCTCGGCCGCCTACGGCAGCGGCCGGCCGGCCGCCTCAGACGGCGCGTCCACCGCGCGGCCGCTCACACCGGCTCGGGCTGACGAAGCGGCTGCGTCTGGCGGGTCCGCTCCAGTCAAAGAAAGGGCCGTCGCTTCAGTCCCAGCGGCCGCCGGCCACTCCGCGCTCGCTCATCTGCATGCAGCCCGCCCACCTCGACTCCCGCGGCCCGCGCACCCGAAGGCCCTGCCCACCTTATCTGCATGCCGCCCCTCCCTCGGCAGGCCGTCTGCCTCGACTCGGGCTGCCCCGCCCCCTTATCTGCATATCTCTCTGGGGCTCCCAGACTCTTCCTCCCCGGTGGGGGAGGGACGCGCCCGCCGCCCGACTTCCGGCCTCTAGGGGCGGCCGCTGGGAACTGCAGCTGGACACTGCGGGCTGGAAAAACCCCACTGCGGGGAGGCCAAGGCCAGGTGTCACGAGGAAGGCACAGTCCTGCGCATGAGATATCACACCATCGGGAAAAACCTGGGGTTGCATACGACAGGCGCTTCCTAAGTATTTTCTGGGTAAGTTTTGAGTTAAGTTGTGAGATAAATGAATAGACCAACAAGCAAGTTTTGAGACGGAGGTGGTGAGGAAGACGCTTTAACAACATTCTCCACGATGAATGCTGCCACTAAAAATAAAAATGCATGCCAGTCACGAGCAGGATCTGCTCTCCGAAATGACTGAGTTACGGAAATCACCCTAAACGACTTTCCACCCTGAACGACTTTCATAGTCAGCCTTGCAGTGAAAACGCTTCAGTTCAGTTCAGTCGCTCAGTCCTGTCCGACTCTTTGCGACCCCATGAATTGCAGCACGCCAGGCCTCCCTGTCCATCACCAACTCCCGGAGTTCACCCAAACTCATGTCCATCAAGTCGGTGATGCCATCCAGCCATCTCATCCTCTGTCGTCCTCTTCTCCTCCTGCCCCCAATCCCTCCCAGCATCAGAGTCTTTTCCAATGAGTCAACTCTTCTCATGAGGTGGCCAAAGTACTGGAGTTTCAGCTTCATCATCATTCCTTCCAATGAACACCCAGGACCAATCTCCTTCAGAATGGACTGGTTGGATCTCCTTGCAGTCCAAGGGACTCTCAAGAGTCTTCTCCAACACCACAGTTCAAAAGCATCAATTCTTTGGCGCTCAGCTTTCTTCACAGTCCAACTCTCACATCCATACATGACCACTGGAAAAACCATAGCCTTGACTAGACGGACCGTTGTTGGCAAAGTAATGTCTCTGCTTTCGAATATGCTATCTAGGTTGGTCATAACTTTCCTTCCAAGAGTAAGTGTCTTTTAATTTCATGGCTGCAGTCACCATCTGCAGTGATTTTGGAGCCCCCAAAAATAAAGTCTGACACTGTTTCCACTGTTTCCCCATCGATTTCCCATGAAGTGATGGGACCAGATGCCATGATCTTCGTTTTCTGAATGTTGAGCTTTAAGCCAACTTTTTCACTCTCCACTTTCACTTTCAATCAAGAGGCTTTTTAGTTCCTCTTCACTTTCTGCCATAAGGGTGGTGTCATCTGCATATCTGAGGTTACTGATATTTCTCCCGGCAATCTTGATTCCAGCTTGTGCTTCTTCCAGCCCAGCGTTTCTCATGATGTGCTCTGCATATAAGTTAAATAAGCAGGGTGACAATATACAGCCTTGACGTACTCCTTTTCCTATTTGGAACCAGTCTGTTGTTCCATGTCCAGTTCTAACTGTTGCTTCCTGACCTGCATATAGGTTTCTCAAGAGGCAGGTCAGGGGGTCTGGTATTCCCATCTCTTTCACAATTTTCCACAGTTTATTGTGATCCACACAGTCAAAGGCTTTGGCATAGTCTATAAAGCAGAGATAGATGTTTTTTCTGGAACTCTCTTGCTTTTTTGATAATCCAGCGGATGTTGGCAACTTGATCTCTGGTTCCTCTGCCTTTTCCAAAACCAGCTTGAACATCTGGAAGTTCACAGTTCACGTACTGCTGAAGCCTGGCTTGGAGAATTTTGAGCATTACTTTACTAGCATGTGAGATGAGTGCAATTGTGCGGTAGTTTGAGCATTCTTTGGCATTGCCTTTCTTTGGGATTGGAATGAAAAATTGACCTTTTCCAGTCCTGTGGCCACTGCTGAGTTTTCCAAATTTGCTGGCATATGGAGTGCAGCACTTTCACAGCCTCATCTTTCAGGATTTGAAATAGCTCAACTGGAATTCCATCACCTCCACTAGCTTTGTTCGTAGTGATGCTTTCTAAGGCCCACTTGACTTCGCATTCCAGGATGTCTGACTCTAGGTCAGTGATCACACCATCGTGATTATCTTGGTCATGAAGATCTTTTTTGTACAGTTCTTCTATGTTTTCTTGCCACTTCTTCTTAATATCTTCTGCTTCTGTTAGGTCCATACCATTTCTGTCCTTTATCGAGCCCTCTTTGCATGAAATATTCCCTTGGTATCTCTAATTTTCTTGAAGAGATCTCTAGTCTTTCCCATTCTGTTGTTTTCCTCTATTTCTTTGCATTGATCGCTGAGGAAGGCTTTCTCATCTCTCCTTGCTATTCTTTGGAACTCCGCATTCAGATGCTTATATCTTTCCTTTTCTCCTTTGCTTTTCGCTTCTCTTCTTTTCACAGCTATTTGTAAGGCCTCCCCAGACAGCCATTTTGCTTTTTTGCATTTCTTTTCCATGAAGCAGAAGATATTAAGAAGAGGTGGCAAGAATACACAGAAGAACTGTACAAAAAAGATCTCACGACCAAGATAATCATGATGCTGTGATCACTGACCTAGAACCAGACATCCTGGAATGTGAAGTCAAGTGAGCCTTAGAAAGCATCACTACAAACAAAGCTAGTGGAGGTGATGGAATTCCAGTTGAGTTATTTCAAATCCTGAAAGATGAGGCTGTGAAAGTGCTGCACTCCATATGCCAGCAAATTTGGAAAACTCAGCAGTGGCCACAGGACTGGAAAAGGTCGAACTTGCTAATTCTTGCAGTGAAAATACATAATAGGAAAAAAAATCATAAGCAGGACGGCGGTTTCCAGCTCTGCGTCCCCTGAACACTGGTTCACCTCAGCTTTCATTCAGTGTTTCAGGCCGCCCAGGGCACTTGGGTACTCACTGTGTTTATTCCCTCCGCTTCCTGGACGGCATACTTCGCTTCCTGCCTCCTCTGGCATCCTCCTCTCCGTCCCCTTCCTTTCTTTCTCCTCATCCCCTGACCTCTGGACACTGCGTACCCTCATGGCTGGTCACCTCTGTCCAATTTGCTCAGGGCCTCTAACTTGGCCTTTGCAGCCAAGCTGTAGCTTTTAAGTCCTGCCTGTGTGTCTTGAGCTTGGTCCTGCCTTCTGAACTCTGGATTCATCTACCCAACTACCGTCTTGATGCCTCCAACTTAGGTTCCTCAGTTTAATGGGAACAAAACCCAATTCTAGGTTTTATACCATCAGTGTCTCACACAGTCTCCCTCATCTCTGTAAACAGGATGTGTCAGGATGTATGTGGTCAATGCCACCATCTCTCAGCACCGCTCACGGCTTCCACCGCTGCCACCTGGACCAGCCCATAGTCACCTCCCACCAGTATCTCTGCCACCGCCTCCCATCCAGCCTCCCTTCTTCTGCCCCTGGCTCTTTACGGTCTGACCTTCACATGACAGAGCGACGCTTCTAAGATCCAGGTCAAGTCCCCCGACTTACACGCTCTTTCTGTCTCTCAGAGGAAAAGCCAAGCCCTCACCATGGCCTCCAAGGCCCTGAATTCCCTCCCATTGCTCCGCTGTGGACTTGCCCCCACCTCCCCAGCCAGCGGTCTTGCTGCAGCACCTCCTCACTGTTCCCCAGATCAGCCAAGGTGCTCCGACTCCAGGGCTTTTGCACTCACTGTTCCCTCTGACCCAAATGCTTTCCCCCACATTCCAACAGACCTCTCACTTTCCAGATCTCTGGTCAAATACCATTTGTTCGCTTAAAAGGAGTTTCTCTTGTCTTATCACATGAAAGAGTAAATCAGACCCTCAACACACACACTTCCTGGCTTTGTGGACCTTGTGACACTTTCCACTGTTTAGTGGACTTGTTTACTTGTCTCTCCAGCAGAGTGAAAACATCACAAGAACAGCGAATGAATGGATGAGTGAGTTTATAGGCTCTGCTAAGTCGCTTCAGTTGTGTCTGACTCTTTTAACCCCATGGACTATAGCTCACTTAGGCTCCTCTGCCCATGGGGTTTCCTACGTAAGAATACTAGAGTGGGGTGCCATTTCATTCTCCAGGGGATCTTCCCAACCCAGGGATCAAACCCACCGCTCTTACGTCTCCTGCATTGGCAGGAGGTTTCTTTACCACTCGAGCCATCTGGGGCTCTCCTCTACTGGTAGCATAAAGTCCCCAGTTCTCCTGCATGGTATCATCTTGCACCCTCCCACCGTGTTACTCTGGCCTCAAAACCACTTTCAAAAGTACACCATCCCTTGGGACTTACCTGGTGCTCCAGTAGCTGAGACTCCTCGTTCCCAATGCAAGGGGCCTGGCCTTAGTCCCCAGGGAACTAGATCCCACATGCCGCAACTAAAGATCCCTCATGCTGCAACTAAGACCCGGGGTAGCCAAATAAATAAATATTAAAATAATAGTACAGCCTCCCTGTACCTCCCAGCAACATGAAGCCAGCTGTGGTAACCTGCACACACCCTCCTGGTCTCAGCCCCTACGCTTTCCTATCTGCTGTCTTCACTCTGGTTTAACTCTGCTGTAACCTGGCTACCTGGAAAATGCGGGTTTTCTGCTCTAAATGCGTGGTCAGGCATCACTTCCTCTGGGGGCCTGCTCACCCCAGCCAGCATCAAATACTCCTGTTCAGTGCTGCTGTCCTTGGAAATGCTTGTGTTTTCCCACAGAACCATGTTACTTAAACTATTCTTTATACACTGTGAACTCCACGAGTGGCAAGGATGCTGTCTTACTCCTTTTTGCATCCACATCTAATAAATACTAAAGTAAATAACATATTTACTTACTCTATAATATGCCACTAATTTCTCAAACAAACAAAATAGTTCTGTGATGGTCACTTAGCTTCTGAAGGATTCTTTGCTCTCCACAGAAATACTATGTCACTGAAATGAAAAGAGTAAACATTATAAAGACATCAGGTCTGCCCAAATAGTTATAATATATAATTTTATCAAAATTCAAATGAATCATGAACTTGATGTGTTTATTCCAAGACTCACCTGGAGGAATAACGTATCAGAAAGCCTAAGAAAGTTTGCAAGAGGAAGAATAACGAGAAGAGATTTGCCTTATTAGAAATAAAAACATGCAGGCTTCTCTGGTAGTCCAGTGATTGAGAGTCCACCTGCCAATGCAGGGGACACAGGTTCAATCCCTGGTCAGGGAACATTCCACATGCCATGGAGCAATGAAGCCCATGCGCCACCACTACTAAAGCCCACTCGCCTAGAGTTTGTGCTCTGCAACAAGAGAAGCCACTGCAATGAGAAGCCCAAGCATCGCAACAAACAGTGACCCCTGCTCACGGCAACTAGAGAAAGTCTTTGCAGCAATGGAGACCCAGTGCAGCTAAAAATAAAGAAATAATTTTTTTTAAAAAAAGGAAAAATATGCCATAAAATTCCATCAGAAAAACAGTGTGGTTACAACAGAATGGAAATTCCCAAAAGGATTAAACATAAAGTAACACTTCAAATTAAGTGACAGCCATATCTCCCTCTTTATGCCCCAAATAAATTCCAATTCAATATAAATTTAACTGTAAAAGATGAAAATATAAAAGTTCTGGAAGTAAACATGGATGAATATTTTATAAAATTAAAAGGGGGAAAGCCTTCTTTTTTGTCCGAACTTTCACTGTGAACATTTTCAGATTCATAGAAAAGTTCGGCCAGAACACTACAGTGAACACTAAAGGGAATACTACAGTCAACACCTTCGATATCCATCACCTTGTTTACAAACTAGAAACATTTTACCACATTTGCCTCTATCTTGATCCCTCTCCATTTTATTCTTCATTGACTCATTTGAAGTATGTTGCAGACAACATCGGAGAAGGCAATGGCACCCCACTCCAGTACTCTTGCCTGGAAAATCCCATGGACGGAGGAGCCTGGTGGGCTGCAGTCCATGGGGTCACTAGAGTCAGACATGACTGAGTGACTTCCCTTTCACTTTTCACTTTCATGCATTGGAGAAGGAAATGGCAACCCACTCCAGTGTTGCCTGGAGAATCCCAGGGATGGGGGAGCCTGGTGGGCTGCCGTTCGTGGGGTCACACAGAGTCGGACATGACTGAAGCGACTTAGCAGCAGCCAGCAGCAGCAGACAACATGACATCATTACATTTCCCCTCCAACTAGTTCCAGCACAATCTCCTGAACTCTCCTACCATACCACAATCAAACCTACGAAAAACAGTACTTTCAAAATAGTGTATAGTATACAGTCCGTGGGCTTCCCTGGTGGCTCAGTGGTAAAGAATCCGCCTGTCAACTCTGGTTTGAACCCGAGTAAACAACACAGTCCATATTAAAATTTCCTGGATTGTCTCCAAAAAAAAAAAAAACCCTGGAATTCTGTATTTTCTATTTTATCTCTATTTGAAATGGTTATTTAAGGAAGACCGGTGGGGGGGGGGGGGCGGGGAAGGCTTTTTAGGAATCTTCATTGAAAGAAAGGCAATGCCAAAGAATGCTCAAACTACCGCACAATTGCACTCATCTCACACGCTAGTAAAGTAATACTCAAAATTCTCCAAGGCAGGCTTCAGCAGTACGTGAACCGTGAACTTCCAGATGTTCAAGCTGGTTTTAGAAAAGGCAGAGGAACCAGAGATCAAGTTGCCAACATCCGCTGGATTATCAAAAAAGCAAGAGAGTTCCAGAAAAAACATCTATCTCTACTTTATAGACTATGCCAAAGCCTTTGACTGTGTGGATCACAATAAACTGTGGAAAACTGTGAAAGAGATGGGAATACCAGACCCCCTGACCTGCCTCTTGAGAAACCTATATGCAGGTCAGGAAGCAACAGTTAGAACTGGACATGGAACAACAGACTGGTTCCAAATAGGAAAAGGAGTACGTCAAGGCTGTATACTGTCACCGTGTTTATTTAACTTATATGCCGAGCACATCATGAGAAACGCTGGGCTGGAAGAAGCACAAGCTGGAATCAAGATTGCCGGGAGAAATATCAGTAACCTCAGATATGCAGATGACACCACCCTTATGGCAGAAAGTGAAGAGGAACTAAAAAGCCTCTTGATGAAAGTGAAAGTGGAGAGTGAAAAAGTTGGCTTAAAGCTCAACATTCAGAAAACGAAGATCACGGCATCTGGTCCCATCACTTCATGGGAAATCGATGGGTAAACAGTGGAAACAGTGTCAGACTTTATTTTTGGGGGCTCCAAAATCACTGCAGATGGTGACTGCAGCCATGAAATTAAAAGACGCTTACTCCTTGGAAGGAAAGTTATGACCAACCTAGATAGCATATTCAAAAGCAGAGACATTACTTTGCCAACAACGGTCCGTCTAGTCAAGGCTATGGTTTTTCCAGTGGTCATGTATGGATGTGAGAGTTGGACTGTGAAGAAAGCTGAGCACCAAAGAATTGATGCTTTTGAACTGTGGTGTTGGAGAAGACTCTTGAGAGTCCCTTGGACTGCAAGGAGATCCAACCAGTCTATCCTAAAGGAGGTCAGTCCTGGGTGTTCATTGGAAGGAATGATGATGAAGCTGAAACTCCAGTATTTTGGCCACCTCATGAGAAGAGTTGACTCATTGGAAAAGACTCTGATACTGGGAGGAATTGAGGGTAGGAGGAGAAGGGGACGACAGAGGATGAGATGGCTGGATGGCATCACCGACTTAATGGACATGAGTTTGGGTGAACTCCGGGAGTTGGTGATGGACAGGGAGGCCTGGCGTGTGGCGATTCATGAGATCGCAAAGAGTCGGACAGGACTGAGCGACTGAACTGAACTGAACTGATTGAATATAAGGACCCCTTCTGTTTGTAACAGCAAAAAGTTGGGAAAAATCTTCAGTGTTTAACATGGAAAGAGGAAAGCCGCTCAGTCTGGTCTTCCCGACCCAGCGATCAGAACCTGGGTCTCCTGCATTGCAGGCAGATTCTTTACTGTCTGAGACACCAAGGAAGTCCTACACTGGGGCTAATAAATGATGGTTAAATAAATGATGACACAGTCATACAATGGTGCCTATGCAGCCCCTGAACAACGTATCAGACTTGCTACCCTAGAAAGCAGAAGGGTACATATATCAAGGACATAAATCTTATTTTTTGTTTATAAACAAACAAACAAAAAACATCTGGACACAAACACACAGATGGAAAGTTATACCTCAAAGTTCTGATAAAGAATGAGTGGCTCTCTTTGAATGCAGTGGGTGAGATTTTATGTCCTTTATGTTCTTTTATTGTTTTTTTGCTTCTCCATATGTTTTTTATTTGGCTGTAGTGCACATTGTACTGCTTTTGCAATTTAAAAAATTCACTTTGAAAAAAATCACATATATTCTTTAAATAATGTCAGGTAAAACTGTGTATATTACTAGAAGATTCTTTAGTTTCTAGGAGGATCCTTTAAATATTAACCCAGTACATGTACAATTGTTGAACATATATCCCTTCCTTCTCCATGATGCCATTAAGGACTGAGCTTACTCTAAAGGTGGTGCTAGAAGACAGGCTGAAATTCTTACTAAACACCAAAGAGCCCACCATTTTTTAATAACATGAGCTACTTTAATTTTAAATATTTATTATTAAAAATTCTAACATATACAAAAAATAGAAAGCAATGTTGTAATGATCCTCTATCAACCCAGTTTCAACACATCAATTCATTGTCAACCTTGTTTCAAATACCATCATCCATTTCCCCCCCGCCCCATTCCCAAGTAATGTGAAGCAATCCCAGACATCCTATTTCATTGGCAAATGTTTCAATTTGTGTTCCAAAGGTAAGGATGCTTTAGAAAAACAAAATAAAACCACAGTTCCATTATCCCAACTGAAAAAAACTGACAATAATCTCTTAGCAAATACCTAATCAAACTTCAAATTTCTGCTTGTACCAAGATTTTAAAAAATCTTAATCCATACCACAACACATGTATTAGAATGGTGAAAATCCCAAACACCGACAACACCAAATGTTGGCAATGATAAAGAGCAACAGGAACTCTCATTCATTGTTTGTGAGGATGCAAAATGGTGCAGCCCCTTGGGAAGACAACCTGGCAGTCTGTTACAAAAGTAAACAAATCCTCACCACATAACATCCATCATGCTCCTTGATATTTATCCAAAGGCAAGGTGGTGAATAGATAAATGGACACACAAACTGTGGTCCATACATATCATTATTCAGAATTAAAAAGAAATGAGCTGTCAAACCACAGAAGGACATGGAGGAACCTTAAATGTAGATTGCAAAGTGTAAGAAGACAGTCTGAAAAGGTTACATCCTGTATGATACCAGTCATATGACATTCTGTGTGCATGCTGATTCTCTGTGTCACGTCAGACTCTTTTAGACCCCATAGATTATAGCCCACTAGGTTCTTCAGTCCATGGGATTCTCCAGGCGAGGATACTGGCGTGGGTTGCCATACCCATCTCCAGAATCAAACCGAAGTCTCCTGCGTCTCCTGCATTGGCAGGCGTATTTTTTGCCACTGAGTCACCTGGGAAACCCCATATGACATTCTGGAGAAGGCAAAACTATGAAGACAATAAAAAGATCAGTGCTTGCCAATGTTTGAAAGAAAGGTGAGGAAGACTAGGTAGATCACAGGGTATCACGGCTCACTTATTACTATAACTTGACTTCGCCCCACTTCAAACTTCCCCTCAATGGTTTCTTGAAGTCCCAAGAGTGAGGGCCTAAGGCTGCTTTACTCAGTCAATACTACCCAATACATGTTTTGTACATGACACTCCAAGATTTCCATTTTCTAAAGGAAAAGGGGAAACTCAGGTTTCCCAATAAGTCAAAGGCCAACAAGGTTCATACAAAGAGAAACCAAGAGAAACTTAAACATGGGGAGAGTCGAAGAGAGGGTGACGAATGAAGTGTAGTAATTGAATCAGAAGAAATTCCTCAGGCAAACACCATTAGTGTTGGTCTGATGAATGCTCCAGAAGGCAGCAAGCAAAGTTGAGGGTGGACCTATAGGGACAGAAAGCAGTTGCCTGCAGCTGGAGTGAAACAGGAATTGACTGGAAACAACGCGAGCATCCTTCTGGTGTGATGGGAACGTTCTAAAGCCCAGTCGTGGTGGATGGTTGTAACCCAGAAAATTGCGTAAAAATCATCAGCCTGCACATCTTAAATGGGTGAATTTGAGACTATGTAAATTACCCTTCCATAAAGCTGGGTTTTAAGTCAAGGGAGATAAATAGATGAGCCTTCAGGGCTCTATGAATTATTTCTGAACTAAAAAGAGCCCCGTCCTCACTGTGAGTCAATTAGCGTGACTGAAGTCCAGGGGTACCTCGCTACCAAGAATCAAGGCTAGAAAGATACACGCTTTGAAGAAGATGAGATAAAAGGGAAGAGAGAGGCCTCACCCCCGAGCAGGATGGGCCTTCTTCCTGAGTGTGCTGCCAGCAGGTCCAACACATGGTCCCAGGAGAAGAGAATGAGGAGGAAGGACAGAGCAGCAGCACCAGGTAGGACTCAGGAGGGCTGGACAGAAGGACACAAGCAGTGTGTCCTTAAAAGGGAAAAAAGCACAGCCCGCCGAGGGATCCAGAAAGGCTTCCTGATGCTTACGAGCTGGTCTGTTCCTGGTGATCAGAACTGCTGTCAACATCCAGTGTGGCAGGAGGGTGGCAGCAGAGAGGGCAGGGGCTCCAGGCATGGACGAGCATCCTGGAGGAGCAGGCCTGGGCCAGGTCTGGCTCATCAGGACAAACAAAGACCTGATTGTGGCAAAGTCCTGAGTGTGTTTGGTGAACCAGCCCCGCTTAGCCCAGGACTGGAGTCAAGGCAAGAAAAGGACTGGGACGTGGCTATAGCGGGACTGCGCTGGGTCGAGGCAGGAGCTCTGCCCCAGTCCCTTCTGCTGCCGAGGCAGAGATCCCAGAGATCTTGTCTGAGGTGTCTCAGCATGGGGCTGGGCCAGCCAAAGCTGCAGCTCAGGACAAGGGCCCTGCTGCTGCAAAACCTGCCCTCTCATCCACCCTCCTCCAGCACTGACCCACAGCCAACCTGCCAAGATCACTGAGGCACCCATCTGAACAGGGTGCACTGACCAGTGTCCTGGGCACTGACAGCTGGGAGGATCTTCCCAGAACAAGCATGCACTTCGGCCCCTCCACCTAGGACGTCCGCATACTGAGAGTAGGTGGATTGTTTCAACCCTGTTCATGCTAGTCATACCACCAATCTTATTTACATTACTTAATTATTCTGTAAACCAATGAAACAGGAGTGCAGAGAGAGAGAGAGAGACATTGCTTCCTCAAAACCCACTCTGAATAGTCTGAAAAGACTGGATGAAAGCGACCTGTTAAGACAGGAGGTATTGTTCAGTCACTCAGTCGTGTCCAACTCTTTGTGACCCCATGGACTGCAGCATGTCAGGCTTCCCTGTCTTTTGCCACCTCCCAGAGTTTGCTCAAATTCATGTCCATTGAGTTGATGATGTCATTCTACCATTTCATCCTCTGTTGCCCTCTTCTCCTCCTGCCCTCAATCTTTCCCAGTATCAGGGTCTTTTCCAGTGAGTCAGCTCTTCGCATCAGGTAGCCAAAGTATTGGAACTTCAGCTTCAGCATCTGCCCTTCCAATGAATATTCAGGGTTGATTTCCTTTAGGATTGACTGGTTTGATCTCCCTGCAGTCCAAGGGACTCTCAAGAGTCTGCTCCAGCACCACAATTCGAAAGCATCAATTCTTCGGCATTCAGCCTTCTTTATGGTCCAACTCTCACATCTGTAGATGACTACTGGAAAAACCATAGCTTTGACTATACTGACTTTTGTCAGCAAAATGATGTCTCTGCTTTTAATGCACTGCCTAAAAAGGTTTGTCGTAGCTTTCTTTTCAAAGGAGCAAGTGTCTTTAATTTCATGGCAGTAGTCACCACCCACAGTGTTACTGGAGCCCAAGAAACCTCAATTTTAAAAAATGTTCAAAGTTGCTATAAATGATGAGGAAACCCTTTGCAACCCAACCCAAATCAAGAAGCCTCTGTGTTTTTCAGGTGAGAGATGCCAGGCCAGGTTGGGTCAGGGGAACCCAGAGGAAATGAAAAGTGGGCAAATGTGGTGACAAAGACAGTCACACACTCAAGAAAGGAGGCTGACAGAAAACAGGACAGCTGATCTGGGTGACTGCAGTCGGAGGAGTCAGACGCTAGAGGAAGCTGGAAGCCCATGCAGTGAGAGGTGAGCACCATTCAGAAAAATCCCACGAGAACGAGAACACAGCGGAAGACCCAGAAGAGCTGGGGCTTTCTGTGTGTTGCTCATGGCTGCCTCCCTGGCACCTGGAAAGATGCCTGGGACTCAGTAGACACAAATACTTGGTGAAGGAACAAATGGATAGACAGTGTCAGCTGTTGGGGTAGCGTTTCCGGAAGGCAGGTTCACTTTGGGGTGGAAATGCAGGTTTGGCCTGAGGGCCCAGAAGAGTGTCTCCCATGTGGGAGGGGACAAGAGAAGACATGCAGGAGGAGGTCTTTGAGCTTAACAGCAACCCCCTGAAGTCAGGAAGGAGGTCAGTAAGGATCTGATTCAATCACCCTCCAACATCCCCATCAAACCTTCACTCCAGTAACCGGAGTTCTTCATTTCCTGGGGCTGAGCACTTCCGATGTGCTGTGGCTGCTGGAACATTCTTCCATGCATGTGTGTGTGTGTGTGTGCTGTCATTTCAGTCATGTCCTCTCTGTGACTCCATGGCCTGCAGCCCACCAGGCTCCTCTGTCCATGGGATCCTCCAGGCAAGAATACTGGAGTGGGTTGCCGTGCCTTCCTCCAGGGGAATCTTCCTGACCCAGGGACTGAACCTGTGTCTCTTACATCTACCTGCACTGGCAGGCAGGTTCTTTACCACTAGTGCCACCTGGGAAGCCCATTCTTTCATATATTCAGTCAAAACCTGACCCGAATTTTACTGCTTTGAACCAAAAAGGATAACTTTAATTTTGACTGAAAAAGGAACTGTTGACCAAGTGCAAGGGATGGTAGCTTTGGAAGGAAAAAAAAGCACACTGTAATGCAGAGCTGGGAGCTCCTGGGCAAGATGTGCCAGACAGAGCCCACGGCAGGTGGGTTTATCTAATCGCCATAATTCCTGACTCTGAGGTCCTGTCGCACAGGGTGGTTTTCAAGGACAAAAGCACATTTCATAAAGACAGCTCCACGTTAGGCTCCACTCTTGCTTCCTCACAGAGGCTACTGCACTTCCTTCTCACCACTTCCTGAGATGGGTGTGGTCAACCTCATCTTATAGGTGAGGAAACTGGAGAAGCTTCTCCAAGGGGGAGGCTCTGATCCCCCAATGAGTAAAGACACGATGGGAGAAAATTGAGTCACTGTTCAGAAGTTTACCCTGAGTCTCAGCGTGAGAGAAAGTCACCTGTGTGGACACAGCCCCCAGAATGTCATACAACAGACTTTTCTCTGCGAAGATGGATGATTCTAGAAAATCACTAGATCTATCTGGAAAGTCTTGGCCATTCATAAGAGGGGAACCAACTGAGAAATCCAAATAAATAAGCACCTATGAAACAGTCACTGGAAGAAATAGGAAATTTTAGAAAATCTCTAATGTGTATCCACATTGAAATTCAAGGAGCTTTTACAGCTGTGAAGCTACAGCAAGAGGTTATGAAGAAGAAACAATCTGAGATCAGATAAATCAGACAAAAGATGAAACACACAATAGCTGAAGTAAGGAAAAAAAGCAAAGCACATTAGATGATAAACTTTAAAAAAAATCAGAGGATGCACGAAAGTAATCAAAAGGATTAAAGAAAATATTAATACGTGATGGGGAAGATATACTCAGGAGACAGAATATACACATATTTGAATTCCCTGAAGTAGGCTCCAGGGTAAAGAGAAAACCAATAATTAAAGTCATAACAGAATGCCTTGAGGGCATTTAATAAATCTACCACCCAATCTAGAAACTCTTAAGCAAAAGAGGAAAGGAAGAACTGAACCTGCAAATCAATATCTCAAGCCAACTTTCTGCATCTGATTTAATGGGGAAAGATCAAAAGCAATCACAGTAAAATGAGAACAAGGACATCACTAGCATTTAACACAACCCAAGTGTCACACACATGACACAGCAGGAATGAGAAAGAACAGACACAGCCATAGGGATGAAGGAGACAAAGGGCTTTGTTATCTGCAGCTGATAGAATCATCCACTTGGAGATCATGGGAGAATCAACTGAAAACCATCAGTACCAGTGAGGGAAGGAGTCAGTTACAAATTAGATAGTTTAAAAAATATCTAATTAAAAAAATACAGTGAATGTTCACCTCAGCAACACACATCCTAAAATTGGAAGGACACAGAGAAGATTAGTGTGGAGGATAACATGCACGTTCATGAAGTTTTCCACATTAAAAAAGAAGAAAAAGCAATCCCACTCACAAAAGTAATAAAAGTATAAACCTGGGCGTAAACTCAACAAACAGAAGAAAAAGGAGAAGAAATACATGAACTATAGAGAAAGACAAAAAGGAAGGCTCAGAGAGGCGGCCACACTTCTGGACGGAAAGACCGCAAAAAAGTCAGTATTTCTGGAGGGACAAGTAGGGAGAGTGCCCTCCTCTGAACCACAGGTTCCCAGAGAGGAACCCTGAAAGCCACCAAACCCTGATGACCATGTACCTCTGGGAAGTATAGGGTCATGAAACTGCCAGGTACCCTCAAAGAATCCAAGACTTTATAATAGCAGTACCAAGTTCAAAACCTCCTCACAGTGGTGTCACCCTGGACCCTGCAGAAGTTAAAGCTATTTCCTGGTTAGTCAGTGATGGAGGGATAAAGAAAATGTGGTTTACATACAAGGCAATATTATTCAGCCTTGAAAAGGCTCTCTCCTAGGGCCTGGCCATAGCCTCTGATTGGGTCTTCCCCCATCCATTAGTCCAGTCTGCACAGGCAACCAAAATGCTCCTTCTAAAATGAGGTCAAGTCCAGAAGAATGGATAAAGAAGACGTGGTACACATATACAATAGAATACTACTCAGACATTTAAAAGAATGAAATAACGCCATTTGCAGAGACATGGATGGATTTAGTGTCATACTGAGTGAAATAAGTCAGACAGAGAAGGAGAAATATCATATTACATCCCTTATATGTAGAATCTTAACACATGATACAAAACAGAAACAGACTCACAGACTTAGAGAACGAACTTATGGTTGCCAGGGTCGGGGGAAGGGATAGTTAGGGACTCTGGGATCGATATGTACACACTGCTATATTTAAAATGTATAGCACAGGGAACTCTGCTCAATGTTCTGTGGCAGCCTGGATAGGAGGAGAGTTTGGGGGAGAGTGGATACATGTATAACAGACTGAGTCCCTTTGCTGCCCATCTGAAACTAACACAACATTGTTAATTGACTAGTAGCAGTGGTATCCAACTCTTTTGCAATTCCATGGACTGTAGCCTGCCAGGCTGCTGTCCATGGAATTCTCCAGGCAAGAATACTGGAGTGGCTAGTCATTTCCTCCTCCAGTGGATCTTCCTGGTCCAGGGATCAAACCCAGATGTCCCGCATTGCAGGCAGATTCTTTACCATCTGAGCCACCAATATAGCTACCGTTAACTGGCTATACTGCAATATAAAAATAAAAAGTAAATAAAACGAGGTCAGGTGAGTCACTCCTTCCCTCAGCCCCCAACCCCAGCCCTCTGCCCTGCGCCCCTCCCATCTTGGCTGCAGCCATGTGCCTGCACTGTTCTCATCAATGTTTGTTCATGGAGCTCCACGGATGGGGGATCTCCGTCCTGCCCCCTGAGGTTGCCCTGTTGCCTAAAACAGTGTCAGACACACAGTAGGCACTCAAAAATGTTTGTTGACCTAATTGCATGAATGTCAAAAGGACCTCTAGTCAGAGTGGGGGCTCCCAGAACATGAGTCAGTGTGTGGACGAGGCTGCCATCTACTGGTGGGGCCCCCTTGCAGCTTTGGCAGGGGGGGTACCTAAAAGGCTCAGCATCTCTTGGGGCCCTGGGATGTGCAGTTAGGGGGTATCAGGGAGGACAGCCATCTACCACCAGGGGCTACCCCATTCTCTAAGCCCATGCCCATCAGTTAAGACCAGATCTGCATCACAGACACTGGAGGGAGAAAAGGAAGAAGCAGGTGTCTGGGCTGGGCTCTACCACAGAGATGTTATAATATTGATTCAAAATCAGTTGGGAAGAGCAGGTGTTCAGTGTGGAAATGGGCAGGCATCAGAAGACAAAGTAACGCTCGTGTGACCTCCCTGAAGTGTCATGACCTGGACGAAACACTGCCTTCTCCTGGAGGCTGTGGTGAGGTTGAGCGAGGCCAGCACCTGGTGCAGGGTGGGGTGGAGGAAGGTGCCAGGTAGGGCTGGATCACCTGCCCCGTCCACACCCCTTCCTGCCTTCCAGTGGTTGCTCTGGGTACTGCAGATGGTGACAGGGCCCTGGGGATGCTCGGGCCTGGACATCAGAACCCGGAGACAGTCCAGCCCCTTCACCAAGCTCCCCAAGCACCCAGGTTAGACAGCGCATTAGCAGCAGTTGCCATCATATGATCAGTACTACCTAAAGAGTGAGCATTTTCTTCTGTGCTAGGTTTGAGGGCTCCTCCCCAAGGACAGATCAATTTCCAGCAGGGTACAATATAGGCTGATCACAGGTTTAACTGCTATGAGTTTAAAACCACAACACTGTATAATTGTTTCATAACAGGATCCCTTCCAAAATTAATATACTTGAAAGAAAACAGATTATACCATCCCACGCCATTACCGAAAACATGTCCCAAAGCCAAATGTTGAGGGCCATAAAAAGAATTCTGTCCCCTAAGTGTTTACATACAATTTATAATTACATCTTTCCTTTAGGAGGAAATCAATCACGTACTGCTAGTATTTTCCTTCTTTTCTTTAGTTTTATTTTTGTCTTTACAGCTGAATCTACAGAGTGGTGGTGACTCCAGTGAGCTCCTGATGGGGGTGCCCTTTCTAACAGTGAGTCACCTCCTTCTTTGTCTCAATGGTCCTGAGATATTAAAACCCACAGTTATTACTAGTGCCAGTGCTCTCATTCCCCTGGTTTTCATGCACGTAAAATAAAGACAAAGTGTGAGCTGATATTCACAGAACCACCTAACACGACTGCACAGTGGCAGGGGTGCTGGCACCTGCAGCAGAGACAGACCTCTGATGGGCGACCTGCCGGCCAGTGCTCCTGATGGCCGGTTTGTCAGCTGATGCATGGGTCTAATTCACAGGAATGGGGCAGATTGGGGATATGTGACCATGTACAAAAGTGCCAGCTGTACAAAAGCTGATAGGAAAATATTGAGGACTGCCCGCACTTAAAACCCAAAAGCTCCATAGACAAGTGCAATTTTTTAATCCAACTTGATTAAGTCAAAGGATGTAATTTCATTACAATCAAGGTAATCTCATTACATTCAGGAATTTGAATGATAACTGTTGGAATACTTTCCAAATAGCCCATCAGAGCTTATGAAGCATTCACAGACCTTTGCTATGACATCACTGAGCTGAAGATCTGTGCATATTTCCTCAATATGAGAATAAGAAAACTAAAGTCCATGGAGTGAGAAAACCAGTAAAACTGGTTTTACAAAGTCTTTCTTTAGGATCCTGAATAAAGGGAACATGTGCTATGATTAAGCAGTTAAATTACTGACTAACAAATGGTTAAGACACACACTAAAAGGCAAGTAGAAGAGTAAGGATTGGGCTAAAGCAAAAAAAAAATTTAGGTTATAGTCCGTCTTGTCCAGGCTATGGCTTTTCCAGTAGTCATGTATGGATGTGAGAGTTGGACTATAAAGAAAGCTTAGCACCAAAGAATTGATGCTTTTGAACTATGGTGTTGGAGAAGACTTTTGAGAGTCCCTTGGACTCCAAGGAGATCCAACCAGTCCATCCCAAAGGAAATCAGTCCTGAGTGTTCATTGGAAGGACTGATGTTGAGGCTGAAACTCCAATACTTTGGCCACCTGATGCGAAGAACTGACTCATTGGAGAAGACCCTGATGCTGGGAAAGATTGAAGGCGGGAGAAGGGGATGATAGAGGATGAGATGGTTGGATGGCATCACCGACTCAATGGACATGAGTTTGGGTAAACTCCGGGAGTTGGTGATGGACAGGGAGGCCTGGTGTGCTGCGGTCCATGGGGTCGTGAAGAGTCAGACACGACTTAGCAACTGAACTGAATTGATTCTGTTTTTAATTTTTAAAGCAATGTCTGTATGTGTTTTTAACATTTTGAAACAGTATAGATAGATCTAATATAGAAGGTCTCCTTCCCCCACCACTTTCAATACTCTCCTCAAAGTAACATCCCTATATCCTTCCAGGAAAACAGTTATGATTTCAAAAATTAAATCATGTATTTAAAAATCAAAACACATGAGGTCAGACTATACACACCATCTTATTTTCCCCACTTAGTAATAATCTTTCCCTGTCGGTACATATAAATCTACCATGTCCATTTTCATGGCTGCATACTATTCTGCCATACCAAAATCTCATTATGCAACCAGCCCTGGACTGATACACACTTGGGTATTTCCAGTGTTTTACTGTTATAATAATGCCACAACCAAACATCTTGTTCATGTATATAGGCATTCTTTTTCAAGTATATCAGTTCAGTTCAGTCACTCAGTCATGTCCGACTCTTTGCGATCCCATGAAGTGCAGCATGCCAGGCCTCCCTGTCCATCACCAACTCCTGGAGTTCACCCAAACTCAGGTCCATCAAGTCAGTGATGCCATCCAGCCATCTCATCCTCTGTCGTCCCCTTCTCCTCCTGCCCCCAATCCCTCCCAGCATCACAGTCTTTTCCAATGAGTCAACTCTTCGCATGAGGTGGCCAGAGTATTGGAGTTTCAGCTTTAGCATCAGTCCTTCCAAAGAACATCCAGGACTGATCTCCTTTAGAATGGACTGGTTGGATCTCCTCGCAGTTCAAGGGACTCTCAAGAGTCTTCTCCAACACCACAGTTCAAAAGCATCAATTCTTTGGCTCTCAGCTTTCTTCACAGTCCAACATAATGCTAAATGCTAAGTGGTAGAAATCCTTGGTGAAAGATCATACATGTTTCAAATGTAGAGAGATTTTACCAGATTGTCCTTGTCATCAGCAATATGTGGTGTGGCTCCCCTCACCCTTAATTAAATAAAAAATTATCAATCATTTTTTAGTTCTTTTTTAAAATTTATTTTGGCTGTGCTGCATAGCATGTGGAATCGTATTTCCCTGGCCAGGGGTTGAACCTGTGTCCCCTGCTGTGGAAGCACAAAGTCCTAACTGGACCACCAAGAAAGTTCCTCAATCATGTTAATTTTTATTAATCTGTTAGGGGAAATCACATACTGTAATTATTGCTCTGAATTATATCTTTTTACCTCTAAGTGGGACTTAGTCTCTTTTTTCTGTTGGCTGTGCTGGGTCTTCATTGCTGTTGTCTTGTTGTGGAGCGCAAGCTCTAGGGCTAACAGACTCAGTAGTCATGGTGCACAGGCTTAGTTGCCCTGCAGCATGTGGGATCCTCCACCAGGGATTGAATCTGTGCCCGTACACTGGCAGGCAGATTCTTAACCATTAGACCACCAGGGAAGTCCCAGCATCTTTCTAGTGGCTATCTGTATTTCCTTTTTATATGAACTACCCATTTTTCTTTTGTACTATTTTTCTTATTGATTTATACAAACTCATTGTAAATAAGCCCCCTTTGTTACATGTCTTGCAAATAATTTCCCCTTATTTACAAAGCAGTGTGTAATATTTATGTGATTTTTTTTTCACCAGTTGACTTTTGTGCTTGTTCTTTCCAAGGCCGAGACCACAAGTTCATTCTCTGATGTTTTCTCTCTGCACGTTCATGGTTTCACTTTTTAAGGTTTAAATTTTAATCCACTTGGAATTTACTCTGATGAGAGGCATGAGATAGGGATCCAGCTTTATTTTTTCCTGAAGACCCAATCAGTCGTTACTTGTGAGTGAATTATCCATCTTGATAGAAAATACTACTGTAATCCTACACGAAATCCTCCAATCCTGTGGACTTTCTGCTCCACTGAATAGTCCTCCCCAATCGCTGATGTTTCAGAAACTTCCTGGTTATCTGAGAGGATTTATTCTTCTAGATTATGGTTTATCAACAGCGCACTACTGACATTTCTGGCAGGACCCTTCCTTTCTGTGAGGGGCTATCCCGTGCCTTGCAGGAAGTTTAGCAGCACCACTGACCTCTGCCCACTAGATGGCAGTATCACCCCCAATGATGCCAACCAAACCTGTCTGCAGACTTTGCCAGTGGTTCCCTGGGTTGGGGTGAAGGGCAAAATTGCCTGAGGTTGAGAACTCCTGTTTCATATAAATCGGTCTCATTTTATCAGTGTTTCTGCTCTCGAATTCCCACTGATACTATAAGTGAGATGAAGACAAATTCATAAGATACTTCAGACATTTGTTTTATTTAACATATCTACTAAATTTAATCTGTTATATTTAGTCTTATCCAAGAACCAGGTATATATATCCTTCCACTTATGCATACCTTCATTTATGTCCTTTAAAAAGAGCTTTAGGATTTTTAAAATATAGGCCCTGGTCATATTGTTTGTGTTCATGCATGCTCAGCTGTGTCCAACTCTTTGCAACCCTGTGGACTGTGGCTCCTCTCTCCACGGAATTCTCAAGGCAATAATACTGGAGTGGGCTGCCATTCCCTTCTCCAGGGGATCTTCCCTACCTGGGGATCAAACCCGCATCTCCTGCTTTGGAGGTGGATTCTTCACCCACTGTGCTACCTGGGAAGTCCCAGTATTAAGCTTACTACTGGTATTTTACCTTTTTCATTCCTTTATAAACGGGATTATTTCTTATGTTATTATCTTTCCTAACTAGTTACTGATGAGAAAGCTATTGATATTTCACACTCTATAATCAGCCACACACTGAACTCTTATCGTATCTAACACATTTTCAGGACATGATAAGGTTTTTCTAATGATACAACTTTCAGGAAATTCTAAGCATAAAATGTTATTGTCTGCATAAAATCACCATTATATTCTAACATGAACACCCTCCTATAGCTCTCCTGTCTCACTGCCTAGCTTAATACTTGCAGAAAAACCGACGTGAATTTGAGTGAACTCCGGAAGCTGGTGATGGACAGGGAGGCCTGGCGTGCTGCGATTCATGGGGTCGCAAAGAGTCGGCCACGACTGAGTGACTGAACTGAACCTTAAGTCATTCTTGATTTTAATGGAAATACTTCTAAGATTTTACCATACAGCATAATGCTGGTTTTGACTGGAGATACATATATTTTGTATCACTAAAGTACCCATACACTTGTAATCTACCAAGAGTTGTTTTTTTTTTTTTAATCAGAAAGAAGTGAAAGTAAAATCAAAGAGTGCTCTCTTTGTCCAAGGCATGTTCCATCTCTATCGGGATGACCTCACGGTTTTTCTTCTTTAGCCTGTCAATATTGTGTGATAGATTATATTCCTGAATTTCCTGGAAAGCCAATCTTGGATAGCATAAATCCACTTGGTTTTGATATGCACTATTGCTGTTAATTTGTTGAATTCTACTTGCTAAAATTTTCACCTCACGTTTTTACACCAATATTTGAGAGCGAGGTCAGTCGGTTAGTTTTTTAGTGGTGCTTTGTTAACTTGTAAAAACTGTCTTAGGCTGGCTTGATAAAAATATATTGTACTTTCATATGCTGTATTTTAAAAACAAAATGTGTGAGGGCGTCCCTGGTGGTTCAGTGGTAAAGAATCCACATGCCAATGCAAGAGACACAGGTTCCAGCCCTGATATGGGAGGATCCCACATGCCGCAGAGCAACTAAGCCTGTGAGCCACAACTATTGACCCTGCGCTCTAGAGCCTGGGAGCCACAATTACTGAAGCCCATTCTAGAGCCTGTGCTCTGCAACAAGAGAAGCCACTGCAGGGAGAAGCCTGAGTACAGCAACTAGAGTCGCCCCTGCTCACCACAAGTGGAGTAAAGCCTGCACATCAATAAATATAATTATTTAGAAAAACCAAATGTGTATATATTTAGTATGAAACCAGTCTTTTGAAAAGTAAAACTGGTTGTAGATAAACATGAGGCCATTCCCACATCATAAAAAAAGTCACATATATTCTTTACAGATTCAACTTTTTGAAAACTGAGTAAATTAAAATGTGCCTTTGAAAGCTAATCTGTGATATTTTACGTAAAAGTGAAAAAGTCACAAGCAAGCTACCATTAAACCCCTATCATAAATGAACATTTTAGCTGTTCCCATCTTGGATGACTAAGCAATACATTACTATTATTTATGGGCCTGCATTGTGAGTTGGACCACGGAAAGCTCAGTTTTCTTATCTACATGCTGCAAAAGAAAATGAAATATATTCTTTGATGTTTTAAGTTTGCAATGCTCTGAATAATGGATTTAAAAAAAAAAAAAACTTTTCTGTTTCTCAAGAAACTGCTAACACAGAGAATGCCCACGGCTTTCAGCAGCCACCGGCATCTGAGCGACTGTAAGCAGTCTTGAGATCTTCCTGGTCTCCACAAGACCCAGGATGCAGGCTGGGCAGCTCCGCCAGGGACCTGCGGGCCCCCGCACTCATCTACACTGTGGCACCAAGATCCCAAGACAGCCCCACGGTTGTACCACCCTGCCTGGATCCCCACGAAGGCCACACGTGCAGAGTGACGGACAAGCAGAGGGGCAGAGGGACACAGTGGGCTCCCCACCGCCTCCATGTCCCCTTGTGTCTGTTTCCCCGAGACACAGAAACCCCCCGTTGTGGAATGTTGCCTAAAAGCTCCTGACTCAAAGTGGTCCTGACAGACCTTACGGGGAAAGGGGGAGTGAAGCCCTGAGACGCTTTCAAATGGACAAGAAAGGGCCTCCAGGGCTCCTCCGCCCGGGCTCCCCCTACGTGTCCCGCCCCTCCCCAGACCCCGCCCACCTACCCCCACCTCCCTGAGACCCTCCCACCTGCCCGCCCCCACCGCCTGACTCTCTCCTTGTCCCCACTCCCGCCTACCTGAGGGGCCCCTCAGGCGGCTCTCCGTGAGCTCGGAGATGGCCCCGGACGTGGACGTCTTTTTCAGCCGAGCTGCTGCCCCGGAAGCGACGGCCGCCCCGGGCTTGTTGAGGGTGTCCTCGCTGCTGGCCCGCTTGAGCTGAGAGGTGGAGAAAGGGTGAAGAGATGCTTTTTCGGGAAGGAGCGCCAAAAACCAGCAAACCACAGAGCGGGCCCCACCTGCCCACCCCATTCCTCGGGCAGCAGTGGGCCGGAGGGAACAGCGCAGAGTGGACAAACCCAGATGCCCTCTGGTCCTAGCGCGATCCTCCAGCACTGCTTCAGAGATCCCTGTAAGGTCGTGGGCAGTCACCACCCATCAATCACATTCAAATAATGAAGTTTTAAAAATATGATGTGTATTTTTATGTATTATTTGGCTGAGACACTCCCACCTCCTGCCCCCAGCGTGCAGGCCAAGCAGGGATGGAACCCATGCCCCATGCATTGGAAGCAGGGAGTCAACCACTGGACCACCAGGATGGTCCTGATGTATTATTGTTTTTTTCTTAAGTTAAAAGACTGGGAACCAATGAAAAAAGAACTAGATGGCACACAGAAGTCAGGAGAGAGCGACACACAAGAAATTCAAAGACAATAAAAAGTAGCACAAAAACCTCTGGAGGTTCTTCCCTTCTCAGAGGGAAGAGATACAAACAGGTGAACATCCACAGGTGCCCACCCCAAGCGCTGGCAGGCAACCCCATACACACCATGTTCAGATGGAGGAGAGGGACTGCTGTGGAGCCAGAAGAATGGTTAGGGATGGCAGAAAGACAGCAGGACCCCTGCTCCTTGTCTGCCTCCTTCCCCGGCAGGGAAGGCAGAGAACAAACATTTGCTGAAGGGTATTGAAGTGTGTGTGGGGGGGTGCGGGGAGGGGTGGCCCTAAATGAGCTCACACTCTGGCCCAGGTAAACCATACCTGAGCTGAAGGAGAAAAACCACAAATAAGTTCTCCCAACTACAGAGTCTTGGTTAAAGATGGCTGTGGAGGGGATCCTTATAAAAGACGAGGCAGGCAGGTGTCTGGAGCCTCCGCAAACACACATGACACTCCGAGAAACAGCATGAAAATTCCCTCGAATCAACGGGAGACCTGGAGCAGGAAGCCCGGGCCACCACACTGGTCAAGGGCCCCATCCTGCTCTAGGGCCATTTCCTGAAGGTTAAGGAGCCCAGAGAGGGAGAACGGGGAGGGGGTGGAACAGAGAGCCTGGGCCCCCTCTCCTCTCACCACAGCCCCCAGAGCTGCTCCCACCATCCTAGACACTGTGCTCCGAAGGCCTACTGCCAGCTGGGCGTCCACCCTCAGTGCATGCCATGTGCCGAATCCATGGGCCAGGGTGCACACGGGTCACAGCGGAGTGGGCGGCCTGCTCTCAGGGTCAACAACCAGCAAAGGGGCTAGTTCCTGTATGGTGACTCATGAACAGTGAAGAAAACAAAAACGGGAGGTGTGGGCATCCTCACGGAGCAGGTGCCCTGGACCAGGCCTGGAGGACCAAGTGGATGGGGTGTCCCTGAGGCTGCAGGTGTATGCTAAGAGCTGGGGGCAGGGAGCAGGGTGGGGAAGGAAGGGGGAGCACATGGGGCCAGGGCAGGACCCTCCCGGCTCCTGGAGAAATAAGGATGAGGAGAAGCAGTGACAAGGATTCGGACGTGATGAGCAGACAACAGGGAAACCCATGTGTTCCAGCCAGGCGAGCCATCCAGTTGAGTCTGCTGGAGAGACCCCTCTGTGAGCAGAAGCGAAGGAGGGCTCGGGCAGGTTGGGGGAGGGGAGAGAGGAGGCAGCTGGGAGGGCAGGCGGGGGTGGGGAAACAGAGAGAGCACCTGGGGAGGTGGAAGGAAGGCAAAGTCAAGTTCTTGCTGTGAAGATTGGGTGGTAAGCCTGTTTGGAGGGTCAGAGGTAGAATTAAGGGAACAGATAGGAGCTGATGACATGCGGCAGCCTGGGTCCTTCTACGTCCTTGACTCACGTTACTTCCAATTCAAAACATAACTCGACTACACTGGACTTGACAAAGCGCATTAACTAACTCGCTCGAGGCTGCATGGGTGAGGCAGGACTGGGAAGCAGGCCCGGGACTGTGTTTCCAAGGCCTGCATGATTTCCACTGGGCTGGAGCCCAAGAGGAGCCAGGAGACGCTGGGGACACCACCGGGGCTTGTGGACAGGGCTGAAGGAAAGCCATGTCACATGGGCGGCACAGGGTGGCAGCTTAGGGCACCAGCTCTAAGTCCAGACTTGGAATCCTGGGTTGGAATCTTTCGGCACAGGGTGGCAGCTTAGGGCACCAGCTCTAAGTCCAGACTTGGAATCCTGGGTTGGAATCTTTCGGCACAGGGTGGCAGCTTAGGGCACCAGCTCTAAGTCCAGACTTGGAATCCTGGGTTGGAATCTTTCGGCACAGGGTGGCAGCTTAGGGCACCAGCTCTAAGTCCAGACTTGGAATCCTGGGTTGGAATCTTTCGGCACAGGGTGGCAGCTTAGGGCACCAGCTCTAAGTCCAGACTTGGAATCCTGGGTTGGAATCTTGGCTCTGCCTCTTACTGGCTGTGTGACCCAGGGCAAATCACTTTATCTCTGTGCTTTTGTTTTTTTTTCTGTGCTTTTGTTTCTTCACCTGATAAACAGATCAAGCCATGGTACGCATCTGAGTGAACTCCGAAGCCCACTTCTGAGTTCCATTTTACCAACTGTACCCAGCTTCCTCGGCCTCTTCTTGGACTTTGGGGTCCCAACCTGTATTATAAAAAGATCTGATCCCATCCTTCACTGGCAAAAGGATAAGACAGACGTGCTCCAGGCCAGTGTCGTGCTGTCTCCCTAGTGCAGCATGGCCCGTTTGGGTGGCAGCAAAGCTTTTACAGGGAGCCCTTCATTTCTCCTGCACCTTCCACGAGGAATTCCTTTGGAGAAAGATTCACTGCTTAGTACTTTCCCCAGAGGCAGGATATACAGACCCTAGATTGATCCTTCCTGTCCTCTGAGGCAAACAGCCGAAGCCTCTCTTAATATTTCTTGGAGGCAATATCAGACACAGAACATTTCCACTGGGCCAGAGCCTAAGAGGAGCCAGGAGACGCCGGCCACATGGCTGGAGTGAGGTTACTAATTCATCTTTCTCTGTTCACGGCTGCATTCTTGGCTTTGTTTCCTGGTCATCGAATGCAGCTTCGGCACCACCTGAGATCTCTGGTTTGTTATACAAGATCCCTACGAAAGCATTGGTCTTGCTTTGATGTGTTTAATAAGTATTTTCACCAACGCTTCCACTGATATTTAAGCTGCTGAGCACCTGTACATGAAAGCTTACAAAAGGAAAATGTCTGAACAGCTCACAGATTCATGTAGCTAAGATATCCTTCAATTCCACAAAAAGGGGATGGGGGATGTCAAAGTTCTCAAATAATCGCACAAAACACAATCTGGTCTTTCAAGGTGCAAAACATGTTAATGATTGGAGCAGTGGTTCTCAAACTTCAGGGTCTGTCAGAATCCTAAGGGCCTGTTAAAACGCAGACGGATGCCTGCACCCCAGCCCCAGTGCCCCTGCCAAGTTTCTGATCCCCTAGGTCTGGGTGGGGCCTGAGGATCTGCATTTCAGATGAGTTCCCAGGGGATGCTGGTACTGCTGCTGTGGGTTCCACACTTTGAAAACCAAAAGGTTTTAGAGTAGCACTGTCAGTGGAAATATTATACAAGCCATGGACCTAAGTTTACATGGTCTAGGAGGAACATTAAAAAACATAAATGAAACAGGCAACCTTAAATTTAGTGATATATTTTCTGGACATAATACATTCAAAATATTACAAATTAATGTAGAACACACCGATGAGGTCTTTTCCTTTTTTTGCACTCGGTCTTCAAAACCTGATGTGTGTCTTGCACTCACAACACACTTCAGGGATCATCACCGCCACACGGGCTGGTAGTTCCTGCTTCGGGCAGTGCAACTGTGGAGCATTCTTTCCTGAAGGACAACAACAGGACTGACCCAGTCCCCAAGACTCAAGGAGAACATAAACCATGAGACAGCTTTACGGGGACCCTGAGCCCCGGCCACAGGAAACTGGATGGGGTTAACACATGACTCATGCCCACCAAGCAGAGACCTTTCCCAATACTTTGCTTGTTGCTTTCTTTTAACCAACCAGAAGCAAGCATTAGCTGGGCCCTCCAAGGAATGGGGGAGGCATGGGCAGGACTGACAGCCAGACTTCATACCACGTAACAAAGAAGATGACAAAGAAGCAGAGAAAGGTGACGTGACGTCCCGGGGAGTCCCGTCCATGGTCCCGGTCTCTCGTACGCTCCTGTCTTGCACCTTTGTCCTGCACACAGTGACCCAGAACCTCAGATGTCTTCCATAGATTTCTCTTCTGTTCAAGTCAATGTTCTGTCATTTGTGACCAAGAGAGTCCTGACTAACAGACATGGGCCTTCTAGTGGCCTGTCTGCATCAGGGAGTCCGGGGGGCTTGCCTCCCTGTGCTGGGCTCAGTGACATGAGGAGGACTCACAGCAGCCCCTCTACCCTCGCCATCCCATCCAGGCTCCTGCTCCTCCCCACACACATCTGCTCCTCCACGGCTCCACAGCTCAGGCCAGCATCTGAAGCAGGGTCTTTCATTCTACTTTCAGTGCATGTGTTTTAGTTTGCCTATTTTGGGCCAGTGAAAACATATCTGTCTACACTTATATGTGTCCATCTCCTGCAAAGCAGTCGTAGGTAATGTGTGCGTGCTCAGTCGAGTCTGACTCTTTGTGACCCCATGGACTGTAGCCCACCAGGCTCCTCTGTCCATGCGATTTCCCAGGCAAGAATACTGGAGTGGGTTGCCACTTTCTCCTCTAGGGGATCTTCCTGACCCAGGGGTTGAACCCGCGTCTCCTGCGCTGGCAGGTGATTCTTTACCACTGAGCCACCCGGAAGTCCTGTAAAGCAGCCGTAGTGAGATGTGGCGTCCAGCTGGTGGGATGTCATGTTCAGTGTATAATTTAGCTTCTCTGAGTGCTCAGATTTTGGCAGTAAAATACTCGAGGGGGAAGCCACTTGCTTTTCTGTCAGTGTCTGTCACCTCTTTCTCTTCTGTGCTCTGGGTTTTGTCTTCTTCCTCTGCCCACAGAGGCAGAGAGGAGAGGAGGGTCAGAGAGCACTGGGGTGCAGCTCTCAGCTATTCCTTCCCCCAACACCATCACCCTCTTTCACAGGTTCAGGCCTGGCGACCCCAAGGACCAGGACAAGAGCCGAGAGCCTCCAGAGGAGTGTCTGTGTCTCCCCCGACGTCCTCCCACTGGAACCAGTTTCCAAAACACACATCCATCAAAGGCAGAAATGGCTACCATTTTACTGGTTCATCATCAGTAGGAAACACACCTGAGCTTCACCTGTGATTAAACACTGCTTGAAAATATTTTAATATATTCCAGAAGTTCTCAGGGTCGGTTACGGGGGAAATGTATGTATTCATTTAAAATCCACATTGAAGATGTCTCCCAATAGGTCAAAGACAATAAAAATTAAAACGATGGAAATAATGGTCAGGGCCAGGATAACAGAATAATGATAAACAAAATTATGTGCAGGACACTATCCACACTTACGTCTCAGGGCAGATACAGTCCTCACCCCATCTCGGAGCACCTACGCAGCCTGCCTGAGGTTCCACAGCCAGGAGCGGGCAGAGCTGGGGTCCTGATGCGGCCTGTCTGACCCCCTCCTCAGCGAGCTGTTCCTACACCCACCGCCCCTGCCGGGCATTCAGCCCACACTGAGCACTGCCAGGGAGCAACAGGACAGCAAGGGGGAGCCCAGAAGCTGTGTGCACGCAGCCCGGGGAGCCAGGCTTGGCGGGGTGGGAGGACACTTTACTCCCCTCTGAATGGGTGGGGAGAGCCTGGAGGATTTTAAGCAGAGGAGCGACTTGTGTTGACAGGACCACCTGGCTTCTGTTGAGAATGGAACATAGGCTGCAAAGTCAAGAGCAGGCAGGTGGACCATGGAATGTGAGAAAAGGAGGGTCTGGGGATGATGTCAGGGCTCTGCCTGAGCGACGACAGGAGGAAGCTGCTATTTACTGGAACAGGGAGAGTACAGAGGAGCAGGTTTGCAGGCGGGAGAGACAGAGGGGAAGGAGACCAGTCAATGTGGAGTATGTCACCCTCAAGGGGCCTCCAGACGCCCAGGAGGTGGGTCACAAAGGCAGCCGGAGGAGCGCTGGCTGGAGACACAGATCCATGTGTCACCCCCATACGGTGTCAGAATTCATGAGTGAACGCTGTCTCCTACAAGAACTGTCCTTACCAGGAACAGTGCCATTCCTCAGGGAGTGTGTCAGAATTCTGTGGGTGCAGCTTTAGCTGCCACTGTGATTGGAGGCGGTACTGGTGTCTACCGGGTGGGAAGATGGAGACCCCAGATGTCCTTCCGAGAGCCTGGCACAAGGAACTGTCTGCATCCACACGCTTCACAGATCCCTCAGACACTTGTAGAGCTGGAGCGTCTTTGACTGTTATCCAAGTGGAGAGCACCCCTTTGTTTTACATATAAAGACAATGTGCTTCTTGTAAGACTTTAAGATACACTCGACTTTCTAAGAAGAACAAGGGAAGACTGCACTTGGGTTCACAATTTCACCAAGAGTGCTCAGCATTCAAACCATTACCCCAGCCTTCCCGGTGCCCAAGTCATCAACACGATAACCTTGAATCTGTCTGCTCGGAGTGGCCACATCCATGGGGCCCCAAGAAGCCTCACAGGTCCTTCAGTGAAGCCACACACAGGCAGTTGCAGGTGGAAACGTGATGATTTAATTATAAATGATGTTCCTTCTATAGTTAGGATGCCACACTGATTTCTCCAGAGTGTGTGTATGTGTAGGCCAGTGACAAGGTCTCTGAGTTTCATCTCAGGGTGTAAGGAGGTGCCCCAGTCCACTTATGTTAGGAACCCCAGAGGGTGAGGAGGAGCCAGCAAGGGAGACCCCCAGGGGCTGCCCTGGTTGGGGGAGGGGAACCCTGAGAGGAGAAGCCCAGATGCAGGCCAGTGGGGCAGTGACACCCGGATTATGAGGACCCTGGTGACCCTGAGCCCGTCCAGTGGACGCCGGGGTCAGATGCTGGCTGGAGAGTCCACATGGTCCATGCAGGGGGTCCCTGTCTCTGCTCAACTACAGATTTCCTCTTGAGCCCAGGGCACCTCAACTGCACCCTCTTTGCTCTGTGCCTTCAGGTCAAGCTATGCTGGGGCCCTCCTAGGGCCTGCTCACTGTCTCGGGGCACCCAGCAGCCCTGCCCGGTGTCCCATCCATACCTTGCTGAGTCGGGACTCAAAAGCCAGCGAGGTGGAAGACTTGGAGCTCTTCATGCCGGGAGAGGGGACGGGGAGGGGCCGGGGGCGGTCCACCCCATGGCTCCCTGCCCTGGTCACTGGACTCCAGGGCTTGGCTGCGCTCCTCATGTTTGTCCCAGGGAGTCCTTCTGTACAAAGAGTAGAAAAGAAAACCCATGTGTCCACACTTGACAGAGCTTCACCCCCATGCACCATGGGCATCACCACTGTCATGGAGAACAAGCCTCCAGATGAGGATGCACAGAGAGCACCTTCCTCCTGAGATGGTACCTTCCCACCAGGTTCCTTTCTACAGCTTCACAACAGCTCTCACTGAACTACTGAAAACACGTGCACCATTACCCATGTTCTGACATGGGTTGTGGTGGTTTAGTCACTAAGTCATGTCTGACTCTTGCAACCCCGTGGGCTGACCACTAGGCTCTTCTGTCCATGGGATTCTCCAAGCAAGAATACTGGAGTGGCTTGCCATTTCCTTCTCCAGGGGATATTCCCAACCCAGGGATCGAACCCAGGTCTCCTGCACTGCAGGCAGATTCATTACTGACTGAGCTACAAGGGAAACGTTATGACATTACTCTTCAGCAATGTGGAAATACATGTATCTCCCCACATAAAACAGGTCAGCTGGAGTTGAGACATACTGTGTCTGTAAGCCTTGCCATTTTAGGGTTGACAGTCGAGCAACTTCCATAATTTCCAAATAGATATAAATGAATTACTTGAAAATTCAATTTCACAGAAGCACAGCTTTTTTTTTATTCTTTTGGACAAAAATGGTATCAATTAAAAATTAATTGGGAAGATTTTGATCAGGCAGACCTGCCATTATAGGGTAGAGTTACTCAATTAAAATATTCTAGGAAAGACAGCTTGTGCAAAGGAGCAGGATGTGGTTAAAAACCTGGGGGAAACCCACGTCCAAAGGCAAGGAAGGTGGCCTGGGTCCTGCCATCACTGCTGAGGATGTGGGCCGGCTGGCCATGAACCTCTGAGCCCGTTTCCCTCTCAGCAGCACAATGGGACTCCGGCTCTGCCTGTCCTTGTGGATGCTCACGACCAGGGATGTGAGGTCAAGGACAAAAACCGCAGATAAGAAACAAACTGGAAAATGCACTTTAAAAACACCACCACTGGACTTCCCTAGTGGCACAGTTGGTAAAGAATCCACCTGCAATGCAGGAGACCTGGGTTTGATCCCTGAGTCAGGAAGATCTCCTGGAGGAGGAAATGGCAACCCACTCCAGTATTGTTGCCTGGAGAATCCCACAGACAGGGGTCGCAGAGTCGGACACGACTGAGCGACTGAACCACCACCAACCACCAGGTGACAGTGACGCCAGTGGCTGCGCTCCCAGGTATTCAATCATGTCCACCCCTTTTGTGACCCCATGGACTGTTACATGGACTGTAGCCCACCAGACTCCTATGTCCATGGGATTTCCCAGGCAAGAATACTGGAGTGGGTTGCCATGCCCTCCTCCAGGGGATCTTCCCAACTCAAGGACTGAACCCTCATCTCCTGTGGCTCCTGTGTTGGCAGGCAGATTCCTTACCACTGCACCACTCGGGAAGCCCCAGACCCCAGAGCCGGGTCTAATTAACTGCTCGCCTCCTGGATCGTAGCTGGTGCTCAGCAGCCCTGGGCTACCTCTCCCCTCACCGCATCCCAGGACACCCCTCTCTGCCCCCAAGAAAATGAACAGGCTGCCTCCCCCAGCCTGGCGCAGCGGGGATGTCCTCCTGTTCTTGTCTCCTTTCCCGGGGACATCATTTCAACCAATGGTCTCCCAGCTGGGGCCACCCAGCCCCTGCTCCTACTTAAACAGCTTAGCTGGTGGCCACTGTCCAGGACCATACCTGGCACTCATTCTGAGCACTGCTATCCTGGCAGCTGTGCCAATGTGACTACAGGTGAAAATAGTATTTTAACACAGCAATTTGTTTTCTAAAGCATTTCTGAGAAAAATTACTCACGATTTTAGTCATATGACTAATTCAATAGTTTATTAGTCTCAGCTTGATTCCAGGTATCACAATTTTTAAGATTCTGTATTTAAACAACCACTTCTTGTGTATTTCACAGATGTTTAGCACAAGCTATTTTTCTTTCTCGGCCCACAATTTTTAATGCTTGTTTCCACAGCAACAAGGAAGAATTCCTAGGTTAAGACCTATATAGCAACTCATTTTATTAGGACTCTCAATATAAAATGAATGAACATAGCCTGAGTGATTCTTGGAGAGAATTGCTGATGAATTTTACCCATGACTGCAGAACTAACTGGTGACATGTCAGTCTGACTAATGGAGACAACAAATAAAGTATCTGTTTAATCAAGGCACCCTTTCAGGTGATGATTGCAACTACTTAGAGATGACTGTTGCAGGACTTACTTGGTGAAAACATAGGTGATTCTATACTGCATCTGTGCTTTCCAAAATCTACCCATCAACCTAGAAATGAAATGCATCGTACTCATTCCCCAGAAGAAAGATAAGACCTTGAAGAGGAAAAGCAGAAGGAAGGTGGTAGAAAATCTTCTCAGTGTTTCCCTAAGCCCTTGGCATAAAAAAAGAAAGAAAAAGAAAGGAAGGGGGCTTCCCTGGTGGCCTAGTCTGCCAGTGCTGGGGACACAGGTTCAGTCCCTGGCTCAGGAAGATCCCACACACCACAGCGCAACTAAGCCCATGAGCCACGACTACTGAGCTCGCGCTCCACAGCAAAAAAAGCCATAGCAATGAGAAGCCGGTGCACCACAATGAAGGCCCAGAGCAGCCAAAAATACATCTTTAAAAAAAAAAGGAAGGGAGGAAAAAAGGGAGGGGGGAGGGAGAAAGAAGAGAAAGGAAAGGGGGAAAATGCATCTCAGTCAAAATTCCAGATCTAAACTCTTAGTCTCTGGCAACAAACCTGACAACCTTCCAGACAGTCACCTGAAAGACCCGCAGCCACTTCTCGAAGGCTTCGGTTACTTGCTCTGAGGCAAAATTCTCAGGGTTACTTTATTTGTATCATCACATCTTTATTGTCCTAGAACCTTGAGCCCAATCTGATTATTCCCAGATCCAGATATACAGAGGACCTTCCTCCCCTGGGCCCCTCCACACTGCCTGACTCTTCATCCTTGTCTTTCCTTCATTTTCCCAGATGGAGACATCTATCTTGTATTCATGCACCAGCCAGACTCTTCAAATTCCATCTTCTTCCAGAATTCAAAATATACAGAAATGAAATAAGTAACATCTCCCCTTGAACCAGGAAGAGAGTCCTATTGGTAGGGAGAGTGCCGGGGGAGGGGTGCTGGGGTGGGTGCTGTGTTGGGGGGAATACGCCCTGAGGGGTAGTAGGCTCCACCAGAGCAGTGCCACTTCCTGGGACGAGGAGAGGACAAGGGTGCTGGGTGGGGGTGCTTCAGCCTCCAGCCAGGCTGAAGGCCAGCTCGGCGCCCCACTCTCCATGTCTAGGACTTCGTTAAGCATCACCTGCCCTTTCCAGCAGGACCGGGTCTTCCTCGTGTCCCTCAAATCTTCCGAGGCCTCCTCTTTCCTTTGTTCTGCCCACACCCAGCCCTGGGCTTTCCAGGAATGGACCCCGAAAGGAACATCCTTGGAGCCATCCACCCACAGTGCTTGGCCCGCTCTTGGCCCTGCTCACTGTCCACTCCCCAGGATCCTCCTGCTGGAATTGGGCAGGGCACCAGGCCTACTCCCAGCTTCTGCAGACTTTCACCCAATCTACTTCCCACTGCCTCCTCTCTGACCCTCCTCTTGCCCCTCACACGTGGCCTGGCGCTGCTCAGCCCTCTTCACGTGTCATAACCTTATCATAACCCTACAAGGTAGCATCACCCTCAGTCTAAGATGGGGACACTTGGTTCTGTTTAGGAGGTTAAGGAACTTGCCCAAACCACAGAGTTTACAATACAGCCAGGATTCAAATCCAGTTTTAATTGGCTCTTACACACCAGGGATGGGTACGGCCTCCCTGGACAGTGTTCTGAGGAAAGCACACAGGCTTCCGGATCCAGAGCTCCTGGTCGGATTCCACCTCCACTGCTCACCACCCAGGCTCAGGCATGCTTTTCAAAACACTACGATTCCCAACATCTTCACCTGATAAATGGAGTTTTTGGTGCCTGCATCACACAACAGAAGACACTCAGTGAGCACCAGCTGCCTACTCACAAATGCTCATGGTGTTCAGCCAAGAGCTGCTTGGCTTTATCGATTCAGCAACACCCAGCAATGAATCCACGGACTCAATGTCCAGTGGCCGGAACCAGACAGACACTCCAGACGTAAGCAAAGTCTCTCCTTGCTCACAGAGCAGCCTGTGTTCACCTGGAAACCCAACAGAGGGAAAGTGCAGACGAGGGTGAACAACGAGCAGACACGCCAGTCACTAGGACTGGCCCCAGTGGCTGAAAGGCAACACCGTGTGCATGCTGATGAACGACACTTCTCTTAGGTTTATGACTTCATAACAGAAAATAGACAGATGGGTTCTAGCCAAGCACAAGATGATGGGAAAAAAAAAAAAGATTTCTATGAGTAATTCCCTGATTCCTAAAAATTCTTCTAACCAACTGAAGAGGATCAAACTGATCAAGAAATTACAGTTGACTTTTGAACAAAGTGGAGCTTAATTTATCCATCATTTATAGTCGGCCCTCCATGTCTGGGTCCCTCCATGTCTGGGTCCCTCCATGTCTGTGGTCCTTCCACATATGTGGTCCCTCCGAGTCTGTGGTTCCTTGGTATCCACGGATTCAACCAACTATGGACCAAGATGTACTGAAGGATCCACTGTGGGAAAAAACCTACTTGTAGGTAGATCCACGCAGTTCAAACCTGTATTATCTGAGGATCCAAGGTACGCTTAAAACTTAGGAACTCACTCCACAAGGGCAGGGAGAGGGTCTTGCCAGGGCTGTTTTCCTTAAATTGTTCATTTTATATTCTTATCAAGCTTCTTTCCTCTCTAGAATGGTGTAAGACTTCTATTTAAACCATAACTCATAAATTGAGTGGAGTTAAGTAAAAAAGATGGACGAGAAGGAGAGGGAGAGAACAGTTAGGAACACGACACGGTCCATGCAGCGGGAGGGTCAGACAGCATGCAGCTCAGCTGCTTCAGTCTCGGGCCTCAGACTGGTTATCCTTTTAAGGCGAGAAAGGCAGCCAGGAAACCATTCTGGACCATCGCAAATAATAAGGAGTGTCTGGGGGTGGGAGAGGGCATTCAGCTTTGCACTCCAAGTACAATAAGCCCCAGGAAGCCGAGAGCGGAGGCATTCAAGTCTGAGAACAAACAAAATAAGCATGTTCACATAGCTCAACTACCAGGGGACTCGGCAGGAAACAGAAGGCAAGTGAATGGCACGCTGAAAATATCCAGCAAGAGCTTTCTAGAACCCGAGCTGGGCTTGCTCTTGACCTCTGCAGTGGGGTGGGCGGAGGATTCTGCCCCCAGGGGACATCTGACAGTGTATGCAGCTGTTCTGGGCTGTCACAACTTGGCGGGGTGGTGCTGGGGGTGGAGCCAGAGATGCTGCTGGACACCCCAGTACCCGAAGAGCAGCCCCACAATGAAGAATGGTCCTGCCTAAACTGTCGGGACCCCAGGTTGCGAAACTCAGTTCCAGAGGAAGAGCCAGGCTCCTCAACCGGCACCTGGTTCGTTTCCCACCCAACCTGGTAATGTTTACGCTGAAAACCTGGCCCGGGAGCAGCCAAGGGAATCCCGACTCCGGCTGGAGGCCAAAGGAAGCTCTTCAAAGCTTATTATTTCCTGTTGGTCTCGAGATGAAAAGTCATCCCATTTTGTTTAGATTCAATCCTTCCTAGTTTGTAAAGAACAAGATTCTACACAGCATCAGAAGGGAAAAGGCAAATTCATATGGAGGACTTCCCTGGTGGTACAGAGGCAGGATAGGAATCCACCTGCCCATGCAGGGGACACGGGTTCAATCCCTGGTCTGGAAAGATTCCACAGGCCACGGGGCAACTAAGCCTTCGAGCCACAACTTCTGAGCCCAAGTTCTAGAGCCCTTGAGCCACAACTGCTGAAGTCTGTGAGCTTAGTACCTGTGCTCCCCAACAGGAGACACCACCACAAAGAGAAGCCCAAGCACCGCAATCAACAGCAGCCCCCGCTCACCGCAACTAGACAAAGCCTACAGCAATAAAGACCCAGCTCAGCCAAAAATAAATACATACATAAAACTTTAACAAAAATTAATTGATCCCATCAGCAGAAGTCATCGGAAGAAAATGAGAACCAAGAAGGGATGAAACAAAACTAAACAGAAAAGGACAACTGCACAGCACCAGCCCCACCATCTCAAGCTAAAAACACAGTCTGGAAATGGAAAAGGGACTTGCAGAAGCTATGACTGACTGCCACAAGGTGGAGACCATAACGAATAGGGTTTAATCTGGAATTTAAAAAAACAAAAACAAAAAAACAGGAGGCGCTGGCCTTTAAATATGAAATGCAGATCCTGGAGAGAGGCTGTAATCTGGGAGCTATATTGAGATCAAACCCTCAGAAATACTGCCCTGGGCCATCCTTCTGTCCCCAAAGCTGAACCAAGAAGCCAGCGTCCCACAGAGCTGGTGGCCACTAACCAGTGGTTGTTTCCTTACCTAGCATGTGGATTCACATCAAAGAACTATAGGAAAGAGTCAAGGCCATACAAAAGGAGATGGAAATAAGGTACTTCAAGAGCTCTTTCTATAGGCACAGTTTCAAAAGGTCTATTGAAAGAGTAGGAATATAAACTATTGTCTAGTGCCAAGAGCATTCAGAGGGAAGGACAGTCTTTTCAACAAATGGTGCTAAGAAAACTGGGCATCCACACCAAAAGGATGAAGTAGAACCCTTAGCTTACACCACAGGCAAAAGTTAACTCAGAGTGGAAGAAAGACCTAAATGTAAGAGCCAAAACTGTAAAACCCTCAGAAGAAAACACAGGGGAAAAGCTTCACGACATTGGATTTGGCAATGGATTCTTAAATATGACACCAAAAGCACAGGCAACAAGATGTACTGGATGACAACAAAATTAAACACTTGGGACTCCCTGGTGACCAGTGGTTAAGAATTCTCCTGCCAATGCAGGGGACACAGGTTCAATCCCTGGTCCGGGAAGATCCCACATGCCATGGAGCAAATAAGCTCATAAGCCACAACTGCTGAGCCCACGCTCTACAGCCTAGCTCCACAGCATGGAAACCACTGCAATGAGAAGCCCATATACTGCAAGAGAGTAGTCCCCGCTCACTGCAACTAGAGAAAGCCTATGCACAGCAGTGAAGACCCAATGCAGACAAAAAGTCAAGCAAATAGAAAACAATTTTTTAAAAAATTAAACACTTCCATGCATCAGAGAACCCACAATCAGCAGAGTGAAATGGCAACTCACAGAATTGAAGAAAACATTGGCAAGGGTTTGCTGTGGACTGAATTGAGCCCCTCCCCCACCACATTTATATGTTGAAGCCCTAATTCTCAAAGTGATTTCATTTGGAGATAGGGCTTTCAGGGGGTGGATTAAGGTTAATGAAGTGATAAGGGTGGGTCCTAATCCTGTAGAATTGGTGCATTAGGAGAGGCGGGGAGAGAGACCTCTCTGCTGCACACACACTGATGAAAAGCCACGCGAGGGCAGGAGGAGACCCCTCACCAAGAACCCAGTGGCCACACCTCGTCCTTGGACTTCCCAGCCTCCAGAACTGTGGGAATCAATTTCTGTTGTTTAAGGCATTCAGTCTATGGTATTCTGTTATGAGCGCCCAGGCAGACTAAAGCAGAGTTATCATCTGGAATATACGAAGAACTCCTGCAACTCAATGACAAAAACTAACCTGATTTTAAAATGGACAAAGGACATGAATAGATACTTCTCCAAAGGTGATATGCATGTGTGCTCAGTCATATCCGACTTTTTACGACCCCATGGACTCCAACCCGCCAGTTTCCTCTGTCCATGGGATTTCCCAGGCAAGAATACTGGAGTGGGTTGCTGTTTCCTTCTCCAGGGGATCTTCCCGACTGAGGGACTGAACCCCAGTCTCCTGTGTCTCCTGCATTGGGAGACAGATTCTTTACTACTGTGCCACCTGGGAAACCCAAACAAGATATACCCATGGTCAAAAGTACATTAAAAGATGCTCAACATCATGGAGATGCAAATCAGAACCACACTGAGATACCATATCACACTCATTAGGATAGCTACTACCAACCCAAACCAAACCAAGCCCAACCAGAAAATGACAAGTACTGGCAAGGATGTGGACAAATGTGGAACTCTTGTGAACTGTTGCTGGGAATATAAAATGGTGCAACTGCTATGGAAAACAGTATGGTGGTTCCTGAAAAAAATTAAAAACAGATTTTATTATATGATCCAGCAATTCCACTTCTGTGTACATTCCCCCCAAAACTGAAAGCAGGGTCTCAAAGAGATTACTGCACACCCATGTTCACAGCAGCATTATTCACAACAGCCAAAAGGTGGAAGCAAACCAAATGTCCACTGATGGATGAGTAGACACACAAAGTGTGGTTTATACATGCAATGGAATATTACTCAGTCTTCAAAAGGAAGAAAAAGCATGGATGAATATCGAGGAAATTGTGTTAAGTGAAATAAACCGGCAGAAAAAGACAGAAAAACTTGTATGATTACACTTATGTGAGGTACTTAGAGTAGTCAGATTCATAGGAACAGAAAGTAAAACAGTGGTTTCAAGGGGCTGTCGCGGGTCGGGGGGTGAACAGGAGTTATTGTTTGATGGGGACAGAGTTTCTGTTTTGAAGAAGAAACAGTTCTGTGGATAGATGGTGGTGATGGTTACAATACAGCATGAATGTACTTAATGCTACTGAGCTGAACACTTCATAATGGTGAAGACAGTAAACTTTATATTACGTGTATTTCACCACCACAAGTTTTAAAAATGTGATAAAGACAAAACAAAGCAAAAATTATAGTGGAGGAGGGAACTGGATTCATCTCAATTTAGGCAGAAGCATCTTGAATCATGGCTCAGCAATAAAGAATTTGCCTGCAAAGCAGGAGATTCAGGAGACAATGGTTCGATCCCTGGGTTGGGAAGATCCCCTAGAAGAGGGAATGGCAACCCACTCTGGTCTTTTTGCCTGGGAAATCCCATGGGCAGAGGAGCCTGGCAGGCTACAGTCCATGGGGTCCCAAAGAGTCAGACACGACTGAGCACGCAAGCACACGCACACACACACACACATTTTGAGTCATAATCTTTGTTCAGTCACATGCCCCTGCCTTGTCTGGGACATCAGCTGGAAAACAGGAGAGCTCAGAAAGGACCCTTTACGAGGGAGTGGCTTGTCTGAAAAGTAGCATAGGGGAGGTGCAGAAGCCAGGCCAGGACAGGATCACCCCCAGACTGCCAGGTCAGGGATGGAGCAGCCGAGCCCCTGAGGGAGATGGACCAAGAGCAGAAGCTGAGCCCCTGGCAGAGAAGTGCAGCCAACCCAACCACTCAGGAGGATTGGGATGGGGGAGGAGCTGGGGACAGAAGGGCCTCAAGTGCTTTCTCCCAACTCCTGACCTCCACCGGTGCTCGGGGCTCACCGAGAAGTGTATGTGTGGGGGTGGGGGGGGGTGGGTACAGATGCAGCATCTGCAAGAGACTGGTGATGTGGAGGGACAAATGGAGTGAGCTCAGGGGTCTCCCAGTAGAAGCCTCCCCAGCCCAGGAGGGCCTCCTCAGGGCCCCACCCTCATCTGTCCTTTGACTTGCTGGGCAGCTGGCCTGTCGCCTTCCGGGGAGTCGCCAGCCCCAGCACAGACCGGCCTGAGTCAGCAGCTTCTCCTGACTTCCTGTATCTACTGTCAGCTGTGCCTCCTCCCGCGCTCTCCCTCCCCCAGGGCCCAGGGCTGCCCCTCAGATCCTCAGCTGCCTGGGGGTCCAGCTCCTGTGTGGATCCCCATGCTCCCCTCTCCTTCTTGGTGGACTGGGCGCAGCCCTGGCTTTCCCTTCCCCAAACTCCTGCCCGACTCAGCCTCAGCTTTTGGCCAGTGCCGCTGCTCCCACACAAACCCTAGTTCTGCTGATGTGCCAGAGCCTGAGCGCTTCCCGAGATGGACCCGGGCTAGACCTTGTTCCCAATCAAGGGACAGCCCAGCTGGGCTCCACCAGCCAGGCCAGCCACCGGCCAAGGGGCAGTCAGGCCCCACTGATGCACCTGCTGTCCCCACGACCCTCCTCAGACACCTCCCTCTATGAATGTTCCAGTCCCTCCTGTGAGGCTCTGCCAACAAGGCCTTCCAATATTCACCGCCCCACACCA